>NC_136421.1:261552870-262202245 GCF_052625555.1 Lactuca saligna | reverse complement strand
ACTGAAATTGTAAGCCCGAAAGCTTAGTGAGTTACCCCCAAAATAACGATACACATACATTCCTCATATCAACATCAATATTAACATATCATATCAATCAAAACCGAATAGCATGCATTGGGTCCATAACTTTACAAGCTGGACAACCCCTGGGCCTTCAGTATGAGTCTGGAATGCCTTTCGGGCCCTCAGCTCGTATCTGGAATGCTCCTGAGTCCTCAGTATGAGTCTAGAATGCCTACCGGGCCCTCAGCTCATATCTTGAATACTCTCGGATTTGTTGGCTACCGCACGGAGCAGGACACCTCCACCCACCCCACATAACATGTCGACATGTAACAGATAAATGCACATACAGGTAATCAATCAGTATCACAGGCAGTCCTACAGGTCTACTCGACTAGCATATAAACTGACATACATTACTGACTCAACTCAACATAGCAATAACTATTAGGATATTAAATCCAATGGGCCGACCTTGGTGCCTTAGACCCCTTAGTATAGTGAGAATAACTCACCTCGCTACTGACGCCAGAAAACTAGAAAGCTTCAACTCCCGAATCACCAACACGAATTTCCCTACTTATGATTTCCATACAACCCTTTTTCATAAATTCTTAAATTATCATAATACCCTTAGAAGTCATCTAGTCAACTCTTGGTCAAAGTCAACACCCACAGTCAAAGTCAACAGTCCATGTTGACTCGACTCATCAAGCGCAGTTCACCGACTCGTCGAGTCCCTTCTGGACTCGAGAAGTCGTGAGATCCTTCATTGGCTCGTCGAGTCCTCCTTTAACTCGCCAAGCTCATACGTGTCCAAGAAACGGGGGAAATTTAGTCGACTCGCCGAGTTTTCTAATGACTCATCGAGTTCAAGGCAAACTTCAACGGACTCGTCGAGTTGTTCATCAACTCGCCGAGTCCACGGCCAAATTCATCGGGCTCTCCGAGTTTTTCATCCAACTCGTCGAGTCCTCGCAGACCTCTATCCATGCAGACGCTTTTTAAGCCATGGAAAGGCTCCAAATTGCATATCCAAGCCTCTAAGGCATGTTTATCATGTAAAGTTGCAAACTTTACGCACATGCAAGGTTCTAAAGGCTCTAAATGACCAATCTATGCTTCTAATTGAGTTTTACACCTTGGGAGAGTCTCATTCTTGCACAAGCTGGAATTTATGTACTAAGAAGTCTAAAGGAGCTCAGTTCTGAAGTTACAACTTCAAATCTAAGGTTGCAAAGAAGAGTAGCTTCTAAACACACTATGAAACCCTAGAAGTTGCCCAAAAGAGTGAATGAGGTTAGGGTAATGATTTATACCTTCCAGAAGAGGCTAACCACAGTGGATCTTAGGTCCTTCAAGCTCCTTGTTTTTGAATGCTTAGTCTCCAAACTCTTTTCTCTTCAAAAATTCTTCCTTCAAGTTTAAAATTCACAAGATGAGCTCGCACACGCGATTTGGGCTTTAGAGGGACAAGAGGCAGTGAAAGGGAGGCTAGGGGAGGCCAATGATCCTTTGAATAGGGTGAAATGCCCCGGAATTTAGGGTTTCTTCTGCTAGCCCCTACTCATCAAGTCCTTTTATGGACTCGGCGAGTAGATCACTAAATCCACGATCCCATCTCGCTGCTACTCGACGAGTAGGGCAGCCTTAACTCGTCGAGTATGACTTAAAACTAAAGAAATTCTTTATTTAAATCCATACCTGAGAATCGGGGCGTTACAATTCTCCCCTACTTGAACTAGACTTCACCCTTAAAGTCCTATGGAATGAACAAAGTTGGGTAGTGCTCGCGCATCTCTGCCTTCGGCTCCCATATCCACTCAGATCCCCTCCGATGTTCCCACTGCACCTTCACCAAAGGTATTTCCTTGTTTCACAAAATCAACTTCTTCCTTTCCAAGATGGCCACAGGCCTCTCCACGTAGTTCAGGCGCTCATCGACCTAAATGTCATCCAGCGATACTACTGCCTCCTGGTCCATGATGCACTTCCGTAACTGCGAAACATGGAACGTGCTATGAATCCGGCTAAGCTCCTCCGGAAGCTCAAGCCTATAAGCCACTTTGCCAACCATGGCGATGATCCTGAATGGACCAATATATCGAGGGCCCAATTTTCCCATCTTCTTGAAGCAGATCACACCCTTCCATGGCGAGACTTTCAGAAGTACTATGTCACCTACCTGAAATTCCAACTTCGATCAGCGTCTGTCGGCGTAACTTTTATGCCGACTCTGATCTGTCTGCAGTCGTTGCTTGATCTGCTGAATCTTCTCGGTAGTCTGCAAGACCACCTCCATCCGACCCATCACCCTGTGACCCACCTCGCCCTAACAAACTACGGTGCGACACCTCCGCCCGTACAACAGCTCGAAAGGCGGGGCGCCAAGACTAGAATGATAGTTGTTGTTGTAGGCGAATTCCGCAAGTGGTAGTTGAGAATCCCAACTCCCACCGAAGTCGATGACACATACCCTCAACATGTCCTCAAGGGTCTGAATAGTACGCTCGCTCTGGCCGTCTGTGTGCGGGTGGAAGGCTGTGCTGAAGCGCAATCGTGTGCCCAGCTCCTCGTGAAACTTTTGCCAAAAGCGGGAGGTAAACCTGACATCCCGATCATAGATAATGGAAACGGGAATCCCATGGAGAGACACGATCTCACGAACGTACACTTTGGCCAGTTTCTCGGCCGACGAACTCTTCCATATGGCCAAGAAATAGGCACTCTTGGTCAATCGATCCACGATGACCCAAATGGCATCAAACCCCTTCGCCATCTTTGGCAGCTTTGTGATAAAGTCCATCGTCATCTGTTCCCATTTCCACATGGGAATCTCCAGGGGCTACAGCTTTCCATGCGGCCTCTGATGCTCGACCTTGACCATCCTACAGGTGAAGCACCTCTCGACGTACCAAGCAATCTCGCGCTTCATACACGGACACCAACAGCTCAAAATCAAATCTCGGTACATCTTGGTGGCCCCCAGGTGAATAGAGAAGTGAGACTTATGAGCCTCCTACATAACCATCTGTCTCACCCCACCAGACACTGGAACCCAAACCCGCCCGCATCGGGTCAATAATCCCCGATTATCCTGCACGAACCTGGTGCTTTCACCCTTGATCCTCTCCAACTTCCAATTCTCCGGTCGTATGCCCTCTACCTGGGCATCTCTGATCAAACTCACAAGCGGAGAATCCACTGCTATCCTCATACATACCGCGGAGGTGGAAGATCCAGCTGACTTGCGGCTCAAAGCATTCGCAACCACATTCGCTTTACCAGGGTGGTAAAGGATCTCACAATCGTAGTCCTTGACTACATCCAACCACCTGCGTTGTCTCATGTTCAGGTTCGGCTGATCCATGATATGTCTCAAGCTCTTGTGATCTGTGTAAATGGTACAGCGGACCCCATAAAGGTAATGACTCCATATCTTGAGGGCGAACACTACGCCCCCCATCTCCAAGTCATGTGTAGGGTATCTCGTCTCATGCGGCTTCAGCTGCTGCGATGCGTAGGCTATCACTCATCCTCTCTGCATGAGGACCGTCCCTAAACCTGTGATGGATGCGTCACAAAACACCACAGAATCCTCAACCCCCTCCAGGAGTATCAAAACTGGTGCCTCACACAAACGCTGACGGAGGGTCTCAAACGCCCTCTGCTGCTCGGGGCCGCACCGGAAACCCACCCCTTTCCTCGTCAGACGAGTTAGGGGTACTACAATCTTGCAGAAATCCCGTATGAATCTCCGGTAGTATCCTGCTAATCTCAGAAAGCTCCTAATATCTGAGGGAGATTTCGGGACCTCCAACTACATAACTGCCTTGATTTTGTCCGGGTCGACCAAAATCCCCTCTTGGTTAACGAGATGCCCGAGAAATTGGACCTCTAGCAACCAAAACTCAAACTTCAAGGACTTGGCGTACAACCGTTCCCGCCTCAGGACTCCCAGTAGCTCTCGCAGATGCTCCTCATGCTGGTCTCAGGTCTTGGAATATACCAAGATATCATCTATAAATACTATGACCGAGCGGTCAAGCATCGGTCTGCAGACCTGATTCATCAGGTCCATACATACTGCAGACCTGATTCACCACGAACTCGTAATGTCCATAACGAGTTCGGAATGCGGTCTTCTCCACGTCTTCCTCTCTGACCCTGACCTGATGATACCCAGATCTCAAATCTATCTTGGAAAACCAAGATGCGCCCTGCAACTGATCGAAGAGATCGTTTATCCTCAGGAGTGGGTAACGGTTCTTCACCGTTAGCTTGTCCAACTCCCGGTAATCAATGCACATCCGGAGCGAACCTTCCCTCTTCCGGACAAAAAGAATCGGTGCTCCCCATGGAGAACTTCTAGGTTGAATGAACTGCTTGCCCAACAATTCATGTAGCTACGATGACAGCTCCTGCATCTCTGGTGGCGCTAATCGGTACGGCGCCTTAGCGCTAGGGGCTGCACCTGGCACCAGGTCGATCCTGAACTCAACGTGCCTCTCCGGAGGTATCCCTGGCAACTCTTATGGAAACACATCTGCAAATTCCCTGACCACTGGTACATCGGAAACCGAGGTCTGGCCCCTGATTCGCGTATCTACCACATACGCTAGATCACCCATACACCCATGCTGAAAGTGCTGCCGATCCCTGGTAGCTAAATAAAACCCTGATCCTACTCTGGTTCCCACACCATATATAACCAGCTCTCCCCCACTTGGGGTTCGAACCACCACTCGCTGGCCCTCGCAATCAATCATAGCACCGAACCGACTGAGCCAATCCATGCCCACAATCACACACACCTCCCCCATGGGGATCAGAATCAAATCTATCGGAAAAGACACCTCGAAAAATCTCCAAGTCACATCCTCGATAAACTGAAGAAGCAGAAACCACGTGTTTGTTGGCAATAAACAATCGCAACGGACACTCTAACTCGCCCACTGCCGCATAGAACTCCCTACTAAAAGACTGAGACACGAAGGACCGACTCACCCCCGAGTTAAATAAGACCATAGCAGGCACAGAGTTCACCAAAAACGTACCTAATCACAAATACAAGAGTTAAGCATACAACAGATAAATAAAACGAGATGAGGATAGAAACATACTAGCAACCACATCTGGTGCTGCTCTGGCCTCCTCCGCTGTTAGCTGGAAAGCACGAACCTGAGCCTTTGGAGGCTCTGTCCTAACTGATCTCCTATCCATGATCCTCAAAGTAGCCAGCGCTGCCGCCTGCACCGGCTTGGCGACAAGTAGTGGACAGTTGGCCCTCATGCGACCAACCTGATTGCAGTGATAACATAACCTCATACCCTGAGCTGGGGTGGCCTGGCGACAATCCTTCGTGTAATGCCCCTCCTTTCCACACTTGTGGCACCCACTACCAGCCCGACATACACCAGAATGACCCTTGACAAACTTCCCACACGTGCAGCCCTGCTGACCTCCGATCCTAACATTAGCGGTTTTAGGCCGCTTCGGCGTCGACTGTGACAATGTCGGGGCTGGCCGCTGCTCTCTTAGCTGCAACTCAATCTCTAACTCCCTCCACCTGGCGGCCCCCTGCAGCTCCAGAAGAGTATCACATCGCTGGGTGGATACAAACTGTTGGATATCAGTCTTGAACATACTCAAATAACGGCTCATCTGAGACTGCGCGGAAGCAAACTTTGGGCAGAACATCGCCCGCTTGGTGAACATACAGGTGATCTTCGTCACCAACTCTCCATCCTGTCTCAAGCTAAAAAACCCTTGTGCCTAACGTTCCCGCTCAATCCTCAAAATGTAACGGGCACGGAAAATATCCTTGAACTGCTCCCAAGTAACATCAGCTCTCTGATCATCAGTGTAAGATCCAGTCGTAAGTCTCCACCAGTCCTTGGCCCCGGACCTAAGCAGATTCAGAGCACACATGACCTTCTGGTCAGCGGGACATGAGCAGGTGAAGAAACACCCCTCCACATCTGAAATCCATTTCATAGCCTTGATGGGATCCTGCGTCCCATCAAAAGTAGGGGGCTTCGTGTTATCGAAGTCCCTGTAATGAAAACCCCTACCAATTCCTCCCGCTGCCATAGATACAGCTAATGCAGCTGTTGCGGCGACTGTCTCTGCGAGGGCTGTGTAGCGCTCATCAAAATACTCCACCATGGCAGTCTTCATCTACATTTCCTGAAACTCAGCCCGGAACAATGCAGCAACCTCATCGTGCAGGATCACTCGGATCCTGTCATCCATCTCATCTACCCTCATCTGGCCGATAGTCTCAGGTGTTGTCAGCTCCCCCCGCCCGCCCTCTCCCGATCCTGATCCTGATCCCGAGCCGGATCCAGTCACAAAGCACCTGGTCACCACCATTCTGAAACATAACACAAGGTGTCAGATAACTTTTACGAATACTGGGGACCAACCCCCGACAAAATATTAGGGGTTGTGACTTCCTTGTGACGCTTATGGGTCCTGTGCTTTCAGTAGTACGAGCCCATACTACCTTCCACACCTACCCATCTTTGTCCCAAGTATCATCACAAAGCCCTAACGATACACATAATCATATCGAGCACTCAAGCCTCACCCCTAAAGGAAGGCTAAATGCCTCGAAGTTGGCAGACACCTCCCAAACATCCTATCCATCCACGAAACTTACACCAACCCTGCAGCACTAGTGTATGCTAGCCATACATAACGTTGGACCCTATAGACTTTCGAATATTCAATCCTCCCTAAGCTCCCAATCAAACAAGAACAGAACATAACGCCAAATCAAACATTCTCAGGCTATAAGATCTTAGTTATGTATAACGATGATGCCTACACTAGATAACTACAATAATGATGTCAATTTCATATAAGAGAAACCCTAGGCTAGCTGGCATCATGTAATCAGGCAATTTTATCATGCATTTCCTAAAGATCCCTAGCCTAGTACTAGCATGTTGTTCTAACATATCACATAATCAAATAATTGTATGGTATTTTGGGGTCTACTTACTGGCTCCGGCTGATCGTACACTTCGTATCCTCTTTTAGTTATTTTGAAAACCATTTTGAAAATATTACCTTGATTTGAGACTGGATTCACATGAATGTTCCTCCAATTCACTCAAACCAAGGCTCTGATACCTACTTGTAACATCCAAAATTTCAAACCAATTTAAACTTATTAAAACATATCAAGTTCATCAAAACATTACAACTTGTTTTCAAAATATTGATTATCAGAGTTTCTCCTAGAAACATAAACACAATATAAGGAGTTGTATGATCACGCCTTGGCCTTGCCTCGATCCCTTGAAGTACATGAAACAATAAACTGAAACTGTAAGCCCGAAAGCTTAGTGAGTTACCCCCAAAATACCGATACACATACAGTCCATGTAGCAACATCAATATTAACATATCATATCAATCAAAACAGAACAACATGCACTGGGTCCACAGCTTTACAAGCTGGACTACCCCTGGGCCCTCAGTACGAGTCTGGAATGCCTTTCGGGCCCTCAACTCGTATCTGGAATGCTCCCAAGTCCTCAGTATGAGTCTGGAATGCCTACCAGGCCCTCAGCTCATATCTGGAATACTCTCAGGTTTTTTGACTACCGCACGGAGCAGTACACCTCAACCCACCCCACATAACATGTCGACATGTAACAGATAAATGCACATACAAGTAATCAATCAGTATCACATGCAGTCCTACAGGTCTACTCGTCGAGTCCCTTCTGGACTTTAGAAGTCGTGAGATCCTTGATTGGATCGTCGAGTCCTCCTTTAACTTGCCAAGCTCATACGTGTCCAAGAAACGGGGGAACTTTAGTCGACTCGCCGAGTTTTCTAACGAATCGTCCAGTTCAAGGCAAACTTCAACGGATTCGTCGAGTTGTTCATCAACTCGCCGAGTCCACGGCCAAATTCATCGGGCTCGCCGAGTTGTTCATCCAACTCGCCAAGTCCTCGCAGTCGTTCATCCATGCATACGCTTTTTAAGCCATGGCAAGGATCCAGATTGCAAATCCAAGCCTCTAAGGAATGTTTATCACATAAAGTAGCAAACTTTACGCACATGCAAGGTTCTAAAGGCTCTAAATGACCAATCTATGCTTCTAATGGAGTTTTACACCTTGGGAGAGTCTCATTCTTGCACAAGTTGGAAACTTTATGTACTAAGAATCCTAAAGGAGCTCTGTTCTGAAGTTACAACTTCAGATTTGAGGTTGCAAAGAAGAGTAGCTTCCAAACACACTATGAAAACCCTAGAAGTTGCCTAAAAGAGTGAATGAGGTTAGGGTAACGATTTATACCTTCCAGAAGATGCTAACCACAATGGATCTTAGGTCCTTTAAGCTCCTTGTTTCTGAATGCTTGGTCTCCAAGCTCTTTTCTCTTCAAGAATTCGTCCTTCAAGTTTAAAACTACATATGATGAGCTCACACACGCGAGTTCGACTTTAGAGGGACAAGAGGCAGTGAAGGGGATGCTAGGGGTGGCCAATGATCCTTTAAATAGGGTGAAATGCCCCGAAATTAGGGTTTCATCTGCCAGCCCCTACTCGTCGAGTCCCTTTGTGGACCCGGCGAGTAGATCACTAAGTCCACGATCCCATCTTGCTGCTACTCGACGATTAGGGCAGGCTTAACTCGTCGAGTAGGACTTAAAACTAAATAAATTCTTTATTTAAATCCATACATGAGAATCGAGGCGTTACAACATCGACCTTCTGAAGATGATATAGGTTGTTCCTGACGAGTATTAAGTCGTCCTTGCTGGTGTTAGAATGAGCCCCGCCCGGCCTGCACGGGGAAAGATGGCGATCTTTTATGTCGTTGTTGATGGTAAGTACACCTGATCTTACTACCTTATCCTTCCCCCCCCCCCCCCCGCACTTTTTTTCTTGGTTCGCGGGCTTATCGACTAACAAATGCATTTATTGCTTTGGAAGGTGTCGAATCTCCAGTGTCGATGGATTTTGTTCTACGAAAACGATATCGGGGGAAGTTAGAGCATCGTGAGACTGATCTTCACGATACTCTTCCGCTACCGCATCGTATCAAGCATCTGGTTGTGTTTTCCGTGCCATTGGCGCAGCTGCATGAGGGTTCTTCTGCGACTGGTGGAGTCTAGCTTCTGGATGTTAAACCGATTTCCATGGTTGCATTGCCTTCGTCCGCCAAAGTGCTTGAAGACAACAAGGACAGGATAATTCCAGCATCGGACGAGCCATGGCCAAGCAAAAAGTTGTTCGGACTATAAAGATAGTTTCTTAAAGAAAAATTCTTTCATTTTGTTCATTAAGTTATTAAAATGTTTTATTAATACTCTCATGATTAAATAGGGATGTCAAAAAGTCATATGGGACCCAACATCTGTGAGGCCCCATCCCATATGGGGGATATTTTAAAAAAAAAAAATCGGAGGCGGGAGTGGGACAATGTTAACCCTTGTTTTAATTTTGTGGGCGGGGACGGAGAGTGGGAAGTCCATTCCCGAACCCCTCATGGGGGCCCTATTAATCTTATATATATATATATATATATATATATATATATATATATATATATATATATATATATATATATATATATATATATATATAAGCAAAAGTTCATAACTTTTTATCTTCTTTCAATTGATATCAAATTTGATAATTTTTTTTTTACCTTTTTTTATCTGTTTAGATTCACATTGTGAATCTACAATATAAATCATTAATTTTGTATAAATTAAATGTATGAATCTGCACAAATTCACAGTGTGAATTTGCATAGATTCATAGTATGGATCTGTACGGATTCATAGTATGAATCTATATGGATTCATAGTGTGAATCTGTATAGATTCACAGTGTGCAGGGCTGGCCCTTGGCAAGTTCACAAGGTGCATAAGAGCAGGGCCCAAAAAGTTGGAGGGCCTAATTTTTTAGCAGTTATGTTACCTATGTTCAGTAAATGACCCAAAATAAAAATTAGGTTTTCTATTTGCCATCATTTATCGGTCAACACAAGGAGCGGAAAAAAGCAAGAAGTTTCGGGAAACCAAGAAAAAACGCTTCGATTTCTTCATCGGATCTTTGATTATGCATGTAGCAAGAATTAAACCGACAATGGTATTGTTTGATTCATATCAGTGATTTCGGAGGGCAATGAGGCAATCAACAATCTTCCTTATTCCTTTTTTCGTCACGAAATTCTGAAACAAACATCTTACAACCCGTCTCAAAAATCAGAGAATCGTTCTTCACTTATTTCTTTTCGAAAATCAGATCTTATGCTTTGTGTCTTGTTATGATTTTCATTTATAATTTCTGGCTTTTTATGTGTTCATTGTATGTTATTATGATTTTTGTTTCTAATTTATGGCTTTTCTTTTCTAATTTTTGGGTGTTTATTTATCCTTTATATGTTGTTATGAATTTGTGTATGATTTATGGATATCTTTTTTGATAACTTGTTTTTTTTTCCTGATTTCTAACTTTTTAATTATGTATAAGTAGTTACATAAACGATTTTGAAGATAAGTGTCATGTTTTGATTTTTTTATTAGATTATATCTTGTTCTGATTTTTGGCTTTTTCTTTTGTTTTGTTTTGTGGCATTTTAGTTATAAAGAGGGCAAAGCTTTGATCACACACACTCACTTGATGCCTTAGATGTAGCTCCACATGTATT
The DNA here is from genome assembly GCF_052625555.1 of Lactuca saligna. Taxonomy (NCBI): domain Eukaryota; kingdom Viridiplantae; phylum Streptophyta; class Magnoliopsida; order Asterales; family Asteraceae; genus Lactuca; species Lactuca saligna. The sequence continues at coordinate 262,191,557 of NC_136421.1, read as the reverse complement.
TATATACTTGATTACCTTTTTAATCTATTGCATTTCGGCACTTGTTATTCTATTGTATCCCTAAAAATTTACATATTTGGTTACATTACTTAAGGATGTTGAGGTTGAAGCTCCTTGAAGCATGGCATTGTTGAAGTTCTAATTTGTACAAGACATTGGTTCTTTAGAATTAAATCCAGCTGTGTTCATTTACTTGCTGAAAATTAGAATATAGTGTATTAAGTTATTTTATTAGGATGGTATTATGTTTGTTGTTTTTTATAGGATGATATTATGTTTGTTTTTTATAGGATGATATTATGTTTGTTGTTTTATGTATTTGCAATAGAAAATTAAAATTTATAATTGTTTTGCTTAAATTTTGAGATATTTCAAATTTTAGAGCCTATTTTTTTTTGTTATTGCACAGGGTCTCCAAAATCTCACAGCCGACCCTGATAGTGTGAAACTGAATATATTATTTTTTTATCCAATTTGATATTAGTGGAAGGAGGATAACAAGTTATGAATATCTATATTTTTATTTTTTTTAATTAAAATTTGCTTTAAAAGTTAAGAAAAATATTAGTTCTTTGGTTCTAAGGTTTAAAATAGTTCATTGTTGAACCCAACTCTCTCTCTCTCTTTCTGTATATATATATATATATATATATATATATATATATATATATATATATATATATATATAGTAGGTTCAATGGAAAATGAACAATTAGGGCAATATATGCTGGAACCAATGATCAAGTGATACATGTCCATTTCTTTATTCATAAGCAATCTACTATGGAAGTTATTTATGTAGTTATTCCAAAATGATGTATTGTCATGCTTTCATTGGTTCCAACATGTGTTGTCCTAATTGTTTATTTTCCATATAACCCTTCCACATATATATATATATATATATATATATATATATATATATATATATATATATATATATATATAACAGCAATGAATTTGATCTTTCATAATTAAAAAAAAAATCATGTTTTTAAGTTGTTAGTATAAAGTTTTTGAGATTTGATAATATTCTTAGTTTTAATATGTAAAATTATGTTATAAACAATTATTTTTAACCCAAAAAATTAACCTAAAAAGCAACTTCTTTTAACTTAATAAAAAAAATATCCAAAAATCAATAGGAGGATGAAGATGGGTAATCATAGGGATAGCAAAAAAGCCCGAACACGACAGGGAAACCCGAAACCTGATCATTTCGGATCGGGTAATGGGTCGTTATCAGGTTTGTTTTTTGGGTTCGGGGCAGGGAGTGAGTTCTCCTCACCCCGACCCGTCCCGTCCCGATTATATATATATATATATATATATATATATATATATATATATATATATATATATATATATATATATATATATATATATATATATATATATATACACACACACTCACACAAATCCTTTTGATGTTAACTGCACGCATTCAACGATAAAATACTTACTGTAGACAAACTTTTTAGTTTGTAAAAATATGGTGTGAATGATCATTTTTTTATGTTTTGACATATTAGACTAAACGTAAATCAAATAATTTTTTTAGTAATTAACAATTTTTTATGTTTTGACGTATTATACTAAATTTAAATCAAATAATTTTTAATATAACGACCAATTTATTTTATTAAAGGGATGCATTATATTTTAATTTAAAAGGAAGGCTAGAACATGTATTTTTTTATAAGACATCGGGGTACACAAAACAGAATAAAGATTTCGTTAAGAATTGTTATAAACCGGATAAGATACCAGAAACCCGACGGAGAAACCTGAAAGCCGACGGAGCGCCCCGATAAGATACTCGAAATATATCGGGGCGGGTTTGAGAAACCATGCCCCGCCTCGAACCCGCCCCATTACTATTCCTAGGTAATCAATGAATTCAGCGTAGGGGCGTAGGGGCAAGGGTAAGGAGATTGAAAATTCCAGGGTTGGGAGCGGGGTGTTCGACAAAACTATAAAAACAATTTTTTTTATCAATTGTACAATGCTATATAATTCACCTACAAAAACCATATACGCTCTTTTAGTGAAGATCGAATAACCTAATAGTTCGATTCATTGAACGATTTTCTAATAAAAACGTAAAGACCAAAATATTAAACCGTTAAATCAAAAGAAACCCGTCCACGAATATTTTACCATAGGATTTGACATAAATGTTTTAATATGCTATCCTTGAGATATTTATATTAATATTTTTACATAACTTCCAAATTAAAAACAATTTATGAAATATTTAATTAATACATGATCATTTTACCAATCGGTAGCATATGCCCATTCTTATGCTTTCACATTGCCTCGTTCACATTACCACTCTACAAGCACATTGAATTCCAACTATTTTTTTTATTGAGTAAATTAGAAGAATGGTCCGGTAATTTGTGTGTTTGGTCCCCAACTTATTTTTCTAACTCGGAAGGTCTTTATTGTTTGTTTTTGTTACACGTTTGATCCCTGTGTTATATAAAAAAAACCATTTTGCGCTTGATTTTTTTTAATTTATTTAAATAAACACACCCACAATCTCACCCACTTTATCTTATCTTACGCATCCCACCATTTTTTACTATTTAAATAATTGTCTTTTTAGGTAAGACAGTGACCAAACACGTAACAAAAACACATAGTAGGGACCAAGCACGTAACAAAAACAAACAATAGAGACTTTCCGAGTTAAAAAAATAAGTTAGAGACCAAACGTGTAAATTACCGATCATTCGTGTAATTTACTCTTTTTTGGCGGGGAGAGAGAGAGAGAGAGAGAGATGGGTGTTAAAATGAAAACTTACTTAGATCGGAGGATGCATCTGAAAAACTCTCTTTATTTTTTCCATGTTATATCATCATTTTCTCTACTTTCCTTACCTTCACAAAAAACGAGAGAGTGTGTGACAAATTCGTTTTTTTGTTTTTTTAAATAAAATTAATTGATTTGATGACTTATAATTTTTTAAATGAATAATAAACATAAAATTTAATTAAAAATAAAAACCAATTCATTAATTAAAAATAACATTAAAAGATACATTAAAATAAACAATATTAAAAATTAAAAGAAAAAACTACTAGAAAACAACAAATATTAAAAAACCACAACCTAGAAAACATAATTAATATTCGTTTAGAAAAAAAAACAAAATACATCACTCGGAATCACCGCCCTTGTCATTGACCTCATCGTCATCGTCGTTCTCATCAACGCAATTCTCGTCATTGGAATCTTTGCTCTCGATGAATATATCCGAATCATTATCTGATTCGTAAAACAAATCATCGTGTCAATACTCTATCGGTGGCTGAATATGAGTCATGTAAACATGCTCCACCAAATCAACACGAAGGGCGTGATGAATGTCACGATTATGTATTTCTCTTCTATTTGTCCTATACTCTTGCATATCAACGGCTACTCCTTCGACATTTGGCAAAACTTTGTTTCGTTGTATCGACATATCGCTCTTCCTTTGTCATCAAGAATCATATTGTGCAATATGATGCATGCATATGTTACGTGTTGCAACCTTCTCACTTCATATGATTGTGCCCTGACTGCTAGTACTTGCCAACGCCTATTAAGTACACGAAAATGTTCGCTCCACGTCCTTCCTACCTAACTCTTGCGCTTCATTAATTTTTTTTTTCTTTTTTCGTCGTTAGGACATGTAAACGATTCCACAAAAACATGTAAGAGAGGATATATACCGTCAGTAAGATAGTACCCACGCTTATATGCTACCCAATTTGCTTGAAAATGTACATCGTGCGACATTCCAAAGTATATATCGTTGAATACCAACAAATGGTCTAGAACATTGATGTCGTTGATTACACCAGCTGGACCAAAGAATGCATGTCATATCCAAAGATCATGTGATGTGACTGCCACTAGAACGATCGTCAACTCTCTGTGGTCGCCTCGCATGTACAGACCACGCCATGTGTTGGGGCATAATAACCAACAACAATGCATGCAATCGATACTACCTAGCATTCGTAGGAACCCATGGTTGCCTTCATGCACCGTGTATAGTTGGTGGACATCGTTGATAGTTGGTTTGTGCAAATATCATTGCCCGTAAACCAAAGTAATAGATTTATAAAACTTGAACACACACTCCCGCACTGTACGCTCAGACATCCTAAAATACTCGTTCTATTCGTCTGCGCCCATGCCGTATGCTAACTGACAAAGTACGACCGTGCATTTTTAAATAGGAGAGAAACCTTTTTTCGCTCTCGCATCTGGTTTCTATTTGAAATATGGAAAACGGCTTTCCAAATCGCCAACAATACGTAAGAATAGCTCATTCTTCATCCGCAACCGATGTTGAAACTTTTCAGCGTACACGGCATCATCTACAAAGTAGTCTTCTATAAGAAGATAGTGTTCGACTTTGCGATTTCTACGCAACGGTGGTTTTCTTGCTTCAAGTTTTGGACGTGATGTTTGGCATCGTCAGTTTTGTAAGTATGCAACGGTCTTCGCTATGACAAAACCGATAAACATTGACTCCTCTTGAGTCGTCGAATCGGACGATGAAGATGTTGACATTCCATGTTAGTATTTTTTTGGAAAGAGTATGAAGAAATGAATTAAAAATAATTTTGGGGTAGGGTGGTATTTATAATGTGTGGAAGAATATATATATATATATATATATATATATATATATATATATATATATATATATATATATATATATATATATATATATATATATATATATACATGCCGTTAAAAAAAAAACTTTTTCAACCTAACCATAATAAATAACAAAACATCAAAATATATATATATATATATATATATATATATATATATATATATATATATATATATATATATATATATATATATATATATATATATAAAGGTTCAAATGAAAACCACAAAATAATAAGAATTCTAAAAACTTCTAATTTTAGTTTGTTAAAATAAAATAGTGGCATTATTGTAAATAACAATATATTTGAGTCTAGTTTCACTAACAATTTATCAGATGTTGGAAACTAGATCTAAAATCTAGATCGATTCTTTATCTCATGATTCTCAAAAAAACAACCCATCAATTCTCTCCCTTATTCCACCGGTGGCAGGAACCTCCAGTCGCCGTCGCCGATGTCCACCTCACCGGAATCTAAGTTTGCACCATCGCCGTCATCCAAATGTGTGATTTGTACCAGAGATCCACCTGATCAAATCACCAAATACATCGCTAGTTTCATCCTCTTCCACCTTCAGATATGATTTTTGTAGGTAGCCGTCACCACCGGCGACCAGTGAGATCAATTAACTCCGAAGACATACCTCCTTCGACAACATTATCCTCTTCATCCTCCGCTATCACTCCACCAGATCTATAGCCATATCCATCATTTTCTCTCCGATTTCTTGTGAACCAATAAATCTACATCAGATCTCTCTAGATCTGGATCAGATCTCATCATATTTGCATCGTATATCACCAGATCTGATTTGTTTGTGCATTTTCAATTTAGATCAGATCTGGTTGGCACACCAGATCTCAAGATTAACGAAGTTTCAAACGCCAGATTACTACCTAGCACTAAATATTCATCACATCTGATGTGTATAATGCATTTCATGTATGGATCAACTGTATCTTGTGCATTTCATGTTGGCTTGCATCAGATCTAATTTTTGAAGATAAATCTTCAAAAAAAAATCAGGTATGTCGATTTTTATAGATAAATCTCCCTTAAGTTTTGTTTTCTACTTGCATCTATTGTAGATCTCTATGATATAGTTTTTTTCTTTTAAAGTGTGAATTTGATGTTTTAATCTCTCATTTGTCATATAATTTTGTTAATCTTAGTTTGAACTATTATTAAGTTGTGAATATATATAATTTTTTTTGAATTTAACTTTGAATTTATAAAACTAGTTTGTGAATTTTCTATATTAAATTGTGTATTAATTTAATAAGTGTTTTAAGTTAATAATATGGATGTCAATACTACTTTTTGTATATTAAAATGTGAATTTAGTGTACTAAGCCGTGATTTTTGTGTTTTAAATTGTTAATTGATTGCATTAAACTTTGAATTTTCTTTTTAAGTTACAAATTGACAACATTAAACTGTGAATTTTCTGTTTAGATTAAACTGTGAATTATGTGTATGAAGCTATGAAGTTAGCTGTATTAAGTTAAGCTATGAATTTTGTGTATAAACTTTGAATTGACTATATAAAGAGTGTTAAGTTGAAAATATGGTTGTAGATGCTTACTTTTTGTGTATTAAACTTTGAATTTTGTGTACTAAACTGTGATTTTTGTATTTTAAACTGTGAATTGTCTGCATTAAACTGTGAATTTTCTTCTTTGACTATGAATTAACTATCTTAAACTCTGATTTGTGTGTTTTAAACAGTGAATTGACTGCATTAAACTGTGAATTTTCATCTTAGACTATGAATTGACTATATTAAGTTGTAAAATTTTTGTATTACATTATGAATTGATTGTGTTAATCTGTGAGTGAATGGATATTAAGTTGTTATTATTTTATAATTTTTTTGTTTGCTTTTGTAATAATGTAAATTTTGTTCACGGCTTAACATATTAAATTCCCAATTTAAAATATGAATGATTTATGTATAATTTTTTTTAATTTTCTTCTCAATATATTTATTTTTTGTGTTGTATGAGTATATAAGATTACATTAGTTTTAATAATAGTGTAGCATTAAATTCAAAATGAGTGAAACAAATGGTTTTATTAGACTGTGAATGAAGTATTTAAGTTATTAATGCATGACTTTAATTAAAGATATGATTTAGAAGAAAATGATGGTTGCAATGCTGGTACAGGTGGTTAGTGGTGGCGTGTGGTGATGGTAGTAGTAGAGTTTGAATTTTTGATTTCTTTGAGTTTGTGAATTATTGTAAAATGGTTTGTATTAAGCTGTGAATTTTGTGAATTAAACTATAAATGGACTGTATAAAGTTGTGATTTATATAAGTTTTGTGTTCAAATATGAGAGCATATAAGAATGAAAATATTATATTGCAAAATTACCATTTTACCCTTTTTGTATCAAAAAGAGAAAAAAAAGGATATTCTAATGTTTAATAAGAATATCATATCAATATTTACTAACTAATGGAGGTTCTTACGGTTCTTAATCTTTTATGGTTTTCATTTGAACGACTCCTTTTCTCTCTCTCTCTCTCTCTCTATATATATATATATATATATATATATATATATATATATATATATACATATATATATATATATATATAACATACGTAAAGTACTACTTCTATCTCCCATCCCTCTCCATTCCCAAATAAAATACTGCAAAAGTATAGAAGGGCCGCAAAGGAGAATAAGATATGGATCGATGCTTACCTATATAGGCGAAAGAGTGAAGCGTAGAAGAACCATAAAGAAAACTAGAAAAGTAAAAAATGGATTCAAACTCACAATTTCTAGGTAAGACAAAACGCCCAACTGGTAGACCAAAAGATTCATGACAACCATGGTGGCTTGGTTTGTAACGATTTTTGTTCGACACGTGCAGGTGTGATCACATTTCGACCTTTAAAACTAATTTTTGATTGACTCTTGCATATTTGATTTCTTAAAAGGCTAAAGGCGGGGGGGGGGGGGGGGGGGGGGATTTTAAGTACTTATAGGTACTTTTAGTTTTACGGTTCAAGAAGTGGGAAGAGAAAAGAATAGAATGTATCTTTTGAAGGTCGTCTAGTTCAAACCCTGTTTAATTCCATAGTACATACCACTGTTTTAATGAAATGACCAATGCTTTGAAAAACGGATCGGACATCGAACCGGTCGTCTTACTGGGTTGATGGTTCAATCGATTCGACCAGTCGGTCTGATCCTAAAAGTTGGATGAACCGGACGACTATATATATATGTATATATATATATATATGTAACATCCGGGTTTTCAGGAACATTATTGTGTATGTTAACCTTGAGATTGAAGGAGGGACTCGACGAGCTGAGGGACCAATTTGCCGAGTCGAGTCGAGTTGATCGCATGGATTTAATGAGTGGACTCGACGAGGAAGAAGGGGGACTCGCCAAGTAAGTACTGGGAAAAGAAACCCTAATTGTTCGGGTTTGTGACCTATTTAAAGGCCCTTATGGCCTTCATTTGCGGCCACACTTTCCCTTGAGAGCCTGAGAGAAACCCTTAAACCATTCTAACCTTGGTAAAGTGAGTGTGTGATCATTTTGGGCAATCTTGGTGCATTTCTATGAAGAAGGATGAAGAGCTTCATGATGGGGAGCAAAGGAAGGCAGTGGACCTGTGGTATTGAGTGTTTCAGCTGCTAGAATAAGGTACAAAGTCCTCATCTCGCTCATTCCTTGTACTAGATCTCATTTTGGGAGTTTTACGGATTTTATTCCATCCTTTTGAATCTATGAGTTGAATGAGACATAGTTTGAGGTTAGAAACCTCAGATCTGGACTTCATAAGGTCCTTAGAGTCTAGGTGTCCCATCTTTAGTCGTTCAAATGAGGTTTGATGAGCTAAATCCTTCATGAAACGCATATATTAGCATTTTGGAGCAATAACCTCAAGTATGAATGTAAAGATCGAAGCTTTACGTGATTATTGAGCCTTGGGATGATAGATCTATTGTTTGGAGTGATAGATCTGATTGAAATCGTCTGAATGAACATTTGGTCTGAATGAACTCGTAGAGTCAAGGAGCCGAATCGACGAGTTGGTTAGAGTTCGTCCCGAAGAACTGAATCATGTGATAGCTGAACGAGTTGGGGGTCAACTCGACGAGCTGAGCTGGACTGTCACGAGACTTCTGAGGAAAATCAGTGGACTCGACGAGTCGCAAGGGTGCACTCGGCGAGTCGGGTCAAACATGGACTGTTGACTGGAGTTTAACTTCTGTTGACTTAGGGGCTTTGCTCAACATGAGTAGTAAAGACCATGGTGGGGTAAAATGGTCTTTTATCCACTTCAAAGAGTTAAAGAGAGGAAGAATAGCCTTCGGTATTTAGAGTGGTGATTAGAGTATCACTTAGAAATATTCATCCCTTGTTATTAGGCGGAGGCTAGTTCGAGATTCGGGAGCGAGGTCTCTACTTGATGCCTGTCAGGTGAGTCTTCTCACTATACATTACCTAGAGTGGTATCTATGTGCAGACTGGAGGATCTTATATGTATGTGTATGTTTGAGATTTATGTGCATTGTGTTATATGTAAGCTATGTGTCATATATACCGGACCAGAGGTTCCAACTTCTCATGAGGCCAGAGGGTCCTCGATCAGACCAGACCGGAGGGTCCAATGATCCAGACCGGACCGGAGTGTCTAACGAGCTAGACCGGACCAGCGGGTCCAACGAGCTACGAGACTGGAGGGTCCGGTTGAGACACATTGACCGGAGGGTCATACCAAGTTATAGCCTCGAGTGGGTTATGCGCTATATGTGGTATATTGGGGAACTCACTAAGCTTTGTGCTTACCGTGTATGTGTTATGTGTTTCAGGTTTCTCAGGATCGCGGGACGGCACCAGCTTGATTGTACACACCAGAGAAAGAGTTACGAGGATCCTGGATTATTAATGGAGTTGTGTTTTGTAAATTGAATAAACGAGATTTTTATATAATATGCTATGAAAAGTATGCAATTTTTAAATGAAAATTTTGTTTGAAACTTTACGGTGTTACAAGTTGGTATCAGAGCCTTGCTTTGAGGGATTCGGATGCACCTTCGGGTAAATCTGGACTCAAAGTGGGGATTTGAGAAAAGTTTTCAAAGAAATGAAATTTCTAAATCGAACAAGAGTTCTAAGGGAAAACAAAAAAGAGCAGTGTGTACAATCAGCCAAAGCCCGAATGGTGATTTCCCAAAATACCCTTACGTTATGTGTAATGGGATATTATGAGATAGGCCCAACTATTCCATTATTGGCCCAAAGATGCATTCAGGCCCAACTATCAACAATTCCAGGCCCAAAACCATTAGGGCCTAAAGGTCTAAAGTCCACAAAGGCCCAAGTCCTCCTGAGAGCGTATGCCCAACGTACCTCTTATGTACGCTTAACGTACTGAGCAAATGGATCGTACGCGCAACGTACTACATAGTGTGCCCAACATACAAGCAGCTCATGCACAACATCCATTACGTGCTTAATACTTGATCCAATAAGTCCAAATCACAGATCTAAGCTATACTTGACATCTAAACCAATAAAGTCACTGACTTGGTGACTTTGCATGCCCCAAACAAACCCAAACTCCAAAAATGGCATTCTACTTCCATAAAAGTGACCCTAACTCAAGCATGAATCCATTAAGACCATCAAGATGGCAACTTTCTGCTTTAGGGACTCAAATAGCATCAAGGGTGGCAACCCCAAGCCTAAAAACGGATTTGGAACCATAAAGCTCCATTATTGGGACCAAAAGATCCAAAAACTCAACATAGTAGATCTAAGCATTCAATGGTCAAGTTCAGAGCTTTATACCTTCATTAAGCCGAGAATGAGTCCTAAAAGCCAGATCCATAAGCTCCTCCTTGATTCCCATCCTTGCATCAAATTCCAACTTCTTGAAAATGGGTTAAACACCCCAAAAATGGACTCCATAAACTCAAAATGCCACCATGGATGCTATATGACGATTTCTAATGTTTAGAGGGGTGGAGGCTGAAGATGTTAGGGTTTGGATATAAAATAAGAGGTTTAAATAGGGTCCAAGACCCTAAAATAGGGTTCTGATCTGACGGGATTACACCCAACATAATTCTAGTACGCCCAGCGTACTCTAGAGAACCTTCATGACCACTCATGGTCATTATGCCCAGCGTAACCCAAATTATGCCCAACGTACTCCCTTTTTCCCTAGTATGCCCATCGTACTCCTTGTGTACGCCCAGCGTACTCGGCTAAGCCTGAAACTACTAAACTTCTGAAAGCCATAACTTCTGCGTTATAAATCTGTTTTCAACGATCCTTATATCCACGAAAAGGAGACGAGAAGCTCTATACTTATAACAACTCAAAATTTCCTTAAGACCTTCCAAAAAAAATCCGTTATCCACAAAAGCCCGAACTGACACTTTACCAAATTACCCCTAGGATCCAAAACACAACCCGAAAACCCGAAACACTTCTAATACATCAGCCGCACCCAAATAGGTCTAGATCTTACCTTCTCTAGAACCATACTCCTTATAAAGACCAACCTTCGGCCTACAGCCTTAGACTAGATGTCAATTCGGAACAGAGCATTACAGGTCTATCGCGACAGTGGCTCTTATTGCTTTTGATGGGTATCAAGAGCGGTAATGTGGGTTCTACTCTTATAATAAGTGACATGATGGAGCGTTAGTTGAGGAGTCAAGGATGAGGAGAATGATAGTTCGTTATTTCCAGACCAAGAGTCCGGGTTGATACTGGACAGTTGGGAGGTCCGGTGATGGAATGGTGTGAGATTCTAAGTGACTAGAGGCAATCATGATGGTGAGTTCTTAGGATTTCATCTGAAATTCGGGGTAATGGGAGTTTCTTGATCTTTGTAGGGGAGATCATTAAGCATTGCGTAGCACCTTCCAAGAGTAGGTGCGATGTTACTGGTGGAAATAGTCTATGGGATAGATTGTTGATATGCCAATTGGTGACGGTTCGAACCCTAAGTGGGGGAGAACCAGGTATTTTATTGAGGGGATCAGAGATTTGTTCGGGAACGGTTAAAGATCTGGATATAGAGACATGCGGTGCAGATTCATGAGTCCAGGGTTATTGCTGATCGAGGCTAGGTGCAGAGCGAGATAACGTGTGTGGTATATGTTTGAGAAAGGATGAGCGAATTAGGAGATTCTTTGTAGCCTGTGCTTTTCGGGGTTAGCGTATGTCGAGTTCAAGTGCAATTGGGTCGCTAGATTGAGGATGTAATAGCCAAGATTTGCAAGTGAAGGTATAGATTGTAATCTATACCCCTGGAAGAGCAGCCACTGATTCATCAACCAATTTCAAGGTCGATATGAGTAGCTACGTGTGAGTAATGATCAGTAGAGGGGGAGTTCCGGATGTTCGACATCATGTTCTGAGCCATTGACGATGCCTTTGTGTTTTCAATTGGGAGATGGAATACTCTGAGATTTGAATGGTGCGAGAGGAAGATAGGTTGTGAGATTCTGAAAGAGCAATGTGGTATCCGAGTATGGTGTCGTAGGTATGAGATCTGTGGTTTGGGTAAAACATAATGAGATTCTATGATAATGTGCCGAGGTACCTGGGTATGATGTCCTTAATTCCAGATTATTTTGAGTTCTGAGTTAAGAGATGGCAAGCGATATAGCAAGTGTCTATGGTTCCAACGGGAGCTCTTTGACTTCTTGATGTCAAAAGAGATTATTTAAGAATGAGAATTGCTGTAAGAAAAGGAGTTTGGTCATGACGATTGCCGTCAGGAGTAGTGCCACTTACTTTTGGATGGTGTGTGCATCTATATATGTTGGGTCGTGGAGCGTGGGTTAATAGATGCAGTGAGTGGGGTCAACTAGAGGATGAGACCGTGGAATGGTAAGAGAAAGTACTGTAAGGCTACGGGGAGTCGCAATACTCACTAGTCAGAGAGACGATGTTGTGATGCTACGGGGAGTCGTAGTACTCACTAGTCAGTGAGAGGGTGTTGTGATGCAACAGGGATTCATAGTACTCACTAGTTAGAGAGAGGGTGTTATGATGCTACGAGGAGCCACAATACTCACTAGTCAGAGAGAGGGTGTAGTGATGCTACGGCGATTCGTAGTACTCACTAGTCAGAGAGAGGGTGTTGTGATGCTACGGGGATCCGTAGTACTCATTAGTCGGAGAGAGGGTGTAGTGATGCTATGGGGAGTCGTAGTACTCACTAGTCAGAGAGAGGGTGTTGTGATGCTACGAGGAGCCATAGTACTCACTAGTTAGAGAGAGGGTGTTGTGATGCTACGGGGAGCCGTAGTACTCACTAGTTAGTGAGAGGGTGTTGTGATTCTACGCAGAGTCATAGTACTCACTAGTTAGCGAGAGGGTGTTGTGATGCTACGGGCAGCCGTAGTACTCACTAGTCAGCGAACGGGTGTTGTGAGATTACGAGGAGTCGTGGTATTCTCTAAGTTAGAGTATGGCGTAGGGGAGTTCTTAGGCTTGGGTAGCGTTACCGTTTGAGTCTTCGGGAGCCTAGTTGCCGAACCAAGAGCGAGACGGGGGTCTCCGTGTCAGTTGGGAACTAATATATCCCAGGTTGAGTGGGGATTGTCGTAATCGGAAGGAATTGGGGAGAAGGCGTGTGCTTAAATTCTCGATTCTTGAGTCATGAGTTAAGTACCAGATTGGAATTGAGTGGTTCCAAGTCTGCTGTTGAATTAGACTCTCGAGCTTGAGTCTGGATTCGTTCGTATGTTGAGTAGACGAGATGAGATTTCGGTTTTTTAGATGGGTCTCATTTTAAGGGAATTTGAACTTCATCTGATTTATTTGACCGCAGTGGGTTAGTTTCGTGGGTATGAGAATACTCGCAAGGCGCATGGAACTGATGAGTAGTAGACGAAAAAGGTCGAGGGTGAGATGAATTCCATATTCACTTTAGTTAAAGCGAAGTTCGTGACTTGTGTGTCACACTGGATTGAGATGGTTGTATTGATAAGGAAGTAATTGAGACGGTTTGGTACATGCAATGGGTAATCTTTGGAGGTTCAAATGTTGGGTCGGGAGATGACCTGGTGCTTAGACCTGAAAGAGATATTGAGAAGGGAGCTGAGGTTTATCTTGTTAGATGTCGGGGAATGCATATGAACAAGCATGATCATTTTTCGTGCTTGAGGTCAGGGTGTTGTGGGTTTGCTATTCATAAGGGTTGTGGTTGCAGTATAGTGGATGGGTCCCTGGTGTTATGTGATCCTTTTGCATTCCTTGGTATAGGATCTGGACTTGTGTTTATCGGTCCCTACTAGAGAATCAGAGGGACAGTGAGTTATCGGGGTTTGTTATTCGAGGAGCGAATAACATGGTGATATCTTGAGAGGGTGGTCTGGCTGTGTGTTAGGCTACTAGAGTTCCCAGATTCTAGAGAGTCAGAAAGGGTAGCGTAGTGGTAGATGGGTCTTTCCTTTTCCAAGGAGGAGTTCTTGTTTGGATTCAGGTGTCCAGAGAGGAAGATAGTTGTATGATATGAGATCCTTTTGATGGTACTGTTCGGTTATTGGATTAGATCTATTAGTTGTTGAGGAGCGATTTCGAGGGAGAAATCTAATTCAAGTGGGGGAGAATTGTAACATTCAGATTTATAGTGACATTATTGTGTATGTTAATCTTGAGATTGAAGGAGAGACTCGACGAGCTGAGGGACCAATTTGACGAGTCGAGTCGAGTTGATCGCGTGGATTTAATGAGTGGACTTGACGAGGCAGAGGGGGGACTCACCGAATAGATATTGGGCAGAGAAACCCTAATTGTTCAGGTTTGTGACCTATTTAAAGGACCTTATGGCCTTCATTTGTGGCCACACTTTCCCTTGGGAGCCTGAGAGAAACCCTTAAACCGTTTTAACCTTGGTAAAGTGAGTGTGTGATCATTTTGGGCAATCTTGGTGCATTTCTATGAAGAAGGATGAAGAGCTTCATGATGGGGAGCAAAGGAAGGCAGTGGATCTGTGGTATTGAGTGTTTCAGCTGCTAGAATAAGGTACAAAGTCCTCATCTTGCTCATTCCTTGTACTAGATCTCATTTTGGGAGTTTTAGGGCTTTGCTTTCATCCTTTTGAATCTATGAGTTGAATGCGACATGGTTTGAGGTTAGAAACCTCAAATCTGTACCTTATAAGGTCCTTAGAGTCTAGGTGTCCCAGCTTTAGTCGTTCAAATGAGGGTTGATGAGTTAAATCCTTCATGAAAGGAATATATTAGCATTTTGGAGCAATAACCTCGAGTATGAACGTAAAGATCGAAGCTTTACATGATTATTGAGCCTTGGGATGATAGATCTATTGTTTGGAGTGATAGATCTGATTGAAATCGTCTGAATGAACATTTGGTCTGAATGAACTCGTAGAGTCAATGAGCCGACTCGACGAGTTGGTTAGGGTTTGTCCCGAAAAACTGAATCATGCGATAGCTGAACGAGTTGGGGGTCAACTAGACGAGCTGAGTTGGACTGTCACGAGACTTCCAAGGAAAATAAGTGGACTCGACGAGTCGCAAGGGTGCACTTGGCGAGTCAGGTCAAACATGGGCTGTTGACTCGAGTTTAACTTCTGTTGACTTTGAGGCTTTGGTCAACATGAGTAGTAAAGACCATGGAGGGGTAAAATGGTCTTTTATCCACTTCAAAGAGTTAAAGAGAGGAAGTATAACCCTCAGTATTTAGATTGGTGATTAGAGTATCACTTAGAAATATTCATCCCTTATGATTAGGCATAGGTTAGTTTAATATTTGAGAGCGAGGTCTTTACTTGCTGCTTGTTAGGTGAGTCTTCTCACTATACATTACCTAGAGTGGTATCTATGTGTAGACTGGAGGGTCTTATATGTATGTGTATGTTTGAGATTTATGTGCATTGTGTTATATGTAAGCTATGTGTTATATAGACCGGACCAGAGGGTCCAACTTCTCATGATGCCAGAGGGTCCTCGATCAGACCAGACCGGAGGGTCCAACGATCCAGATCAGACCGGAGGGTCCAACGAGCTAGACCGGACCAGCGAGTCCAAGGAGCTACGAGACTATAGGGTCCAGTTGAGACACATTGACCGGAGGGTCATACCGAGTTATAGCCTCGAGTGGGTTATGCGATGTATGTGGTATATTGGGGAACTCACTAAGCTTTGTGCTTACCGTGTATGTGTTATGTGTTTCAGGTTTCTCAGGATCGCGGGACGGCACCGGCTTGATTGTACACACCAAAGAAAGAGTTACTAGGATCTTGGAGTATTAATGGAGTTGTGTTTTGTAAATCGAATAAACGAGATTTTTATATAATATGCTATGATACGTATGTGATTTTTAAATGAAAAGTTTGTTTAAAAATTTACGGTGTTACAATATATATATATATAGCATTATCTTTGAACTTTTGAAATGAAACAACACCTTCCAAAATTCTAATTCTAATAATTTATATACTAACTCTTTCTCAAAATTTTGTTATTAACGTAATGAAACTGTAAAAAAAACTTTTGTTGAATGTAGAAAACGATCCTTTAGGTGTACCCCACATCGACAAAAAAGAAAGTAGAGGCCTTACAGCACACACACCGGTGCCATGTTAAGGTCTTGCAAATAGTGGACAAATCTGTTGGATTAATGTCTAAGTCCATAACTATAATTGGTAAGACTTGACCCGACCCGGCATGGTCCATTTGGGTTGCATGGCATCATGCACTTGGATAGACTATAATGAGAGAAATAAGACACTTATGGTTCTTAATATATTATAAGTTCTAGTATATTAATAATAAGAATAATGAGATTATTTAATTAGTATTGATCAAGAATTAATCTAGGATTAATTAAGTGATCAAAAGAAGACTAATTAAATATATGGGTTGATTGTACAAATCATCCATACTTGTATAGTGGGCTAATGCTCCATGGATTATCTAGTTGGGCCAAAACCCATATGATGCTCCATGGATGCTCCATGGTGTATTTGAACCCATGGATCCAAGGAAATGGAAAGTCATGACAATTAGGGTTTGCCCTAATTGTAACACTATATAAAGATATTATTCTTGACAAAATCGGCCACTAGTATTATTCTAGAGAGGGCTAGCCGATTTCATGAAGTGTAGAATTCTCTCAAGTTATTCCAAGTGTATTTGGTGTTGTGTGAACCATTTGAGGTGTCACACTTGGGGCACTAGGCACTCAAGCTTCATGAAGACATTCTACATAAGAGAGGTATGTATTCTATCTTGTTATATTGATAGTTTTGTATGCTAGATTAGGATAATACCTTGGATGTTCATATTTGCATGTATAATAGAGAAAACATAGATCCAAGATATTTAGGGTTGCATGTACACTTAGGAGTGTTAGAATGCTCATAACCCAACAGTGGTATCAGAGCCTAGGCTTGTTTTCATGTTATACTTGCAAATGGAGCTGAAAAATCGAGTTTTGATGCTGTCAGCCAAGCAGACTCGCCGAGTCCATGAAGGGACTCGACGAGTCCATGGCAAAATGCATCCAACTCGCCGAGTTTTGTTCATGCACTCGACGAGTTGGACCCCAGACAGCATATTTTCGAGGTTTTTGGCTAGAAATGGACTAGGAACATTACCCTAAGTTGTTTTTGAACTTATAAACTTGTTTTTTAATGTGGTAATGTTCATGCTAATCCATTTTCAAAGATAATTGTCAATAGATTCATGTTTTGTATTAGTTTAAGGTTTAGACTAATTACATGAAAAGTTTGATTTGAATTATCTTGTTCTTATGAGTTGCTTAGATTAATAGAAAAGTTAATTGAAATAGTTGCTTTCAATCCATTTTAATCTAAGAGTTGAGTATAAAATGTGTTTGTGTAACTTGTCCTCAAGTTACATGAAGAGTCACATTAAAGACTCATAAAACTCATAAAATTGGCAAATGTTACAAAAAATGAAGAGTCTAGTTCTAATTAATTGGAGTTATGACTCCATAATTTGTCCTCAAGTTATGGAGGACCAAGAGTCTCTTCATTAAATAAATAAATAAAAAATAATGTAACCTTAATTAATTCCATAAGTTATAAAAAAAATAATAAATAAAGGAAAAATTAATTCTTTTATTAGTTTAAAGTCTTCCATAAGTTATGGAACTTGAAGAGTTTTTGGATTAAAACTACTTTAAACACATAAGTTATGGAATTAATTAGTTTTGAATAGTTTCAAAACTTGCCCTCAAGTTTTAGAATTTGTAAAGTTTTCTCTTATGAATACTTTAATTCCAAGTTAGCCCTTAGAATTTTAAAAGTTAAAATTCAACCCTTATACTTTATAATATTATAAGTTAATAATATTTATATATATATATATATATATATATATATATATATATATATATATATATATATGTATAAGAGTAAAGTCAGTCTTACCGTTAATAGGCCTCATTCACGAAGCCGGTCTATAAGGTGGGTATAAGGTTGTTGCCTATAAAATGGCAACTTAATGGGTGTCCATTTTCACCCACCGCTTGCTTGACTGGTGGAGGGTCGTTAGCCGAACGGGTTTGACAGGACTATAATTCTCCCCTCATTAAAAGTATTAATGATAAATACTAAGTAACTAAACTCTTAATAATTCCCAATCTTAGTTACTTAGGAAAATGTGAATAAGGTACTAATCCATGAAATTACACTTTGCACTTTGTTTGAGTCAGTTAGTGGAGCGCGTGTGGTTAACCGGCACACTAACTCGTATTTAACAAGGTAGGCAAAGGGTAACCTAATGTTTATCATAGTATCGATGGAGCGTGTGTGGTTAACCGGCACATCGATTAAGGGGTAAACACTTAAGGGTACCAAGTAATTTGCATGGTTACTTCACACCTTGTTTTGTGATCCTCGACATCCCAGTCACAAAACCTGAAGGGCACACTCGAGATTGAAACATGCCATTGAACAGTTCAATGAATCTCAAAAGATCTAGGAGTTTCAAATCCAATTAAAACCTAATAATACATTTCGTTTATCTTGGTGGAAATTGGTGAATCGTCATTCACCTACCTTCAAATTGTTTTATAGCTTGGATTACGGCATACCTCTTCTAAGTTATAAAATAGTTTGTTGGGTCCTAGCCTTAATATTTCATATTGGGTGTCATATTAAGGACTTTAGATCAACTATCTTGAATATCTCCCAAAAGATGTCTGGTTTAGACATTTATGATCTTCCCAAATCTCTTGAAACAAGCTTTCCTAAAATGAAGATGATGTTCCAATGGAAATCATACTTCTTTCATCTCCTCCAATTATTCTCCCCAACCCACAAGTTCTTGAAAAGTTTAAGGTCACTCAAGTCCTATTGGCAAGGCAAGGTCTAGGTGTGGTCACATCTTGGAGATGTAGTCACATATTGACAAGCCGGGAGAGTTGGGTGTCAAAGTCTTGAGAAAGTTGGTGGTTCAATCACTTTCTAAGTCACATAGTGGGTTCTTTTGGAACACCTATGAAACAGACTATGACAAAACCCTTAATGATCTTATATATTTGCTAAGATCAACTTCCTGAAACTTTATGGACATTGACAATGGTGACACTGGAAATACGGAAAAGGCATTCTCTTCCCAAGAAAAGGGATTGACCATAGTCAACTAGGTTGACCAAATGGTAAAGAGAAAAGGCTAAGTCTGTAATAGTCCCGTGTACCATTATCAAAGGGTCCATATGTTTATATTGCCAAAGGAAGGGTCATTAGTTGCGAAGCTGCCAAATTTACCTAAGGATGTTAAAGTCAATAAGATTGACTCTACTTCAGGTAAAGTCCACTAATCTAACTCTGTTAAGTTTCTATTCTGAGATTCCTGATACATGATGTGACTGGGTCACATGGTAATGTTTTAAGAATCAAAGAAAAGTAAAGGAACTTAAAGAAAGAATATGCTGAATCTGATCGCATAGATGGATTTCTATCGTGTAGTTTGAAAATCAGATTCTTGAGCTACTTCTTAGGAGTTATGAGATATTGCTTAGGAATAGATAACAACAAGTTTTCATATGGATTGTAAGGATAAGTTTTTCCGCATAGTTTTAAAATAAAAGAAATTTTTTGATTTTAGTTATTTTAAAATATCCTTACAATGGCATTTGAGAAAAATGGTTGCTTATATGATTCCACTAATAGCAAGAGTGGAAATATGAAATTGATTCTTTCATTTGTGGTAATGTCTAAATTTACCAAATAAGGAAAGATTCTCATCATCCAAAGTCTCAATTGGACCGGGACTTTGAATCATGCAAGTTGTATAGCATGATGAATGAGAACTTTCATGTTTTGGAAAATTAAGACTAATTACTTGTTCACATGGATGTGTGAGTCAAGTGAAGGACTAAGTGATCAAGTACACATTCTTGTGCATTGGTCAGGTCCACCACAAAAGATTGATAAAACTATTCGTCATAGTTTACTAAAGCTCAGTAAATATGATTATACTTACAAGCTTAAGTGTAACTCTGAGACATTGGAAAAAGGTTCCAATGTATGACAGAGCGAATAAGAAGAATCAAATTAGGCAGAAGGATAAAAGTTTCTCAAATCTGAAAAGATGGGAGAGTACTTTATTATCAGTTTTTGTGATCATCTTAATGATTAAGAAACCATAGCACAATTAGTTCTCTAAGGAAGTCTTAGTGCATTCTTATGACTAAGAAGAGGGATCTTGAATTGTTGAAATGGTTAAATCAAGAAGATGAGTCATACTTCGTTCCAATACAAGTCTTAGAGTCATACTCCAAGATTATAATTTGAGTGACATGTCTTTAAGTTTAAAAACACTTATCAAATGTAAGATTAAAAGTTTTCTACTCTTGTACATTTGAAATTGGTAAGTTGTGATGTTTTGGATAAAACAAAGACCAACTAAGGCCAATTGTGTGAAGTGTTTGTCTTGATTAGAATCCGCACTATCTCTTGGATGTTTGACAAGGGAGTCTTATAGGTCAAGAGGACAGTGGGAGTCTTAAAGGTCTTGAAAGTCTCAAGAACTAATCAAGAATAAAACATGAAGTTCTTCACTAGCACACGACTTGAGGTTTATAACCTATCGTGTTGACATATTCTGTGCCCATTCCAGTTAAAGTTGGCTTTGCATGAGTTCTTAGAGTTCTCAATGTGTTGCACAACAACTTGGAAGCAATGGCAGGCCCTTGAGCTGCCAGGTGGCAAGAAATTAAGATTGAGTTCAATCCATATGGTTTTGGATTTGTCATTATCTTTGTCTTGTGACTATGGTTTTGACAATTCACATGGATAAGAACATATACACCAATAAATCTAAGTGTCATAAGGTTTCTCTCCGATTCATGAAAATGATGGTGAGGAGACACTTTCACTAAGTAGATTTTAGTTAGATAGCAATTGTGATATTTGCATTCTCAAAGTTGTTAGTGGAGCGTGTGTGGTTTACCGGCACACTAACCTGGACCTGTGAGAAGTGGCAAAAAGGTCTAAGCATTATGATTACGACATCCCTCTTCATAATTGTTTAGACACACAAGTGTGCTATCTAAGGGAAGGTGTATGTTTTTGATAAAGTCTTATCAAAACAATCTAGTATCAGAAATCTGAACTTTGGTAACAAAGTCAATAAAGTATTGATTTCTAGAAGTCGAGCTTTCTAAGTACATGTCAAAGCTAGTGGGAGCATAAGTGTTATGCTAATAATCATCATGTTAGTGGGAGCATGATAATTATGATAAAGATTGCAAGTTAGCAATGTTAATTATAGAAAACAAATGGTTTCAATTAGGAAAAGTTGTTTTGCTATAATTAAGGGAGAGGAAATTATACTTCATCTCAAATCTATATGCTTAGATCGTGAGGTTTTAATCATTTAGTCAAGGAAATATATATGAATTTCATGTTGGAATAGCTCAACATAAGGAAATTCTGTATATGAGTCCATTATTTGCGTTCTAAAATTCGAGTATGATTACGGCATCCCTTTTCATAATCTGAATTATGAGAACTTGGCAAATAGAAATGGAAATGTTATAGCAAAAGACTGGTTTAGTCTTTATGTGAGACATCATGAATCGTGTCCCATATGCTTCGGATATAGGATCGATTACATGTGCTATATTCATCCTTTCTAAAAGTTTCCAAATGCCTGGGGCATTAAGAAGGGAAAAGGTTTAGAACTGGATATGACTAAAAGGATTAAACAATTGCCGAGGACAATCTAAGGTTTACCAAAGATTGGTTGCTCAAGGACAGTTGGAAGTATAGTGATAATTCTGGAAGGACCATATTGACATAATCTGTAAGGAGGCAACTCTTGTTCAGAAGTGATAGTCAAAATGGAATCTGGAAATGTTTCAAAGTCAAAAATTATCAATCTGTTTAAGATTAGGAAACTTAATGCAAGAAGGATGTTTCCAAGGAGTTGATCTCCTTTGGAATACTCTGTAAATGATTGTTGCCAAGTCCTTGTGAATTTGATCATAATCATTACAAGAGGATCAATGCATATAAGTTTAGAATCTAACAAATTTCAGTAAATGACATGAATTTGGAATTCTTGTATTTACA
Organism: Lactuca saligna; assembly: GCF_052625555.1. NCBI lineage: Eukaryota > Viridiplantae > Streptophyta > Magnoliopsida > Asterales > Asteraceae > Lactuca > Lactuca saligna. Next base: position 262,169,296 of record NC_136421.1, on the reverse strand, counting down.
GTAAGGATTTGGGAGTGTGAAAAGAGAATCATTGAAGTTATGTTCAATTGATCTAGTTCACAAAGTAAAGATCATAGACAAACATAGTATGCATACTTGGCGTATGGCATGACTAGTGTTCAGAAAACATAGTGTACATGCTTGGAGCATGGGACAACTATTGTTTTAAATTCAAGAATAAAGTTGATAGCTGAAACAGTATACAATGAATAATGTGTAATCATATGGTGATAAATAAAAGGTGTTTTATTTATGTTCATAGGTTTGATACCATATTGCATTCAATTATTATTGTATTTCACTTTGCATGTTTTGACTTCTAGAATAAACTAGGTTATTCTTCCGGAATGACTAAGTTATTCAAACCATCCACAGTCGGTCATATGTTGGAAGTAGATATGAATCAAGACTGTCATGGGTTGGCTTGTAGAGGTCTAAGATATTGGACAAAGGGCTACAACACTCATGAGTACTCATAAGTTCTGAGTATTGGATTCAACCCGCGCTCATTGGAATCACTTCATGGATTTTATCACGAGTGATCATGAGACGATAATATCTTATATTCTTCAAACCTAGAGATATGAGTTGTTACTATGAGTTGGTTGTACATTGATTGCACGAAACCGCATTTGGTAACTCGGTGCTATAAAACGTGCCTTTGTGTATGATTCAACAAGTAGTAGAACAAGCCATATGAGTCGAAGTTTATCCATTCCTTTTACCTTAGGGATAAAAGCGATATCTGTGGGCCCTTCGATGATTTGATTATGACAAATGGAAGTGCTCGGCCGGGCCAGGACTGATTTGATTTGTTCAATTAGTCAGTCGTCATAAATCGGAAATCGGGAAACAACAAATGGACAGAGAGAATGATTATAATCCATGTCTCAGTCCATATGATATCTAGAATGGAGGAATATATGATCCCTTATCTAATGGACAAGTCATTAACAAAGGTCAGAGTTCATCTACAAGGTCAGAGTTCGACAGAAGCTTTTGAGAGCTACGATTGCTAGTTGGTTCCTGAAGTCATACGCAATAATAGTTTTAGACTTATCCAAGTGGGAGACTGTTGGATTAATGTCTAAGTCCATAACTATAATTGGTAAGACTTGACCCGACCCGGCATGGTCCATTTGGGTTGCATGGCATCATGCACTTGGATAGACTATAATGAGAGAAATAAGACACTTATGGTTATTAATATATTATAAGTTCTAGTATATTAATAATAAGAATAATGAGATTATTTAATTAGTATTGATCAAGAATTAATCTAGGATTAATTAAGTGATCAAAAGAAGACTAATTAAATATATGGGTTGATTGTACAAATCATCCATACTTGTATAGTGGGCTAATGCTCCATGGATTATCTAGTTGGGCCAAAACCCATATGATGCTCCATGGATGCTCCATGGTGTATTTGAACCCATGGATCCAAGGAAATGGAAAGTCATGACAATTAGGGTTTGCCCTAATTGTAACACTATATAAAGATATTATTCTTGACAAAATCGGCCACTAGTATTATTCTAGAGAGGGCTAGCCGATTTCATGAAGTGTAGAATTCTCTCAAGTTATTCCAAGTGTATTTGGTGTTGTGTGAACCATTTGAGGTGTCACACTTGGGGCACTATGCACTCAAGCTTCATGAAGACATTCTACATAAGAGAGGTATGTATTCTATCTTGTTATATTGATAGTTTTGTATGCTAGATTAGGATAATACCTTGGATGTTCATATTTGCATGTATAATAGAGAAAACATAGATCCAAGGTATTTAGGGTTGCATGTACACTTAGGAGTGTTAGAATGCTCATAACCCAACAAAATCATCATTGTTCATCCATTTTTAGATAGAGAAACCAATCGGCCACAATAAAAGTATTTGCAAGCCTTTCATATATAGCAAGATGAAGTCCTTAGTGACACTAAATTATTGCTCAATGGGATTGAAAATTATACTTGAAAGACCCGATGTAAGTGGTCTTAGAGAGCATTATAAAAGGAATGCAGTGATAGGGTTTTTAAAAGGCAAACAACGGATCTACCTTATGAAGGTGTGGGTCTCCGTAACCATTTTGTAGTGTAAATTTTATAAAGAAAAAATTCTAGCCAAGATTTTTCCTGTTTGACCAGCCCGTTTTTTATGGTTGAACCGCCAATTCTTAATTGGTTTGATTACAAGTGGTTTTCAGGCTTTATAAAGCCGGTAACCTGACCAGTTCCCGGTTTAACTGGCTGGTCCAGTCCAGTTGTCAAAACCATGGAAACAACTAACATTTGATACATGTTAGATAGCATAAGTAGAAAGTAAATTTAGTATAAAGATGACAGAACAATTTTTTGAGACACAAAGCTAGAGGGAGTGGTGCAATTCTTATTATATTTTTTGCTGTCACGTAGGTGCCACCACTCTTATTACATTTCTTCGATCTCTTGCCTTTTGGGTGGTAAACGCCACCACTCTTGCCACACTTCTTTGATATCTTGCCAGTTGGGTTGGGTGGTAGTTTTTCATGTAACAATATTTTTTTATTTAAACAAACTAATGTATATATAAATTAAATTTTCACTACATTGAAATAAAAATTAAAACATTTAATCAATAGAAAATAAAACATAGGAATTAAAAAAAAAGGAATTAAAAGAACGACACACATGAAACATATAAAAACAAACACTATTCTTTTTTCAATCTTCTATTTGATATTTAATGCTAACTAGAAAAGTGACCCCGCATCGCGAGGGTCGGATTTCGATTAAATCATTTCCTAAAGGAGTTTACATGCATTACATGCCAACCTCCAAAACTATTAAACTCAAGATAACCTTTCTATAAGAAGGCATCGGCCTTAATGCCCCTTAGCTGAAGGTTGAATATGTTCTACAACACCTGCCCAGTGAAGATCATTCATCAAATGTTGTTCTTCTGCAACATGAACACCGAGTTTTCCTCAATAAAAAGTATAAACTGAAATCATGGAATGATCTATTTGATTTACTAACTATAAAAGATGAGAATTAAAAGTATATAATTAGAATTTTGAAGCATAAGTGCTTTGTAGTGAAGTTCGAATTTAGGAAATTTCAGGGCATGGTTATTGATTTCAAAATCAACCCCCATCGTATCATCTGGTGCCTTTTGAATCTCAAAGACTTGGACCATGTTGTATAAAATCCGGTTTTTCTTCACTGCCCTATTGTATACATTGGCAGGCATGGATAATACATGTACATGAGCATTTGAAACAATCAACAAAAATACAAATTTGGTAATGATAGTAACTAAAAAAAATTATTGAACATTAAATAGTGGAATTACAATCAGTATACTCCTTTCTTATATATCATTTTTGAGTTGGAATTGTACAAAACAATGTTTTTAATTTATCAAAGATGAAAATTTAGACAATAACATAATGGATTCTTTTTTTTTTAAATAAAAATAGACTTGAAAGAAAGCATACCAGTAGTTTTTTTTCTTGTACACTTTTTTATCCTCTTTTTCATATATATAATATACCACATACATACTTGCATCTTTGAAAGCTCAGAACAGATATAACTTCTAAGAGTGCCGATGCAACAACCATGAGTGCACATGGAGGCACCAATTTGAGGTATTTTTCCATGGATGTCCATACGTGAAAGGTCCATAAGCAGGCTCCCATCTAGCCAAGTTGGCCTACACAAACCAACAATATATATCTTATATCATTAGGACTATGAATACAATACATTAAAAACGTAAGGAAAATAAAACATATCGTAGTACCTTAGCTACTTATGTTGCCTTTTAATTAAGCAGACATTTCTATCCCTCCTGTTTTCCATCAGATCTTTCCATGTTGTCGTTTCCTTTTTGAAGTGGTCAGCATCCAACAAACCATCGTTTGTGGACTGAAGTTCTCTGTTAAATCATCAAGGTTGTTCCAACCGGATTAAAGGTCACCGATTAGCTGACCAAACATGTATGCTCTGATTACTACACATCATCTCTCTTCTGACTGCAATTAGTCTCTGTGAAATCACAAATACCCATAGCTCCCTCTTCCTGCATCTAAAAATAACAAACATGGCAATAAAAAGAAAAATCAATAACCTTATATAAACTTAAGGTGTGTTGGAACACTAAATTGACTTCTTGTGTGAATTTTTGATTATATATATATATATATATATATATATATATATATATATATATATATATATATATATATATATATATATATATATATATATATATATATATAAACCCCAAATGAATCAACCTTGTTACATACCTTAGATGGAAACAATTTAGTAGTGAAACTTCATGACCTCTTAATATCATGTAACTGAAATATTAGGTCCTTGACATTGCGACTTGTTAATATGGAGTTTCAGAAAGTTGATTTCATTCAATAGACAGGGGAAAAAGTTAACCCAATATCGCTTCCATAAACTGGGATTCAGTATCTTCTTTGTCCCTAGACTGGGTTCTTCCGTGAATATGTTTCCTCATCTATAAGGAAATTGAGCGACCTACTATCCATTAATGTGACATCCCCATTTTCACGGCCAGAAAAGACCGATTTTGTTTATGCTTTGTAAAAATCAAAGTACTTCTTTTCATAAAAATGTTGCGGAATTTGTTCCCAGAAAAACACGATAAATACGTTATCAAAACATTTTCGAAGAAACATATTTTATTCATTTTAAAACGTTTGGGATGTCATCGTCAATACGGAAACATAAGCATAAACGGAACTTACATTTATTTACACTAGTGATCTACATCTCTTTAATCTCTCCGTGTAATGTGACTTGATATCAACACTTGTGATATAAATAAACTGAGTGGGTCAGGTTAGGAAACTTGGTGAGTACATAGGGTTTTCAACCCATAATAATATAATTATTATGTTTAAACAATCAAACAATCGATCCAATTATCCATCTGTATTATCTTCTTTACTCTTAAGGATCTATCCTAATATTCATCTATCCCGTATTCGTTCATTCTGAAGTCCTTTGCTTCCAAAGTTATAGGACTGGCACTAAATCCATAGCTGCCAATGCTCATTCGTAAAGCACTAACTCTATAACTGTTGGGTACTAAATCCATAGATACCAGTGTTTATCTAATAGGTACTAAGTCCATAGCTACCAATTCATAACATGTACTAAGTCCATAGCTACCAGTGTTTGTCCAATAGGCACTAAGTCCATAGCTGCCGATGTTATTTGTTAGGCACTAAGTCTATAACTGCCAATGCTTACTCAAATCATATTTTATCTCTCATCATTCATCTACCCATCTCATACCCAACATACTTGTATATTTAAAATACGTATACAGTTCAAATCATTTAAAACAAGTATAAAAAAAACGTTCATCCAACATAGACAACAACTATTCATATAATATGCACACATAGCACATAGTTTATATAAAATACTTCATATCTATGTGTAAGATGAAAGTAACTATGGACTCACAACACGTAATCTATATCAAATACTTCATATCTATGCATAAGATGAAAGGGACCATGCACTCACCTGAGAAGGTGGTTACTCGGTACTTGGACAACGCTTCGTTTACTTTAAAATAATTTCCTTCGACGAAACCTAGTATTATTACCACTAGATTTTAGTCTGATATTTACAGTGACTAATTATGACACTACTAGAAAAACAACCTTTTACGACGCTCATTGCACGTCGTAAAAGGCTCAGACGACGTGCAAATGTGCGTCAAGGAAGGCCCTATCATAAAGAGAGACGACGCGCTTTTGCGCGTTATCTATAGACGACGCGCAATTACGAAGCACGTTTACGACACACAATGCGTATCATGGAAGGCCCTGTCATAAAGGAAGACGACGCGCATTCGCGTGTCGTAACCTTATGACGCGCATATTAATGACACGCAATGTGTATCAAGAAAGCCCCTGTCAAGAAAGGCCATGTCATAAATGAAGATGACACAAGTTTTTGCATATCATAATTTTAAATGTTTAAAAAAAATATTATTTATACATTTACTAATTTTCAAATTAAATAATACATTAAAAATCTCATAATACAAAATAAAATACCATAAATAACAAAGATAATTCATTTCACTAATATGTCAAATACAAATAATTATTCCAATAGTATGTAAATGTAACACATTGCTAATATTTCATAATATTTATTATAGAAAACAAAACATGTACAACATTAAAAGAAACCAATGACTAAATTCTCCTTTGACAATCTCATTTGACAATTTCCTTTCTAAAAAGAATAACCTAATGTAGGAACTTTGAAAGGCTTCAAGGCATGGAAGGAGGTTGTTAGAGCTGTCAGAACCTGCACATGGCACATCGGTAACTTAACATGCAATACAATACAAGATGATATGATAGAGCTGGTATGGCATCCAACTATATATATATATATATATATATATATATATATATATATATATATATATATATATATATTGTCTATTTTCTTTGCCAATGCCAATTAGGCCACTAAGCTTAGGAAAATGATATTTTAGTAGTCAAACCTGACAGTTCATAAAATCAAACACTGTCCCCATATCTATTACCTGAGTAGCACCAAATGTGGTCTTCAATGCTTTGCTATTTGATGCAAACTTAATTTTCTTCAACAAGTTGAGTAACTTCTTGTAATACGACATTACATTTAGGTCCTGCCGAGTCACCAACCTGCCATTATGTATGTAATCAAAAAAATGGTGAAATGAGTCTTAGAATAAAGAAATATGTCTAAAAATTTTCTATTGTTTTGAACACCTACATGATCAGAATGCCCAACAAAACACATAAACATACCGAATTAACTTAATTCACAAATTGGAGCCTTAGCAACCATCGCAATAAGTTTTCTTCATCGTCTCAGTAGACTTATTTTATTACCCATATTAACAAACAATTTTATGTAAGGGCTAAATACAAGAAATAGCAAAATACTTCCATTTCTTTATATTACAACATTATAGATTTATTTTATTTTTTTCTTATTATTGATGCATCATATGATAAAAAAAAGTCTACCCAATTCCAACGCTATACTTCCAATCTTTTTCTTCTTACCACATCATACTTTTAAAGATCAATCCAATTATAACAACGAAATTGCTATAATAACTGAGTAGATTTTTCTTGGATTTATCCCTTTATTTAGAATCACACATCACAAAACAAAAGCATCTCTATATGAACTAAGCTTTTTTATACTCGTTTTTGGCGGAAATGAACCAAACACCTAAACACCTAAGCCCTCGATTGGAATCCAATAATACAATAATGAACCAAACACCTAAGCCCTCGATTGGAATCCAATAATACATTAATGAACCAAACACCTAAACACCTAAGCCCTCGATAGGAATCCAATAATACAGTAATGAACCAAACACCTAGTTAAACTGAGAAACAATGGTGATTTTTTTTATACTTAGAATCCTCCATATAGAACGCATATGCCAGAACTGAGAATATCTCCACGTTTGACTCCTTTTTCAATGACCAAAACGCCCCCGTACCAGCTCACAAGTGCACACCCTTGGGGATCCTTCCACAATGCCATGCAGCTTTGGAGAAAACCGGAGCCATTCCTTCAATAAATCTGCAAATTAAATATCACATGTCTTGTTATAAAAAAAAAAAGTAAAAGTATGTTGTTATTTGTGCTAAAAGCGGGTACTAGTATCGCCATGGATAGAGGCAGACGCATTCTTTAAGATATGGGGGTACATGCCCCCAACAACAACTCAATTACCTTATATTTGCAATAGAAAGATGGGCTTAAATATATTATTATCAACCGATACCCCCAATAAGCAGCCTAAATTGTTAAAATGAATAAAAACTAAAAGGTAACTTAATTGCCACTTGGCAGCTTCCCCTTTATATAATAACTCATATCCTTGGATATTTCTTCACCCACTCGATGTGGGATCGCTAAGTGGCAGCTAACATTGATTTCTTTTTCTTTTTTGGCCTGAATTTACTTTCATACATCTTTTTGTTTTTGCTTATTTTAACTTTTCCACTAACTTATGAATAAGTTCCCACTTTTAAACTCGTTTAGTTGTTTTCATTTGTGGTTATATTTATCACTTTTAAACTCGTTTAAAATGAATTTCTATAAAATAATTATTTATGTACTTTTAAGTACTTAGCAATATATAACGAAAGCTAACCTTAAAAACCATAATCCGAGCCAAATAAAGGGTAAAAAAACCAAAAAACCACAAGACCAGACTAGATATTTTGACCATTTAGCTCGAGCTTATCATATAAATGGCCCCAACATAAAAAATTCCAGGATCCGCCATTGGCCATGTAACCAATTAAACCTGAGAATATACATAACCATCCATCAAAATGATACAAAAACTTGGTAAAAATGTAAAATTTCAACACATGTTCGTTTGATTTTGCACTTGAAAAGTGGTGGAACATAGCAGCAAATATGAAGTAAGGGCATCTTCTTAATCTAAAAATGGGAACAATATCAGTCAAAAGACCCCAAAGAGGTTTAATAATCCATGGAATTTGAATAATCCCATAGTAAAACTGTGCTTCGGATGGTTGTAACTTTTGCACATCTTTAATTTAGTATTATTGTATGCTCACATGATACAGACCAATGCTCGTGCCCTGATTGATTCTGTACACAATCACGACTGCTAGAACAAATTTCCAGCTTAATTCATCGCTCATCAAATTCATTAATTTTAACCATAAATAATATTTATGTGCGGGTAACCCAACAACCGACGGGTTCAGGTCAAGTTCTGGAGATGGGAATTGGGGAGGGTCTAATTTTGGTAACAGTTTCCCAACTCCAAAGAAGATCTTGATAAGTTTGTTATTGGTCAAGAAAGAGCTAAAAAGGTTATCCTTTTTCTATCTGTAATGTTCTGATGGCCTAAAATAAAATTTGTTTTCTTGTGATTTTGATATATGGTTCTTTACCATTTTGAAATAATGAAGCTTATTGGGAAGAGTTTACAAATAATTTGAAAAAAGAATTTGCGTATTTGGTCCTAAATTAAATATTTAGCTGGATATGAAAAGATGTCTGCTTATCATTCCATTAATACATACATACATGTGCTCTCAGTGGTAGTTTACAAATTACAATCACTACAAGAGGATCTTTATGGACAGTTCACAAAAGTAAGCACATTGTTCCTTGTGTTGTTTAATTTGGAGAAAGCATTCTATTTGTTCCATTTTGAGTATGAAAAAGTGATGAGTAAGGTATAATTATATAAATTGAGTGGAATGTGGAGCATAGGGACCAAATTTGTAATTTACTCTTATTTTTATTTAAGTAAAATGTTATAATCAGATTTTTATACCTGTAAGGACTCCTTTTGAACTTTTCAGCAACTGATAGATGTATCTCTATATACTTATTCCTTCCCTCAGCCTTAGAGTTCAAAATATCAAGGAGGAAGGAAACAAAACAGATGGCAGCTGAACCACATTTCTCTTCCATCACATCCTAAAATGGAAAATTCATGATTTTACCAGGGGTAAAAAAGGGAAATCCAGAAAATTTATAAAAGGGATTCAGAAAACTCACTGAGCTAGTTAACTCGGTCACTTCAGAAGGAGCAACATTTGTTTCTAGCTGAACAAGGGCAAATGATTCAATTGCAGATGCAGTTCTTGCTCCTTCATATGTGATTGGACTCTCTTTATCTGCACCAAATACTAATATAGTTGGGAACCCCTGTACCTTAAACATGCTCATTAAAGATTGAAAGGTAAAAAACATAATCAGTTAGTAATAATAAAAAATAATAATATTGGTTTAGATAAAAAGGATAGAAATTCAAGAATACCTTTTTGTCATCATAGTTCACATGTGCAAGCTTCACCTTTCCTTGTAAATTCTTTGTAGCCTTCTTCCCTTCAGGTGCAAGCTTTTTACAATGTCCACACCTGAAAAAAATAACATATATATAAAAAGTGATTAACTTTTTGAAATTTATTATAAGAAAGTAAAGAGACAATGTTGGTTTATGAATTTATGTTCAAGAGTGGAATGATTAATTACCAAGGTGCAAAGAATTCGATCACCCAAAGATCTTTACTTTTAACAAACACTTATAGATTCCATCAAAAAAATATAAATGATAAGAATTTTGGACCAATCAGTGAACCTTGGACCCAATCCTTTCAAGAAAAATTAAAGCATTTGAGTTGATTTTGAATTTTAGACTAGTTGTTTGGAAGGAGGTAGTATTTAGTTGTGTTTATGAGCAATAATTGTATACTACAGAAGGATAGACAAATCCTCATGTTCAATCTAGACAAATCCTCACAGACAATCTTTACGAGCACAGTCCTTCTCCACCTCTCATGGATTCCATTAATGATCCCCTCTGTGATACCAGCCTTCCCAATCTTAAGCTTCTGCAAATGAATCAAGGTCACTATGTGCTTCAATGTAGCTTTCGTTTTCTTCACCATCAACAGCAGACAAGTTTTGAACTTGTCTATCCCAAATCTCCTGGCATTTTTCTCATGTTTATTGTTGAAGCTGCAAGAAAGACATCCTTTGACCATCAACAGCAACAACAGACAGTTAAGTATTAAAGAAAAGGAAGAAAAAAAACAATTATGATTTAGAGAGAATTTGGAAGAAAAAAAAAAATTAATTTATAGTGCTCAAATATATACTACCTTGATCTTTTGCATCATAAGTAGACGATTCAAGAATTTCTTTACTAGTTTCATAGTTGACTTCGATCAAAGCCTTTACAACTGCAGAAGCAACTGCTTCTGCAATCTCAACTTCCGTTAATGTTGCAAGGAAAGCTGCCTAAAAAAATTGAAGTCCAAAAAGTCAAATTAAAATTGTAAAAACTAAATTAGAGGGGTTTTCAGTATGATTATGATTATCTGATTCTTTAATGTTAAGAATTAAGATAACTGGATTTAATTTAAACATCTTTACCTGAGTTATTATAGGGTTACTAGCATCATCAAATGGTGTGAATAGAAACTCAAACAACTACAAAACAAAAGAAAAGAAAAGGATGAAAAAATACAGTTAATTGGTTAAAGGTAAAATAGAGCAGAAACGTCAAATAGTCCCTGTATGTATTAATAATTGGATACCTGATACATGTGCTTGACATATAGCTTCCCAAACAACATCTAGTTCTAAGCCAATAGCTATAAGCTGAAAGGGAATAATCATAAGCTTTTTTCTTGATTGAGAAGATGAAGTTGAGATATGAATGAGAAATTGCATGCCCTCTTATTTGTTGAACGATTGAAGAAATAGGGCAGGGTAGAAGCATCCTTTTCATACCTTAGTGCAATCACACCTTGGGTTTGTAAATGCGGGGTTCTTCCCTTAGAAACTTGAAGAAAAAAAAAGAGGAATACAATATCTGGTGAAAGGTAGGTGTCTTGAATACAGAAGCAAAAAACCTAGAACAGATCGGCTAAGCAAGTAGAGAAACAAGAGATCTGTGCATTATTTTTTTGGAGTAAAAGATAGTAGTTGGAGATCGAGATCTAGAGAGGAGAGGAAAGACGAATGAGGGAACTGACCTGGAAATTGGTGAGGATGATGATGAGGAAGCAACGACTAATAGAACTGATGGAAAATGAATCCACGATGACGACGATGTCGGTGAGGACAAATTTGAAGATGATGGTGACGAAGTGTGACTTTGCCGGAGTGGTCTCAATACATGATGTTTCGGTTGTGAGGCCAACATCTTTCCTTTTTTCTAGTAAATTCTATATGTGAAGTAACTATATCTATAATCTATACGAGCCAAGGAAATGAAATTAGAAATTTAGGGTTCCGATTGATCTATTTCAATTAGAACAACTAATTGAAGTAATTGTACATGTTCTCTTCGTCTTTTACATATTAGAGTAAACGAGGGTGGCGGCCACGGCGAGGCCAGCCATGACTGTCATGGCGATAGCTATTCCGACATTAGATTGGGATCCAGAGCCACCTCTAGCACTGACACCGCCACCAGTAATCCACTAAATCGCACCAGAACCTCCATTGCTTTTTCCAACGGTGCCTTTAACAAAATCGTAACTTGTCCGATGACCATCACCACCGGAGAAGACGTCGAACATAAATGAGAATAGCAACACAAACAGGAATGGAATTAGATTATTAACCTTGTTCCTCCTCCTCGTCGTTATTTTCCCCAAATTCCTCCATACCATAACCTCCGATCAAAAAAAGCCCTAGCTTACGTTGTGCAGACTTGAAGAGTCGGTGTGGGTTGGAGGTAGTGGATGCGGGTGAGGGGAGGAGACGAAGCAGATGAGATGTTAAAGAACAGATCGATACGAATGTAGGAGAAAAAGCGGGGTTCAAAATTTTTGGGGATTTCATTTTCCCTCTTAGAAGAGAGACGCGCGTTCCTTAAAAAAATATAAAGCGACAATCACAGAGGGCACACATTTTAGATAAAGTGCCTTCCGTGTTTTTAATTTTTTTACATGAGACACTAATTTAAGGGCTCACAATAATGCGTGACCTAAATCCTGATTTTTTTTTGGAGTGATGACACTTTTTTAATGTCACTCTCTTTTGCGTAACATAAATCAACGAGTGTCATGGTTTGCGCATCATAAAAAGGTCTTTTTCTTGTAGTGTGTTTAATACATAATAAATTCACATGTCTAATATTGAAACATTCAAATCGAAGCTCTTATCTTTCTGAATATAGAGTATTTAAATTTTAAACAAAAATTTCCTTTCGACTAGAAAGAATCAACAAAAATTTTAAAATTTTAAAAAGTCCCTCATATGTCGCCCAGATACCCTCAACATCTGATTTTGTTGATTTTGTTATGCCTTCAAAAACCCGTTTCTCAATAATACTCGGTCTCATATCTTCTACATTGAGTTCTCTCTGTCCATTCTCTCCCCCATTTCTCTCTAAAATACGATGCCACTCTTTCATTGTGCTCAACAAACCCATCTCGAGATGAATGCCAAAGGCATCTCACCATCACAACCCTCCAGATCTTTCTCCTCGATGTATGTGATTTTTTGTTGTTAAAGCTACAATCTTTTATCTTCAGTTAATCTTTGGGTGTTGAGTTTTTCTTGCAGACCAGATGATGACTTGAATAAGAAGGAGGTGGGTTTATAAGTAAAGGTTTTGGTTTTGTTTACTTCACTACACCAAATATGTATTTGTTAATATGTTGTTTTGCTCTTATTCTCAGTCTTAATTTGGTTCGATCTAATGTTTTTATCATTTAATCTTACAACTTTTGTTCAATCTTTAATTTTTCTTCTAATAAAAGTTTACATCTTCTATAGGTTTCAAACATTCTTCTTTGTCCTTGTTCATCCATGTTCAAAAAATATATATAGGAAGATCAACGCTTATCTTGCACATCTCCTGTGATTAGAGGTTATATGGCTTTTGACTGGTGGGCACACATTAACGTGTTAGAAGTTTGAATTGTTTCTCACTTTCCGTGGTATATGGTGCAAAGTACCTACTTCCAGATAGAATATATTTTCTAATATTTCATTTTTTGCAAGTTGATATATTTATAGATTCTGAAAAACTTGAATTAATGAGAGCTCTCCTTAGCCGCTTGTGGTATTATTTCAGTAGTTCATATAGTTACCTTATCACATTCGTATGCAACCTTGAACATATTTTACATATTAGCTTATTTTGACTATATATCTTTAGGTAAGCAACATGCACTCCTTATTCGCAACCATAAAAGTGACATTGACCGGCTCATTGGATGGGTCTTGTCTCAGGTAATTGTTTGGAAAAATACTGACTTTGTCTCTATAATATTGATATATTATTCATTAATTTTGTTTTTTATTGGCAACGTTCAGTTTGTCTTGGTAGCACTCTTGCTTTGGTTAAAAAATCATTAAAATTCCTTCCGGTATGTTTAAATACATTTTAAATTAGGCAACATAAACTCGTGGAATTCATATATATCATCAAAATAAGATAGAGGGTGCTTTTTTATGCAGGTTATTGGCAGGTCAATGTGGTTTACAGATATATCTTTCTGGATGGAAAGAAACTGGTCCAAAGATAGAATATATTGATGGTGAGATTTCAGCATTTCAGGAATCTTTCATAATTATGAATAACAAATGTTGATGATATATTTCTTTTTTTGTGTTTTTGTTTTGGGGGGAGGGATGAACTGCAGGAAGGCTTTGAAAACCCAAGAGATTTCCCAATGCCTTTCTAGTTAGTTGTTTTTTGTAGCAGAGACACAGTTTACACATGCAAAGCTTCTTGCTACTCAAGAATATGCTGTTGCAACAAAGTCACCTATTCCTAGGAATGTTTTGATTTGGAGTAAATTGATGAAGGTAGATATTTGTTACTACTCGTTTCTTGAAACTCATTTGGTTGAACGATTTTTCATTAATTTGATGAAAGTATCCATATTTTGGTGTATCCAGCAAGTGGTCAGAATTAATCTTGATCTCATTAAGTTCGATAAGCCAAGGCCAGAGTAACTTTCTTGGTTTTTCACTACTTTATACATCAAAACTATTGTGATGATCAATCTAATTAAGCCTTTAAGGTATAAACCTATGCCTACTTCATATTTTTAGAATTTTTTACATTAAATAATAACTTTTATTATGATTAATATGACATTCTCTCGAACCCCACTGTTTGTGCTCATATTATACTCTTGCTTAAGTACTATTTAGTACCCCTCCAGAGGCTATTGATATTGATGGTTACGTTTTTCAATGTTAGTTGTAGTGGATAGCAGTTCATTTTCTGGTTCATTGTAATGTTTTATGTTAGGTTCGATATACCAAGATTGAAGCAATTGAGGGGGAGGTTGCACATGGGTTATAAGGTTGCTCCAACGTTCTGCTTTTACAGTCCCACTTAAAGAAATATATGCATATTTCTCTCTCTTTACGTCTCAAGAAATATGTATATATTTTTTACATATATCTATTGTGTAACATTGAAAATCTTCTCTATTGTTTGCAAGGATCCAAATATATAGCCCCTCTTGCTGAACGTTATATAAATGATCTTCAAAGTACTGGTATAATCTAATTGCACTGCACATTAGAGACTAAACAATTTTTTTTTGTTACTCGTAGGCTCGTATAATGCAAATTGTAGAAATTTAGCTTTGTTGCTTTGTTGATAAATTCAAGTCAAGGTATAATAACTTCATTTAATAACAATTTATGGTTGGGTTACTTCTTAAGTTAATTTACTATTATTAACAATAAATATTATGTCCATTACAAATAGTAAATGTCTCCCAGAAAGGGGACAAGAAGCATACACCAGGGATAATTAGAGGTACTTATTGCTTTTACTTATGTGTAGTTAATTTATAAAAGGCAACATATTTTGAAATTGGTCAATGGTTTTACCATCATTTAACTTAATTTATAAAGGGTAACCTTTTTTCCCTTCAAAGTGAGTTTATTTATATATATGCATTGATTTTGAATTTAATTTTTGACCTAAGGTAAATATCTTCACTTTTTTGAAATGTTTTGGTGAGGTGGGAGAAGAGAGATGATCATATGGTTTATCTCCTAAGTCCTAAACCTCGTAATGGTTGTTCATATGGAGTAATATAAGAAAGAGGATATTATGGTGCTAAAAATAGATATGACGGTGCAAGAGTGGGTATTATTATTATTATTATTATTATTATTATTATTATTATTATTATTATTATTATTATTATTATTATTATTATTATTATGACATATAGTTTAATGTTTGTGTGTATGTAGGCAAATGATGTAATTACCGGATGAAATGGGTTGAGCTAGAATTTGAAAATGATGAAGATGTAAGATGATATATTTCTTGGTTTTTTAGAACTTTCATCTACGAAAATATGCATATAGAGATTATGTTATTAGTTATTTATTGAACTTTTTAGAATATTATATTTATAGATGATACAAATAAAAAATCCAATTAACAACAATATTGTTTAAATGAACCCTCACCCTCTCATCATGCTTTGACGATTTGTACTAAAATATAGTCCATTTGTTATAGTGTAATTGATTTGTGCACTAGGTTCTATGTCGTGTTTTTTTAGAAAAACTAATTGTTAGAATACACAGTTATTCATCCCATCCATTTTGGTTGCCATCTGTATATATTTATTGCGAGTCCTTTCGCAACCTAACCGAAAAACTAAAGATTTTATCCAAACCGTTTAACCAATCATCGGAAAAATCATAAAGAACAATTTGATAAGCCAAAAATAGGTATGATTATAGGTTTCATTTATGTTGAATATTTCTGAACATATATTGCAAATCTCTTAAGCATTCACCATTGGTACGAGCCGCTACCGAATGGAATTTATTGTCTTTTTTAGTTATTATAATCTGAAGATTAAAATTTCAAAATGTTTTTATTGAAATTCTTAGTAAGTTTTAGACAAATTTACATAAATGGTTATGTGGTTACCTAAATCTTCAGTTTTCATCCCATATATTTTTTCGTTACATATGGTCCAAATAGTTTTCATCCTGAAAAGAAACTAACTACCAAAACAAAACATTTGTCGTCCGTTGCTTTGATAGACACACACATACAATCCATAAGGTTTTCATCCAGAAAAAAAAATAATTGTCGAAACAAAGTATTCACCACCCGTCGCATTGCGCGGGTAACGACTAGACCTTTAAATATCCAATATAAAGATTCAGCAATCGAAGATTATTCAATTTTGTAAAGATTTTACCATAAATATCAACTTCCGAACTTGAAACGTCCATGGCTAGACCTTTAATATTAGTCTCTTACTTCTGTTTCTTACTATCCTTATTCCCAGAATATATGCAGCCTCTCCGAGGTCCTTCATAGCGAAACACTTTCCAATCCAGGACTTGACCTCCTACAAGGTTGGGACGTCATTTCCTATGAGTAGTATGTCATCGACATACAATACGAGGAAGCTCACTATACTCCCTTTGGCCTTGACATACACACATGACTCTTCTTCGCTTCGTAGAAAGCCAAACTCTTTGACCTTCTCGTCAAAACAAAGATTCCATATGTGAGACGTTTGCTTCAATCCATAAATGAATTTCTCAAGCTTACACAATCTATTTGGATGCTTTGCATTGACAAAACCCTCTGGCTGATTCATGTAAACATCCTTAGCCAACTTTCCATTAAGAAAAGAAGTTTTCACGTCCATCTTCAATATCTCATAATCATGAAACGCAGCTATTGCGAGCATCACCCTGATAGACTTTATCTTGGCAACGGGCGAGAAGGTCTCATCATAGTCAACTCCAGGAGTTTGAGTAAAGCCCTTCGCGACCAATCGTTCTTTATAAGTGTGTACATTCCCATCCATGTCAGTCTTCTTCTTCAAGATCCACTTGCACCCTACTGTCTTACGACCCGGCACATTGTCAACCAAATTCCAAACTTGGTTATCATACATGGATTGAATCTCGTTGTCCATTGCCTCTTTCCACTTAGCAGACTCTGGGCCTGCCATGGCTTCCTTGTAGCTGCTAGGTTAGTCCAAATTTACTAGTGTACTATCACTAATAAATGTATCCCTTCAATAGTAATATGGAATCCATACAACTGGGGTGGAACACTAGCCCTACTGGAATATCTAAGAGGTAGGGACTCGTCAACAGGTTCAACAGGAGTTTCCTCCTCAGATTGAGTGCTAATGTTAGAATTTCCTTCATCGCTTTGCTCTGGAATCTCTTCACAATCAATTTACCTCCCACTTTCCTCTTGGCTTATGAGTTCTCTTTCTTGGAAAACCCCTCTTCTCGCAACGAAGACAACATTGTCACTCGGTCTGTAGAAGAGATAGCCAAAGGACTTATGTGGATAGCCGATGAAATAACACTTCTCACTACGAGGTTCTAGCTTGTCGTGAGTCTCTCGTCTTACAAAAGCCTCGCAACCCCAAACCTTGATATGTGCCAACGAGGGAGCTTTCCCTGTCCACATCTCGTGAGGTGTTTTGGCAACCTTCTTGGTGGGAACTAGGTTAAGGATATGGGCGGCAGTTTCCAAGGCATACCCCCAGAAAGCTATTTGTAACGAAGCCCGACTCATCATAGAACGAACCATGTCTAACAAGGTCTGATTACATCTCTCAGCCACACCATTCAATTGTGGCGTTCTCGGAGGTGTCAATTGCGAAACAATTATGCATTCCTTTAGATAGTCGTGAAACTCAAGACTTAGGTACTCTCCTCCTCGGTCTGACCGAAGCATCTTGATTTTCCTACCCAACTGATTCTCCACTTCATTCTTAAACTCTTTGAAGTTTTTAAAGGTTTCCGACTTATGCTTGATTAATTAGATATATCCATATCTGCTATAATCATCCGTAAAAGTCACGTAGAAGTGGCAAGCATCCCTTTTGGTGGATCTAAAGGGCCCACACACATCGGTGTGTATGAGATCCAATAGACCCTCACCCCTTTCACAAGTACCAGTAAAGGGTGACTTGGTCATCTTCCCAAGTAAACAAGATCCACACACGTCATCGTCCCTAAGGTCGAATGACTCCAACACTCCATCCTTTTGGAGTTAGGTTATGCGTTTCTTGTTGACATGGCCAAGGAGACAATGCCACGAGCATGCTTTGTCTAGACTATTAGACGAATCAATATTCAACACATCATTTCCTAAATTGTCTACAACCAACACAGATTCATATATTTCATTACAAGGAAATGCATTGAAATAAAAAACACCATTCAAATAAACATTAATAGAACCATTACTATTATCAAATGAATATCTGAAACCATGTCTATATAATCCATGAAAAGAAATGATGCTCTTTGCCATATCTGGAGAATAACAACAATTTTGTTAAATCTAACCCTAACCCATTACTCAACATTAAAGAATAAACTCCGACTCTGGTCACAGGCAACGATCTTTTGTTTCCCATAATCAAGTTTATTTTACCATGCTCCACCTCCCTACTTCTTCTTAGGCCCTGCAAATCAGAACAAATATGAAAACCACATCCTGTATCAAGAACCCATGAAGTAGCAAGTGATGAGTTGTTAGATTTAATAGAATACATACCTACAAAGGTGGGCTTTATCTTCCCATCCTTAATGTCCTGCAGATATATAGGTCAACTTCGTTTCTAGTGGCCCTTCTTGTGGCAATAGAAGCACTCTGCTTCCTTAGGTTCAGAGGAGGGTTTAGCAGAACCTGGTTTGGTCCCACTAGAGGATGAATTATCATGGGACTTTCCCTTTTGGTGGCTCTTTGAAGGAGCCATCCTCTTCTTTCCCTTCCCTTGGCCAATTACCAGCACAGGAGCAGCCACAGTAGGGGATGATGCAACAGATTTATCCTTAAGGTTGCGCTCAGCAGTCCTCAGCAGTCCTTGAAGCTTACTTAAGGAGACATCTTCCTTATTCATGTGGTAGGTCATTCTGAACTGGTTGTAGCATGAAGGCAAGGAGTGGAGGATGATGTCGATAACCAAATCCTCATCAAACTCATTAAGTTTGAGAAGACGATCAACATACCTCTGCATTTTCTGCAAATGATAGGTTAGGGATTCTCCACTCCCCATCTTAGCGGTGATCATGTTAGTAATGATCGCATAGCGCTCTTGCCTCGCGCTTTGGTGGTACCTACCCAGCAAAACTTGATGCATTTCATACGGATACATGTCCTCATATGACTTTTGGAGTTCGAGGTTCATGGTGGCCAGCATGATGCAATGAACTTTCATAGCATCACGCTCGTGGGCCTCAAAGGCGGCCAACTCTTTAGGAGTAGCAACATCTGGGATGATCTTTTCAAGTTTTTCATCGAGGACATATTCTTTGTCCTCGTAGCGAGTGATCATGCGAATGTACCACATCCACTCGTTGAAATTCGACCCATCAAATGTCACCTTTTAACATGGGTTCATCAGCGAGAATCACCCAGAAGCATCGTTGTTGTTGTTAGCAGACATCTGAAAAAGAAATGAACAAAGTTTGATTAGAAATGAATCCCCAATTAAACACCCAAATGAAAAATTAGGGTTAGGATCCAACAACAATATTTACAACTTAGAAAAGGGATGTCGTAATCTAAATGCAAATAATTTGAAGGTAATTGAATGACGATTCACTAATTTTCACCATGAAAAACGAAAGGAAATTAAGTTTTAAATGCATTTGATAAATCCTAGATTCTTTTTGAGATTCATTGAACTTTTCCATGGCATGTTTAAATCTCGATATGCCCTTCAAGTTTGTGACTGGGATATCGAGGATCACAAACAAGGTATGAATAACCATGTGAATCAACATGATGCACTCAATGTCATTATCACCTAATCAATGTGACGGTAAACCACACACGCTCCATTGATCTATGACAAACATCGAGCCACCCTTCGCAACCAATGTCAATCCCAAATTAGTGTGTCGGTTAACCACACACGCTCCACTAACGTTTGAAAAGGGTACAAAGTGTAATTCCATGGAGTAGAATCATTTCCACAATTTACCCTAAAGTAACTAAGATTGGGAATTTGTAAAACATGGTGGTTACTTCGTATCATTCATTATACTTTTAACGAGGAGAGGATTGCCCTATCCTACCCGTTCGGCTAACGACCCTCCACCAATCAAGGAAGCGATGGGTAAGAGTGGATACCCATTAAACGGTCATTTTATAGGCCATAACCTTATACCCTCTTATAGATCGGCTTCGTAAATGAGGCCTACTAACGGTAAGACTAGCACTTTAAGTTATACATATATATTAATTAATCTTGTAATAATATAATAGTATAGGGTTGAATTTTAAACTTGTAAAATTCTAAGGGTTTGAAATTTAAATCATTCAAAATTAAACTTTTAATCATAAAATTTAAATTTTAAAACTTGAGGACAAGTTTTGAACTTTTCAAAACACAAAGGATCAAATAACAAATAATATAAATTAAAGAATTAATTTTATGATTATCTATATCTGACCTAATCCAATTTTAGTCACACGATAATTACCAAATAATTTAAATAATCCATATTTATCATATAAAGAAACTATTATTCAAAAGATTTGAAATTATCTTTTGTTTTGGTAAGGATAATCATTTAAATACAATAAGATTCGGATTTTATTATTAAAAAACGATTTTCGCATTTATCCTATAGCAAAACAGCAAGAAATCCTGAGATATGCTTTGTCTGACTCCTGAACTCGCCGAGTCGGTTACTGGACTCGCCAAGTTGGGCAGACTTGCCGAGTCCAGATACTGACTCGTTGAGTCGAGTCGGGCAGAGGCCAAAAAAACGATTTTCAGCAAAAACTAGACAATTATATCACATACAACATAAACCAATCAAGGCTCTGATACCACTGATCGTTTTAAAGCAAAAGAACATCCTATGTGCTCGTGCAAAACCCTAAAGCTTGGATCTAGGCTTCTCTATTGTACATGTAATTAATTCAAGACTTGTAACCCTAGATCTAGCATGTATAATTCGAAATTAACACTATAGGAACAGATCTAAGTGATTATCTCTTTCAATGGGCTTGAAATCATTTGATTCTTCTTCATCTTGAGCTTACAGTCACAATTGTAACTCCTCTAATGGTTCACAAACACCACACAAACAAGAAGGATATTATGAGAGAGGAAGGAGGATGCTAAAATCAGCCTAGGGTTTCTTTTGGAGTCAAGGTAGCTGAAAATCACAAGCAAGGGCCTCTATTTATACTGTAGGTTGCTAGGGTTTCAGTCTGAACCCTAATGGACAGCTTAGTCACCAAGCAGCCCATGGAACCTTCTGGAATAGGGCCTTGGACGAAAATATGATGGATCCCCATCATAATTTCATTCCCCCTTATTCATTAGGTTTCCCAACCCAAAACTCAACTATCACACATTTGACAGTTTATGCCCCTTTATTCAATTAATTTATTTTAGTCACCAAATTAATTCCTAATTAATTTATGACTAATATTAATCAAATAATATGAGTTACCTTTAATATATTATTCTTATAATATATTAATAAACCATAATATCTTCTCTCTCTCATAAATAACCTTGTCAAGTTGCTTTGGTGAAGGCAACCCAAAAGGAACATGCACAACCGGGTCAAGTACATACCAAATATAGTTACGGGCTTAGACACTAATCCAACATCAATAAGATACGGGCCTCACCCACACTCATCTCCTATGAGATACGGGCCCCACCCACACTCACATTACTAACAACACATACAAGTATCACACAGACAACAAGTATCGCAATCCAATAATCTGACTGATATATCTATACTAAGATAATAATGAGATACAGGCCCCGCCCACACTCAACTACTAACGTATCACACATATACGAGCCGGCCTTGGTGCCTTAGACCCATTCCTACTGGAAGAGGACTCACCTCACGTTGCTGAAGTCGCGTGAATAAATCCCAGGCTGCTGGCTGACAGATCATCAAGCTGTCAACATCCAAATAATCCCAATTAATAATTGGATCCCAAATACATGTCCATAAGTCCTTGCTTGGGTAAAAGACTACTTTACCCCTAACTTAGCTTGATTCAAGCCCAAGGCCCAATCCAAAGGCCTAACAGTTTGATAATCAACTAAAGCCCAAATATGGCCCATTTATGGCCTAATTTTCCTAAATAGGCCCAAGCCTACCCAATAGGCCTTATTCTAAAGCCCAGTACCATACTCTAGTCCTTATACTTGTTCTTGGATGGTCCATCAATAGCTCAAAACATCTAGGCCCAACAGGAGGCCCAACACCAAACCCAACAAATTAGGGTTTTCACATGAAATGATGATTAGGGTTAAGTGTTCTCAATTAACCCATTAAGTCCATTATTCCACTAAGTCATCATACAATGGAATCGACATGAGTCATAACTTCAGTCCACTAGTCCAAACGCGGGTCCTAATAGTCCTAATCCAACAACGAATCAACTAAGCCCAACATTAGGATTTTCGGTCCATTAGGGTCCTACTAGGTCGGGCATCACCCACTACCACCTCGGGCGGTGGTGACTGGTGGTGACCACCATTATCAATGATGGTGGCTTGAAATCTTGACACAAAAATAGCATATATCCATTCACACATAATGCACACACACACAACCACCTCCTACAGTGGCTAGTGGCAGAACTGGGCGGCAGAGCACGGTGGCAGCCACCACCTTGTGGTGGTGGCGGGTTTTCCGGGCACACAACTCACAAAAAAAATCATAAAAACTGAAAGCAGCATTTATACTCTAACACACACCCACAACCACCTCCCACGGTGGTTGGCGGCAACGGGTTACATCAGAACGGCAGCCAATCGGGCGGCGGCAACCACAGTCGGCTTATCCGACGTCAAAGCATCGAAAAGGACAAAAGGCAAGAGAGATAAGTCGTGACTTTACCTTACCAAGGGCCACCCAGTTGTTTCCGCCTGAACTTCGTCGTTCCCAGCTTCATCCATCGATTTTGGTGACTTTCCGGCTGCATACCAGGTTGGGCTTCGGGTTTGCGGTTTCGTCTGCAGTGGATGTCACCGGTAGCAACCATGGTGGTCGATTCTCAGCTGGGCGGCCACGGATGAAGAAGGTCTGCATAGTGGTGGCAGTTGTTGCATAGCATTAGGTTTAGGGTTTAAGATGTGCGAGGGAGAAGGCACGGATGTAATCTTGTGTTCCATTTGAAACATTGAAGCATTATTACAAGTCTGGCCCTCCTTACAAGATTTGTTTTTCAATTGAAGTCCAAAAGTTACCCTACAACCCTCCACTTGTGAATTATTTACAAAACTAATCCGAAAATAATCTTTTAACCCTTGCTTCCATAATTCCTTTCATAATCTTTTCAATTTAAGTCCATTAATTACTAGAAGCACCCTGACTTCTGAAATCCTTTTCAAATTAAATCCAAAACTTGCACCTCTAGCCCCCAGCTTCTAAAATTGTAACAACTAACCCTCGATACCAACACCCTGCTATATAATTATTTATTTTAGGGTTACTATTCATTCATTAATTCATTTATTTATTTATTAAATAAACGGGGTGTTATACATATTGACTAATATGTACAAGCATGCAGTTCACAAAGCTGATACACATATAACAGGCACATAAGGCATCCTTCCTAGATCCTTAGTCCTAATCTAGCATGCAATTCTCATAAAACTAATAAACATATAATAACATAAACTTGTATGGGTAATTTGGGAGTGCTTACTTGAGCTCGGCTGTTGCATGCGCCACACCCTTTTATCTTTTCAAAGTTCTTTTCTCTTTTCAAAATTCTTCTTATAAAAATGATTTTCTTTTGAAAAATTTTGGACCAAGTCCTCAGTTTGAGTCCAGACACACCCATGAGCGTGCCCGAATCCCTCAAACCAAGGCTCTGATACCAACTTGGAACATCCCAAAAATACAACCCAAATATTTTGTTTTTAAAATCATTATTAAAACCATGAATCATCCATCATCATAAAGAAAATCAAGAACCATGTATCTCAAACATCATGTCAAATACTGCATTGAAATCATATGAGAAAATATCAGAGTCTAAAACAATCTCAGGCTGAAACTGTGGTGTGTGTCATGCAATCATCCTGAGCCCTTCCTTTTGCTAGTGGAAGTACCTGAAACCAAAACTAAAAACCGTAAGCACGAAGCTTAGTGAGTCTCCCGAAACTACCACATACCATACACATAACATGATACTATAAGAATATGGGCCTCGCCCACACTCATGGAGATACGGGCCCTGCCCACACTCCGCTGACTCTGAGATACGGGCCCCGCCCAAACCCAACTACTTCAAGATATGGACCCCGCCCACACTCGGCTACTATGAGATACGGGCCTCGCCCACACTCAGATACTATGATATATGGGACCCACCCACACTCAACTACTAAACAAACATACAAGTATCACACAGAGAACAAGTATAACTAAAACTATCAGCCAAACATATATCCATAATCAAACTCAACTATAAGACACGAGCCCCGCCCACACTCGGCTACTATGAGATACAAGCCTCGCCCATACTCAACTACTAAACAAACATACAAGTATCACACAGACAACAAGTATAACCAAATCTATCAAACAGACATATATCCATTATCAAACTAAGCTAAGAGATACAGGCCCCGCTCACACTTGGCTACTATGAGATACAGGCCTCACCCACACTCAGATACTAACATATCATGCTACGGGTTGGCCTTGGTCCCTTAGACCCGTTCTTACTGAAGGAAACTAACCTCACCGACGTTGGTGTCATAACCATAATCGCAAGACAAGGTTAGTGACAAAACCTACCTCATATGGACTGAACTTACTCAATCTTAATTTCTTGCTACTTGGCAGCACAAGGGCCTACCATGTCTTTCAAGTTGTTCAGCAGATCACTCTTACTGATCAATGAACTTCCACTGACCAATGTGCTTTGCCTTATGCAAACAATTGAGAACTCATAGAACTCACATGCATAGTCAACTTCAACTGGAATGGGCACAGAAACAAGAATGTGTCAACACAATAGGTTACAAACCTCAAGTCGTGTGCTAGTGATTAACAATAGGTTTATTTTTTATTAGTTCTTGAAACTTGTTAAGATCTTTAAGACTCCCACTGACCTCTTAACATATAAGTTCCTCTTTGTCAAGAAACATTCTTGACAAACGGATATTCAAGAGCTAGTGCGATTTCTTATCAAGAATAACACTTCACACAATTGGTCTTAGATGAGCTTTGTCCTCACCAAGACATCACAACATACCAATTTCAAATGTAAGAAACATTTATTCTACATTTGATGAGTGTTATAAACCTTCTTAAGATATGCTACTCAAGTTACAATCTTGGAGTATGACTCTAAGACTTGTTTCGGAATGAAGTATCATTCACCTTAATTGATTTGGCCATTTCAACAATTTCCTGATTCCTCTTCTAAGTCATACGAGTGCACCAAGATGTCATTAGAGGATCAATTGTGATATGGTTTCCATAATCATTAAGATGATCATAAAACATGATCCTCAAGTACTCTCCCATCCTTTCAGATTGGAGAAACTTTTATCTTTCTGCCTAATTTGATTATTCTTATTCGTCATGCTATACATTGAAACTTTTCCAATGATTTAGAATTATACTTAATATTGTAAGCATAACCATATTTACTAAGCTTTAGTAAATCATGACGAATAGTCTTATCATTCTTTGTAGTGGACATGGGCTAGTACACAACCAAGTGTACCTGATCCCCTAGTCCTTCTCTTAACTCACATATACATGTGAACAAGGAACTAGTCTTAATTTCTAAGAGACGAAAATTCTAATTCATCATACAATACAAGTTTCATGGTTCCAAGTTTCTTTCCAATTGAAACTTGGGTGATGAGAATCTTTCCTTATTTGGTAAAATTTGACATTACCACAAACAAAGAAATCAAATCCATGTTGCTATACATAAACATCAATTTTTCATAAATGCCATTGCAAGGAGTTATAAAATAATATAAAAAACAATATTTTATTTATTTATAAAATGTGGAAAACTTTTCCTTACAATGAAATTACAAATGAAAACTATGCTATTAAAAATTTCTAAGCAATCTATCATAACTCCTAAGCAGCAGCTCAAACATCCGATCATCGAACCATGTGATCGAAATCCATCTCTTCGCGATCAGACTCAGCTTGCTCTTCATTCAAGTTTCCTTTCTTTTCTTCGATCCTACAAAACATCAAAATGCGACCATGTCGTATCATGTATTAAGAATCTCCAAATAGGAACTTAATAGAGTTAGAAAGTGGACTTACCTGAAGCAGAGTCAAACTTTTTGATTTTACCTTCTCTTAGATCATTCAGGTAATCTGGGCAGCTTCACAACCAATGCCCCTTCTCTTGGCAACAGAAACATATGGACTCTTTGGGAATAGTACATGGGAGTATCTAAGACTTAGTCTTTCTCTTTACCTTTTGGTCAATTGACTTGACCGTGGTCTATCCCTTTCCATTGGGAACAGAAAACTTTTTGGGATTTCCAATGTTACCATTATCAATGTCTATGGAAGTTCGGGGAGTAGATCTTCCAATCAAGCTTGCTTTACTATTGCACTAGATCATTGTTGATTTAGCCGCAATTAGCAAATAGGTAAGATCAATAAGGGTCATGTTGCGGTCTGTCATATAGTAATCTTTAATGAACTCACTATATGACTCAAGAAGTGATTAAAGAACCCATTCAACAGCCAACTTCCTTAAGAAAACGACACCCAATACTCTCAACATGTCAGTATGTGACTACATCTCCAAGATGTGAGTACACACATACCTTTCATCTTGATATTTCATTGCAAGTAGGGCTTGAGTGACCTTGAACTTTTCAAGTCTTTGAACTTGTGGATTAGCGAGAATAATTGGAGGAGGTGGAGGAAGTGATGCATGATATTGTGGAATATCATCTTCATGTGAAAAGCTTTTTCCAACTGATTTGGGAAGACCATAGTTGTCTGAACTAGACATCTACAAAGGAGAAATTCAAGTTAGTTGATTTAAGTTCTTAATATAAGGCCCAAATCGAAATATTAAGGCTAGGACCCAACACAATATTTTACAATTGTGAAGAGGATGCTGTAATCCAATTGTAAAATATTTGATGGTAGGTAAATGACGATTTACCAATTTCCACCATGAAAAACAAAATATATTATTAAGTTTTAATTGGTTTGAAACTCCTTGATCTTTGAGATTCATTGAACTTTTCAATGGCATGTTTAAATCTCGAGTGTAACCTTCAAGTTTGTGACTGGGATGCTGAGGATCACAAACAAGGTGTGGATAACCATGCAAATTAGCTTGGTATACTCAATGTTATATATCACCTAATCAATGTGTCGGTTAACCACACACGCTTTATTGATCTATGATTAACATCAAGCTACCCTTTGCCACACACTGGCAAGCCCAAATTAGTGTGTCGGTTAACTACACACGTTCCACTAACGACTTAACAAGGTGCAAAGTGCAATTTCATGGGTTAGCACCATTTTCACATTTTCCTAAAGTAACTAAGATTGGGAATTTAATAAAAGTTTAATTACTTTATATTTTTATCATTATACTTTTAATGAGGGAGAATTAGTGTCCTATCCTACCCGTTTGGCTAACGACCCTCCACCGGTCAAGGAAGCGGTGGGTGAGAGTGGACACCCATTAAACTACCATTTTATAGGCAGTAACCTTATACCCCCTCCCCCCTTATAGATCAACTTCGTGAATGAGGCCTACTAACGGTAAGACTGACTTTGTTCTCATACATATATAAATATTAAACCTATAATATTATAATAGTATAAGGGTAGAATTTTAACTTTTAAAACTCTAGGGTTTGATTTGGAATTGAAGTATTCAAAGGCGAGACTTTACAAATTCCAAAACTTGAGGGCAAGTTTAAACTATTCAAAAAACTTTTGGAATCCATAACATATGAGTTTAATATAGTCTTTAATGAAAAGACTCTTGAAAATCCATAACGTGAGGACAAGTTATGGAGTTCATAAAACTATTTATGGGAAAAAGTGTAACGACCCAAAAATCAATGGTAAAATTTCATTTTTAATATAGCTAAAACATTGATACCATTTATTTCAAACATTTCAAATCATCATTAAGTAAAACATTTATCAAAGTTCATCCCAAAATCATTCATTGCGGAAATCATAGGTGTGTGCACTGTGATCAATCTGAGCTCTTCATCTACAAATCATTGATACCTTAAACCAAAACTGTAAACCGTAAGCACAAAGCTTAGTGAGTCCCCCAGAGCATACCCCACACACAATCCACATAACACATATCATATTAGCTATAAAAGCTACATATATCACATAATTCATGCATACATAAACCTGTAAGGATGCCATGGGCTACCCTACATGGTCTTTACCTAGGAATGTCATGGGCAACCCCACATGGTCTTACATCCAATGTCATGGGCTACCCCACATGGTCTTTACCTAGGAATGTAATGGGCTACCCCACATGGTCTTACATTCAATGCCACGGGCTCCTAACGGGGTTTTCCATTCAAGTATCACAAAGACAACTAGCATAACACATATCATATAATCACTAGCATACCACTTAGCATAAAGCTAACTATCATACCATATATCTCTACTACAGCTAGTGTACCATATAACATAAAATGGGTCGGCCTTGGTGCCTTAGACCCATTGGTATGGTGAGAAGACTCATCTCGCACTGCAGAAGCTCCCCGCATGAATTCCTTAGTTGTTACCCCGCTAGCTTCCCGAGTTGTCACTACCAAACAATATACCCAATTAGCAATTGGGTCCCGTACCATAATCCTTAATCTATGCATGGGGTAAAATGATCATTCTACCACTGGCCTAGTATCATCCAAAACTAAGGCCCAAACCCAAAACGAAATCCCAACGCTCTAATGTCCTTAAGTCCTTTAATGGCCTAATTCCCATATTGGGCCCAAAACCATAATGGGCTTCCCCAAATAAATATCAATCCCAAAACCTGATGGCCCAACAAGTCCCCAAAACACAAAGTCCATTGATTGGCCCAACCCGAGGCCCAAAACATACCAAACCCATAACTGATGAGTACGCGGTGCGTACTCTTCTATACGCTAAGTGTACTGGCTTAATGGAGTGTACGTTGGGCATACCTGTATGTACGCCTAGCATACTCCTATGTTAAGCCACTTTTTCATTAAGTGCTTAATACTCTACTCCAGAAGCTACAATTACAATTCCAGTCCTCTTCAATGTCTTAAACCATAAAGTTGCTTGCTTGATGGCATTGCATGACCCACATAAGCTCAAACTCCAAAAATGATAATCTACTTCCATGGAAATGGTCTTAGATCATGCATGAACCCGTTAAGACCTCCAAGATGACCACTTTCTGCCTTAGGGACTAATTTAACACTAAGAGTGGCAACTCTAAGCCTAAGGATCAGATTTCAACCATAAAGTTCCATCCTTGGGACCAAAATGAACTAAAACTCACATTGGTAAATCTAAGAGATGAATGATCAAGATCAAAGCTTTATACCTTCATCAAGCTGAGAATGAGTCCCAAATGCCATCCATAAGCTCCTCCTTGATTCGCACCTTTGCAACAAGTTCCATCTTCTTGAAATGCACCAAAAAAAACACCCAAAATGCACCCACAAAGCTCACAACACTCTTGGATGAAACTACCACTCAAATTTAGGGTTTAAGGCTCTGAGAATGAAAGGGAGGCACACCCCCTTGGACTTAAGGTGCTTTAAATAGTGAGCCAACCCTAAAAAGATCCTGGACATGCGATGAGTGTAATCCCTATATGGTGGGCGTACGTCTTCAACACCCGCGTTTCATTATCCAGCACTATGTTGGGCGTACCCCAGCTTACGCTTGGCGTACTTACCTGGCTGCCACCTTGCATGCATGGGCTAAAATGCAAGCTTTTCCATTCATTGACCAATTCTGCCAACAACTTCAAAGTACTATAACTTCCTCGTTCTAAGTCCGTTTTCGGCAAACTTTATATCCACGAAAAGGTGGCAAGAAGCCCTACGCTCCTAGCTACACACAAGCCTTAAAACCTTTTGAATAAAACCCGAGACCCATAAAAGACCGAATCGTCAGATTACGCTTATACCCTTGGCCTCCAAAGACACAATCGAACACTTTCAAAACTGGGTGTTACAAAAAGACTCTTCAAATACATAACCTATAACTTTAATGATCTTTTTTAAGAAAACTTTTCATTTTCCATAACTTGAGGACAAGTTATGAAGTACATTAAAGGCCATAAAGATCATCAAATAAACTAACAAGCATGTCAAATAATGGCCATGATCTAGATTAAACTCATATAAACAAGATAATTCATACCAAGCAAATTTCATGTAATTAGCATAATCATATAAACTAATACAAAATATGAAACTTTGACAATTATCTTCTAAATTGGATAAGCATGATCATTACCACATCAAAAACAAGTTTATAAGTCCAAAAACAGTTTAGGGTAATGATCCTAGTCCAATTCCAGCCTTAAAAGTCGAAAAACTGCACTCTGGAGCACCAACTCGTCAAGTACAAGAACAAAATCGACGAGTTGGTTGCATTTTGCTTGGACTCGGCGAGTCCACAGTCCAGACAGCCAAAAATTGATTTTTAAAGCATTTAACAACAAGTAGCATCAAGTATAATTGAAAACAACCCTAGGCTCGGATACCACTGTTGGGTTTTGAGCATTCTAATACTTCCTAAGTGCACATGCAACCCTAAATGCTTTGGATCTATGTTTTCTCTAATTATACATGCATTATCATTTTTCCAAAGCGTTGTCCTAACTAGCATAAAAATTGTCAAATGAACAATACAACTAGTTAGATGACTCACCTCTTAGAAGGACTTGTAGTTCTTGACCTTTGAAAGCTTGAGCACCTCAAGTGTGATGTCTCTAATGGTTCACAAACACCATATGCAAGAGGATGGATTAAGAGAATAATCTATTTATATCCAAGAGAAGAGGTAACCAATTTTGGTCTATGGGGGTTTCTATTTATAGTGTTGGGCATGCTAGGGTTACACTTGGTAAACCCTAAAAACCCATGACTTTCCACATTCTCATGCTCCATGGGTTTAACCTCCACGGAATGATTAGTTTAGCCCATAATCATGGATCATAATCCCACACTACAAGAATGATTTATTTACATAATCAATCCTTATATGTTTAATTAGTCTCTTTTGATCACAAAACTAATAAATTGATTTTTGATCA
This sequence comes from Lactuca saligna, assembly GCF_052625555.1. NCBI lineage: Eukaryota > Viridiplantae > Streptophyta > Magnoliopsida > Asterales > Asteraceae > Lactuca > Lactuca saligna. The sequence continues at coordinate 262,137,431 of NC_136421.1, read as the reverse complement.
ATACTAATTAAATATTTCCATATTAATATATTATACTTGTAATATATTGATAAAGCATAAATAACCTTATTCTAAATAATCCATCCTATCAAGTTGCACTGGTGAAGCAACCGAAAAGGACCATGCTATAATTGGGTCAAGTACATACCAATTATAGTATGGGCTTAGACACCAAATCCAACAAGTCTAACATTGTCCCCCTCGAGACATCTGCTGGTGCGAAATGCGTTGGTGACATCCGTTAACCATCTAGTACTCACAATGGGGTCCCGAGCCCTGTGATAGTCGAGAGTTCCACATTCTTTGAACTCCCGGAAGGTAAGTGTGTGCGACCCCATCATGGTTGCCACCTCATTGCGGAAAGCATTCAATCTCTCTTCCATAAGCTCCAGGATACCTCCTTGATCGAACCGAAGATCACAGGAGTCTGCTCAAGAATATTGTGCGTGATCTCTGAGGAAATGAACTCCTTAGTCTGCTCGTCTAGTTGCTAAGCTCTAGAGCCAAAGCCTGATCCCTCATTGGCACCCGAACTGCCAACTGCTGGCCTAGGGCATAAAACCACCATTCTGAAAAACACATCATAACAAACATCAGAATACTAAACATAACTCGAGGGATCTCATACACTACAAGTTCCCTGGATTCATCTCATCCTTCCTTGATTCGAGTATAGATCCTCTGCTTTCAGTAGTACGAGCCCATACTACCTTCCACATCTATCCGTACTTTCCTCAAGAACTTCCTTGACTTCACCAAGTCCCTTCTACTAATAATGCTTTACGCGCTACTCTCATCCTAGGCTTGCCCTAGGTAAATCACCATCCCACTATCCGTCATCAGCTGCATAAGAAGTCCCTGTTATCTTCCCCTAACTAGCTTACGAATACTATTATATATTACCAAGACTAATTAATTTTTCGAATGAGAGGTTCTACCCTACAACGGTTAGACTCAAACGAGAGTTGCGAAATAAGGCTAAAACTAACCTTCTAAAATTATTTAGTCATCACAATATGTAACTTAGCATATTCATTTACTAGTTAATAAAAGATAACTAGAAATCCTAAAAGCACAAAGCAAGCAGGATTCAAGCATCAAGTACACATAATAAAACATATTCTAAGCAGGCTATCATACTGACTAATCTGTACTAGCATGCAGTTCATAAAGCTGATAAACATATAACAGGAACATAAGGCACCCTTCCTATATCCTTAGTCCTAATCTAGCATGCAGTTCTCATAAAACTGATAACATATAATAACATAAACTTGTATGGGTAATTTGGGAGTACTTATTTGAGCTCGGTTGATTGCATGCACCACACCCTTTTCTCTTTTCAAAGTTCTTTTCTCTTTTCAAAATTCTTCTTATAAAAATGATTTTCTTTTGAAAAATTTCATACCAAGTCCTCGGTTTGAGTCCAGACACACCCATGAGTGTGTCTGAATCCCTCAAACCAAGGCTCTGATACCAACTTGGAACATCCAAAAAATACAACCCAAAAATTTCGTTTTTCAAATCATTATTAAAACCATGAAGCATCCATCATCATAAAGAAAATCAAGAGCCATGTATCTCAAAACATCATGTCAAATACTGCATCGAAATCATATGAGAAAATATATGAGTCTAAAACAATCCCAGGATGAAACTGTGGTGTGTGCCATGCGATCATCCCGAGCCCTTCCCTTTGCTAGTGGAAGTACATGAAACCAAAACTAAAAACCATAAGCACGAAGCTTAGTGAGTCTCCCCAAACTACCACATACCATACACATAACATGCTACTAAGAGATACGGCCCCCACCCACACACATAGAGATATAGGCCCTGCCCACACTCATGGAGATACAGGACTACCCACATTCTAATAACTGGGAGATATGGGCCCCGCCCATACTCCGCTGACTCTAAGATACGGGACCCGCCCACACTCAACTACTATGAGATATGGGCCCCACCCACACTCAACTACTAAACAAACATACAAGTATAACTAAATCTATCAGTCAGACGTATATCCATAATCAAACTCAGCTATGATATACGGGCCCCGCCCACACTCGGTTACTATGAGATACAGGCCTCGCCCACACTCATGTACTAAAAAAATATACAAGTATCACACAGACAACAAGTGTAACTAAATCTATCAAACATGCATATATCCATAATAAAACTAAGCTAAGAGATAAGGGCCCTTCCCACACTCGGATACTATGAGATACAAGCCTCGCCCACACTCAGCTACTAACATATCACGCTACGAGTCGGCCTTGGTGCCTTAGACCCCTTCCTACTGAAGGAAACTCACATCGCAAGTTTGAATGCTAAAAACTTGAGTGAGGAATCCCTGTATGCTGCTCCGGCGACTCTCCGACTATCAATTCCATAATAACACTTAATCAAAATCTATAATCCTCCTTAGGGTAAATTGACCATTTTACCCATGGTCAAAGTCAACGTCCTGGTCAAAGTCAAAGTTAAGGTCAACTCCTAGTCAACCAAACTCATCGAGTTATCTCCTAACTCGATGAGTCCTTGTAACGCTTAAAGTCGTGGTCGACTGAGTCAACTCGTCGAGTCCTTTCACAGACTCGTCGAGTTCTTCCTGTCATAATAATCGGGACAGCCCGCTTTAACTCATCGAGTCCTTCCCTTAACTCGTCAAGTTCCCCTATCTGATTGATCCATCCCAATGGATTAAGCTCCTACCTTTCAGATGTATGCTCCAAACTTCATCTACATATTGGGAATACACTCTTAAGGGTAAAGTTTCCAACTTTACCCCTCCTTAGTCCTTCTTAATAGGTTTAACCCAAATCCTAACTTCTTTATGACATAAATCTTGGTCCACAAGCCATAACACCCTAAACCAAGGCACAATATACAAGATCTAGGCTTTTATCATCTGTTGGACATGTAAAGTCCCGAGCTTTCCTTCCATGCATGGTCTTTTAGGGCTAAAAAGGCCATGTTCTTGCATACAAACTCGCATGGGGCTTCCATGGTCATAAAGTTTGCACCTTTATACCATGGAACATTTCCTAGACCCCAAATCTAAGATATAAGTCACTTGGAACGTCCCAATCCTAAGGGCCAAGGTTCTTGAACCAAAACCTTCATAAAATGGAAGCAAATAGATCTAAGAGAAGAATGATCAAGTTAGAGACTTGATTACCATAAAATGTAGCAAATGGAGTGTAGTTCCAGGATCTACTTCTTCCCCCCCCCCCTGAGCCTTCTATCTTCTTCTTCTTCCACAAGCTTCAAAAGGCACAAATAACACTCAAAATGGCAAGAAATAGCTCAAGATCACTCAATGTGGATTAGGGTTTCGAGGTGATAGAGGCTGGGGTAGAGGCCATATATGATTCTTAAATAGGGTGCAAGCCCTAAAGATTAGGGTTTCATCCATCCTATCCTAATCATCGAGTAACTCACATAAAACCTGTGTATATATTGCCTTCTACTCGATGAGTTAGGGCCACCAACTCGTCGAGTAGGCTTTCTAAGATGCATAAATAATTAAGTCAAATATGTACCAGGAAACCGGGCGTTACATTATATTGATCTTCCACGAGACCAAAAAAAGTTAAGGAATAAAGTTGATATTCTAGGAAACCATGTGAGCCTTTATGAAGATGTGTTCTTTATTTATTTAAAACATCATGAATGGTCCATTGGTTTAAAAAGAAGATTTTTCCCTCACATACCTTGCATATATTCAGATTTAACATAGACCATCCTTGACGACAAAAAATAAATTATGGACTAAACTTGATTTTTTTTTAAAAAAAAAACTCAAGGACCATTTATTAAGATTTGTCTAAGAAGAATATTTGGGAGAAATAGGAAGAATATTAAAGGTTTTCTTATAATATAAATTTGATATTAGTATTTATATTGGTTCAAAAGGAGTTAAAATCTTGAATTTTGATTGAAGAAATAGATTGTTTTTTGAAGTTTGGTAAAAACATTAATTGATTTTAGTAATTTGAATTCTCTCTTTACTATGTTAACCGTTACCGAGTTCATGTACCGAGCTTGCGGCATGCTGAGGTCAAAAGGTGGAGTGTACCAATGCCACCTTAGCTATTGTCAAAATACTCCCTAAAAGCTTGTATAGATTAACGTGGAGATCTTTTATTTCACGTTATTACATTTTAAAAAAAGACATTTTTGGGCTGAATGTTGGCTTGACCAAGCCCATGGCACATTCAATAAATCAAGAGTCACCCCAGTGATACCAGAATCTCGTCTTCCACATGAGAAGATGGAGGCAGCCATTGAATCATTCGCGAACCGCTACCTTCTTCTTCTTCTCGTTCATCTTCCTAATACACTAGGCACCACACTTCTTCACCACAAAATCTTTGTACCGTATACTTCAAAAGAAACCGAAATTGAATTATTTGCTTTCTTCCACTCCGGTTTCGATTGGTCATAGCTGAACAAAATTTGGTTCGACTTGATTCTGATGTTCTCGTATTGAAATATTGAATCGACAATCATAGACTCCACTCCGATCAGAGTACCATCAAAGTTTTTGAATCAATATCTGATTGAGTTATAGTTTCTCTTCCGATGGTTGTGGATTATGGGAGTAAAAACCAGACAAAGTGTTATTCCCGTAAAGTTTTCATAACACGAATTTTGAGGTAATTCTATTGTTATGCAATCTCCCATTCTTTGATGCGTAAACCACCCAGGAATTCAACTTCCTGGAAGAAAGACACTCAGCATCTTGTAAGGATCAATGCATTCATACAACATATAGATTGTAAATGCATTATCAATTTCAAAGGATTTATATGATAGAGTATCCTATGATGGAATTATTAATTAGAATTCTGGGGAAAATGGACAAACATGTGACAGGAACATGGAAACGAGGTTTTTGAAAGATTGATTCTCGATGACTTTGGCACAGTTAGTGCAGTCAAACAATTGAATGCCTTTCATACAGAGTCTACTTCTTTGGTAGTTCCTTCAACGATATGCAATCTTCGGAAGATGATAACTTCTTCACTCGAAGTCGAATTTCAGAGTTCTTTGTATGTATGGAATCCTTGTCACAAACTTTATAACTTTGGTTAAGGTCATTTATCCTAAATAACCTTCTATCAAAATATCATTTTTATTACTTATGATATCCTAATTGACTTGCCCGAATCTGTGGGCGTTACACTTCTCACAAGCCCAGAAGCCTAAATATATGAAATTTCGGTTTCCATCAGAGTTAAATCCTAACACGGAACCAATTTGATACTTGTTACTTATTAAAAACTGATTAGAACAATTACAAATTCTGTCAAGTGATTAACTTGAATGATCAAAACCTAATTATGTGATCAAACTAACAAGACTCAAAATCAAACACTCATTAAGCTCAAAACTGAAAAATCTAAATAGAATCACAAATCAAAAACTAAGTTTAGTGATTGATTACATAAAAAGTACTAGTATGTGCAGAACTGAAATCAAAGGTTTAGCCGAACATGGATACAATCTTATCAAAACTAGTAAATAGATAAATTAAACTACTAAATCATACTAAACTAACTGATAGACACAATCCACGGTCTTCAGATCTTTAGAAAGCGATAAAATCGGAGAGAAATCGCCTCAGAAATCATGTCTTCATCGTTTGGAGCTTCAAGAATCAGTTAGGCTTAAAACTGATCAGAGAGGAGGTCTTTATATGCAAGGTAATAAATTTCAGAGCAGGAAAGATAAAAATTCAATCGAAGTTCTGAAAAACACGATCAAAATTTTTTGTACTTTGATCATGTTTGGATCTAAACTGATTTTTGACGATTTCTGAAGTTCAAACTGTTTACATGATCGAATTTATGGGGGAAATTCAATCGAATTTTTTCTTTTCCTTCACGAGACTTCAAATTTAGGCAAACAAACTTCGATGGATCAATTCAATCATGTTTCTGAGAGAAGCACGATAAAATTTCCTATTTTTGTGTGAAATGCTCGTTTTTCCTTGACCAAAACAGCTTCCAAGCATTCCTCGACATCCTTCATAAGTTTCAAGCTCCAACTAGGCTCCAATGCTCCATTAAACAAATCCAAAGATGCTCCCAAAGTACTGTTCCACTCAAATTATCTGAAAATGACATAAAAACATGAGTAGTACGAAAATTCTGACGAGAGACATGAGTTGAACATTATTTTAAATTAATGCACATGAAATAACATAAAATATAATGCAAATGATAATAAAAACTATCCTAAAAGATGCATAAAATGGCATATATCACTCTCCTCTCTCTCCTTCAATCCTAGGGTTTCTTGAGTTTTCGGTGTGAACCATTAGAGGCAGCCATACTTTTAGAGCTAATTTTTCAAGGAGACTACAAAGGGTATTTGAATAGCTTGTTTTGAATCAAGCAATTGGTATGTGGTTCTATTTATGAATTTAATTCATACGATTTATTGTTTTTGTTTCATAAGTATGTTGGTATTAATTGAGAAAATACATAAATTCAATTTAGGTTGCATATACCCTTAAGAGTTAAGTGAAATTTTGCATGTACAAATTAATTATAGCCTAAAAACCCCAATCATTCCTTATTTTATAGATCACGATGTATTCATTGAGATTGTTGAAGAATCCGGGAAATATCTATTAAACTCTTATAAATCCGAATGAATACTAAGGCATATTAACACTCGTATTTAGGATGTTGGAATGGGGTAAGTTGAAGTATTAGTCGAGGAGCTAGCTTTCCCAAGGATCTTCCACCTCGATCAAATAAGTGCATAGTTACTTTCATAAACATAATTTAATACAATTATTATTAAAAGTATTAAATATATGTTGAAATTTTATATGTGAATTATATGCTATTGACTGGAATATGTGTTTATATACTTAGTGCGAACCAAATATGATTTTATATGTGTTCAGATGTGTGTGTATGTGTGTGTGTGTGTCTATATATATATATATATATATATATATATATATATATATATATATATATATATATATATATATTAAGCATTTTCGTCTTGCCTAGTGATGAGATAAGACTCATAAAGGATGCTTAATTTGAGTTAAGTTGAAGAGATAAAGACTTACCTTGTACTATAAAGATATTACAAAGGCATAAGATCTTAGTTGAAGGATGATTATGGGTATTGTAATCTTTTCTATTTATAGACTATAACCTAAAGGAGACGCTTAGTTCAATTAACTTTGGACATGGGTAGCAATATATAAAGGGTGTGTGTGAAATTGGAACGGGGAGTAAAACTCTATTCGATGACATTGTTGTGATTTTTTGTTGTACGTTTTATGTACATGAGTACTATATTAGTATTCCCCTCCTTTTAGATAGCTGGAAAGGGTGAGTCTGTATCAGACCATCAACAAGTATGTCAGAGTCATCTGTCGGAATGAGATGATGACTACTGACTAAATCAGACTTGTGGAATACATCATTATACTTAAAGTCTATAGGTGTTAATGAAGTGTGTGTTTATTCAATGTACTTCATCCCCCTCATGGTTACCTATCTTGACTAACATTTGCTACCAATGACACCCCGAAGTAGTAAAGTCAACTCATTGCTCACAGTGATCCATCGGGATAGATCTCATAAGCTCATTGTATTAGGATCAGTATGTGAGGATCGATGTGATGGGTAATTCAAGGAAAATGTCTTATACAATAATTATGATGTGTTTATTGCATGAAAGTTGTTTTGCATGTTTGAGATTTATGATTTATTATCATTAAGTTATTGTGGGATTAAAAACCCTATGTATCTCAACAAGTTTCCCAACCTAACTCACTTAACTTATATGCATCATAGGTTGCAGTATTAAGATTGATGAAGATTTGAGTATGATGATGAGTGTCTGAAAAAAATACATGCATTAGTGTTCAGGTTCGTTAGGTTTTTACGTTGTAGCATATGTTATGTATTGATTATGATATCCTTAGATTTTTGATATTTTGGTATGGTCAATTGTAATCAAAATATTGTAATATACTTGGAATTTCTGCAAATAAAAGATATTATGAATTTTGAAAACGTAAAAAAATCGGTTCTGAAAATAGGGAATGTCACATAAGCGATACATTTTTTTAATGAAATCTACAATTTAAAAGAGAGAAAATTGAATTTATCAATGCATAATTTTTTTATTAAATTTTCTATATTTACCAAAGAAATGGAATTACATTTTGATAAATCCATTTTTAATCTCCTTATATTGATCAAAAGCAATTAAGTATTTAAATGTGTGTTTTAGTTTTATTATAAACTTCAATCTTCTTCATGTTTTTAAAAACAAGAATGTCAAAGTGGATAAGAACATAGACATGTATACCAATATTTGAGAAAGACACAAAGTTATGATAAAGAAAAAAAATATTCTTAAACTTTTGAGATTTTAGCAAATTGATAGTTTTTGCTATTATGTTATAAGTTATAAAATATTATTCTTAAAAGTTTGTGTATTACTTAAATATTTGTGTAAGTGTTTGATATTTCTATGCATTTAACATTATGCTTGTGAAGCTTGAAAAAAAATTGAAGTTCCAAATGAAGATGTTTCAATGATTATCATATTAGTTTTTATTTATTATAATTATGTTGGTGACAAGTTACATTTTAATGTTTAATTATTTTTTAAGAAGATAAAAAGATATTTAAAAATACATTTACAAAACAAAATTTTATAAAAATGAGTATGTTACAAATGAATAGATTTTTTAGTAAAACTAAAATGAAATATTAGATAACAAAAATGTCCTTTTGTTTACATTTTGTGGCTTTCGTTGTTTTTTTTTTTTTTTTTTTTTTTTTTTTTTTTTTTTTTTTTTTTTTTTGGGTATAGAATTTGTATTTTTTGAGTTCAAAAAATACACTTATGACCCATGATATTTTAATAATACAAAAATAAATTCACGTATAATAATATAAGAAATTGACTAAATATAAATAAAAATCAGAAACTCATTATCCATATTTAACCTAATAAATGAAAATGATTTTTTGTCACATGTCATGTTTTCTATTAAGTTTACAATTAAACTTGAAGATCGATTAGATCTATAAAACAGGTTGAGAAATAACCAGATAAACAATAAGAACAAGCAAATGGATCAAAAGGTGTCGAATGATTAATAAACAATCCTCAGAAGAGCTCGATAAAGAACATCAACTGTAGAGGATTTTAGGGTTTACAGTAATCAATGAGAATGACGACAACTTCTACGTACGCATACATGCATGCATATATTTATAATAAAACCCTAACCGTTTATCAAAGAAAAAGGGCTAATCTAGATAAACATGGATTGACAAGCCCAATCCGGTTGTAAAACAAAAGGGCCCAAGACGCAACACATTAGTCTTCAACAATCTCCCCCTTTACGTCCTTAGCACAGAGGCTTCATTCCCTTTTAACAGCAGATGGTTTCTTCACCGTTTCAAATATCCTCGGTATAATGGCCAGAATGTGATGCCTGAAAGTGATATACCACTGAAGCATATCTGTAAAATTCTTCATGTCTGCTGTAGAGTTCTGCTTGCATCGGTGAATGATGTTTATGATATGCTCCAGGCAATCTGTTGAAAACAGATGCTTGTCTACCAAAGCAAACAGAAACTTGTGCTTATCGCCCCTTGTGAACATGACCGTCAGATTTGAAGAGTCAATTTGCCCTAACTTCATTTTGTGCACATCTCCTGTCTTGGAAGTAGGCTTGACGGTCGGTTTCTTTGTTCATTATTTTTGTTATTTCCTGATCCATAGTGGTAAGCTCATGGATATAGGAAGCCAACATTCTTTTGAGATGTTTCAGAATCGGTTCATACTCTCTTTGATTTGAGAGAAGAATGTTGTATAGCAGAATCCAATCATGAGGATTCAGACTGGGAAGATCTACCAGAGAAATAAAATGTTTTGTGTTGGCCGTTCCTCTGTTGACTTTGAAGTTAACGTTCACAAATTTCCCAGCCTGTGTTGGTTTCAGTACCTTGACCTTTACAATCTTCTGTGCACTCCATGTCAAGTACTGTGGTTGACCATACTTCAAATAAAAATCTATCAATTCTTTGTCAACCTTCAAGTTTGGATGAGGGACATCAGCAGTGACATCGAAGCAATAAAATGTAAAAGCCTTTCGAGTGATCGGCATGTCAAACTGCGAGTCTTTGGTATTCTCACACTCAAAAGATGCAATCGGTTCCAACCAATACGTGGAGGGAAACTCAATTGCTTGATTAATGAGTGTGTCTCTGTCCCATTCTGGGAACAGAGTCTTCTTAGCCTTTAAAGCATCCTCATCCTCATTGATTCTTCTTTCTTTGGCCTCTGCCTCTCGAGCGATTTTCAGAGTTTCATCCAGCTCTTTATCTCTTTTCTTTCGTTGAAGAGCTTCAGCAATAGTTTCATCAGTATCTGACTCGCTCTCAACAAGTAATTGCTTTCCAGAACCCGAAGCTAAATTAACCTTCGGGTCTGTCTTTGGTATACTCTCCTCTCCCCCTTGTCTCAGAAGAACAAGCTTCTCCGAGACACGCTTCATCTCGCTCAGAATGGTAATCGCAGGAAGGAGTTTGGCCTGGAGATGCTGTCGGATGGTAAGGGTAAGAAAGGGATCATGAGTTTCGAGGACATTAGTCAACATGTTCTTGACATCATCAGCACAACCTTGAAGAACAGCCCGCTGAGTTTTCAGTAAAGAGATTTCTTGTTGTGCCTGGGCCAATTGTATCTTCTGAAGTTCAATAGTTGCCTGATGCTTGACAAGATCCTCTTTTAAAGTACTCTCTGCTGCTAGAGAAGCAAAACGTGAATCCAAAGATTGAAGAAAAGAGGTGGATTCAGTTTTGAGGTCAGCACGCAGAGCCTCGAACTTGGAAGTTTCACCCTGAAGGGTAGCCGAAAAGGAGTCCACAGACGTTTGATACTTGGCCGCATTAGCATCAGCATGTGCTTTGAGAGAATTGAGAAAAATCTGAGTTGTGTGTACAACCTCAGAGACTTCCTTTGTGGCTTTGGATCACGAAGCGGCTGATTTGTCAATAGCATCAGTGGAGCGATCCAGAGCATCAGTATACGTCTTGATTGCAGACTCGATAAAGGCTTTCAGCACCACACCCCCATAGGCTTTATTATCAGCCAACAGACTATCGAGTTTGTCATGAATTTCTTGAAGCTGCTGACTGGTAATGGGGATATCTGCATCAGTATCAGTGGGAATCCGGTATGGGCTATAATAAAGAGAATCATACTCTTCATCCTCACCACCCAAAGTAGCACCAGAGGTTGAGGATGGAGAAGGTGATGGTGGTATGTGAATAACAGGTGTTTCAACCACAGTAGTAGCCCCTGTATCAGATACATTGATTGTTACTGGTGGTTGGGAAGAGGTGGTAGTAACGGATTCGGTGATGATTGGAGTGGGGATCAAAGATGTAGGGATAGTGACAGAGGAAGGAGTAGTTGAGGTGGGTAAAGAGGTTGGTTCTGTTGTAGTGGGAGTGATGATGATAGGAACAGAAAGTGAAACCTTCTGTTTCAGTGATGGGGGTGGGGTAGGAAGTTTTGGAGAAGGTGGAGGAGTGGGTAGTTTTGTGACTTTGGGAGATACTGGTGGAGAGGGAATATTAGTATCTGTAGGAAAGGATGGTTTTTGAGGAGACTGAGCAGGAGTTGGCTCTTTTGGTGAAGCATGAGGAGCGGCGGTCTCTGCTTCTGGTGTTTCATTTTGAGCAGATCCAGGAGAAGAGGATCCTTTGGCCCGTTTAGCCATCTTCTTAATCTTCTTGGATTTGGATTGAGAGGGTGCTTCTACATCAGGTTTTCTCTTAGAGGATCTCGGATTTCTCTCCTTTTTCGGTTCTGTTTCCTTCTTCTCCTCTTTTTCCTTTTTAGCAGCCTGCTTGCCACTGTTTGCGGGTTGATCTAGGGCTTCCAAGGCAGCCTTCTGTTCGTCAGTCAGAATCCTTGGAGGCAAAGGAGTTCTGGTGCTGTAATCGGCCATGACCTTGCTATGAGGCGTGACACACCTGTACATGGATTCAAGAATTAATCCATAATGTAGAAACTTACTCGGGTCAGAGACAATAATCTTCTTAGTATGGAAAGAAGCTATTGAAGCCAGAAGAGCATCCTTCATCACGGGGATTTCCAGAGAATCCATGGCTTTCTTCTTGATGAGCATCCAGAAACGTCCGCAGGAGATCTCAGAGTACCGGGTTGTGGTGTTAAGACTCTGAACGAATTGAGACCAGATTATGGAGCCATAATCTAAGTTGATGTCGTGGTAAAGACCATAGAGAATGGTGAGAAATCCTTTGCTCGTGGTATCAGAACCGCCACAGCGTTCCGCTAAACCCTTTGATTAACAGGGTAAGCAAGCCATTCCACTGCGAAGGAAGACAAGACTTCTTGACCTTTGCGATCATCGTAAGGACATCAGTATAACCCATCTCGTACATCATCGAGAAAAGCTGGGCAGTTGAGACAAAATCTGGTGAGATGACGGATGAATCGACAGCAAGCCCTAAAAGGGAACAAAACTTGGTTTTGGAGACGGAGGTTTTCTTGTCATGGATGGTGAAGTAGATACGATCTTTGTGTTTATCATAACTTGCTGATGTATAAACTTGAGAAAGCAGGGACATTGGAACCGCTTCCACCTGCGTGAGAGCCAACAGCAATGGGGAATATTTCAGACATTCCACCACATGGAGCATGTACGCATCATATAAAAAAGGAGTCATCTCGATAATCATATTCTGATTAGGCTTGATGGAAAGCAAATATGAAGATGCAGTTTGATCGTGCGCAGAAGAAGAAGTCGCCATTGTTGAATTGAAGAAGAAGATGAACAGTGGAAACTTTTTCAGAGAGAGAAGATACGTGTGTGGTAAATAACAAAGAACACGATCACCCCTATTTATACCGTTCACTGGAGAGAGAAAATCGTGATGATTACGGAACCAAAAAGTCGCCTGAAAAAGCGCGATTGGATGTTATGGTGTATCCCAGGAAAACGTCAGCACATGTGGGTGTGAAATGAATCAACTGCACGCGCCCAAATCATATTTTTGTACTGTTTGAAATTCCTTGTGCCCTTGTTTGGTTACAACTGAAACTTAAAACCACATACCAAACAGCAATAAGAATGTTGGAAAAATTAATTTTCGTGCATAAGAGTGTGAAAGATAAAGAAATAAATCAAAGGTGTTTGAGATGTGAGTGATGTCTATGAAGAAGACATAAGGCGGAGGATTCCGGGCAAGAATCACTTCCTTCAAAGCCAAGACAGACTTGAAGTGCTTGTGTGGTTTCCCGAGAAATACGATCAATTGTCTGTCAATAAACAATGAAAGGCATCTTTTGATCATAGGCTGTTAGGTGGCTGTCCTCTAACCGAACATCAAGTCTCAACATAAAACTGAGTATTGGCAGAGGTACCTGTAAGACCGATGTGATCTGTTGAACAGGTAGGTGGGAATTATCTTGTGACAAGCATGGGAGAAACAGAAATCTCAAAAAAAATAAACTGGACCTCTTGGGGAAGAAATGTCTGAGGTATAGATGATTTCATAAAAGATCACGCAAAAACAAAATGAGATTTCCAAGTTACAACTTGAGTATATCACTCACCGTCAATTCATTTTAGGTATTGGATTTTGGGTTTCAATTAGAACGTGGTAATCGAATCCAAGATCATAAACATAGATGTTGTGTAACCATAAACTTCAGTGGTAGAGACCGAAAGCATCAAGGGTTACTTTAAGGAATTGAAGGTAAATGTAGAATTTTAGGAGGTGGTTAAGAAACCGAATGTACCTTCTGCTACAGAAGTGTGACAAAGCAGAGCAACTCATGTCTCAAATGAGAAGAGTAAGGTAGCTCTAGACCAAGTGTTGGAAAATAGCCTGATTGGGAAGAAACGATAGGTATTGATCGAATCATTAAGGCTTACTCAAGATCATAGAGGCTTGTGACAACATACAGCAGCATGCTTCTAGGGACTTCTAACTAGTCTGAGAGAAAAAAAAAATGAAACATACCTGGTTGAACACTATCGAAGGTGATACTTGTATTTACCTGTGCAAAGCTTACACCAACCAGAACTAGCGAGTAGAGGAAATAAGTAAGAAACTGAATAAAAACAAAAATGAAAATATTTTTGTATTTTAAGATTTTTCTAAAAGAGAAAGATAAAATGTTTTTGTGATTTTGAAATATTTCTGAAAAAGAAATAAAAACAGAAAGATAAAATGTTTTTGTGATTTTGAAATTTTTCCGAAAAAGAAATAAAAACAGAAAGATAAAATGTTTTTGTGATTTTGAAATTTTTCTGAAAAAGAAATAAAAACAGAAAGATAAAATGTACTTGTGATTTTGAAATTTTTCTGAAAAAGAAATAAAAACAGAAAGATAAAATGTTTTTGTGATTTTGAAATTTTTCTGAAAAACAAATAAAAACAGAAAGATAAAATGTACAACAGAAAAAAAAATGATGAAGCAGAGATAGACCGAGCGATCTGTGTATTTCGGTGACATTAAAATTACAGAACAGAGAGGAACCGAGCGGTCTGTCTATTTCGGTGTCATTAAAATTCCTGAACAGAGAGGGACCGAGCGGTCTATCTATTTCGGTTCCATTAAATCTCCAGAGCAGAGAGAGACCGAGCGGTCTGCCTGCTTCGGTTCCTGATGCTTAGTTCGAGATTTTAGGATTCGGGACCGACTCTCCTACCATCATACCTAAGCCTTGTAGAATTTTGTTGAAAGTCGCTTCAAGAAGAGCTTTGGTAAAGACATCGGCCAACTGATCAGTGGTTCGAACAAAGTGTACTTCAACGTTTCCATCTTCCACGTGATCTTTGATGAAGTGATACCTCAGTGCTATGTGCTTGGTCTTGGAGTGTTGCATTGGGTTATGACAAATCCTAATTGCACTTTCAGAGTCACAATATAGTGGGATCTTTTTCATATTGAGTCCATAGTCTCGGAGTTGACTCTGGATCCAAATCACTTGAGAGGTACAGGAAGCAGCGGCAATGTATTCTGCTTCAGCAGTAGACAAAGACACGCACGTTTGTTTCTTTGACTGCCAGCTAACCAACTTCCCATCGAGGAATTGGCAGCCGCCAGTGGTGCTTTTCCTGTCGAGACCACAACCACCAAGGTCTGCATCTGAGTAGGCTTGAACGAAGAAGCCTGAGTTAGAAGGGTACCACAAACCTAAAGAGGTAGTTCTCTTGAGATAACGTAATATGTTCTTCACTGCAAGCATGTGAGGCTCCCGTGGATTTGCCTGAAACCGAGCACAGTAACAAACAGAAAACATTATGTCAGGCCTGCTAGCAGTAAGATACATTAGAGAGCCTATCATTTGACGATAAAGCGTAAGATCAACAGCCGGTTTATCCAGGGATGGAGTGAGCTTAGTGTCGAACGCCATTGGGACTTTGACCTTTGAATCTCCCATCATGCCAAATTTTGCTAAGAGAGTCTTTGTGTAAGCTTCCTGGTTGATAAAGATGCCTTCAGGTCCCTGTCTAATATTTAAACCAAGGAAAAATTTAATGGGACCCATCAAGCTCTTTTCAAATTTAGTCTCCATCAGCTTTCTGAATTCAGCTGTTAGGCTAGGATTCGTTGAGCCAAAGATGATATCATCGACATAAATTTGAACGATCATGAGGTGGTTAGCTTCCTTTTTGCGAAAGAAGGTTGGGTCAACCGAACCTTGTTTGAATTTGGACATCTTTAAAAATTTAGTCAGCGTTTCATACCAGGCTCTCGGTGCTTGTTTTAGACCATAGATGGCTTTATCCAAAATGTAACAATGATCGGGATACTTTTCATTCACAAATCCAGGAGGTTGCTCCACATACACAGTTTCTTCGAGTTCGCCATTGAGAAATGCACACTTGACGTCCATTTGAAAGACCTCAAAGTTTTTGTGAGCAGCATAGGCAAGAAATATTCTCACTGATTCCAGCCTAGCTACAGGAGCGAAAGTCTCTTCATAGTCAATGCCTTCCTCCTGACAGTATCCTTTTACGACCAGACGGGCTTTGTTTCTTATAACATTCCCTTCCTTGTCAAGTTTGTTCCTAAAGACCCATTTGAGACCAACAACCGAGGCATCTGGAGGAGTTGGAATAAGACGCCAAACTTTGTTCCTTTCAAATTCATTCAGTTCGTCTTGCATAGCTTGAACCCAATCGGAATGATCAAGAGCAGTGTTAACTATCTTTGGTTCAACTTTTGATACGAATGAGTTAAA
Source organism: Lactuca saligna (assembly GCF_052625555.1). Classification (NCBI taxonomy): domain Eukaryota; kingdom Viridiplantae; phylum Streptophyta; class Magnoliopsida; order Asterales; family Asteraceae; genus Lactuca; species Lactuca saligna. Next base: position 262,121,131 of record NC_136421.1, on the reverse strand, counting down.
CATGCAGAATTCGACTTTAGAGAACAAGGAAGTTTGTTTTGCCTTGAGTTGTGATCGAGTCAGAACTGTATTTGATACATTACCAACAACTTGAGAGACAGGATGATCTCTGGTCCATTTGGTGAGAGGAGGGTAGTTTGGATCAAAAGATGGATCTAATTCAGCATTTATCATTTCTTCTGGTTCGGACAGACTGTCGAAGTCGGATGACATATCAGCATGCTCCCTCTCGACAAATGATCTTACAGGAATGTCTTGAGAATCTTGAGCTACAGTGGTTTCTTGTGGTGCTGAGCTTTCGGGCGTTGATGCACCTTCGGTTGGTGAGGCACTTTCGGTTGGCGAGGTGATGTCAGTTGGCGATGTGCTTTCAGTTGAAGTTTGAGACCTTAGCTCCCCCTCAACTTGTAAGCTCAGCTGGGATGATGATGGTGGATCCTCCCCCTCGACTAATGGTGGATACTCCCCCTCGACAAACGCATTGTGTTGGGGAGGGTCTTTTGAACCTGATTCTTCTTCATCCATTCTTCTTGCAGCATCTTCAACAAGTTGCTTCAAGTGATCTACCCTGTTGTCTGCTGCACCGGCTTCAGAAAGAGTGGCCTTCTCTGGTTCATCAAAAAGCTCCATGAAGTTCTCGAATAGATTAGCGATCGAGGCTGTGACTTGGCCAGTTTGAAGAAAGATTTCTCTAGCTGTGTCTTCGTTGGCCTTTAGCTTTTTGACATAGCTATCATCAAAAGTCACGTAGTAAGTTTCTTCTATTTTCCTTGAACGCTTGTTTAACACTCTGTATGCTTTGGAAGTAAGAGAATAGCCCAGAAATATCCCTTCGTCAGCTTTGACATCAAACTTGTTGCGGTGTTCTTTAGAATTGAAAATGAAACACCTGGAACCAAACACATGGAAAAACTTCACATTTGGCTTCCTGTTGTTGATGATCTCATAAGGAGTGAGAGTGAAGCGCTTGTTAAGATACGACCTGTTCTGTGTAAAACAAGCAGCAGAAATAGCATCAGCCCAAAAATATAAAGGTAAGGAAGCAAAACTTAGCATGGTTCGGGCAGCTTCACATAGGGATCGGTTTCGTCTTTCGACAATTCCGTTCTGTTGAGGTGTGTAAGGAGCTAAGAAGTTGTGACTGATTCCCTTTTCTTCCAGGAATTCTTCAAATTCTTTATTTTTGAACTCCAACCCATTGTCGTTTCTGATGTTGCGAACGACCTTCTTCAGCTGTACTTCAATCTGCTTGATGAACACTTTTAGCTTGTGAGTCGCTTCAGATTTAAGCTTCAGAAAGAACACCCATGTAAAACGTGAAAAGTCATCAATAATAACAAGAATATACTTGCTACCACCAATGCTTTCGATAGAAGATGGACCACATAAATCAATATGAAGTAATTCTAGTGGTTCAACAACTTTAGTGTTTATTATAGATGGATGACTTTGACGACTCTGCTTCCCCATTTCACATGCAGCACACAGATGATCTCTATCATACTTGAGCAATGGAAGACCTCTAACGTGACCTCCAGTAACAAGTTTGTTGATATCTTTGAAGTTGAGATGAGAGAGTCTTCGGTGCCATAGCCAGCTTTCGTCAGATTGTGCTTTGGATAACAAGCAGATGGCTGGGTTTCCTTTGATGGGTTTGAGATTTAAAGGAAACATTTCGCCTTTACACTCCGACTTGAGAATAACTCTTTTCGTCTTCTTCTCAATTATCTCAGAACCCTCATCGTCGAATGAGACTTGAAGACCGGTACCTCCAACAAGCTGAGATACACTTATGAGGTTATGTTGCAATCCTTCCACATATGCAACCTTCCTTATTGTGAAATCACCATTTGTAATCATTCCATAGCCTTTTATGGTGTCGAAGGAGTTGTTTCCAAATTTGACATTTCCACCATTTGAAAGAGATCTGAATTCCCTTAGCTCTTCCTTCCTTCCTGTCATGTGATGCGAGCAGCCACTATCAATGTACCATTCTTCGTCAAACTGCTCGTCACTGATAACCTGCAAAAATTAAGCAGATTTAGGAACCCAGAGCTTCTTGGGTCCACGTGAGCTTTTTACAGGAACAGGAATAGTAAGAGAGATGTCAACTAAATATGTTCTTTTTATTAGTGTTGTTTCATCTTTCCTTTTGATGGTGAAAACTTTGATTTTATTTGGATTTGATGTTTTTGATATTCATTCTGGTTCAACATCTGAAACCTTCTGTTTTCCTTTTTGTTCAGCTGATGACTGAGATTTTTGAGAAGGAACAGAGTGGAATTTAGGACAAGAAGAGACAGAAGATTTTGAAGAGTTAGAAGAGTTAGAATGAGATAGCTCAGATCGGTATGACTTCTTGGTTGAAGATTCTAGGTGACTCTTTTGCTTTTGATTAACAGTAGGACCAACCCTAGAGTTTTGATCTCTTTTGATTTCCGAACCAAACCTGTGCTTTCGGTTGAAATCATTTTCTAAACCGAACTTATGCTTTCGGTTGTCATTGTGCTCTGAACCGAACCTCTGCTTTCGGTTGTTGTTTTGCTCAGAACCGAGCCTCTGCTTTCGGTTGTCATTGTGCTCTGAACCGAACCTCTGCTTTCGGTTGTCGTTTTGCTCAGAACCGAGCCTCTGCTTTCGGTTGTTATTGCTCTCTGTCGATCCAACAGGATTTTTCTCTGGTTTTAAATTCCTGTCTTGATGTGAGAAATAGGCATTTTGCGATTGCCAAAATTGTTTTCTTTCTGAGAGATTCTTCCTGTATCTCTGATTCCTTTATCGTTTTTGATTTCTCATCTGCTTTGGTTGATGATGGATGTTAGCTTTATGTTTTTGGTTTTCGTTGGCTGATCCACTCTGAACTGATGTAGTTTCACTTGGGGATGTGGCTTCTTTTGCAGGAATTTCTTTCTCTTGAGGGACATCTTTTGTTCCACTGGTACTTGCCACGTTGAAGCTATCAGGTTTATTCAAAGGTTCTGGTACGTATCTGCCTTTGCTTTTCCATGAAGTCCTTTCAGACAGACCTACCGTTTCATCAGCATTGTCAATGGGAGCAGACCAGAAGAACTCGTCACAACCATCAGCATTGTCTTTGTTCACAATAGCTGTGAGTTCAGCAGTCTGATGTTCGGTTACACCTGTGACCTTGTACACCTGATTTGGAGTGGTTCTAACTTTTTGGTATACGACTGCCTTCTCTACAAGGATCGGGGACTTTTGTTGGGACATCCGAGCGAACTCCACAGAGTTTTCTGAAATGAGATTTTTGTGGTTCTCGGGTTCGTTCTTGACAAATTCCGAACAATCAACCGTGTCCTCTACAGAAATTTCACTCATATTATCATCCTCATTAAGCTCAGATGCATTTTCAACATCAATTTTATATTCTGAGCTTAAGTTGACATTCAATGAGTCAAATTTTTGTATGGTTTCGGTTCTTAGCTTCAGTTTATCATTTTCATCCAAAAGGTTTTTGAGCATGTTCTTGTGATCCTTTGATTTAATGAAAGATTCTATTTTGTCCAGTCCATACAGATATGTTGGATTAACATCCTCAGACGAAATAACACTCTCACAATTATATGCTTCAGCATCAATTTCATCTTCCTTAAACTCAAGGAAGGGTAAAATCATGCGATGAATCTTTTGCCCTATTTCACAATTCAAATGAAGCTAAGTAATATTTGTATAAAGACGTTTGGCAATCAAACAAAAAAAATTTCGCTGTTTCAAAAGCTTTAAATTGTCTCTTTGCAAATAAATGTTTTCATCTTTTATTTTGATTAACTCCGACTCCTTCAGTTCGATCCACATCCGCCGTTCCTCACTCTTCGAAGACACCCTGCTTAATTGGTCAGTTAAGTCAGAATAGGTGACCCGAGTTTGAGTTAAACTACTATCTAGATGAGAGATTCTTGAATTAACACTTTTTAATTCCTTTTCATATGAGCATTGTGGGACTTTAAATGAGACAAAAACTGATTGTACCTTCTTGATCAGTTCATCAAGTTCGTTGAACTGCACGCTGAGTGGTTTGGCAGTAAAGCACAGATTCTGTTGTTCCTTTGTGTCATCATTCCCCTCATCTGAGATACGTCGGACACCATCAAGCATCTTCCTCCACTGCTCTCTTCTTTCGCTACATAAGCCTTTCCATGTGAAGGCTTCCTTACTTCATCATCTTCGGAGTCGGTTGACCAGACCTCCACGCCACCGAACTCATCATCAGCTACCGAACCCTGCACAATTAAAGCATTCATAGGAGGGTTAGCAGCAGATTTCTTCATCCTTAAATCATCAAGCTTTTTCATCAACACAGCTTCTTCATCATTTTCCTCATCCTTTTCTGCCATCTTTTTGAGGACGCAGTCTTTTGTATAGTGGTTCTTTCCTCCACAATAAAAGCAGCTCACTCCAGAATCTCCTTCAGCCTTCGGTTCCTTCTTTGACTTTGCAGACTTCGGTTCATCTTTGACCTTTTCAGAGCTATAACTCCCTTGCCAGTTTCGGTTCCTGTTAGTGGGGAATCTCTTCTTGATGAATCTCTTGGGGTTTGACACCATCATAGCATAGTCCTCAGACGTGAGATCATAATCATCCAAGTTGAGATCTTCGTCCTCTATCACCGCTTTGTTTTTCGACAGGAGGGCCAATGAACCAAGACCTGAAACCACGTTTTTCTCCTGTAATACGATCTTTTCTTGAGATTTTAGGATGCCCACCAGTTTTGCCAAAGAATAGGATTTGAATTGCTCATGTGCTTTAACTGTGGACATGACTGCTCTCCACTCAGATCTGAGTCCATTCAAAAACGTAACCTTCTGTTCAATAAGCTTCCTTTCAATGTCATGTTTGATCATCTTGCTAAGAAGATGATTGAAGCGATCGAACGTTTGAGTCACCGTTTCTTCTGCTCCTTGCTTGAACTCACCAAACTCAGACAAGAGTAAGGTTTGAATGGAGTGTTCAAGATCTTCGTCTGTAGAGTACAATTCACGTAGCCTGTCCCATATCTCTTTTGCAGTCGTGCATGAACTTACCAGCCTAAAAGTATCGGATTGTAGAGCAAATCTGATCAATCTTAACGCTTTGATATTGCACTGAAATTTGACTTTTTCGTCTTGCGTTACATCTTTAACATCTTTCAGAAGATCTTTATACTCCTTTTGAGTTTTAATAATCCTTGAAGTTGCTGAATGAGAAAAAGGTCCAGAGATGATTGCTTCCCAGATGAGGTATCCATTATCCTCAGATCCTATGACATAATCTTCAAAGTGATTCACCCAGACTTCATAATCATGGGTGTACAGGATGGGAATCTTCGTTGTTGATCCAATGCTGTTTGAAATATTGATGGGATTGGATTGCGACTCGTCCATAATTGATCGAATAACCTGTTCAAAGATCAGACTTGTAATATATCAAATTAGGGCAAAAACAATAAATATCGAGATACGTCAATTATGAGATGACGGCTCAATAAATATCAATGAATGCGGAATAACCCTAATCGAAGCTTTTTCACAGAAAAGAAGTGTATCAATTACACAGCCTCCTGCTCTGATACCAATTGTTAAGTTTAAAATTAAACTTGAAGATCGATTAGATCCATAAAACAGGTTGAGAAATAACCAGATAAACAATAAGAACAAGCAAATGGATCAAAAGGTGTCGAATGATTAATAAACAATCCTCAGAAGAGCTCGATAAAGAACATCAACTGTAGAGGATTTTAGGCTTTATAGTAATCAATGAGAATGACGACAACTTCTACATACGCATACATGCATGCATATATTTATAATAAAACCCTAACCGTTTATCAAAGAAAAAGGGCTAATCTAGATAAACATGGATTGACAAGCCCAATCCGGTTGTAAAACAAAAGGGCCCAAGACGCAACACATTAATCTTCAACATTTTCCATTCATTTGCCACATGTAATTTTGTGGGTTTTTTTTTGAATAAAATTAATTCCACGTGTCAATTTGTGGTGTTTTTGTAATAAATGATTAATTAATGTAATTAATGTATTTATTTGATTAATATGCTATATTTCCAAAGAAGAATATATATGTTATATTTCCCTTATTTTCCTAATATGTCATCAAAAATTATTCTACCAATCTCAAATTCACACTAATCCTATATCCTTTCCAAAATAATACAATATTTCTTATATGATATTTCAACTTACCATATAATTAATCACACATATTATTTCAATTTCACATCACATACTACTTACTTTTCCTACTAGGAAATGTGATTTGAATTATTCAATGGACTTCAAGCCATTGTATCAAAACATTAACTATTAAAATAAAGGTTAAAAAGTAACATAATAATATTTTGTTTCCTATTAGTCTAAATGTTTTTTTACAAAGATAGGTGCAAAAGTGATTAGTCACCAAAATGATCAATACTTCTTATAAGGACGTAATATATATTGTTGAGATGTTAGTATTACAATGAATATTTTGTGAAGTAATTTCCTCTAAACATATCTCTTTTCCAAAACAGAATGTGAATGAATCAAAATGAACTTGTGTTGGAGATTATTTATGTTCTATATGAATTTCATCCAATATTACTGGAAAGAGTATAAAACTACCTCTTAAACCCTCATAACCATTTTTTTTATTTTTCTAATATCTTGATATTTAATATTTTATTAATCAACCCGTGTAATACACGGGTCTTACACCTAGTAAATCATTATTCTCTAATTCCACAGTATACTATTTTCTCAGATTTTACGCGTGTGATGCATGTTCCTTCGATTTCTCCAAGCAAAGCTCTTCGCATAGCAATGCCTATTGTGTCTGCTTGACCTTTTCAGAAAAAGAATCGAATAAAGAAAGAGATAGTCTATATCTCGTATATAAAGAAAGAAAGTCTTTCAATTCCTAGTTCGATATTCCAGCGGAGACAGAATAAAGCGCCCATAAAGAAGACGCTTAATGTCTGCTGCTGATTCAACACACTTCCACTGTAGTGTCCGAGTAGATACTGTTATTTTCTCTCGAACCATAATAATATTATTTGATCAGATCATTGAATCATTTATTTCTCTTGTTTCTCTTCTATTTGTTTATGAATCGGCACATTCATGTTAGATAGTATTTAGAAAAAATTACAAAAATGGTCCCTATGGTTTGCCAAAAGTCACAAAGTCAATCCCTGCTAATTTTTTTTGACGAACATGGTCCCTGTGGTTTCCAAAACTTGCATCAATGGCCCTTTTTGTTGACGTCGTTACTGGTCATCCGTTAGTGTATGGGCATTTTGGTCTTTTCAAGTAGCAGGGACTGGGTTTGTGACTATGGGTAAACCATAGGGACCATTTATGTATTTTTTTCTATATTTTATGTTTATGAGTTTGTGACTTTTCCACCCATTTACTTTTTAAAATATCACTTTGAACCCTTCACTTTGAACTTTGAAAAATGTTACTTTCACCCCTCTATTTTCTAAATTTTCGTGTTTAACCCCGTATTATATATAATTTATTTTTTATTAATAGCTTTTGTTCGCCAACCTAAAAAATCTATTTTTACGTGTTTATTTTCATATATTTGTCGGTATAATTCAAGGTGATCAACGTTTTGATTATAATTTAGAACTTTCTTTCGTTATTTTTTTTAAAGTTACATGTTTTTTTTTATAAAATTGTCGGTTTAAATTCGAGCTTATTTTTCGACGTAGTTTTTTGTTAACTTTATGTACGTTTCCTACGTATGAGACGGGTCATATATAATAACTTTCGTTTGTTAATTTTAAAAAATATATTATATTCGAGATTGTCTATGTTTTGATGTATTTTTTATACATTTTGTGCTTCATTTTATATACATTCCTACGTATCATTCAGGTCATATATAATAACTTTCGTTTGTTAGCTTAAAAAAATGTAGTATATTCGAGTTTGTCTATGTTTCAACCTAACTTTTGTTTCATGTTTTTTAAGTATCAATAGATTCGAGTTCGTCTATATTTCGACGTAATTTTTTTTATGTTTCGTGCTTATTTTTATGTACGTGTTTTTTTCATTCATGTTTTTTTTTTATGTCGAAATGCAACTTTTATGACTATAATCACCAAAATTCAACTTACAAAATTCAAGCTTATAATTACGCGTTTATCTATTATCTATGAACAAACTTATACGTAGGAACATACATCAAATAAGCACCAAAACGTACAAAAACAATTAAATCAAAACATAAAAAATAAAGAAAAAGAAAAACTCAAATTTATATCAGCACGTGCATAAAAATAAGTAAGATTTTTTTAAGTTAACGAACGAAAGTTTAAATAATAAAAAATATATAATATGTGACTCTAATCATAAGTAGGAAACGTACAGAAAATAAAGCACGAAAACGTTAAAAAAATATGTTTCGCAAAACGTTTTGGTGCTTATTTTATGTATATTTCTACGTATAAGTTTGTTTACATATAATAGATAAAAACGTAATTATAAGTTTGAATTTTGTAAGTTGAATTTTGGTGATTATAATCATAAAAGTTGCATTTCGACGTAAAAAAACATGAATGAAAAAAAACACGTACATAAAAATAAGCACGAAACATAAAAAAAATTACGTCGAAATATAGACGAACTCGAATCTATATTGATACGTAAAAAACATGAAACAAAAGTTAGGTTGAAACATAGACAAACTCGAATATACTACATTTTTTTAAGCTAACAAACGAAAGTTATTATATATGACCCAAATGATACGTAGGAATGTATATAAAATTAAGCACAACATGTATACAAAATACATCAAAACATAGACAATCTCAAATATAATATATTTTTTAAAATTAACAAATGAAAGTTATTATATATGACCCGTCTCATACGTAGGAAACGTACATAAAGTTAAAAAAATAAAAATAAAAATAAAAAATAAAAAATAATAATAAAAAAACTACATCGAAAAATAAGCTCGAATTTAAACCGACAATTTTATAAAAAAACCATGTAACTTTAAAAAAAATAACGAAAGAAAGTTCTAAATTATAGTCGAAACGTTAATCACCTTGAATTATACCGACAAATATATGAAAATAAACACGTAAAAATAGTGTTTTTAGGTTAGTGAACAAAAGTTATTAATAAAAAAACAAATTATATATAATACGGGGTTAAACACGAAAATTTAGAAAATAGAGGGGTGAAAGTAACATTTTTCAAAGTTCATAGTGAAGGGTTCAAAGTGATATTTTAAAAAGTAAATAGGTGGAAAAGTCACAAACTCATAAACATAAAATATAGAAAAAAAATACATAAGTGGTCCCTATGGTTTACCCATAATCACAAACCCAGTCCCTACTACTTGAAAAGACCAAAATGTCCTTACACTAACGGATGAACAGTAACGGCGTCAGCAAAAAGGGTCATTGATGCAAGTTTTGGAAACCACAGGAACCATGATCGTCAAAAAAAAATTAACAGGAACTGACTTTGTGAATTTTAGCAAACTATAGAAACCATTTTTGTAATTTTCTCTAGTATATATAATTGAAGTTCAATTTAATAAAGAGGACGGAGCGTTATAAACAATTAAACATTATTATGTTCAAAACTAATTTGTGGGCCGAATGTTGGGCTGACTAGGCCCATGTCACATTCAAGAAATCAAGAGTCACCCCCCTGTGATATCAGAAGCTCGTCTTCCACACGAGAAGATGGAGCCAGCCATTGAATCATTCGTGAACCGCTACCTTCTTCTTGTTCTCGTTCGTCTTCCTCATACACCAATCTCGCACCACACTTCTTCACCACACAATCTGCACCATATACTTCAAAAAAAACCGAAATTGAATTCTTTGCTTTTTTCCAATCTGGTTTCGATGCGTCATAGCTCAACAACATCTGGTCCGTCTTGATTCCGATGCTCTCGTATTGAAATATAGAATCGGGAATAGGAGACTCCACTCCGATCGGAGTACCATCGAAGTTTTTGAATCGATACCCGATTGAATTGTAGTTACTCTTCCGACGGTTGTGGATTTTGGGAGTAAAAACCAGACAATATGCTATTCCCTTGAAGTTTTCATAACACCAATTTTGAGGTAATTCTATTGTTATGCAATCTCCCATTGTTTGATGCGTAAACCACCCAGGTATTCTACTTCCTGGAAGGTGGACACTTAGCATCTTGTAAGGATCAATGCGTCCCTACAACATATAAGATTGCAAATACATTATCAATTTCAAAGGATTTAAATGAGTGTCATGTGATAGAATTATTTAGAAATTTTGGGAAAATGGACAAACCTGTGGCAGCAACATGGTAATCAGGCTTTCGATGGATTGATTCTCGATGATTTTAGCACAGTTGGTGAAGTCAAAGCTTTGAAAGCTACTTTCATACAGAGTCGACTTCTTCGGCAATTCCTTCAACGATATGCAATCCTGTGCCTCGATCACTTCAATATTCGGTGGAAGTTCCGGCAATGCTTCAAGCTTTGTACAACCAACCAATCCAAGCGTTTCAAGTCTTGAAAGTTTCCCCAAATTCGGCAAACTTTTAAAATCATTCCCACTCAGATTCAACATTTTAAGCATCGATAAGCCTTCAATTCCACCAAGGCTTCCATCCGTTACTCTGCAATGGCTAACATCAATGTTTCTTAACATCTTTAAACCCGATAAAGAAGGAACTATTGCTGCATTCGGTGGATGATGCATCTTACTTAAAGGCCAAAAGATCGAACCCAGTGATCGTGTTTTGATCATGTCTTCTCGTTGGCCTAGTGAAAGTACTTGAAGGTTCCAAAGGATTGATACTGAAGAAGGGAGTTGGTCGATTGAAGTTCCATCCGCATGAAGCTCGATTAAATCTTTCATTATGTCAAGATCTTGGGGGAACTGATCCAATTTCTTACATCCCGAGAGATTGAGGATTTGAAGAGATTTCAATCCGATGCAGTTTGGAGGAGTTTCGAGGTTTATGCATCTTTTTAAATTTAAGATAAGGAGACTCCAGAGTGTTCCAACGGATGGATGAACTTCTTTCAAACTTTTACAACCATCGAGTATCAGCTCTTCAAGATTCGGGGTTTCAGTGAAATCGGGTGTCTTTATCAAGTTACGACAATGAGCAAGTTTCATCGATGTCAACCTTTTAAAGCCCTATGTATGAAACAAAACCAAAACCAAAACAAATTACAACATATAATGGAATATTGGTTCAATTTTTCTAGGTTTTTGCATAAAGCGGAAATTAAACGGAAAAAATTGATTTCTAGCCTTAGAAAGTTGATTTTGTTTGGTTGTTTGGTTGTTTGGATTTTGCATTCAACCATATATTTTTCATTTTCTTGAATTTTTTGTTTTTCAATGCAATGAATATAGAAGAATATATGGATCCGTTATACTTAAAATCAATGAAATATGAAAGAAATTGTTCGTTGCATTTTACAATATTTAATGGCAAAAAAAAGTTTTAGAAAAATATACCTAACAGAAACTAGGCAATCAATTATCAAAATTGGAAATATATTAAATCATTAATCCGCTAAGAAACTTTTGTAGCATTTATGCAATAATTCAAAATTGAATGATTAGGCGGAATGAAAAAAATCTATGTGTAGTTGACTTAAATAATAAAATGAATGATTTCTCAAGTAATATGATTACTTTTTCTGTATTGATTTTTATTATGAATGATTTCTCATGAAATATGATTACTTTTTTTTTGTAGTGGTTTTTATTGGACGGAAGAGTGATGTTTTTTTTAATATTCCTACGGGGAAGGAAATCATACCATAAACACTATAATAAAAATTACTTTTACATTTATAATTTTTAATAATATTATCTTTTTTAAAAATTAAAAAATATAATTAAAATTTTTATTTAGTTTTTAAATAATATATTTTCTATTGTAATTGTATTTCAAGATTTTATGGTAGCTATTTTTTATATCATAGAAAATTCTTTATTTTTTTACCGTATGAAAAAAATATATAACATTTATTTTGAACAAAATAAATTATGCGTATATGTAATTTACTTAATGATATATCTTTTGAACATGACAATTGAATATAATGGTCCATTTCATTACTTCACTCATTATATTATGCTATTTATTCTCAACCCAATACTTTGTATTTAAATCTCGATTCAATTTTCAAACCAAAAAATCAAAATCTAGTTTAGGGTTTTTTAAAAGCAAAATATCAAACCATCATTTTTTTTAAATAGCTCATTTTTAAGCTTTTGGTATGCTTTCCATTTTTAGTGGTACGCAGAACGACATGAAGACACACATATTGACATATACAAGAATTGTGATGAGTGTACCTTGGATCCGGTCCAAATTTCTTTGATGTAACTATACGATAAATCAAGGACAACAAGGCTCTCGGGATAAAACGATGATGGTAAATGGTGGAAAGGGTACCCATGCCAACAAAACAACCGTAGTTCGCTAGACAAAAAATCAAGCTTTCCGGAAGTTGCATGCACCTTGGTTTCTATCCCCAATTTTGTCTCACGTATTTTTCCATTGTTGTCTAGAAGTCTAGTCCACGATCCAATATAAAGGTTCAACAATCGAAGATTATTCAATCTTGTGAAGGTTTTACCATAAATATCAACTTCTGAACTTGAAACATCCATGGCTAGACCTTTAACAGCTCCGGTCCCCTAGACATTATTAGAGTGAAAATTCATTATTTAAAAAAAAAAATGTTCAATCATAAAATTCAAAAGGGAAAGACCCTTATGGCTTACTCACTTTATCCTTGTTTAACACATCACGTACATCTTTCGTAAACCACAACCTGCTCCTCTTCCCAGGCTCCTCCGATTCTTCATCAACAATTCGCCAACCCATTTCTTGAACCAAATCATGCATTTGCAATCTATCATCACGAATCGATATCAATGACTTATCAATAAGAACTCTAATATTAGTCACCGGAAACAAATCACAGCCACCCAACACTTTGATAACATAATCTTTCTTTTCTTCTTTGAAGAAACACGATATATCAAGAAAGATGTTTCTCTGATCAAAATCGAGCCCATCATAACTTATTCTGAGCACTTGTTGTATTTGAGAATCAGGATATCGCCGGAGTTTCTTCAGTTGACTTCCCCATTCTTCCACCGTTTTTCCAAATAGAAAACTACCCAGAATTTTAAGAGCAAGCGGGAGTCCATTCACATAGCGAACCACTTCGTTTGAAAGATCAATAAATTCTTCTTTGGGATGCTTGTTTCGAAAAGCGTAGAGACTAAATAGCTCGAGAGCTTCATCATCACAAAGAAGATCAACCTCAAATATTTCCTCAACTCCATGAGCAGTAAGCAACTGTCGATCTCGACCAGTAAATATAATCATACTTCCGGGACTAAACCAAGAAGGTGAGCCCACTAGAGCTTCGAATTGGTCAAGATTATCCACGTCATCAAGCACAATGAGCACCCTTTTAGCCCACATACTTCTTTTCATCATCCCAATGCCTTGACTTACATTCCGTATTTTGAGATCGCTTAGGCTCATAAGATTAGCGAGAAGTTTTTCCTGTAGATGGACTAAACCGTGACGTTTTTCAACACCTTTAACGTCTTCACAGAAACTGTATGCTTCGAAGTGTGTATGAAGGAGGTTATATATGGCTTTGGCGACTGTGGTTTTTCCGATTCCACCAATTCCACATATTCCAATCAGGTGAATTTTGGTTGATTTACGCTTATTAACGAACCGCATGAGATCCATTTGCTCCGCCCTGGTGTATAGTCCAACCAGGTTGTCGCCGGCGTCTATTGGGCCGGTGCTTGTTAGTTTATGAAATATTTCGTTTGAGATTGTTTCTATAAACTTTGGCTCAGGCCTACATACAAAACCATGAAACAACAATAGTTACAATTACTTTATTATGGAAGTTTGTATCTAAAACGTTAACGACGGACATAATGCAATGAATAGAAACTTACTTTTAATTACTTCATTTCTAATTTAGTCATCATAATTTAAAATTTATTATTTTTTGTAATGTGAAAGGTTCTTGCCATCAATGGTTTAGGAAACTTTAGAGCATATTCATAGTCGAAACTTTGTACCATATAATCATAGAGAAAATGTAGAGGAAATTATTTAATTTCTCGATATCATTTTCACCACTAATATTTCTTTTGTCACCACTTCTGGTCCATGCATAACTGAATATGCGGCATTGACCACTTCTTTGGCTCGAAAGGTTGGACCCTACATTTAACTTACATTTATATTTCACTTCCTTTCTTTCTATTATAATAGCTGTCATTTTTTACTTAAAATTTTAATCATTATAGAAATTAAATACTATTTTAATGTGTTAATCTATTACATGTATAAGTACATTTATACAAAATATACATATTAAATATACATTTTAATAATTTTTATTATGTGTTTAATTTCTTAGCTTATAAACAAGATCAATGAATATGTTTTATAATAAGAAGATAAGGCCTTTTTTCCTTTATCTTATGATTGCATATGAAAAAAATATATGTTAAATAAGTATACAACTAAGCATGTGAATTCATTTATAAACTTACAAAAAGTTTATAGATAATGAAAAAATATTTATGAAATATAACGATATGTTGATTGTTAATTGTGTGACATTACGTACATAATACCGAGTCTTAGATACTCTTAAATATGAATATATGATGGTTCTAATATTGATTTTTGAAACCTGGTGGTTTAGTAATAAATAAAATAAAACTTCGTTGCTATTTATTGCATTTTGCTAAGATGAAGATATAGTTGATCACACACAATAAACACATGTTAAACGAAGATATTTTTATTTTTCTTAATTAATGTAACAAACGAAGTACATGAACATGAATGAACCATATTGTTTCATCTAGGGTGAGTAAAAACCGAACCAAAAAAAAAAACCGTATTAACTGAACCGAAACAAAAACCAACGCTGCGGTTTTAGTTTTACAAAAACCAAAAACTTTTGATGCGGTGCAGTTTTAGTTTTGCAAAAAACCCAAAAAACCGAACCGCACCTCATATATATATATATATATATATATATATATATATATATATATATATATATATATATATATATATATAATTTTAACTTGGTATATATATGTAGTTTATATTGATTATAAAATGATAAGTATCTCAAACTAATCGATGTATAAATTCTTTTGATGAATAATCTATAACATATTTTATCTTGAAGCATAAAACCAATTAAAAGAAACAAATGGAAAGGTTATGTGTAATTATTTAATTAGGTGATGTATATATGTTTGTGTAATTAATTAAAAAAACATAACTAATATAGATAAAAAAAAATGAAAGAAGAATGGTGTCTAGCATTTAGGTTGGGAACTAATCCCACATGGATGATTTATTATATACACCTTCATATATGTGCATCACTCAGCAAGTGGCGCATGAAGCCTTGTTTAGCCTACAGGCGAACATTAAAAACCGTACCATTTAACAATACAATTTTAACAGTAAAATTGTATCAACTCATTTTGCACTTAAAAACAAAAATCACACCGAAATAACCACAAAATCGGGAAAAAAAACACCAAAACCGAACCGCATAAACCCCGTAAATTTCGGTTTTTCAATTTTAATAACCGCAAATGCAGTTTGCAGTTCAGTTTGGTCCAAAACTCGTATCGAACTGCACCATGCTTACCCCGAATTTCATATAAAACATATAACAATATAACATGATTAAAATATTAGTATAATTTGTTACAATTACATTGTTCAATAAATTGTTAAAAAATATATATATTACGTAAATAAGTGTTTAGTTTGTCTCAAGTCATTATATAATTATTTTCTTGCTTGCGTCATCATATAATTTGTTTAAGGTTGTGAAGGCTACATTGCATATTTTAGTATTTTAGTAGTTGTATTTGATGTAGTTAATTAAATATTTAATCTAAAAAGCGATTTTGTTTCTCAAACGATATTAGGTGTTGTCTTTTCTTTTTAAATTTAAGGGTTTTAAGTCCATTCCAAAAAAAAAAAAAAAAAAAAAAAAAAAAAAAAAAAAAAAATCCTATTAAAATCTAAAAACAAATAAAATGTGCTAGAGATGCTACATAAATAATAAAAATTTTGTTAAAAAATATAAAGAATTGATGCAAGGGTAATTACAAGTTGATTTTAAATAATTTAAAGATTGTATTACATTTATACATGATTGGTCAAACATAACAAACATGATGTGTCCGTTCGCACTCATACTAACAAAAACTTCCAATATATATAAATTCTTAAATAAACGGTGTAAATACGAAACAAATAAATTTCTAAAAGATATCTGATTGTGAGTTCAAATTTGAATATAGTATTTAAAATTTAACTTTTCTTTTGTAAATTTATCCCATTATTTTTAACAAAATTTTATAATCTATATATTTTAGGAATTAAACACTCAATATTAACATATTATAACTTAGTGAAAAAAAGTTATCTTTAAAATGTTAAAATATCTGTTTTTATCTAATGGTTTTATTATTAATACGAGTTAATATGCCGATACCTTCCTACTAAAAAAATTCTTACCGAATTTAATTTATATAGTGTATATAAAATAAGTTAAGCATGGAGGAATAGAGGTTTTACCCATTAGACAAAGCTTGGAGATCCCATCCAGATAAGTTGTCAGCAGCCCAAGTTAAAGCTTCCTTCCATTCATGGACCTCTTTTCTATGATAACCCTCATGTTTCACGAACGCTTCTTCGTAGCTACCCCTTTGATTCCCTACCACCTCAGGTGTCACATCGTAGTACAACACCCGAACTTCATATCCATCGTCCATCTCCTTACACTTGAGGATCTTAACAAGCTCCCTCAGACACCATGTTGACGATGCGTAGTCTTTTGAGAATATAACTATCAAGAACCTTGACTGTTCAATGGCTTTATAGAGTCCAGGTGATATATCTTCTCCTCTCTTTAACTGATCATCGTCTCGAAAAGCATAAATCCCCTTCCTTCTGAAATCACTGAATAGATGACCCACAAATGTTTTACGGATATCTTCCCCTCTGAAACTAACAAACACATCGTATGTCCATCTGTGAGCAGAACGTGAAGATGAGTATACCATCGTAACAAAGCCGAGAATCAGAATGAAAGTTCCCTGCACATAATCAGATGCTTAACAATCAACTTAATCTACAAGAAACGGATAGAAACAGATATTGAATATACAGATGCAAATGGATATAGTACTTAAAATATAATTCTAACCAGCTGGTTCACAATATGGATGGAAACTGAACGATATCAATCGTGTTCTTAAAGGTTTCTTTTTGTTGTGAGTTGTTAGTCGCGATCCACAGGATTTGATGCAGCCACGAGGTTGAATTAAATTATATGTATTATCTACATTCTACCAGAACCCCATGTTATTATAGAAGAGAAAAGAGATGATGAAGAGTACGATATTGGATTAATGGAGGAGAACGTCAATAAAAAGCATGATTGACTAAATCATAATTTTTTTTTCTTAATGGTTGATTTAACTACCCTTTAATTAATTGACACTAAAACAACTAGCAATCCGGAGATTATGCATGTAATTAGTATATTACATCAAGTGGATGCATGTGAGGAAAAATTATGCATAGGAAAAGTCAGTAAGAGATTATAATAAATGAATATTACTATATTAGTCATGGCAAGAGAATGATTTTTTTTAAAAGGGATAAACTGAAAATAATAAATATATCATGGAGTTAATGATTTAGAAGGGTAACGAACTTTGGTCTTTATCCACATTTAGATAACCATGTTTTTTTCGTTCATATTTGACCATTGAACTTGTTTCACCTGTTCAAAATAGGGTAATATGTATAATATATTATGAATACTTTAGTACACAAATTACGTACAATAAACACCGTCACTTTTTAAATAGTTGACAATAATGAAACACTGATATTCAAAATCTTTCTATGATATACACAGCCATTGGATGATTTGTCGTTGAAGATCGTGTAAGTTAAATAGTTAATCATAATAAGATGACAAAATTGCAAAAATAGTCCTTATCATTGGCAAATTTATGTGCTTTTGGACACCATTGGTTTAATTTTAGATAACTTGTGTGGTTTTGATCCCTATGGTTGTATTTTCTTGTGTTGTTTGTCCACATCCCACCTAAAATGACTAATATGTCCCTTAAATACTTATATTTTAATTTCTTTTATTTATTTTTTTATTCTTATGATAAAATGAAAAACGAAAACAAAATAAACCCACCACACACACACATATTCTCTCTCTCTCTCTCTCTCTCTCTCTCTCTCTCTCTCTCTCTCTTTTCTTTTCTTTTTTTTGTATGTCATCCTCCCAAAAGGAACCTCCACCACCAAAACAAAATCAAACTCACAACACCACAACCATACCTTCTGGAACACTAGCTTCATCGGCATGACTTCATCGGACCACCCTTTTATGATGGAGGACATTTTCCGGTTCCTACATCTATGATACCTCTATCTCATATGCCTTCAAGATGGTGCTGCCCTAAACGAACTTAAATCCCCAAATCAAATCCAAAACTGAAGTACTCATTTTAAATTCTCCTCTAAAATCGAATCCAAAAATCATTTTCAGTCTTGTTTCAAGAACCAAAATTAAAAGTAGGTAGTGGAGTAGAGAACGAGAGGAGAGAGAGCAAGAGGGTTCAATAGATTTTAGAGGAATGAGCTTGCAGTGGTAGGGTACGTAGTGGAGTAGAGAGCGGCTGAGAGTAAGACTTGAATCGATTGCTTGTCGTTGGATATGGAGTTGGGGAAGCTGTGATGGTCTTTGATTTAATGGTGATGGTAGACAGAAGGAAGCAAATGTGGAACAAGTTGGACAAGGTGAAACCAAGCTTGGCGGTGATGGCGGTCTAGTGAAGCTTGGTGGAGGTTGTTTGGTTGTGGCAGTCGGCTGGTGGTGGGTAAAGAAGAGGTCTTGACCTAATTTTTTTTATCATCTTTAACAATCGATCTCCCATCACCGAAGGCTCCATGTTTGGTAGGTGATTCGATTTGGGTTTGAATTCCCCCGAAGTCTCTGTTGACCCAGTTCATCACTCTATCCCCAATGTACGAATAGATCGGTGGGATGTGAAGGTTTCTAGCATTATCGATGCAAGCGAATGGTGGTGGTAGTGGGGTAGGGATTCTAGTAACCAGGTCTCTAGAAAAGGTGGTGGTGGTTGCGATCTAGGTGGACTCCAGCGAGAATTATGGTTGATGATGGTGGTTCCAGATATCGGTGATGAGGGTGGAGCCGATGATCAAGGGCTTCTTTAAGATAAGAGTGGGGAATGAGTTATTGTTTTTATTTTTTTTGTTTTAAGATAAAAAGATATAAATTAAATTAGTTTATGTATTTCAACAATTGAAGAAAATAAAAATTATAAATTATAAGGGCATAACTGTCATTTTAAGTGTATATGGACCAAAAACAATAGAAATATTTAATTTTGAACCAGTGGTGCACCAACATTTCATTTGGACTAAAAGCACATAAATTTGCCAACCATAAGGACCATTTTTGCAATTTTGTCTAATAAGATTATAACCAAATTGTTTGTCTAAGGATTATATCATTAAACTTTATCATTTATTCTATAGTCTATACAGTGCATTGACCTATATAATAATTAAATGGAAATTTTATTTTATATACTTAAAAATGTTTTCCTTAGAAAGTTTAATGCTCCTTAAACTTCAACTACATTGAACGTCAATGTAACATTTCATTATAATTGAGTTTAATCAATTAAATATCAATTAGACATTCCATATCATTCAAATCTTTTATTAAATTATGTATCATTCCATTAAACTCTACAGTGTATATGTTCTAATAACTCTTATGTTAATTGATTGATGAATCTAGTAATGTCTTGTTACCATCAACATTAAACATATGTAGATGTTCTAATAGCTCTTATGTTAGTTGCTGAATCTAATAATGCCTTGTTATCATCAACAGTAAATCATTTGTAAAGTTGAAAGTGAAATATTTAATAGAATCGTGCTAAATTCCTCATTCCTTTTATGTATGGTTGTTATAATAATAGAATATGTTCCGAATAGACAATTGTGGGGTGAACATTTTTTTCACTATTATTGGAACCAAATCAATCTTATCGGTTAATGAATTTACATGAATCTAACTATAGTAGGAACTTTGTTTTTAAGACTAAGATTTCATAACACGCTTCAAACCATTTTTTACAAATGATGTTAGATACAACCGAAAGTAACATAGGGTATGTGATAACAAAGAACATGGATATCTGAGAGTATCGTCTTTAGGGGTGTCCCCCTAACATGAGGGGGGTCCATTTCCAAGTAGGATGTATTTTTATAAAAAAAAAGTTTAATGTGAGGTACCTCGTCCCAAATACCAGGAGGCCGAAAATAAATATGTTTAATTTAAAATAAATATGTTTAATTTTTATTTTTTATTTATTAAATATAAATATTTGTTAAGGCAAAGAAAATGATTTTACAATTACTATTAGAATGAAGAAAATGTTTTAGGGCATGGAATTAATGAGCCATCCCACCAACGACCACACCAACAACCAGTGATTATGTGCCTCGTTGTACCTTATGTATTCAACACTTAGTTTATTTTGTGATATCATCCCATTTTAATTACTTTGAACTAATTTTATGGAACACCATAAATGGACAGTTAGTAGGGGTGTAAGTGAGCCGAGCTACTCGTGAGCTACTCGGATCGACTCGTTAAAAGCTCGACTCGAGATCGAATTAAACGAGCCCGAGCCGAGCTCGAGCCTAAATATGAGGCTCGTTTATTTAATGAGCTCGAGCCGAGCTTTAATTAATGGGCTCGCGAGCCTAAACGAGCTTAAACGAGCCTCTATATATATATATATATATATATACACACACACATACATACACACACACACACATATATATATATAACACACATATATATACACACACACACACACATAGAGGCTCGTTTAGGCTCGATTAGGCTCGCGAGCCCACTAAATTGTTCATGAGCCGAGCTCGAGCTTCATTTTAAGGCTCGAATCGAGCTCGAGCTTCCTCAAATTAAACGAGTCGAGCTCGAGCTTTGTCAGGCTCGGGCTCGGCTCGGCTCGTTTACACCCCTAACAGTTAGTACGTCAAATCAGTTAGGTATTTTCACTTATAGATAATTAAATGGTTTTCTTCGTATCGTTGTAAAAGTATTTATAGCATTACTTTCACGTATCAATAGTTATCTTCATATCGTAGTAAAAATATTTATAGCCTTTCGTATATTTGAGTCATTATGTAACATATTTGCTTCCTATTATTTGTTTTCAACTTATTTGATTGCTAATTCAAATACTATGTATGCATCTTTCATTGATAAAACATGGACCTTTAGTTTATACCAAGGCTCTTTGATCCTGAGTTTCTCAATTCTTCATTTAATTTCGTTAAAATTCCTATCAATTTTCATACTTTTCCCTATATTCTATCAAATTGATCACTAACCAATGGTAAACATGTATTTTCAATTAATCCCTCCTTTTAATGTTGTGAATGATGTTGGAGGTTCCTATTGCAACAGTTGCAGTAGAGGTTCCTATTGCAGCAGTTCAAGTAAAGATTCATGTTGAAGTCGTTCAATTTGAAGAACTTGATGCAGATGTTCATGTGGAGGAGGTTCCTGATACAAATGTTCAAGTGGAAGTTCTTGTTACAGCAACTCAAGTGGAGGTTCATGTTGAAGCAATTCAAGTAGAGGAACATGATGCAATTGTTCATGTGGAGAAAGTTCCTAATGCAAATGTTTAAGTGGAGGAACTTGTTACAATAATAAACAGAAAAAATAACAAAGTTAGGATTAAGGAGGAAGGTCTTCAAGAAATAAGGAAGAAATGAACAACAACCAATGATATTTGATTGATTATGGTTTTTAATATTTTTTGGTGAGATGAACTTTTGGTCTTTATATATGTAATTATCATGGCACATCTTACTAGGTAAATTTGGGCTCAACTTTGAACAAATTTAGGCGTAGGTTTTGTAATGTTCCACATGTTGGATTAGGTATCTAAGCTCATAACTATATTCGATATGTACTTGATTTGATTATGAGCATGGTCCTTTTGGGTTGCCTTTACTCATGCAACTTGATAGGATGACTAGTGGAGAGAAATAGTAGGATTTATTATGTGGATAATAAATTGCTACTCAGAATGATTTTATTAATATATTATTTGGAAATCATATTATAAATTAGTAATTAAGCAGAAATTAATTTGATATTAATTTTGGGATTAAAGAAACTAATTAATAATGGAGGGACTGGTTCTGCAAATCATTGACAGTTGCAAAGTTGGACTGATGGACTCCTATCAAAGGACTGGACGAAATCTATAGGAGGCCTTATAGAATTCGTCCAAGGCTTTTATTATGGAGGTCTATGGACTGCTTACGGCCTAAGCAAGGAAATTAAGGGTTTCCACCTGAACCTCCTAATTTCCCCAACTATATAAACCCCCTTTGACTAAGGATTTTGGCCTTATGCAATGGAAATAAACCCATTAGATGTAACACTTGGGGCACTAGGCTTTCAAAGTCAAGATCAAGCAATGATTATACTTGTTATTACTATATAACAATCAAGGTAAATTCATAACCCTAATTTCATATGTGAATTTCGAAAATTGTATGATAGTTCATAGGGTATGCTCAAAACCCATCAGTGGTATTAGAGCCTAGGATGTTTTTCAATTGAACAGATGCAAGAGTAAACAACCAAAAGAACAAGAAATCAATTTTTTTTGTTGTCTGGCAGCCAGACTCGACGAGTCCATCATACAACTTAATGAGTTGGATGAACTCGACAAATTCCTTGCCCAACTTGACGAGTTGACTTGTCTGGTGCCAAATTTTTCGATTTTTTGGTAAGATTTTGATTTGGATAATTATCATAACTCGTTTTTAATGCCTAAATTCGATTTTTCTTATTAGTATGAAATATCCTTATCAAAATTTGAAGATTTGGTTAAATTAAGATAATATTTTATTATTTTGATTCAAATATTTAATCTAGAATTTTGAATAGTTTCAAATTACACCCTTTAAGTTTTGGAATTTAAAATTTAATTAAAAGTTTTAATTTTGAAATATAAAATTGTAAAACCTTAGTATTTTGAAAAGTTTTAAAATACACCCTCTTGGTTTTATAGTTTAAATTTGAAATTAAAAGTTTTGATTTTTGAAATTTTAAATGGTTAAACCCAAGTATTTTGAAAAAAAAAATTCAAATGTGCACATCACGGTTTTATAATTTAAAATTTGATTAAATAGCTTTAATTTTGAAATCTTAAATTTAGAATCTTGGTATTTTGAATAGTTTAAAATACGACCACATGGATTTTATTAAATAAATAATTAAGTGTTTTAGTTAAAGGACAATTAATAATTCCATATATAGGTTTAAATTTAATAAAGTTAAAAGATTAATTTATTAAAAGATTAAATCACTTAGTATTTTAAATGTGTAAAATACACCCTTATACTATATAAAATTAAAAGTCTAATATATTATATATGTATAAGTAAAAGGTCAGTATGACCGTTAGTAAGCCTCATTCACAAAGCTGATCTATAAGGGATGTTTAAGGAAGCGGCCAATAAAATGACCGTCATTGGGTATCTACTCTTACCCACCGCACCCTTGACTAGTGGAGGGTTGTTATCCAAATGGGTAGGATAGGACACAAACTTTCATTATAAGTATAATGAAATACAAAGTAACTAAACGCTTTTATAAATTCTCAAATGTTAGTTACTTTAGGAAAAATGTAAATTTGATGTTAACCCATGAAATTGCACATTGCAGAATGATGTTGAGTGATCGACCAATGGCTTAGGATTTCATTGTCAAAGGTGGAGATTATATCCCTCTAGATTCCCATATTCAGAGGAAAAGAGGGAGCGGGTGTGTAATTTCCATAGTTAGGATGGACACCCAGCATGAGGCTAGATGGTTGTGGTTTTTTACAGCAGTTATGACAGTGTGGGAATGCACAAGAGGATTCTTATGGTAGGGTTTCCTTGAGATGAGATCAAGGTTCTGCTTTCTTTGAAATATAGGCGGGTCAAGTTCTAGTTGATTATTTCAAGTGATCAAGGAAGTGAATCGGGAATGACAACTTTTGTTGTCTTTGATGTATCCCGACTATGAGAATGATGCCTCTTGAATTTATGAATGATCCACACGATGAATTGATGGTTGGAGATTTCTAGACGAGGTGTATGGTAGTTCATTTGTTTCTAGATATAAAATCAATGTTATGAATGGACTGTCATAATTATTGCACATGGGATTCTTAATGTTAGAGGCGGTTATGATTGAAAATTTTACGAGGTGTCCATTAAAGATTAAGAATATCTTTGAGTTGTTTGGTCTATATCGAGAAGATCATCTTGTGACGTATTATACATTCCAAGGTTCAGGGATGTTATGTATCTGGATGAGCCGATTTGTGTTTTCGTCTGTTTGTAATGTCAGTTGGTGGTAGTATGAACCCTAAATGGGGGAAAATTAGGTGTACTACTTGGAGGATCATCAATATGTTCGAGTTTATGGTTTCAGAAGAATGGATTGCGAGACTTTGGTTCAAGATTGGTCGAGACGAGGGAGCAAAGCAAGTTGCCATCAGATGTATGCGCTCAAGAATGTATGAGTGGTTTTTGCGGCAGGAAGATGTTGGATAATGAGCTTGGTGTAGCCAGTGGTTCCTTTCAGGAATATCAATAAGTAGGTCAAGAGGCGTTTGGGCCGCCCAGGTTGCATATCAGTTGTTGAGGGATTTTTCAGTTCGTTGTATAAATTTATATCCATAGTCTAGGATGGATATTTGTTGATCAGTCAATCGGCTTTGAAGTTTGGTATGTTTAGTTTCATGTGGTCCTGGTTTTGTAGTGTATTGGATCATTGGTTTAGTTGTAAATGCAATCTCGATCGTTGATCGTTTTGTTCACTGTTAATAGCATAGATTCTTCAAAAGTTTCAAGTTGTATAGTGGATGCATTAACCTATCGTTAAGTATTGTATGTTGTATATTTTTGGCCTCCAAGTATGTATACCCTCAACTATTTGGTTATGGAATTATTTTTCATAGCGGGCTCAGGTTTGTAAGTTGTACATGGTCATTGGGAGTTCGAATGTCGGAGTGGGTTGTTTAGATTTTCAAATGTGGCTATGGATCTATGTAGAATCCAATTTTGGCATGTCGCATTGGTAGGGTTGGTATTTGGATTGATCCAACTAGGGTTTTAGCAGCATTCTATATAACTTTGGAAGTTTTATCGAGGTAGTTGCGTATTGGTGGGATCTGTTTGGTTTTCAATCAAGGTGTGGAATCTTGTTTTAGTTATTTATGATGATGTTTTCGTTAACAATTGAGATTCGTTATTTCGTTAGATCTACTGGTACTTCACATGTTGGGTAGGGTCGAGAGGAATAGGAATATAGTAGATACAGGGTTAGTTATGGGTCTCTTGAGGATGTATACTATGGTAAGTTAATTAGATATTGTCATGACGGATGTATATAGTTTGAGAAAGATAGCACGAGAATGTATGGTCCGCACTTATTGGCGTGGTTCTTATTTGGTTTATAGCTCTTGAATTGGAAAAAGAGTGCAACTGCCTATCTCATTCTCTGGTCATGTGCAACCATATTTTCGTGTGGTTTTGCATTAGTAGCAACTTGTGTTGTGAAAGGAATTATACGTTATATAAAGGTAAGGTTCGGGTTGTGTTGAGAGGGATGTTGATTGGGTTCCTGCAATTCGCTGGGTTGATGGTTGAAGTACCTTTAGACCCTTGTGGTGCTGGTCGTGAGTCTTCAGGCCAATGATGAAATGTCGGCAAGATCAGCGTAGTACCATGAGCTTATCATTTTAGTGGTTAGAATGTGTCATGATGTATCTTGAACCAGTGGTTGTATTATTCATATAGGTAGGACCCGGTATTCATTAGATTGAGACTCTTAGGTCTCGGACTGTTATTCTTATTGGCATGTTTGGGTGTTAGTGCATTGTAGGGAGTCGGGAAACTCGGTGACCAGCTGGTTTGGATCATGTAGACGGTAAAAGGTTGTTGAGAGTATTAATTATGCATCAGAAGTCTCCTGTTGAATGTTTGTGTTATGAAAACCGTTTTCCTATGGGCTTTTTATTAGGAGTTTGGTTACCAATGTTGAGTATTGTTTTTGAAATCTCAACTCATGAAGTTAGTTGTAAACTCCTCGAGTGATTTGTTAGGTGGATTCATACCTCATCTGTTAAGGGATTTGGATGCAATGTGAGAATATTGGATGGACCATGATTATGCTCGTGGGAGTAGTAGGTTGGTGATGACTTGTCATGAAGTCAAGTATGTATGTAAGGATTTTAGGCACAACTTCCAAATTTTGGATTGGTTGAAATTCATGATTGGTATGTTTTGAGTATTCTTTTTGCGTGATTTGGTGGTGTTCCTAGTCAGGGACTAAGGGTAGGTACAACGATGGATGATTATCAATCTTAGAGTATGGTTTGTGGAGTTTAGACTGATGGGTTCCCAATTTTGGGGCTTTATTGATGGAGTTAGTTATAGTTTCAGTTTTTGAGAAGTTTCCTGGTTTGAGTGGTTTTCACTGGTAGTTGGTCCTTATAGTTAGGAAGAGAAGGATCGTGGTTGTGGTTGAGTATTTTCAAGTTATTAGGTTGTTTGTTGGCAGTTGTAGGTTTCCAAGTAATCTCTTGACTTCTCTATATAGATGCCTTGATTTCAAAGGGGCTAGTGGGAGCTTGTGGAATATGTCTTAACGTTAATTTCAAAGATTCTAACCAAGATGGATTTTGAGGATTAAATCCAGTTTAAGTGGGAGAGGTTAATAAGATCATGTTTTGAGAAGTCCTTATTCTGGGTGAAAACCCGTCCTCACGAGGTGATAGAAATGTGTCACGATGTGAGAGTCCTCACGAGGTGAGAATTATGCAGCCTAAACCCACAAAATTTTTAGGGTTTTCAAGGTATATAAAGGTAAGGATTCATATTTTAGAGTATTTTCTTATCCTCCATCATATCTAGAACCCCGTGGGAGAAACCCTAGCCTCCATTTTTAAATATTTAAGCCTCCCCTCCCATCTCTCCTATATTTTTGGAGTTTTCTATAGTTTTGGAGGAATGTTTTCATGAAAGATTGATCCTTGAATATTGGACATTGAAGATATCAACTTTCATCTACCTTCTAGACCTTTCTAAGTTATAAAGTTCCAAGCTTTATTGCATTTCATCTAAGATCTAAGTGTATTTGGTGTTTTGGTCCATTTTAATGAGTTTTGAGTGAGAGTTGAGAATAAAGTTGGCAACTTAATTTATTTATGTCATATGTCCCAAGAACATTGTGTGTTTCAGATCTGGACTCCAACACATTTTTATCGGTTTAGAATGTTTTCTTGGACCTCGTGGACTAGGAAAGTTTTGATATTTTACCTTCCTTTCAGCCATGCAAGTTATCTTGGTCATTTAGGTCATTTTGGTGTATTAAAGTTTAGATCTTGAAAACTTGAGACGTTATTATGGATAAATTCGGAAACTTTATCCATCTATACATCATGTTGATTTAGATCTGAAGGTTGGACACTTGGACATAATGGATTTAGCTAGGAAATATGCATTCTTGGTTCCTTTGAGACTTAAAGATTAGATCTTGGTTGTTTGGACCATCCTAATGGATGATTTGGCAGCTTTATCCATTATGAAGTTATTTAGGAACTAGATATGAGGTTATGGTCCTTGGTCTGAAGAGATTAAGCACTTAATGAATATTATGGCATTCTGACCATAAGTCACAACGTAACATAGGATATTTTATGATGTGACGGTGCCCAAAATCGTGATTGTTTTATCGTTGTATTCTCACGATGTGACTAAGTAATGGTCACGATGTGACCATGAGCTTATCATTTTAGTGGTTAGAATGTGTCATGATGTATCTTGAACCAGTGGTTGTATTATTCATATAGGTAGGACCCGGTATTCATTAGATTGAGACTCTTAGGTCTCGGACTGTTATTCTTATTGGCATGTTTAGGTGTTAGTGCATTGTAGGGAGTCGGGAGACTCGGTGACCAGCTGGTTTGGATCATGTAAACGGTAAAGGGTCCAGAAGATGCTCAAACAGAAGTTCTCAGCTTGCCAATATGATCTTACAATCATAAAAGTTTCTTTTTTCCTTCAAGATCCACCAAGGACACAAATATGATTTCAAAAATAGGAAATGGATCAAGGTTTCTTTAAGAGGCTTTTAGAGGTAATGGAGGTTGAGGGTAAAGGAAACCATGGCCCATCACTTCTTTTAAATAGTTTCCAAGTCCGATAATTAGGGTTTTCCCCATATCAGGTGTCACGTCGTGACCACCATAGTGTAATAGCCCGGATCTCCAGGTATCTTTACTTTCATATTTTTGGTATTCTGTGAGGGGACTCGGCGAGTTGGAGGTCGAACTCGCCGAGTCGGGTCGCGGTTTTGGATGGAGGTTCACGTCCGGACTCGGCGAGTCCAAGGGATGGACTCGGCGAGTCCATGCTGTATAATGAAACCCTAATTTCACGGTCCTAAGCCCTATTTAAAGGACCTTATGGCCTTCATTTGCAGCCACCTTGAGCCCTAAGTGCACCCAAACGGCTGAGAGATCTTGTGAGTGTGATAAGAGGCTATTTGTTCATCATTTTGTGTGTTATTGCAAGAAAGGAAGGAGAAGATCAAGCTTGAAGAGTTGGGGAGCTTGGATCTGCTTCTTTTTCATCAAGGGAACCTTCTTGAGGTAACTTTCAGAGCTAAACTTCGTATTTTGGTTGATGTGTCAAATCTAGGGTTTCCTCTTGCCTTATTTGGCTTAAATTGGAAGTAAGAAAGGTCCCATGGAGATATGGAACCTAGATCTGGACCTTAGCAGGTCCAGGAGGCCCCAAATGACAAGCTTTATGTCCATTCTTTTGAGTTGGAAGCTAGGGTTGCCATATTAGAGGTTATTTCTCCAAAATGAGCCTTGTATGTGTTGCATGGCGACCAAGACTGAGACTTTACGTGATAAATGAGCTTGGGAAGGCCAGATCTATGTGTGTATGGAACGGATCTGACCGCAAAAGCCAGTTTTAGCTGATGCATGGCATGGACTCGCCGAGTCTGAAGAACAGACTCGACGAGTCGCTTGAAGATTGTCCTTGAGACCACCCAGTGTGTAGTCCTACCGAGTTGTGGGTGACTCAGTGAGTTACAGAGAGTTAGAAAAGTTTTGACAGGTGGACCGAGTCGAGTTGGGACTCGCCGAGTCGTCCTTGTGACTCGGCGAGTTGAGTCGCGGTGGCCCCGTGATTCAGGCCCAGGTGGAACTCGTCGAGTCAGGGGAGTACTCGACGAGTCAAAGGGAAAATCCTTGCGAGTTGGTGAAAACGCGTAGACTGTTGACCAAGTTGACCAGTGTTGACTTGATAAGGATGGTCAACCTTAGTGGTACAAGTAATAATTATAGATATATGATGTCATAGGAGGATTACAGCTCGGGGGTTCGAGCACGAGTGATTTCCAGGGTTCACGAGTTATCGAGACATACGAGGTGAGTCTTCTCACTATACTGTACCCGGAAGGGCTTGACTGTGTGACCGGAAGGTCGAATATGATATGAAATATATGCATTATGTGTGATAGGTTAATCGTTATATGTGCCATGTATGATATGCTTGATATGGGCCGGAAGGCGAATATGTTATGGGTCGGAAGGCATTGTAATGTGGACCGTAAAGTTGACGTGGGTAGGACCGGAAGGTTTACCCAGTCGGGACGGAAGTCCCCTGAGACACATGGACCGGAAGGTCAGGGCCTGGAAAGGCGTATGTGCGTAGGTTGTATTTTGGGGAACTCACTAAGCATTTATGCTTACAGTTGTTGTGTGATGTGTTTCAGGTATTAGCGAAGACCGTGGGAAGGCGCCGGCGTGATCGTACACACACTCGGGGAAACCATTTTTGTGATCTTTGTTATGTATTCGGTCGTGACAATATTGTTACATTTGAAACCTAAATTTATTACTCGATGTTTTGATGTTTGTAAAAATGAAAATTTGGTTTTGAAATTTACGTTGTTACACATAGTGTCATGTCATGATACATGAAAGATCATTCCCGAAACATGTGGCCATGTCATGACCTGACAAGCCTATCCTCACGTCGTTAGGACACAATATGGAATTTCTTTCAAGGTTATATTCATATGTGAAGTCGTTACTCGAGATGGTAACCCACAATCACAATAAACTAATCAAATAAATTTTTGAAAAAGTTAAATTTCTGAAACCAAATTAAAATAATTACAAGTTTCCAAATACATTATTTTAAATAACTTACAGCAACAATAGTTAAAAGTGATATTATATGCAAAAATAATATTGTTGCATTTAAAAACAAAAACAAAGTTTAATATTTTAAATAATTATAATGATAGAAATTAAAATCTTACGCAAATAAACGTTTTAAAATCAATTAATCATAATAACAACTATAAATATCATTAAGTCATATATTATATTTAATTTTATTCATCAGTAACCTATATGTAGAAATTATTGAGACAACTGAGATTATAAATTTTAAAAGATGTTTGCATTATCATATAATTCAAAACAGATAATGTTTATACCAACTTATTATAAAATTTATTATATAGAAACTAACAACTTCATTGATATATTAAAAAAAAAAAAAAAAAAAAAAAAAAAAAAAAAAAAAACATATATTTATGAAGATTTTAAATATATTATTCGCCTAATTTATATATTATTTTGGATAAAGAGAAATTAGACATGTGTTTTGCTTCGTCTTTCCAAATTATCCACATATGTACTGATAAAAACCATTTTCACGTAATATGTATTTTTGTAAATTTCACGCACATAACATTTCATACCATTTGGGCAAAATACATGTTCGTTAACACATATTATAATTAAGGTTGTAAAAAACGTTTGACGTTAGCTAACCGGTGGACTGAGGTCAAGGGATAAATCGGTTAAGCGGAGATTAATTAGGGACCATTAATTGCTAATTTGTTGAATTTTAAAAAATTAAATATGACTAATATCATATCAAAGTTTGTTAATACCACTAATATGATAACAAAATAGGTTAATATGATTAGTACAACACTAATCATGCCCCAAACAGTTCTAATCGAAAGAAAACTTCTTCAAAATGTTAAAATTTCATCGTTTTATAATGTTTCACTCATTATGTATGCAGAAATTAATCGCTAGACGCCCTCTAATCGATCGAGTAGTGCCTAGGGATTAATTGGAGATTAATCAGGACCTAATCGGGATTTTTACAACAGTGAATTTTATAATAGATCATTATTAGAGTATATATTCTAAAAAATAAGCATGAAATCTTACGTTGTTTATGTCCTAATCAACCAATTTTAGAATATTGACTTTAATCTTTTGCTTTGAAATTGATATTTTTAATTTAATATTCATCATACAACGAGTGAGATAACAAATGGGTAACAACTTGCGCCATTAAACCTTTTGTATGATAAAACTAATTCTTTTGAATACTACATCTAGGGGATATAACATTGTTATGAATTATCCGTTGTACTCTATTAGGAAGTTCCACCACATCTAGCACGAGGAAATCAAACATATCAATTGCAAATTATATGAACACGTGTTGATTTTTCATATACGATTTTTAATGTTTGATAAATTTTAGCTCTAGCAGTTTCTATCCTCTTCCTTACTTAATGTGGTCCCTTAATTTGACTATGTAAGGAGACCTCTAACTAATTCTTTTTTATATTCAAAATAATAATTTAATCCTAAGGAAAACGCGTTATTCAACGTTTATAGTACCACTACTCACGTTAGAATTCAAGTTCAACGTTTATTTCACCACAAACTCACGTACAACTCGTACTCATTGGCAACCTTTTTATTTTAACGCTAAGTCTCATTTTTGTTGGCTAATTATAGTTACTAAGGCATCGTCTCGTATCTTTAGATCAATAGTTATCAACAAATTTATATATCTTTTTAACCCAAAAAGGATATTTCATTTTCTTTTAAATTCCCTTGTTTCCAACAACACCGATATTGCTAAGGTTATATTGTACTTAATCTTTGCGGAATGAATACATTATAATCTATGTTTAGTGAGTATTTAGATGTTTGATTTGACAATCTAGTGATATGTAAATGTATAGATGAAATGTATGTTGATGTGATAATGGAACCGATTAAATGAATTTTCTTTGTTGATGTCAAGTCAAGCTATATTGTTGGACTTTTTGGACCATTAACAACCCCAATAGAAGACTTATAGTGTGCGTTGATTTTCGGGTGATTTAGGAGAGTAACGAACTTTTAATCTTGTTAATATTTAGTCATTTTTGTGTACATCATTTATCCGTGAGTTTTTTTTGTGTTCAAAAAAACATAATTATGATTAGTTATTACAAGTCATAAAAGTATTTTGTGAACACCAAAAACAAGTTCATTAGTAAATTTTGTACACCAAAAAATATTGATTAAATATGAACAAAAATATATTTACAAATAGATTTACTATTTGGTAAATCACATTTTAATTTTCAATTATTTTTTATCAAGATAAGAAAGAGATTTAAAAACATATTTACAAAATAAAATTTTATAAAAGTGAATATTTTATAGATTAATAGAACTTATGAATTAAATTATAATGAAAGATGAAAATATAATAAATTATGAAGTAACATAATTTTATTTTTTCACGTTTAGTTACTTCCCTTTTTTATATATAATTTACTAGGAAACTTACTTTTGGTGTTATAAAAATAATTTTATAATCTGTAATAACCAATTGTAATGATATTTTTTGAACATAAAAAATAGGTTCGTTGATAAATAATAAATAATGTATAAAAAATGACTAATGGGACAATCCCTTACTTCAACTGGATTCAAGAATAGCAGTCAAATGATTGGAACAAAACAATTTTTAAGATCACATGAAGTTGAAGAACAACCTTATACAACAACAATTGGAGAATAAATGCGTGGATAACAATTAACAAGTTTAGGGTTGTAATGTTGCTCGTGTTTAGTTTAGGCATGTTGTATGTTGTTTAGGGATGTCTAAAAATATAAGAATTCAAAATTTCAATACAAAAATATCTAAAATTTCGGATATTCTATATTTTTGGATATAACTTATATCCGGAAATAGTAATTTTGTAAATTTCCCAGATATTTTGTATATCCCAAATCTAAAATATATAACTTTTTGGTATTCTCCATTTGAAAATTTAATAGTGAGAGTTGGGACTAGGCTTTAGTTTATTAACCTAGACTTTAGTCAGTAAATTTTTTACATGGTTTTTCATGTTTCTTTAATATTTTTACTTTTCTTGTGATTTGGTGTAGCGAAGTGATTCAAGTGTATAAGCATAAAGCATTAAGCAATCCTCAAGAACGGATTTATCAACCCAACATCAACTGAAACCCTGAAACGGCTTCTTGGGGGTATTGTTATTTTTCTTGTGTTTATACTAAGATTTAGACCAATGATCCCAACATATTCCACAGAAAAAGGTTGGTGTCACCATTGTTCCAGAAATTAAAATTTAAAAAGAAACAAATTGTACATCTCTACTCTATTAATGCCCCTACCTCACCAACAATATACCTCTCATTGTTATGAGAAAATAAATAAATAAATCACCAATAAGTTATACCCCAATTACACCCACCCCACCCCTTCATAACTTATTATATATGTTACAATACAACTAAGCAGTTAATGTATCTAGAATTTTAAAAACTTATGCCACTTCATACACAACCAGTTGCATATTAACAAGTTGCAATAACTGTTCCAATGCTTCTACACATACATAGAATCAATAAAAGTACAATTACTTTATCAAAGTTCTTCAGTTGACTCAAAGCTCTCATAAACCGGAGCTTCAAAAACATCAGCCTCCTCAGACACTTGAGATTCTTCAGACAAATACAAACCCACATAACCCATGACCATTTCAAGAAACGAACCCCCATACCCATTTTCACCAACACTTTCCTCCAGTTGACCAACAATTTCCTCTATTTGACCAACATTCTCCTCCCGTTGACCAACATTCTCCTCAAATTGACCAAACCCAAGCAAGAAATGAACACCATTAGCAATATCATAAACCATAAGCCCAATCCTTCCACCAATCCAACTTCCAAATTGACTTCCAACCAAATACCCAAATCGCCCAAACCTTTCTTCCCCTAAATACCCTACAAAATAAGTCCCAAACAATGTTCCTGTACCCCTAAGAAACCCTTCAGTCACAGTTCCTCCATAGTAAATGGCTTCAAAGAAATCCCACCCGGATGATATAATCGGGCCTATGATCCGTTTAGCTTTCCGGGTCGCCATTTTTGCAGCTTTCGCTCCGTCTTTTTGGGCTTGTTTTGCAGCAGCTTTGGCTTCCATGCCTTGGGAAATTGCATCTGCTAGTGATGCTTCGATTGCTTTGTTTCTTGCTACTTCAACATGAAGTGTTCTGATGTTGTATGTGTAAAGTTTCACACTTTCTTTTACTATGCATGCTAATGTTCCTGAACCCCCATCTAAACAGTTGAAGATGGTGAACTTTCCACTTTGGGATGATCCCGTTTCTCCAACCATTTGTCTGCATTTTTCAGCTGAAAAAAAAAAGGAATATATGAGACACAGGGAGTAATGAACTACTAAAATAAAGAATACTTCCCTTGATACTTGATAAATCACATAAAAAACTGACAGACAATCAAATGAAATTCAAATAAGATATATTACAAAAGATTGATATCCGTTATCCAAACAAAGGGGTTTATGGAAAACATAATCCACAGGTGTTGATTCAGATAATCTGTGAAAGTTTCAAGTGTACACATAACACTCACACAGCAACCCATCTTTTATATTTATTAAGATGCGTAACAAGTGAATGCCTGGATCTACTATAATATTTCCATCTAGTTTCCCAATCTATGATTCATTTAACCCTGCATCGAAGGAGACTCAAATACTAAAAGAACCAAGACCCTTGATTTTCTTTATAAATTTTCAAAATCATTGACTTCTGAGGTCAACCCTTGTACTTCTCTAGTTCAAAGACATGTTTAAATTCAGTTAGAATATTCTAATTGCAGTAATCTTGCCACCGGATTATAGAGTTTATACAACTGTCAAAGTTTTATGCAACTTATATTGTTTTAGAAGTTGAATCACATAGTATGACCTCAAAAGTGGAATGATAACTCTCTATTTTCTCAGAAAATGCACCAAACCATATCAAATCTTGAGTTACTATAACGAATTTGGTTTCAGTTTATATGATGAGTTCCCTACTAATTCAGATCAAGGTGTATTGTTTCCTTAACTCCTTCTGCAACAAATACCCTTTTTCCTTCTTTTAACATAATAACGAGGAATACAGAGCAAAAAATTGTATAGAAGAATCTAAACACTACAGTAGAAGAACACTGGAATAGGTTTGTACCTGTGAAACTGAGGACGATAACGCCAACAATAAAACCAAGAAATTGGATTCTCTTCTTCTGGAAATCCATAACACGCGCTCAGATGATAACCCTAAGACCCCTACTAATCGAACTGATCTTGGAGTGTCTATAAGATTACCGATTCATGAATTTGAAGCAAGGTATCGATTCGTCACCACGCCAGAATCTGGAACTGCTCTCTAGTTCGATTTATCTTTTGGTCAATCGTCGGCGGCTATTGGCGTAAGAGGGAAGACTATTATTATCACACCAGAAGAAATGGTTAAAATGGTACCGGTAAAAAAAACAAATTTGGATAAATAAGAACGCATTATTATTAAATTATTTATCGTAATATCTTATTTTTATTATACGCTTATAGCAACATTATTTATAGATATAACTGAAAAAATAGTTCCTGTGGTATGTATTTTTTTTGGGGTTCTAGTTCAAACCACAATTTTTTTGGATTGTTAGTCCTTTTGAACTAGTTTGTACGTGGAAAATGTCCCTCCTCAAATTGAAAAGAGTAAAATACCCTTAATATATTTATTTTTCATTTTTCTTTCTTTTTTAACTGTTTTATAATTAATAAATAAATACAAAAATGACTCTCTCTCTCTCTCTCTCTCTCTCTCTTCCAATTTTTCTGTAAGTTCACCCCCTACCAGATTGGAATTACCATCTCCGTCGAGACCAAGCATCCACCTTTGATGGAGCCTCCACCGGTAACAAGTTTCACTCCTCTTCACCATTTCTTCTTCTTCTACCTAATCTAAAAATTTGATCTCCACCATTTGACTAGGGGCACTGAGAACCAGATAACGATGATAAAGAATTACACGCAAATCGGTGATAGGTATGGCGGTTCATAGAGTCGGAGATGTAGCCATATGGAACAAATCAATTAGTCATCAATAAGATGTGTTTGCATCGAGGATTAATCTGTTAATGACGCTAAAAAGAAGAATGGATCAAAACATGTTGCAAATTCTTGATTCTGTGTGCTCATCGATGATGGAGGGTTGTCATTGCTTCTTCTTCCCTGGTGAATGAAGAATACCATATCGGAATCCAAAAAACTCAAACACAATGCATCAAATTTCAAACCCAAACTCACCTCTGTTTTCTCAGAAAATGCACCAAACCATATCAAATCTTGAGTTACTATAACGAATTTGGTTTCAGTTTATATGATGAGTTCCCTACTAATTCAGATCAAGGTGTATTGTTTCCTTAACTCCTTCTGCAACAAATACCCTTTTTCCTTCTTTTAACATAATAACGAGGAATACAGAGCAAAAAATTGTATAGAAGAATCTAAACACTACAGTAGAAGAACACTGGAATAGGTTTGTACCTGTGAAACTGAGGACGATAACGCCAACAATAAAACCAAGAAATTGGATTCTCTTCTTCTGGAAATCCATAACACGCGCTCAGATGATAACCCTAAGACCCCTACTAATCGAACTGATCTTGGAGTGTCTATAAGATTACCGATTCATGAATTTGAAGCAAGGTATCGATTCGTCACCACGCCAGAATCTGGAACTGCTCTCTAGTTCGATTTATCTTTTGGTCAATCGTCGGCGGCTATTGGCGTAAGAGGGAAGACTATTATTATCACACCAGAAGAAATGGTTAAAATGGTACCGGTAAAAAAAACAAATTTGGATAAATAAGAACGCATTATTATTAAATTATTTATCGTAATATCTTATTTTTATTATACGCTTATAGCAACATTATTTATAGATATAACTGAAAAAATAGTTCCTGTGGTATGTATTTTTTTTGGGGTTCTAGTTCAAACCACAATTTTTTTGGATTGTTAGTCCTTTTGAACTAGTTTGTACGTGGAAAATGTCCCTCCTCAAATTGAAAAGAGTAAAATACCCTTAATATATTTATTTTTCATTTTTCTTTCTTTTTTAACTGTTTTATAATTAATAAATAAATACAAAAATGACTCTCTCTCTCTCTCTCTCTCTCTCTCTTCCAATTTTTCTGTAAGTTCACCCCCTACCAGATTGGAATTACCATCTCCGTCGAGACCAAGCATCCACCTTTGATGGAGCCTCCACCGGTAACAAGTTTCACTCCTCTTCACCATTTCTTCTTCTTCTACCTAATCTAAAAATTTGATCTCCACCATTTGACTAGGGGCACTGAGAACCAGATAACGATGATAAAGAATTACACGCAAATCGGTGATAGGTATGGCGGTTCATAGAGTCGGAGATGTAGCCATATGGAACAAATCAATTAGTCATCAATAAGAT
This sequence comes from Lactuca saligna, assembly GCF_052625555.1. Lineage (NCBI taxonomy): Eukaryota > Viridiplantae > Streptophyta > Magnoliopsida > Asterales > Asteraceae > Lactuca > Lactuca saligna. The sequence continues at coordinate 262,083,199 of NC_136421.1, read as the reverse complement.
GTGTTTGCATCGAGGATTAATCTGTTAATGACGCTAAAAAGAAGAATGGATCAAAACATGTTGCAAATTCTTGATTCTGTGTGCTCATCGATGATGGAGGGTTGTCATTGCTTCTTCTTCCCTGGTGAATGAAGAATACCATATCGGAATCCAAAAAACTCAAACACAATGCATCAAATTTCAAACCCAAACTCACCTCTGTTCCTATTCTCCGGTTATAAATCCAAGCAACCTCCCTCACCACCACAGACGGTTGCCACCGCCTCCACCTCCTTTTCTCATTCACAATTTGCTACCAAGCACCCCTAAATGTTGAAATTTTAGTTGTTTTGTTTCTCCCGGTTTATTGTTGCTAGCGACAAGATGAAAGGACCAAAGAGACCTTGATAGATATCGACTCCTTTCCCCTCCTCGGTATTTACCAGCCACACCAAAACTCCCATGTATGAGGACGAAGATGCTGACCCATTCCTCAACCCTCAGGCTTCAAGCCCCGAAACGGAACACATTTTATCGAGATTCATCTCCAGGGATGGTGATATTCAAGTTCTCATCAGAATATAGGTCGAATTTGGGGAAATGACCCCCCCCCCCCCCCATTTATGGATCATATGAAGTAGGAACGAGCGAGATCCATGGAACTATCGGGAGGTGTTGTTTTTGTCGTCGATGGGGATGAGAACACAAACAAGAACTTAATCAAACAAATTAATCAAACACAGATAAATCAATCAAATTTATGTTCTAATCGGACTGAACGAGAATAAGACCCACAATCAAGAACTTAATTTAACCTTCTGGCCTAATTTCACATGAAAACACAAACAAAATCAATGTTATACCATCAATAAATGTGGATCTAGACTAGAAATAATTAGTTACATATCCAATACAATGTCAATTTTGGATATCTATCAGATGGAGAGATGAATGAGAAGGACATCAAAGATGGTGGTGGTAGTCGGTGGAAAGGAGGTTGCAGAAATCGATCTCTCGGATTGAAGTGGCGATGGTCATCAACGAGGAAGAAGGCAACAAAGGTGGTCATCGATGTAAGGGAAATCGGTGGTTGTTGCTGTCGTAATATGGAGGTTTGGCATAGGGTCTTGGTGATCGGAGGTGGTGGGAGGCGAGGGCTTTCAAGAAGTTGTGGACTTTGATGGTAGGGGTGACGGTATGGAGAGAGAAATAGAGAGAGAGGGAGAGAGAGAGAGAGAGAGAGAGAGAGAGAAAGAGAGAGAGAGAGAGAGAGAGAGAGAGAGAAGAGAAGGAGGGGGTATGTGGGTCCAATATAATTATTTATTTTCTTTTTCATTTAAAGTAAATAGAAAAAACATAAAAAAATATATCAGAAGGGCATTACAATCATTTCAATTTACTGAGGGACTAAAAACGCAACGAAACTACCTCAAAAGGATCACCTATCCAAAAAAGTTGTGGTTTGGACTAAAACCCCAAAAAAATGCATACCACAGGGACCGTTTTTGCAATTTTGTCTTATTTATATAACGATTACTTTTTTTTCTCGGGGAAGGTTTCCTGATGAGGGTTTTAGGGTTAATTTTTGTTCACCGACTAATCCTCGTTGTAAACATGAAGCAGAACCCTTAAATTTTACATTTTAATAAGAAAAATAATGAAATTAGACATTATAATTACAATTAGATAGATTTTTTAACGTAAATGTTTTAATCAAAATATTGGAAGTAACAATAAAAGGTTATGATATATAAATAATTAGATAAGATATTATAATTTCTTGTAGTTCTTTTAAAAACAATTATATTTAATAAAAACAGAACATCAGTTATTTCTATCATAAGTTTTAACTTTACTTACGATTTAACAATTTAACTACATAATTTTAATAGATATATTTTTAATAGAGTAACATCAAACCATACATTCAAATCCAAACACTTATTGGTTGATGGAATTATATAAACTCACATATGTTGTTTGATTTTGGTTAAAGATTATGTTAGAAATCACGGTTAATAAAGGTTATGATATTTAGAATTTGGATTTTGAGAAAATGATGTTAGAATTTTTTTTTTTTTTTTAACTATATTTTAAACATAAATGCTTAGATTACACGAAATTAATTCAATGATATTTCATATGAATGCTTATGAAATTAATTTAAGAATATTTTACATGAATGATTGCAATCCTTATTAAATTCGTATAAATACATGTGTGAAATTATAGTCTCTAAGAGAACGTGGAACATATGTGTACACTCATTATTTGTACCTATAGTTCCACCTCGATTCCTCAAATGGATAAGTGTACAAAATAGCAGTTAAATACGATTTTCAGATGGTTTTTGATAATTACCACTGAGAGAAGTCGCATTAGTCGTTAGGACATCGGTAGCAAGTGATACATTAATGATTTAATCGCTCATCAATTTGAAACACACCTAAATTTGGATTTTTTTATGCCAAATTACATCTTAAGACATACGATTTCTACAAAATACACAAAATGACATGTATGTACATTGTACAATGATGAAGTTAATTCCACTATACAAATACATAGCAAAGATACCATTAGGCGCCTCGAATCCCAAACATATCACTAGTCTAAATTGCTAACATTTGAGGTATAAAAACTCATTTCAATAAATAAATATGTAATCGACCAAGCCCGTACAAGTATCATGTCTTTAATTATTGAATAAATTTTATAGTCGAATCATAACTTCTAGAAAAATTATCTCCAATAACAATTAAAAGATGTAGCTCTTCGGACTTCGGAATATCAAATATCGTTGAACATAAAAAAAAAAATAATAATAATAAAAAAAAAAAAAAAAAAAAAACACGCACACAAAATGGTTCTTATGATTTACAAAATATACCAAATATAGTCCTACCTAAATTTTTTAACACATATGGTCCTTTTATTTTTAATTTCTTATATAGTTTTTTTTACTAACTTTGTAAAAAGAAGGGTTAAATGTTTGTGGAAATATCACTTTACCCTCTTTATGTAACACCCCTCGCTAGGGTCTAGTTGAAAACATGCTTAAGATAAAACATTGTAGAAATATTCATAAATCTAGAGTTTATGATTTTTGGAAAAACACTTTGGTTACAAAACAGTAAACTTAATCAAGTTTGAAAATTAATAAGGTTATCAAACCATGGTTTGAGTTCCCCATAAGTTGGGATCTTCATAAATCGGGGTCTTCTAAATTATCTTGCATATCTAATGTAACGTCCCAAAAATTAAGACTAAAAACTTCGATTTTTAAATTATTAAATTATTATCCAAAAGGCTATCATCAAAACCATAGTGAATCAAATTGTATCAATAACATCTAAATACATCAGAGTAATATAAAATGTGGAGCGATGTGGTATGTGCACTACAATCATCACGGGTTATTCCCTTTCAACCAGAAGTATCTGAAACATAAACAGAAAATTGGAAGCACAAAGTTTTATGAGTTCCCCAAAATACCACATACCATAGACATTAAGCATATTATGGGCCCAGTCTGTAACACCCTGTTTATTAAGTAGATGAATAGATAAAAAAATTAATTAAGAAAGAATAGTAGCCCTAAAATCCATAATATTCATTAAGATGTTGGTTTTGGAAGCCAAATGTTATAATTTGGATTATTCAGGGGCTAAAGGGTAATTTCTGAATTTGTTTTGCAAAAGATCCTCAAAGTGGAGGGCTTTTTGGGTAAATTATGGATCTTAGTTTGGATGGAACTTTAGGTAAAGGGTTAAGCATGTAAGGTGACCAAACATCAGGGACTATTTATGCCTATATGTGGAAATTAAGTATCTGGTCCCCTGTTAAACGACAGAGCGTGAGGGAGGAACCTGTATCTGCTCTTGTTGCCTCACCCGCATCATCAGATTATAAGGAGCAAATCCTTAGATGGAATGAAGGGAATATATGTCCTTAGGCGTTAAGAGAGATGGAGAGAGGGAGTAAGAGAGAGAGGTGTGAACGAGTTCCATGACCAAGAGGAATTCGGAGATGAGGAGGTTGCCGCCACCAGGCTATGGCGTCCTTTGGAGCTCTTACTGGAGTATTTGTTGAGAGAAAGAGGTGGTGGTAGACTAGCGAGAACGGAATCAATCCTTCAGCACCCACTCTGCTCGACACCGTGAACCCGATGGGGAGGCGTCTTCTAATGGTTGCGTTACTCTCCCACATTTACGTGGGTCTCCGATGAATCCCATATGTTCAGAAGTGAAACTAGGTAAGACTTGATTCACCCCTTTTTATTTCTTATATCTCATTGGTGATTTCGATTAGAGAAAGGTTGATTGATGGGTTTTAATCTTGTTCCTTTGGTCTAATGATTTTCCGGCAAGTTGTATTGCCGACGGCAGCGCTAAAAGCCATTAATGGCAATGACGATTAGTAGGGTGTTGACCTTCGTTTTGCTCTTGAGGAAATCACGGTGGCGCCTTCAAAGAATCAAGAAACGGGAGATGGATTTGATAGCCCCGTTCCTCTCTAGAGACGATGAAGGAGACTGTTGAGTGCTTCTAACCAACGATCACTGTGCGCAGGAAATGGGAGCTTCGCCGGAGGTGAGGCTACCACTGGAGTGGAAATGTGGAATTGGTCATGGAGGGAGGCGCTGTTTGGCATCGAAGTTGGGAGCGATGTAGGTACCGGCTCCCTTAACTCCTCTATTTGGATACTTAGGCCCGATTTCTAGTGGGATAACGAATTGTTTATTGGGCTGGTAACCAATTAGCTAGATGATGAAGCTATCTAGTATTGGACTTGGAATTTGGATTTGCAATAGCAAGGCCTTATTTTGGGTTAATTATATTTTTATCATGTGAATACTTAATATAGACATTGTTTATTTAATTAAGGTTTGGTGTAAGTACTTATATGAATATGGTTATTCAATGCGGACCGAGTAATATTAGCTAGCGACATTTAAATGTGATTTACGTTGAGGAGATTGCCAATTATATGTAATTGAGCTTATCTAAGACATATCCTATAACAAATGAGTGAGGGTGAAATAAGTCTACCCAAGCTGTTGGGACATTGAATTGATATGGGGTTAGACACCTTACTTTTAATCAAGACATTTATAATATTTTATATTAAACTGTGTATTAAGCCCAATCACACCATATGATTTATTTAGAAGAGTGATGGATTTAATGGATTAAGTCCTTAATGGGTTAAGTGAGAAACACGTAACCCTAATCGTCATTATATGTGAAACCCTAATTTCTCTTGGGTTTATTATTGGGCCTTTCTATTGGGCCTAAATGATTGAGATGATAATGGACCATCCAAGAACAAGCAATTGAACTAGAATAATTTAATGGGCCTGGGGTAAGGCCCGTGTAAGGGGTTTGGGCCCAATTTGGAAAACTGGGCCATAAATGAGCCATAGTTTGGGTCTTAATGATTATATAATGTTGGGCCTTAGAAGAAGACCATATATAGGCTTGGGTCCAATTTGGAAAACTGAGCCATATGTGGGGTATTGATTCCTATTTGACTTTGGGCCTACGGATTGGGCCTTGGGCTTGAATAAGCCAAGCTTGGGGTAATGTAGTAATTATCCAAAGTAAGTGTTCATGGTTATGTAGTGGGACCTAATTATTAATTGGGTTATGTTTTGATATTGACAGATCGTGAATCTGTCATCCAACAACTGGGGTTGAGTCAGCAGGATTTCAGTAGTACGGGGTTGAGTCTACGGGACTTCAGCAATGTGAGGTGAGTTACCTTTAGTAGCGGTGGGTCTACGGCCACAATACCGGCCCACCAGTAGGAGTTGTTGTTAGATGATTGTCTTTGTGATAATTGTCTATGTTTGCTACTATATGTTATGTTTATGTGCTAGCATGATATGATGTTATGTGATAGTGGTAGTAGGGGGTGAAATAGTCCACAGTTACCGGTCGAGAGGACCGAAGGGGAGCCTAGCACCCAGGTATGCTAAGCAGTATCCGGTCGAGAGGACCGAAGGGGAGGCCAGTACCCAGGTATGTTAGGCAGTATCCGGTCGAGAGGACCGAAGGGGAGACCAGTACCCAGATATGCTAGGCAGTATCCGGTCGAGAGGACCGAAGGGGAGCCCAACACCCATGTATGCTAGGTAGCATCCGGTCGAGAGGACCGAAGGGGAGGCTAGCACCCAGATATGCTAGGCAGTATCCGATCGAGAGGACCGAAGGGGAGCCCAGCACCCAGGTATGCTAGGCAGTATCCGGTCGAGAGGACCGAAGGGGAGGCTAGCACCCAGATATGCTAGGCAGTATCCGGTCGATAGGACCGAAGGGGTAGGTCGGGCACCCAGATATGCCTGACAGTATATGTATGTTATATGATCGTATGGTATGTAGTATGATGGGGGAACTCACTAAGCTTCGTGCTTACGGTTTTCAGTTTTGGTTTCAGGTACTTCGCGTTTAAAGGAAAGGAGTCGGCTTGATCGCAGCGCATCACACTATAGTTTTCCGCACATGAGATCTTTGGGATTACGCTCTGATGTTGTTTTATGATAACATGTTTAATTATTTCTACTTTGGTTTTGACATGACATGATAGTACAAATGTTTTATTACACTGTTGGTTTTATAATGACGTATTTAAAAATGAATTTTTGGCCTGTATTTTTGGGATGTTACACCGTCCGTCATCGGGTCCCGCTTAGCATCGCGCCCCGCTCAGAACAGATTTTTCAGTCATCAGACCCCACCTGACATAGGGCCCCGCCTGGTATACATAGAACAAATAAGCATATAATTATATAAACACATGCAATAATCACAAAGGTAAATAACATACAGGATAGTCATCGGGCCCTACCCTGTAAACATATAAACACATAATACATGCAAGAGTCACGCAGACAACTAACATCATACATGTAATAAACCTTGGGCCGGCATTGGTACCTTCGACCCGCTAAACATGGTGAGGAAACTCACCTCTAGCTGTTAAATCTCTCAAATAAATCTCGGTCTGCTAGTCAGGAAAATCCTCGCGCTTACATCATCAAATAATATCCTACTAATAATTGAATCTCGACCCATAATCAAGGCTCTAAGCTGCTTGTCCAATATCCAAGGTAAAAGAACATTTTACCCTTTTTCTTGATTGGCCCAACCCATTTTCTCAAAAGGCCCAAATTCCTAAATGTCATCACAAGGCCCAATAAGGCCCAAATTCCAAATTTGACCCAAAAATCATCATGGACCTAAACCCAAAAAAGTCCATAGTCTATCCATGGCCTAAAGTTAGAAGTCCAATAGCCCAACAAGGCCCAAATCATAAAAGCCCAAAATATGGCCCAAACTAAAGGTCAATCTGCTGAGTATGTGGGGCGTACTCATCTTGTATGCTTAGCGTACTCCTTCCGGGGCCAGTACGTGCAGCGTACCAGCTGGGTACGCCCAGCGTACTCCCCAGATTACCAACACAACCCATTAAGCACTTAATTGGTTAAACCAACATGCTAAACTCTCAGATCTAATTCTAAATGGCGACTTAATACATAAAGTTGACAACTTTACACCCATGCATGGATTAATAGGGGGCAATACTAAAAAAGAAGCTTAATAAGACTCTTAACACTTGCATGGACCAATATATCTCATAAAGTTTACATTTTCATGAACAAGGGACCTTCATAGAGCTAAGATCTAACATATATGGCTTCTGGAGTAGATTAAAAACTCAACTTTAGCGCAAAAAACCCAAAAATGCATAAATAATGCCCTAAGTAGGATCTAGCATAAAGAATCATCAAGATTGGAGCTTTTTACCTCAAATAACTTGCTAAGATGAAGATGACCCTGGATCTACAAGCCCATACTACTCCCAAGCAACCACCAAGTATTTTTTTTTTCTTCTTCACTAGAAACACCACCAAATCTCACTTTCAAGCTCAAAATTCACCAAAAATGCACTAGGGTTTCATTCTTATGATACAGGGTGATGGAGTTGATTAATAGAATGTCTAAAGGTGGTATAAGTTGCTTAAATATGGTGCAAGCCCTAAAAATTAAGGTTTTCCTCTGCACCACGTACACCATGCGTACTCCACGTACCCCCCGCGTATGTGGGTGAATCCTACATCCAAAAAAGAGCTAATACAGTAACCGTCCTTCGGCTCATTACCCCAAATAACTCCATGTAATTTTGCATTAAGGGGCTAAAAGGGGAACATACCAAATTACGAATGTTACAATTCTCCCCCAATTGAATCAAACTTTATCCTCAAAGTTCATTGCCCCAAATAACTCCAGGTAATGCTCCTTCATATCGTCCTCCGGCTCCCACGTCCATTATGAACCCTTGTGATGCTGCCACTGGACTTTTACTAACTCAACAACCATGTTCCTCAAGGTTTTCGTCTTCCGGTCAAGAATCATCACCAGTCTATCGATATAATTCAGACGGTCATCCACCTAAATATCCTCCAATGGAACCACCATGGAATCATCCACTAAACATTTCCGCAACTGAGACCCAAATTGAATGATGACCCAAATCGAATGATGACCCAAATCGAATATACTCCGCGCGTAATCCGGGGCAACTTCGTAATGAAATCCATGGTAATCTCCTCCCATTTCCAATTGGGGATATCTAACGGCTGCATCTTGTCGTAAGGTCGTTGATGCTCAGCCTTGAATTTCCTACAAGGCAAGCACCTCTCCACGTACCAAACTACATTGCGTTTCATACAGGGTCACCAATAATCAGAACGAAGATCTCTATACATCTTCTTCGCCCCGAGATGAATGGAAAATCTCGATTTGTGCGCCTCCTCCATCAAAACCTGACACCCACCAGCCCAATACAGAAACCCACACTCTCCAATGAATAGTCAATAACCCTCACTTATCGTAATCAAAGGCTGTTACCTAACCCACTATGCGTTCACTCTTCTGGAGCTCTTCCTTCATAGACTCAACCTGGGTCTCTCAAATCTGCTCCAAAAGTAGAGTAATCACGGTCATCCTAAAAAAAATATCCTTGATCGGAGTCACGAATGCCTTGCGGCTAAGAGCATCGACCACCAAATTGGCATTCCATGGATGGTAAAGGATTTCACAATCATAATCATTCACCACATCCAACCACCGACGTTGCCTCATGTTCAGATTTGGCTGATCCATCCGATACCTCAGGCTCTTGTGATATGTGTAAATAGTACAGTGGGGCCCTCTTTCTATCTGTTGCATAAACTAGAAAGATGACATACACACAGTTAACACGTTCGTCTTTTTTATTTATTCATAGGTTTGTTTTCTACACCACTCCAACCTCTTGCTTTGCATTTTATACGATTTTTGTTACTGTTTTCTTCTTTTCCCTCATTTTTTTCACCATTTTCTGTTTTTATATATATATATATATATATATATATATATATATATATATATATATAGCTTTTGTGTGCTTACTTTTTTCTTTAGGGCTATCTTGATGTTGATTTTGGGTTTTTATTGAACACAATTATGATATGTGTTGTTCTTGTCAACTGACATTCACTCAGTACCTCAAGAACATCTAACACCATCTTGCAAATACCATTTTTATGGTATCAACAGATGAAGATAGACAAAAAAGGGAATAAAAAAGGAGTCGATTTGCATCAGGTAGCAATTCAATCTTCAAATATGTTTCTTGCTAGATTTTTTTTGTTGGTTAGTGATGGAACAAGTAATATGATAGTTAAATATATCTCTTTTTTGTATTTGCTTTTAGTTGTAGAAAACAATAGAATATACAAAGAAGTTGTCGTCAAAAGATATTAGGTGAGTTATCCATAGTTCAGATTGATTGAGTAGTTGGTAAAAATAATATAAAAAAGCGGTCAACATTTATCTATATGATCATAAAAAATAGAAGTGGTCAAATAATTTTATAATTTTGCCTCTAAAATAAAATGGAACTTTTCTTTTGGACTAAAAAAGAGTATCGAAAAACTCCCAAAATAAGATGCCCAACACTCAGATGAACACGCTCATTAAAAAATAAAAAATGCTTTTATTTTTTTACTGTTTTTTTAATATATTTGTCCTATTTTATGTAGATACCAACAAATTTCTTTCATGTTGATCCTCATCCTAGAAACCTTGCAATTGGCTTGGATGAATAATGAATCATGAATCATTAATATACTATGATGAGGGAGATTAAATCCTTGACCATGAAAATTTTGATAGATCTTTTCATACAATTTATGAAAAAGTTGCAAAAAATGTATGAATTTATTTATTTATTTTTCTAATACTGTAAAACAGGGACACCATAATGTAGTTTTTTAGGTACTCGAATAGAATTTATATTTGGATTAAGATTAAAAAGTGTTATGTTATCATTACAGATTAAGAACAATTTCATAAGTCTTGAAGCGCTTCAACTCATTGGAGACATGTCGTCAATATGTAAAAGTTGAGAGAAGAAGTGTGAGAAAAATATTTGAAGCTATGGAGCATTTGAGGTTATTAGGTATGTATTGTATGTAGTTCTTTATTTTATATTCATATCATTAAGCCGTTATTAGATGCTTAAGCTATTGAGACAAAAAAAAATTGTAATGACTGTGTACTATCAAAGTTTATTATCAGGAAGATTTGGGATTTTTATGTATAAAAGGTTGATTATCAAAACAAAATATATCCACTTCTAAGAATTTTTAAAATTTATATATTTTTCAATATAACCAACGAAAGAATGGTGTTTTGTCATCAAGTTCCATTTGGCCTTATTTCTTACTTTCTTAGATAATATACCATCGAGATAATGGGATACAATCCCCTTCACTGGAATAAAAAACCAAGCGTGAGACACTATACTTGGGAATCTTTGTAGTTAGGTCATTCTTAAAATTCATACATTTGAAGACCAAACGTGTTCTAACCTTATTCCATAATATGTATGCTTTATAAAAGTGCAATTCTTATCTGATTTATATGGTTGTATAACTTTGTATTTTTTAACAGAAGCAAGAATCGGACATGATGAGAGCCGAAGTATGTGTAAAAGGGATATGAAAGTGGATGTTACCCAAAAATGGATGTTGGAAAATCAATTCCACATCCTTCACTTGCATTAACCAATACATTTGTTTTCCAAGATCCAATATAGTTAAGTCGGATGCATATGTTGTCAAAAAGGATCTCAAGTTTGGCTTATTTATTTATTTTTAATTTCCTTATAGGTAAATTGAGATTTACATTATTAAAATGATGTATGTGTGAAGTAAGTATGAACAAAGAGCATTTCTTTTTTGCAGCCATCTAAAGTTTGGTAAATGACCCTTTTACACTTATTTTTTAGGGCGTTTTATTTTCATTTTTTTGTAAAATCTTTGAACTTTTGCATTATAGGAGTATTGATTATGGACTGCACATCTATACGAATTATTCTAACTTCTTGACAGCTCAATATGAAATTACCTTATAGGAATTCGACATTCAAAAATCTTTTTAACTTGCCACCAAATGAATTTCTCATCGGTGATTTTGACATTCTCTCCATGAGAAAATTAGCCCTTCATGTATACTCGGACGGTTTGATTTGATTATGGACTGCACATCTACATAAACTGGTTCCTTATTATAGTTTGTAATTTCAATTTTGAAGAGTAGACTCTTCTTATATTCAAGAACTGTTGAGTTTTATGCCAACTTATTGGTACACAAAACAAGGTTTTCATTGCAACTGTTTTTTTATTCTTTTATTTGTTCTTGTAGTGTTTGATATAAAATTAGATGAGTTAGGCCAATGTTATGAGCTATCATTTAAGGTTTTATACCAATTGTAGCCTTGTACTCCGAATTTTTTTTTCATACAACAAAATTATGTTGTTTTTTCTTTTGTTTAATCCCAAAAAGAACTTAAATGAAAATGAAAAATAACAGATAATTCAACTACGAAAACAACTTATAACATTTTAGATTCTAAAGGATATTTGACAGTTTTCATATAGGTCACACTCGTGTTCTCCAGGTTAAAGTTTTTTGTCAACTCAAGAAAAATAAGTATTTTGCCCATTGATTAAAATTGACTTATATTTGGAAATATGTATAAATTGATACTAATACCGTTAATAAATGTTATGATAAACACACGACACACAAACACAAGAGTGTTGTCGTAACTTGAGTTAGAAATAGATTTATTTACAATATTCTTGAAAAAGCATTTATGTTATTTGCTTATGTCCAATGATCGTCGACACCAGTCTTTGGTAACTTCATCACCTTAGAAAGTTGAACAATAAAATCAGAGAGGAGGGTATTGTAAATATCATATATGTCTGGAACTAAGAAAATCAATGGGTGCAATAAAAAATGCAAAAGAGCTTGAAGGAATAATTCTTTTTGAAAGGTTAATTTTAAAAAAATATAACATGTTGCGATGAGTCAAATGTAATACTCATAAGAGTTTGAGGACCCTCCTACACCAATCATATTATTATTATTACAAATCAATAAAACATTAACTCGAAGAAAATATAAAAAATTGTAATTTTTTTGAAAAAACATGAACTTGCTGGAAGATGATTAACAAATCGACTAATAGCACTAAAAGCTCCAAATGTAGCACCAATTTGTATTGCATTAATTGATACATCAATAAGAAAGAAAAAAGACAACCGGCATTGGTTCCCAAACCTAAGAAGAGTATAAATTAAAAAGATATCATATTGAAGGTACTCATATGTGACAATGTCATCCAACTAATAAAACAAAAAAAAGTTGTTTACAGAGAGATCCTTCATCGGTTATAGATATTCAAACATTTCATTGTTTTTTTCAATGTTACCACTAAAACTACTTCTATTTCTATTACTTTCTTTAATTATTGTGCCAACTTTTTATATTTTGATATGTATTTTTTATATGTTACCCGCGTTTTATGCGGGTCATAATCTAGTAGAACCTGCAAACAAAAACAAATTTAGTAGTCATTAATTCAGTTCCTATATAAAATAGATAATTAATAAACTTAACTAACCATATCCACATCCTTCCATTTAGGATGGCCTCCGACACCATTTGCTATATTCCTAAGAAAGAAATGTTTTTCCGTTTTGCAAATTAAGTTCTCGAGGGAATATCGTCCACCTTGCGTTCGCCGACCGTCTTTCCATGAGCAAGTCACTACATATCGCAATATGATGTACATTTTAAGATACAAATATTACAGTTTTTATATAAATTATCGTCTAAAAATATAGTTAAAAATTATATTTAACGAATGTTACCTAAGAAAATAACCACTCAGCGTCAATAACTACACGTAGCCTCGACCAAAACTCCACATCCAATGTGAGCATATGCACCCTATGTTTGGTGTTTAGGTTGGAAGAGATCCTATTCCATTCTTTCTAAAAACTCAACACACTGGCAGCTTCAACACTGTCGAGCAGGAGATGATTTGAAACATCATTACTCTCTTCATTCACAATGTCTTCATTTGTTTTTTCAGGACTCTTCACCACTTTTTTTTCTTTGCTTTGGTGATTTTCTTCAATTTTAGTGTGGATTGCAACTAAAAAATTAACATGTTAAATAATTATCAATACGTTAATATTTTAAAAATACAGCAAATTAAAAATATGAGCTTTGTACCACTGTGAACGGAGTCCGATGATACCATGGAACACCCATCTTTCATTGCAGCCTAACAATAGGAGTCATTTCTTTTGTGTGATGTTCACCCACGTCCGATGACGGCTCAACATGCGTAGGTGTAGGCCCAAATTCCCCCTCCAAACCATGAGTACCTATATCATCATAGTCAAAATGTGTATCATGGTAATATTTTTCTTCCTCCTTTTCATTTATCATCTCTTCCTCCTCCTCCACCTCTTACCCTCTGTCTGGTTCAACATTTGTGTCTAGTTCATCTCTTGTTCTGTAATACACAGTCTACTTTAGAACTTAAGTCAGCCACACCGCCTAGTAAACGCTTCACTAATGCCTTTGTGCTTGTCTTCTTCTTCTTTATCAATCTTGATGTGTCGTTTGACATATAACGTGTTTCTATTTCAAGATGTTGCGAGGATGAAGTATTTGTGGCAGATTCAGTCGAACATGTTTCTATTTCGGACTTGTACATCCTTCTTCGAGCGGGCGAGGCAACATGAGGTGGACTATTTTCAGACACGACTATGTTGTCGTGGGGGAGACTCTACAGGGTTAAGAGTCCAATTGACATAACGAGCATAAAACGAAAACATCAACTCCTCCGGGGTTGCCATGACATTAATATGTTGGTTGTTAGACTGTAAAAATCAGATTGTTAGTTTAACATGAAAATACATTGGAATTTGTAAATATAGATGACTGTTAATATAAAAACCATACCACAGACACGTTCATTATTCGACACCATTTAACCCAAGATAACGATGTTTTACTTCTCCACGCCCTCACCCGTGACAATTCTGTTGGCATGCGTATATAAAACTTGATTGCCTTTGGGAACGTCTCCAAAATCCATATCTATGAAAAAAAAATGTAAGTATCGTTCTATTATACTATAAAAGTCATGTTGCAAACTTATTATATAATACAAAACGAAGTTCAAAATTTTATAATATAAAAAACTAAACAATGATAACTATTTAAATGCATTAGAAAGTAACCTAAAACGGAAGCATAAAACCGGGAACGGTATACTTGTGTACTTTCTTCGATTCGGGATTGGCCTGCTTCAATACTCTAAAATCTTCTATTTTCTTAAACATTCCACGCATCATACGCGAAGTATATTTACATAAATACGTACCCCATGAAAACCTGCAATTTCCAATTTATTTATTATAATCAGTGCATTGCATACTACTGCGGAAATGCATGTTTTAAATGTAATACTTGTTCCAATCATCTATATTATCAGCAAGCTTGTATACTACTGTTGGAATGCCCGTTTTAACGTCCCGTCCATGTAGACCCTTCAATATAAAAACAAGTTGGATAAGCATCACAACATCTTCATCTTGTAGTGCCAAATAATTCGGGGACATAATCAAGTCTTCTAAATCTTTCAGCCGCAAACGTGCATCAAGAATATCAGGGAACAAGCGAGCACGAAGATTTGAATATGACTGACCCTTTTCGTCATGGAGTAAATCCATATAAGGACCAACTTTTAAACCACAAATGAGAATATATTCAGTTTCACCAAAATTCAACTGGATCCCCTCTATATCAAACAAAAACCTCCCCATTTCAAATATTTTTTGACTCATTACTTCATGCAACATCATCATATGCATAAATAAGGGATCACCATGTGGGATATGCATCCCTAAGAATATTCCAAAGGGGAAAGCTTCGAATAATACTCGTTGTGATTGTGTTAGACACGAAAAAATAGTCTTTAATGATAGTCCCCACCACACCTTTCAAAGTTAAATCCGCTTTTTGATTGAGATCTTTGTGCTACACAACAAAAAAAATCTTATTTCATTTAAAACATTACTAATTGAAAATAAAAAACAAGCTTCCAAAATTACTTTTCTAATTCGATTTATGAAATAAATAACAACATACTTTTATATATAACTAAATACACAAAATTACTTCCAAAAACCAATTTTTATATCATTCTGCGGAGGCCTCTCTGCGGAATGACCTATAGCCTCCGCGGAGACATGCATTTTTTCGTTTATAACATTCCGCGGTGCACCCTCTGTGGACTGACATCTCCCTCCGCGGAATGGATCATCCCAAAATTCGTCACTGTGATTTGTAAACCTAAAAATTCTAAAAGTGTACACATATTCAATGTAATAAAATGGGTTTTCCTCTAATTTGAATAATATTCGACATTTTCGACATTAATTATTAGATGAGAATGTGAGAAATACCCGGGAACCGTATCTACCGGGCATAACATCGGGGATATCGTGGTCCATCGGTGACGGATTTCAAGTGCTTTATACTCGATTTCGCCTGAGTATTTCGTCGGAGTTGAAGTTGTTTGAGTATTCCGCCAGAGTTGAAGTTGTTGCCGGATTTGAAGTCTTCGATGATTGACTACGCGAGCCGATGCGGAGTCACGAACCCAAACGGGGACCAGTGGGGACCAAAAGAGGACCCGTCGATTTTGTCAGAAAAATGGGTTGAAATTACGAAATTAACCCCTCTTCGCGGAGATTTCATGGTTCCACGGAGTTTATGTCTGTAGCCGAAAAAATCTAATTTTATGACTAAATTTAAAAATTGACCTTTTTTTTTTTTTTTTTTTTTTTTTTTTTAATTTGTAGCCCTTTAATAAAATCACATAGTCAACTAGTACAATTTTGTGATTTCGACAAAACTAACGGAAGTTTGGTAACCGAGACGTCGAAAGGAGTGGGGGGTTTATGGAGGGCTTTAGGCCGAACAAGTCAAATGTTAATAGTATAGTTTCTTGTTCTTCAAGCTCGTCGTCAATGGCGGTCGTTCACTCTGCCCAATTTTCACATTAGCTTTGGTAAATAACCGGGGCAAAGCGACAACCATCACGGAATTCCAATTTCTTCACCATCGATTCAATCAAGTCCACATGTTGAAGGCTTTAAGGTCTTCTTCGTGCTTACAACAAGCTCGATTTACCACAGGAGCTTCGTGTTTACAGTATAATTCACGCCATGTAACCAAATTGACTTCATCTTTTAATGGCGTGCTGCGCTCTGCTCTAGCGGATAAAAACCCTAAGTTGTTTCAAAGAGTGTTTTTCTGTTCGGATTCGAGTGATGGATCTGGTCCCGGGCCCGTATCCGCCATTGAAGAAGTCGAGTCCAAATCTACAGCGGCAATTGTTCCCACATCTATCAAAAAACCAGATGACTTTCTCACGGTTATCCCCTAATCGACTTGCTCATGTTTTTCTCTACTAGATTTATTTCATTTGCAAAATTAGAGATGCATTTCTGCTTGAGATATTGGTAATGTTTGTTTGACTGCTAGTTGGGTTGTGATTGATCATATCAGTTGCCAAAGTGATGACCTTAATGGATGTCGTGTGTATATGCCTATTCGATCTGTTACATTTGGAGCCATACCTGTCCATAAATAAAATTGAAACCATTTTCAATGTTCCAAAAAACTGAATCTTTCATCTTCCTTTTCTATTTGCAGGTATTAGCATTGCCATTGTCACACAGACCCTTGTTTCCAGGATTTTATATGCCAATATATGTTAAGGATCCTAAACTACTAGCAGCATTGGTAGAGAGTAGGAAACGACAGGCTCCTTATGCTGGTGCATTTCTTGTAAAAGATGATCCAGGATCTGAGGCCACAGGTTCAGATACAGAGAAGAACATATATGCACTAAAAGGCAAAGACTTACTTAATCGCCTCCATGAAGTTGGTACACTTGCTCAGGTATTTGTTGTGATGGAACTATTGTTAATCTATTATTCTAAACTTGTTGAGATTTTAAATAACTTATAACACCAGTTATCAACCAACATTTGATTCTTCTAATTAGATCACAAGCATCCAAGGAGAGCAGGTTGTTCTTATTGGTCATAGGCGGCTTAGGATAACAGAGATGGTCAGTGAAGATCCCCTTACTGTCCAAGTGGATCATATCAAGGTAACATCACATCATATCCTAAAATATATGGAGATGCAATAAGTTGGAATCTAATTTCATCATTATCATACTCTTTGGTGAAACTTGAATAAGGATTTTCTCTGTATTCCAGGATTTACCATACAGCAAAGATGATGATGTCATAAAGGCAACTTCATTTGAAGTGATATCAACCCTTAGAGATGTTCTCAAGACAAGTTCTCTTTGGAGGGATCATGCTCAAACTTACACTCAGGTTATTAGCTGACTTTTTTTAATAGTTGCACTAATTATTGAGAACAATAACTATATTTCTGAATTAACTTTTTTCTTTCTTTGTTTTTTATTTTTGGTTGAATTGCTTATTTTCTGCAGCATATGGGTGATTTTAATTATTCAAGATTAGCTGACTTTGGTGCTGCAATATCTGGTTCAAACAAAGTACAATGCCAGCAAGTGCTTGAAGAGCTGGATGTAAGTCACATTTAATGTTCCATAAAGGTTTTCTGCTTCTTTTTGCCTGAGTAAGTTTCTCAGATATTTTTTTCTCATTTTTACATTATATTCAATCTAGGTTTACAACCGGTTGAGACTTAGTCTTGAGTTATTAAAGAAAGAAATGGAGATACATAGGATTCAAGTAAGTCCTGGTAGCAATTTTACTTATATATTTCTTTTAAGAAGTTATTTATTTCTTGATACCATTTTTTTGTTTTACTTTTAGGAATCCATAGCAAAAGCTATTGAAGAGAAAATAAGCACCGAACAACGCCGTTACTTGTTAAATGAGCAGTATAAGGCTATAAAAAAGGTGGCTTCTGTTACTAATTCTTAGTCTCTCCATTTATTTGTCTTGTAGTATCATTGTTCTTTATGCTTCATTTTATGTTAGTCTTGTGTTGTGAGATTATGTATGCTTTCACAATTTAATATGATACATGATACCATTCTACAGGAATTAGGGCTTGAGACAGATGATAAAACAGCACTTACTGGTAAATTTCTTCTATTTGTTTATATGGAATATTATTTTTAACTAAATAACTTATAATCTTGAAATTATGTACTACAGATAAGTTTAGAGACAGAATTGAGCCAAACAAGGATAACATCCCACCTCATGTTCTGCAAGTTATTGAAGAAGAATTGAAAAAACTGCAACTTTTAGAAGCCAGTTCAAGTGAATTCAATGTTACACGTAATTATCTTGATTGGTTGACTGCCTTACCATGGGGTAACTACAGGTATGTTAACAAGCCTTCTGCTTTTGACCAATTATGTTATAAGTTATAAGTAAAAGTTGACTTTTTTAACCAACTTCAGTGATGAGAATTTCAACGTTGCACAAGCTCAACAAATTCTTGATGAGGATCATTACGGTTTAACTGATGTTAAAGAGAGGATACTGGAGTTTATTGCAGTGGGAAAACTAAGAGGAACATCACAAGGTTATTATTATTATTATTTTTTCAACTATGCTTCAACTGTGAAATGCAAAACTTAAATTATTTATTTATTTATTTTTGTTGCAGGAAAAATCATCTGCCTTTCTGGTCCACCTGGAGTGGGTAAAACCAGCATAGGTCGTTCGATTGCACGTGCTTTGAACAGAAAGTTTTATCGGTTTTCTGTTGGTGGATTGTCTGATGTGGCTGAAATCAAGGTCAAAAAGAGTTTTCATTAATACAATTGAGATTATTAGAAGTGGAATCTTTTGTATTAACATTTGAGATTGTTTTATACCAGGGACATAGGAGGACTTACATAGGTGCAATGCCTGGGAAAATGGTGCAGTGTCTGAAAAGTGTGGGAACAGCAAACCCTCTTGTTCTCATTGATGAGATTGACAAGGTATAAATGTTACATTTGTTTTAAATTGTTTCAAAATCGTTTGGAAACGGTTTTTAGAACTCTGGGATGATAATTTTTTACATGTTATGTTGGGTGCAGTTGGGTAGGGGACATGCAGGTGATCCTGCAAGTGCTATGTTGGAGCTGCTTGATCCAGAGCAGAATGCAAATTTCTTAGATCATTACCTTGATGTTCCAATTGACTTGTCAAAGGTTAGTGTCTTCATTTAGCAATTAATCAGTTAGTTAAGCATTCCTATAAATTGTAATTGGACTGTGAAATATATATGGTGCAGGTTTTGTTTGTATGTACAGCAAATGTGGTGGAAACTATACCCAATCCACTCTTGGATAGAATGGAGATAATTCCCATTGCTGGTTACATTACTGATGAAAAAATGCATATTGCCCGTGATTATTTGGAGAAGACAACCCGTGATGCTTGTGGCATCAAGCCTCAACAGGTCTCTCTCTCTCTCAAAAAAAAAAAAAAAAAGATAGTAATATAAATTGATAATGAATAACTGATCTCAATTTGAAAATATTTCAGGTTGAAGTAACAGATGCAGCTCTTCTTTCCTTGATAGAAAATTACTGCAGAGAAGCAGGGGTTCGAAATCTCCAGAAACAAATCGAGAAAATTTACCGCAAGGTTGACTTCATATTTGATCATTTTAATGTTTCAAAAGTGTGAAATAGCAACTTACTTTCATTATTTTATTTCATTTTTCCTATTACATTTACAGCATTGTAGTTTGAATTATCCACCCAATTATAGCAATATCATCTAAATACCAACCAATTTTCACAAGCTATAATTGGATATACTACTTTTCATTGAACAATGTCTTGATAAGAAAAAAAAAACTTAAAAGTACAATGCACACAAATAAATGAAAGTACATTTCTATTTCTTGTAGATTGCTTTGCAACTAGTCCGACAAGGAGTACAAAAGGAGCCGGAATCAAGTGAAACTTCATCTGATAAGCAAATCGAGAGTGCAACCGAATCAAACGAGAGCAATGATGATACTACTACAGAAGAAGCTGAAGTTGTTAACATAAATGATTCAACTACTCTTGCTGATGGGGCTTCTGCTTTAAAGGTAACCAATTCTATCATCCTACTTCCACTCTCCTTCATACTTTGAAAGTACATTTCTGATTTTGTGATTATTCGTATTCCAGGATACGGAAGCAACAATTACAATAGATAAAGTTTGGGTGAATGAAGATAACCTTGCAGACTATGTGGGAAAACCGGTTTTCCATGCAGAACGCATGTACGACCAGACCCCACTGGGAGTCGTCATGGGCCTTGCATGGACCGCAATGGGTGGGTCCACCCTTTACATAGAAACCACCACGATCGAACAAGGTGACGGAAAAGCTGCCCTGAATCTAACCGGGCAGCTTGGTGATGTGATGAAGGAAAGTGCCCAGATTGCCCACACTGTTGCCCGAGCAATATTAGCGGGAAAAGACAAGGAGAACAATTTTTTTGCAAATTCAAAGCTTCATTTACATGTCCCTGCTGGTGCTACACCTAAAGATGGACCTAGTGCTGGCTGCACCATGATCACTTCCATGCTGTCTCTTGCAATGAACATGAATGTTAAGAAGGACCTTGCAATGACTGGGGAAGTTACTCTTACAGGAAGAGTCCTTCCAATTGGTGGGGTACGTATGCGTAAATAAATTACTAATATTGATTTTTTTTTTTTTTTTTTTTTTTGCTTAATGGAGACGCGGCTTATTTTTTTAGGTGAAGGAGAAGACGATAGCTGCAAGACGTAGTGGTGTGAAAACTATAATATTTCCTCTGGCTAATAAACGAGACTTTGATGAGCTGGCACCCAATGTGAAGGAAGGACTTGATGTCCATTTTGTGGATGATTACAATCAGATATACGATTTGGCTTTTCATCACACCCAAGAAAAATAGGGAACCAATCATATATCATTTTGGTGATGATTTATTTATCTTTCCAATCCCCCGCATACAGACCTCTATCTGACCCGACTTTTTTTTCTTTTTTTTTTGCATATACTTGTTCTATTGTATTTGGTGCACTTCAATTTTTTGAATGTTACATTATTACAATTGTAACATCACTAACATGCATGATGATGGCATTCAATGAGGATGCTAAATAATGTGGTTCCCTGAGTTCATCTTATCAAGTTCGTTGTGTCTTTAATTATATCGCATCTCTCTTTAACAGATTAATGAGACCTTATGTGCAACTAAGACCAACCAATGATAGAGAATCAAATAAAAATATGATCAATGAATGACTTATTAAACTTCGTTATGGCAAGAGAATCAAATAACTACCAATTCCTATATGTATTATTTAAAGAAAAGACTAATCTTTATAAATAGTCATTGTGTTTCTTAGAATATCAAGTTTAGGTCCTAATTTTTTCAGTTTTATAGAAGGTCTGAGTGGTTTCAATTTCTATCGTGATTAGTCCTTTGCCTATATAAAAAAAAATTATACCAATTTTCAATTTATTTTACATATTCTTTAAACTATTTTAATTAAAAGAAATAGTAAAAAATAAAATCATCCCATCTACCCCTCTTAAAGTTTTTTTTGGTTTTATCTAGGCGTGAAAAAAAACCGAACGGAAAACCAAAAAACAACAAAATAACCGAAAAACCGATACTGAAAAAGTGAAACCAAACATAAAACCAATGGTGCGGTTTTAATTAAAAAAAACGCAAATTGTGGTGCGGTTCGGTTTTAATCCGTATAACCGCACCATAAAAACCAAATAACCACAATATATATATATATATATATATATATATATATATATATATATATATATATATATATATATATATTGAATTTATATTTTATATAATGGTGATTATAAAAATCTAGAAATAAATGAAAGTCAACAAAATTTTGTACCATTTTTGTCACACCCCTGGCCAAGGCGGCGGAACATGCCAGGTTGTGCGTTGTGCGACTGAGCTCATGGATCACAGGTAAATTAAATATATAACACAAGTATAAGAAAAAAACAAAACAACATTTGTATTCCATCTTATTGTAATACCCTGTTTTGAATCGTTTCATAATTCGGGATCGTGACCAGAAGACTAGTTATCATAAGGCTTCGGGTGTAACATCCCAAAATACGACACAAAAATTTTTGTTTAATAATTACTAAAAACATCATGTCAATATCATAAAATAACACTCATACGTCAATATCTCAAAACCATAGCAAAGTATTACGAGAAAACTGTATCAAGACTGTAACAAATCACATCTATGAAAAAATAAAACAACTCCCAAGACAAACTAAAGTTGTAGTGTGTGCGATGCCATCAACCCGAACTCTTCCTTTTACTTGCGGAAGTACCTGAAACCAAAACTGAAACTGTAAGCACAAAGCTTAGTGAGCTCCCTCAAACTACCACATACCATACAATAACATATAACACATACTGGGCCTTGCCCACTGCATCGGACCGAAGTCCGGAACTAACCAGGGCCTTGCCCTCTACATCGGACCGAAGTCCGGGACTAACTGCATTGGACCGAAGTCCGGAACTGTCTGGGACCCTATCCCCTGCATCGGATCGAAGTCCGGAACTAACTGCATCGGACCGAAGTTCGGAAACTAACTGAGCATAACATAGCATAGCATAAACATATCAACTAGCATGAACACATAAACTGCATATTGCATCGGGTTGTAGCCCGGAATACATAACACATAAATACTATCTGAGCCACGAAGGCATCAAACATTCTAACTACTGCATCGGACCGAGGTCCGGAAACTACTATTAATTAAACGGGCCGACATTATGGCCTTAGACCCGTTCCTACTGGGAGGAAACTCACCTCGTAATGCTGAATGTTGAACTCCTGAATGAGAAATCCCTGACTGCTACTCTGGCTGCTTCCCAGCTATCATGGGAAATAAAATACTAAATCAGAATAGGGATTCCTTTATGGATAAAATGACCATTTTACCCCTACTATGGTGTGGATCACAAACATGGCCCAAAACCTTAATTCCTTCTAAGTCCATCCATGGCCCCACTATAGGCCCACTAATGGCCCAATTTGCTATATTGGGCCTAGAACTCTTTTATTGGGCCTTACTCAAGCCCAATACTAAATCCTTGGTCCTTAGCAACTGACTTCTGATGGGCCATAAAGGCCCAAGGACCCTAAGCCTAAAACCCTTCCCACACCGAGGCCCAACACTCGAAGCCCAAACTGGCAGCGTACGCGAGGCGTACACCAAGGTACGCTGAGCATATTGGTTGCTGGCTTGTACGCGGTGCGCACTTCCTTGTACGCCCAACGTACAGCTCTGTTAAGCCAACATCTCATTAAGTGCTTAATAATCCGATCCAGAAGCTACAACTCCAAATCCTAAGCTTATTCCATGACTTAAGCCATAAAGTTGCTTACTTGATGGCTTACAAGTCTCATAAAGGCTCAAACTTCCACAAATAACATTCTACTTCCATAAAGCTAACTAGATCTCATGCATGGTTCCATATAAGCCACAAAGATCAAAACTTTACTGTTATGGGGACACTTGAGCTTCAAGGATAGCAATCCCAAGCTCAAAAAATGAAGTTGCAAGATAAAGGTCCTTCCTTTGGACCTAAAAGGTCCAAACTTCCAAAAAATCCTAGATCTAAACTTACAAGAGGAAAGTTGGAAGCTTTATACCTCTTTTGAATGCCAAATGAAGGAATGATCCCAGATCTATGAGCTCAAGGTGCTCAAGTTCTTCTTCTTCCACTTCTCTTCTTCTCCTTCTTCACAAAAATAAGCTCAAAGATCAAACACACACAAGCAAGGAGCAAAGGGGGCGAACTAGGGTTTCTCTAGAGTGAATGATAAGTGAGGAGGCCAAATGGGAGGCTATAATGGGGTTTAAATACGCCTCAACCCTTAAAATTAGGGTTTTCCACCTGGTCGCGTACGCTGGGCGTACCATAAAGTACGCTGCGCGTATGCTCAACCTCCCAGCGTTTCATTTAAGCAGTACGCCCCGCGTACGGCTTATGGGCTGCTTACACTTCGGCCCAAAAAATAAAAGGCCCACTCTCAAGAACAATTCAATTATAGCCCAAAATACACTGAAGAATTAAATAAATATATACCTCGGAAACGATCGTTACATCGGGCCTTAGGGGAAAGAGAGACTTATACCCCTTTGGATGTGGGTAATAAAGATTAGGTGATTCGAGAGTTCGGTTGGTGCTTTTGGAGCCCAAGGGTATAATCGTAAAGTGATAGTTCGGGCCTTTTATGAATTTTAGATTTAAATTCAGAAAGTTTTAAGGAAAATGAGAGTTGATAAAGTTGTAGAGTTTCTCATTACCTTTCTGTGGATATAAGGATCGTTGAAATGAAGAAGTTATAACTGTTTGCAGTTATGATGATTTTTGGGTTAGCTGCGTACGTTGGGCGTACTAGGGTATCCCTAGTATGCTGGGTGTACGCCATCAGTGCCCCAAACCCTATTTTCGTCGTTTTAGCCCTATTTAAGCTCCTTAACTTCCCTAAACTCACTCCATTCTCAGCCTCCACCTCTCCAACATCCTCCCTTGAAACCCAAACCCTAGTTTGAGCCTTATGAGCAGAAAAGAAGGTGTTTTAAGTGCTTTAGAGTGTTCTTAGTGCACCTTAGAGGTGAAGGAACTCATTGAAGAAGCGTTGGTTGGATTGGAGCTTGTAGTTCCAGACCTTGTTCACATTGATCTTTCTTCTGGAGGTATAAAGTTTGAATCTTGATGATGAAATTGTTAGATCTAGCTAATTTTGGGTGTTATGAGTTTTTGGTTACTTTAGTGCATAAAGTTTAGATCTTGAAAGTTTTTGACCTTGTTATGGATAAAGTTAGAAACTTTATCCATCTAAATATTATATTGATTCAAATCTAAAAGCTTGAGACTTGGACTTAATAGATTAAGTTGGAAAAGATGCATTTTTGGTCCATTTGAGACTTAAAGACTAGATCTTGGTTGGTCGGACCATTCTAATGTATAAAGTTGGAAACTTTATCCATTATGGAGTTATTAGGAACCATAAAAATATTATCTTTATGGGTTTTGATGAATCATGCTTAAGTTGATGTTCATATTATAAGTTTAGATGGATAAAAATGGATTTGGGTCCTATTCAGACATGCAGAGGAATAAAGTTGGCAACTTTATAGATTAAGACCTTATTTAGAGGTGAAAGTTGGATGAGACCTGTGGACGAGGCTCGTATGATTATGATAGTGTAGATGAGACTCGATAGAGATCGGTTGGAGCAAGGTATTGGATTATGTTTAGAGTAGAATAACTATGTGGCCAATAATTGGTTTTCGTGTTATTTTTAGGCTAGGGTAGCCTTTACTAATTAGACTCATAGTAGGAGCCTGGTGGTTGGAGCAGGTGTGAGACTGTCAGTCTCAGTGGTGGATTGGGAATTTTATATCTCAGTTTAGTGGAAGGTCGCTGTAGAAGCAATTATTTTTGGATAAAATTCAAGTGTAAATCTTTGGATTTCGGAACGTGAGTTATGTTCCCAGTTGACACAAGGGGTTGAGACTCGTCTTGGGGGTCACCTTTGTTTTTATGAAACATCTTTTCAACAACATGGTATGGTGAGGATTCTGTTTGCCAAAAAATGTCATATAGATGATTTAGGACCGGAATGGTTTCTTTCATTTTAGATTGCAAAGATATGTCCTATTGATAGTATTTTAGAATGGTTTTGCATGTTAGGAAGTCGGATAAGGTGTTGGATTCCTAGATATGATCTGAGTAGTGATGATTGTCCTTCGTTGGTTAAGGTTAGTGGGAGTAAGTATTCGTTTGTCGTAAGTATGTGAGTTCTACTAAGAATGAGTTCGATTATTGGAAGGCCACCGTATAATGGGGTCGACTTTCATCAGGGATCTGGAAGAGTTGGATGTTATGGGATTTTGGTCACTTTAGTTTAGATCTGGAAAGTTTGTGACCTTGTTATGGATAAAGTTGGAAACTTTATCCATATAAACATCATATTGATTCAAATCTAAAAGTTTGAGACTTGGACTTAATGGATTAAGTTGGAAAATATGCATTTTGTGTCCCTTTGAGACTTAAAGACTAGATATTGGTTTAATGGATAAAATTGGAAAATTTATCCATTATGGAGTTATTAGGAACCATAAAAATATCATCTTGATGGGTTTTTATGAATCACACTTAATTTGATGTTCATATTATAAGTTTCGATGGATAAAAATGAGTTTTGGGTCCCATTAAGACATGCAAAGGAATAAAGTTGGCAACTTTATGGATTAAGACCTTATTTAGAGGTTAGATATGAGTTTGGACATTTTGGTATTAAGCATTAAGTGCTTAACATGAAGTTTTGGTTACCTGATGAGTACGCTGGGCGTATGTATGCATACACTCAGCGTAATGCAAGAAGTCCCCATCCTTGAGCTTTAGCGAGTTGTAACTTGTGCTTCAGTGGGCTATATGCGGGGCGTACAAGTTGGGTACGCAAGGCATACTCGCAAGGTCTTCTTTTGGGCCTTGGTTATTTTGTAGTTTGGGTTATGGGTTATTGGATTAGATATGAGAAGGGTAAGATATTCTTTTACCCATTGGAAGTATAGAGTATGGATTGGACCTTGCATTTTGGGAAATGACCTTAATTATTGATTAATATATTTGATTATGTCCAGTGTGAGGTTTCAGGTGGAAGCAACATGTGTATCTTGGTTTATCTCGGATTGAGGTGAGTTTCCTCACTATGTTTGGCGGGTTGAAAGCACCAATGTTGTAGTGGTTGAAACAAGGATTCCGGAGATATAAAGAATGTCGAAATTCGAGTTATAACGAAGAAGTTATGATATGTCGAAGTTTCGCGACAAAACCGATGCGACACTGTGTGATGTAAAAAATGAGTTTATGATAGAGCAATTTTTAGCCTTAGTGATCTAAACGAAAGTCATAGTGTTCATTAAACCGAGAACGTGCATAAAAAGAATGCCCAAATCTGACTTCTTATGAGGAAATTATGATTTTTCTAAGTTTCAGCTTAGCAGTATGCATCCCAAAACTCGAAATTTAGATTGAGTAATTTTTAGCCGAGAAAATCTAAAGAAGAATCTAAGATCTTGTTGATTGTAGTTTAATGGTAAAAATACAGATGAAAACGAACGTCGGATGAAGAAGTTATGAATTTTTAACGGACATTTTCTGTCCCGGTCTGTTAAAAATATAACTTTAAAAATAAAGTCAAAATTAGCCGACGGAGTCAAAACGAAAGTTGTATAGTATAATCTCACCTACGCGTGGATATAAAGAACGTAAAAAACGGAGCTCGTATGCAAAATATTTGAAAATTTGAAGTTATGGGCACAAACTTCAAAGCTTATCCGAAGGGAACGCGCTGCGTTCGGAGGGAATGTCCCGCGTTCGCATGCAGTGACACGTATCTCGCATCTTGACACGCCCGAAGCCATGCACCAACCGGAACGTGATGCGTTCGTGCTGGCCAGCCTACTATAAAGCTCCGGTTTTTGTTTACTAATTTCATTCTCTTTCAATCTCTAGCCTCTCTTTTAGTCTATCATACATTTCCTTTTGAAACCTCAACCCATATATAACATTGCACTTGTTGGTTTTTTCTTCTTTTCTTCTTTTTTCTGTTACATCATTGTTACTTTAAATAATTTTCTTATCAAGACATTTTACTTTAAAAAATCTTTACAATTTTTTTTTCTTATGTAGACATTTTACTTTGAAAAATCTTTACAATTTTTTCTTATCTATTAGACGATTTAATTTGAAAAATCTACCAACTATAGCATTGTACTTTTAGTTTGTTTATTTATTTATTTTTTTTAACACATTTCTCTATGAAAATTTAACCCATTTAAAGCATTGCACATTTTTATTTACTTTTTGTTACAACGTTGTTTTTTTTTTTTTCAAAAAATTTCATATCAAGGCATTTTACTTTAAAAAATCTCTACCTTTTATATTTCAGTCATAGCATTATACTTTTAGTTTTCTTATTATAAGCACACTTCTCTTTGAAAAAGCAATCCAGTTAAAACATTGCACTTTTTTGTTTTCTTTTTCTTACAACTCAGTGTTTTTTTTAAAAAAAAATTTTATCAAGACATTCTACTTAAAAATGTTTCCAGTTATAGCATATTAATTTCACTTTTCTTATTATAAGCATCTTTTTTCTTTAAAAGGTCAATCTAATTAAAGCATTGCACTTTTCCATTTTCTTTCTGTCACAACTTTGTATTTTTCAAAAGTTTTCTTATCAAAACATCTTACATAAAAAAATATTTACATTTTATTCTTATCAAGGCAATTTACTTTTAAAAATCTACCAAGTATATCGTTGTACCTTTAGTTTTCTAATTATAAGCATTTTTCTCTTTTAAAACTCAATCCAATTAAATCATTGCATTTTTCTATTTTCTTTTTGTTATAACTTTGTATTTTCCAAATTTTTTCTTATCTATACATTTTACTTTAAAAAGCTGCTACATTTTTTTTCCTTTTCCACGCATTTTTTAAAAATCTTTCATTTGTAGCACTGCTAAATAAAGTATCACACTTTTTCGTTTACATTCTAATACAACTTTGTATTTTTCAAAAAATATTGCTATCAAGACATTTTACTTTATAAAATCTTTACATTTTTTTTTATTTGTTAGACTTCAACTTTTAAAAATCTACCAACTATAGCATTGTATTGTTAGTTTTTGTTTTTTTAGCACATTTTCCTATGAAAAATCAACCCAAATAAAGCATTGCACTTTTCTGTTACAACTTTATTATCTTTCAAATTTTTTCATATCAAGATACTATACTTTAAAATATCTTTACATTTTATTCTTCCTTAGGCATTTTACTTTGAAAAACCTGCAAATCATAGCATAATACTTTTAATATTCTTATTATAAGCTCATATCTCTTTAAAAAGTCAACCCAATTAAAGCATTGCACTTTTCATTTTCTTTTTTGTTATAATATTGTATTTTTCAATTTTTTTTCTTATCAAGTCATTTTACTTTGAAAAATCTTGAAATTTTATTTTTCATATCAAGGCTTTTGTACTTTAAAAAATCTACCAATTATAGCTTTGTACTTCTAATCTTCCTATTATAAGCACATATTTATATGAAAAATTAACTGGTTAAGCATTACTGTTTTTGGTTTAATTTCTATTATTACTTTGTATTTTTCAAATTTGTATCAAGACATTTTAGTTATAAAAATATTTACATTTTTTTCGTATCAAGGCATTTTACTTTGAAAAATTTACGATTTATAGCATTGTACTTTTATTTTTCTTATTATAATTCAACCCAATTAAAACATTGCATTTTTTGTTTATTTTTTGTTACAACTTTGTGTCTTTCAAAAAAAAATTATCAAGATATTGTACTTTAATAAATATTTACATGTTTTTCTTATCTAGACATTTTACTTTAAAAAATCTTTACAATTTTCTATTAAAAATTAACCCAATTAAAACATTGCACTTTTTCATTTACTTACAGTTACAAATTTGTTTTTCAAAAATTATCATATCAAAACATTTTACTTCATAAAATCTTTACACTTTATTCTTGTTTAAGCATTTTACTTTGAAAAAATTACCAATTATAGCATTGTACTTTCAGTTTTCTTATTATAAGTTTATTCATCTTTAAAAGTCAACACAGTTAAAGCTTTGTGCTTTTCTAATTTCTTTTTTGTTACAACTTTGTTTTTCCCAAAAAAATTCTTATCAAGTCATTTTTCTTAAAAACAATCTTTTTATTTGTTTCATTTATAGTCATTTTACTTTGAAAAATCTACCAACTATAGCATGGTACTTTTAGTTTTCTTTTTACAAGTACATTTACCTTTGAAAAGTCAACACAATTAAAGAATTGCATCTTTTCATATACTTTCTGTTACAACTTTGTTTTTTTTCAAAATTTTCATATCATGACATTTTACTTCAAATTATCTTTACATATTTTTTCTTCTCTAAACATTTTATTTTTATAAATCTACGCATTATACCTTTAGTTTTCCTATTATAAGAACATTTCTCTTTGAAAAATCAATTAAAGCATTGCATTTTTCTGTTTTCTTTATATTACAACTTGGTTTTTTTCAAAAAATTTCTCATCACAACATTTTACTTTAAAAAATCTTCCAGTTATGGCATTTGTACTTTCAGTTCCCTTGTTATAAGCACATTTCGCTTTAAAAAATCAATCCAGTTAAAGCATTACACTTTATTGTTTTCTTTTTTATAACAACTTAGTGTTTTTCAAAAAAACTTCTTATCAAGACATTTTACTTAAAAAAAATTCCAACTGGATCATTGTACGTTTAGTTTTCATGTTATAAACACATTTTTCTTTAAAAATTTAACCTAGTTAAAGCATTGCACTTTTCCATTTTCTTTCTGTTACAACTTTGTATTTTTCAAAGCTTTTCTTATCAAAACATCTTACATAAAAAATATATTTTAGTCTTGTCAAAGCATCTTACTGTGAAAATCTACCAATTATAGCATTGTACTTTCAGTTTTCTTATTATAAGTATATATCTCTGTGAAAACTCAATCCAATTAAAGCATTATTTTTCAATTTTTTTTCGTTATCAAGAAATTTTACTTTAAATTTTTTTCATTTTTAATTCTTTTGGCATTTTACTTTAAAAATTCTACCATTTAAAGAATTGTACTTTCAGTTTTTCATTTTATTTCAAGCACTTTTATCTTTAAAAGGTCAACCCAAATAGAGCATCACACTTTTCCATTTTCTTTCGGTTACATCTTTGTATTTTTTAAAATTTTCTTATCAAGACATTATAAATTAAAAAGTATTTACTTATTTTTGTGTGTGTGTGTCAAGGCATTTACTTTGAAAAATCTACCAGTTATAGCATTGTTCTTTTAATTTTCTTATTATAAGCACATTTGTTTATGAAAAATCAACCCAATTAAATCATTTCACTTTTCCGTTTTCTTTCGGTTACATCTTTGTGTTTTTCAAATTTTTTCTTATTAAGAAATTTCACTTTAAAAAATATGTACTTTTTTTTTAATAAATTTCTAGGCATTATACTTAGAAAAAACTACCAATTATAACTTTGTACTTTACAAAAAATACATTTTTGTTCTACTCTAAGGCATTTTACCTTGAAAAACCTACCAATTTTAGCATTCTACTTTCTGGTTTCTTTTTATAAACACATTTCTTAGAAAGAGCCAACCCAAATAAAGCATTGCATTTTTTAGTTTTCTTTCTGTTACAACTTTGTATTTATGATTTTTTTTCTTATCAAGATATTTTATATACATTTTTTTTTCTAATCTAAGCATTTTACTTTGGAAAAACTACCAATTCTAGAATTGTACTATAATTTTTTTTATTATTAGCACATTTTACTTCAAACAATATTTACAATTTTTTCTTATCTATTCATTTTACTTTGGAAAATGTACCGATTATAACATTTTTCTTTCAGTTTTCTTATGATTAGCACATTTCTTTACGAAAAGTCAACCCAATTAAAGCATTTTTCTTTGAAAAATTCACCATTTATATCATTGTAGTTTTAGTTTTCTTATTATAAGCATATTTCTCTTTGAAAAAATCTACCAATTATGGCATAGAACTTTTTAGTTTTCTTTCTGTTACAAGATTTTAACTTTCAAATTTTTTCTTTTCAAGACATTTTACTTTGGAAAGTCCCATCAAAATTTATTTTATAAAGCTGTTTTATATTGAAACTCTATCAATTCTAGCATTATACTTTCAGTTTTCTTGTTATAACCACATTTCCTTATAAAAAACAACCCAATTATAGCATTGCACATTTTTTATTTAGTTTAGGCATTTTACTTTGAGAAAATTTCTTATCAAGACATTGTACTTTTAAAAAGTCAACCCAATTAAATCATTGCACTTTGAGAAAATTTCAAATTTTTTTCATATCAAGTCGTTTTACTTTAAAAATATCTTTACATTTTTTCTTCATATTTAGGCATTTTACTTTGAAAATCCTACCAATGATAGCTTTGCAGTTTTAAATTTCTCTTTATAAATTCATTTCTCTATGAAAAACAAACCTAATTAAAGCATTGCAATTTTATGTTTTCTTTTTATTACAACTATGTATTTTTTTTAAAAAAAATCTTATCAGAACATTTTACTTTAAAGAATTATTACTTTTTTACGCATCTAGACATTTTACTTCAAAAGCCAATCCAATCAAAGCATTGCACTTTTCCGTGCTGTTTCTGTTAAAACTTTGTATTTTTTAAACTTTTAGTTTTCTTACTATAAGGACTTTTCTGTTTAAAAAGTCAACCTATTTAAAGAATTGCACTTTTTCGTTTACTTTCTGCTATCACTTCTTGTTTTTTAAAATATGTACATTTTTTCTTATGTGGACATTTTATTTTGTAAAATCTACCAGTTATAGCATTGTATTTTTAGTTTTCTTTTCCTAAGCACACATCCCTATTAAAATTCGACCCAATTAAAGTATTGCAAATTTCCGTATCAAAACATTTTACTTTAAAAGAACTTTACATTTTAATCTTCTCTAGGCATTTTACTTTGAAATATCTACCTACTATAGCCTTGTACTTTCAGTTCTCCTATTATAAGCTTCTTTCTTTTTAAAAAGTCAGCCCAATTAAAGCATTGCACTTTTATAATTTCCTTTTTGTTGCAACTTTGTATTTTAAATTTTTTTACCTTATCAAGTAATTTTACTTTGAAAAGTCTTTACATTTTTTCATATCCATGCATTTTACTTTGAAAAATCTACCAATTATAACTTTATACTTTTAATTTTCTTATTATAAGGACATGTCTCTATGAAAAATCAACCAAAAAAGTATTATAAGCAGTTTTCTAGCAAATATAGCTTTGCGTTTTCAGTTTTGTTATTATAAGCAGTTTTCTCTTTAAACTGTCAACCCACAATTAAAGCATTGCCCATTTCTGTTTTTTATCGAATACAAGTTTGCATTTTTCACAAAACCAAAATTATCTAGAAATTTAACTTTAAAAAATGTCAATTTTTTTTCTTCATATGAAGGCATTTTGCTCTGAAAAATATTCCATTATAGCATTGTAGTTTTAGTTTTCTAATTCTCATCATGCTTCATTTTTTCTCTAGGTATTGTTATCCTTTCTCTATACCCACATAGATTTACAATTATTTTTTTAAGATTTAATGGGGCTAAAACACATTATCTGTCGATGTACTTCCCATTGTAATAGTTCTTTGAGGGTCTAATGTCATCTGAAGATAAAATTATTCACTAAATTTTGTTAAATACTAAGTTTGGAATGGTTTTGGTTCATGTTTGATTAGTTAAATCCTCAAGTATTTTAATTTTATTGATTTTGAAGTTTTTAGGTTTTTGCAGTAGGAGAAGGGCAGATTGAGTTAATAAGGTATTAATTTCATCATTCATCTTCTTTTTCTAAATAAAATCAGTTCTGATCCCTTGCTTATCTTGATTTGGTTTATCTTACTGGTTTTAACTATCAAGTGTTTTCTTTCTTCTTAGTTTGATTATGGCTTATATTACTTCTACTTATACTTTGTCTACTTAGGGTCTGATATGAGTAATTTAGTCAAAGATGCTTCCATGGATCCCATCAAAGTGGCTTTGGAACAATGACTTCTTTTTTTGCTCAGGTTCTTACCAATCTATTATGTTGCTCTATAATTATTCCATGCCTTCAAAATGTTTGATATAATGTTTCAGTAGATTATGTAGCATATTTACTAATTTTACATTTTTGTAACAACACATTTAAGCTTGAATTCTTATGCTGCTCCTGATTGCACTGCAAAGTTCAAGGTATGAATCCAATTTTACCTTTTTGTCCAATTTGTATTCATTTTTGTTCGCATTGATAATGTAAGACACAGTTGATTGAGTGATACTAAACATTTGTATATTTTCTTGTGTTTGTAATTCTTTTCAGTTATAGTGGAGATATTGATTCTTGTTCACAATTGTGTGTTCTTAATACATGTATGTTTTACTAAACATCTATATATTTTGTTGTGTGCTCTTAGTTCTTGTTGTATTATGTATCAATTTACATTGATTATCATTTTACTCCAAAGAACATCAATAAGAAACTGGGCTAAATGCAATAAATAGCTAAATACTCCAATTTCTTGCTAATACTACAGAGTAACTTTCAACTTTTTTTTTTTTAATGAAGGCAGTTTACTTTGAAAAAACATCAAAAGTTTCCTTTTGAAACTTCAACCCAGATATAACATTGCACTTATTAGTTTTTTTTCTTCTTTCTGTTACATCATTGTTACTTTCAGTAATTTTCTTATCAAGATATTTTACTTTAAAAAATCTTGATGTTTTTTTTTCTTATGTAGACATTTTACTTTGAAAAATCTACCTAATTTGAGCATTACTCCTTTTCATTTTCTTTCTGTTACAATTTTGTATTTTTCAAAAAAACTTCTTATCAAGACATCTTACATAAAAAATCTTTACATTTTATTCTTATCAAATGCATTTTTACTTAAAAACCTATCAGTTATAGCATTGTACGTTTAGTTTTCTTATTATAAACATATTTTCTGTTGAAAACTTAATCCCATTAAATCATTGCACTTTTCTGTTTTCTCTCTTTTACAACTTAGTATTTTTCAAGTTTTTTCTTATCATGATATTTTATTTTAAAAAATTTCACTTATTTTCTTTTCCAGACATTTAATCTGAAAAGTCTACCATTTATCGCATTGTACTTTCAGTTCTTTTATTATAAGAACTTCTCTTTGTAAAAAGTCAACCTAAATAAAGTATTGCACATTTCCATATACTTTCTGATACAACATCTTATTTTTCAAAAAAAAAATTGTTATTAAGACATTTTACTTCAAAAAATCTTTACATTTTTTTTCTTATGTAAACATTTTACTTTGAAAGTTCTACCAATTATAGCATTGTACTTTTAGGTTTTTTTTATAAGCACTTCTTCTTGTGAAAGATCAGCCATATAAAGCATTCTACTTTGTCAATTACTTTTTGTTACATTTACTTCAAAAAATCTTTACATTTTTTTTCATCCTGAAACATTTTACTTTGAAAAATCTACCGATTATAGCATTGTACTTTTACTTTTCTTAATCGAAGCATTTTTCTCTTTTAAAACTCAATCCAAATAAATCATTGCACTTTTTCATTTTCTTTTTGTTACAACTTTGTATTTTTCAAAAGTGCATTTCTCTTTGAAAAGTCAACCCAGTTAAAGATTTGCACTTTTTTGTTTACTTGTTTACAACTTACAACATTGTTTTTTTTTCAAAAAAGTTCATATCATTACATGTCACTTCAATTTTTTTTTTTTTTACGTTTTTATCATCTCTAAGTATTTGACTTTTAACAATCTTCCTTTTATAGTAATGTAATTTCAGTTATCTTATCAAACACATTTTACTTTAAAAATATATATTTTTTCTAATCCAGACACTTTACTTAGAAAAATTTACCAATTACAGCTTTGTAGTTTAGGTTTTTTTTTTATTATAAGTACATTTCTCACTATAAAGTCCAACCTATTTAAAGCATTGCACTTTTTCATTTTTTTTTTGTTATAGCTTTTTGTATTTTTCAAATAAAATTCTTCTCAAGATATCTTACATAGTTTATTTTTTTATTTTTATTTTTATTTTTTGCATTATACTTTCAGTTTTTTTTACTGTAAGGACTTTTTGTTTGCTTTCTAATACAATTTGCTATATATCAAAAAAATTTGTTATCAAGAAATTTCACTTTAAAAAATCTCCACTTTTTTCCTATGTAGATATATTACTTTGAGAAAATCTACCAATTATAGCATTGTACTTTTAGTTTTCTTTTTATCAGCACATTTTCCAATGAAAAATCAACCATTTAAAGCATTCCAAATTTCAAATTATTTCTGTTACAACTATGTTTTTTTCAAAAAATTTCATATAATGACATTTTACTTCAAAATATCTACATATTTTTTTCTTCTCTAAACATTTTATTTTTAAAAATCTACCAATTATAGAATTATACTTTTAATTTTCCTATTATACGCACATTTCTCTTTGAAAAATCAATCCAGTTAAAGCATTGCATTTTTAAGTTTTCTTTGTATAAGCACACTTTGTTTGAAAAGTCAACCCAAATAAAACATTGTAGTTTTCCATTTTTTTCTGTTACAACTTTGTATTTTTCAAAAAAATTCTTATCAAAGACCTCTTACATAAAAAAAAATTTACATTTTATTCTTATCAAGACATTTTACTTTTAAAAATCTGCCAAGTATAGCATTTTACTGTTAGTTTTCTTATTATAAGCATTCTCTTTGAAAACTCAGTCCAATTAAAGCATTGCATTTTTCCGTTTTTCTTTTGTTACAACTTTGTATTGTTAAAAAATCTTTACATTTTTTTTCTTTCTCAAACATTTATCAGAAAAATCCACCATTTATAGCATTATACTTTCAATTTTCTTGTTATAAGACTTTACTTATTAAAAGTCAACCTATATGTTTCAATTTTGTTTTTTTTTTTTCAAACATTTTCATATCGTGACATTTTACTTCAAAAAGTTTTTTTTTATCTTCTCTATGCATTATATTTTGAAAAATATACCGATCATAGCATTGTACTTTCAATTCTCTTATTATAAGCACATTTCTCTTTGAAAAATCAATCCAATTAAAGAAGTGCATGCTTTTGTTTTCTTTTTTTATTACAACTTAGTGTTTTCCCAAAAATAAATCCAATTGGAGCCTTGTAATTTCAGTTTTCTTATAATAAGTACATTTCTTTTTGAAAAATCAAGTTAAAGTATTGCACTTTTCATTTTCTTTTTATAACAACTTTGTATTTTTTAAAAGGATTCTTATCATAACAACTTTGAAAAATCAAGTTAAAGTATTCACTTTCAGTATTCTTAGTATAAGCATATATATATATATATATATATATATATATATATATATATATTTAAATCTACCAATTATACCATTGTAGTTTTAGTTTTCTTATTATAAACATATTTCTCTTCGAAAACTCAATCCACTTAATACATAACACTTTTCCGTTTTCTCTATGTTACAGCTTTGTATTTTTCTAATATAGGCATTTTATTTTGAATATTCTACCAAGTTCTTTCTTATCAAGACATTTTTCTTTTTAAAATCAACCAGTTATAGGATTGTATTTTCAGTGTTCTTGTTATAAGCACATTTTCCTATGAAAAGTAAACCCATATATAGCATTATACTTTTCAGTTTTTTTTTTTTTTTTTTTTTTTTTTTTTTTTTTTTTTTTTTTTTGTTGTTGTTGTTGTTGTTGTTGTTACAACATAGTAAATTTTAAATTTTTTACTTTGAAATCTTTCTTATCAAAGCAGATTAAGTTAAAAAATTAACCTAATTATAGTAATTTAACTTTCAAGTTTTTTCTTATCAAAGTATTTTGCTTTGAAAAATCTATCAAACTCTCTCTTATCAAGGCAGACTATGTTGAACATTCTACCATTTATAGCATAGTATTTTCAGTTTTCTTATTATAAACATATTTCCCTTTCAAAAACGAACATTTTCTAGCATTGCACTTTTCTGTTTTCTTTTGTTACAACATTATAACTTTCAAATTTTATCTCATCAAGTTTTTTTTTTTTTTTTTGAAAAATCAAACAAATTTTATTTAATCAGGTTATTTTACTTCGAAAAGTATATTTTCTCATAATTACATTTTACTTAAAATAATATTTACAGTTTTTTCTTATCTATGCATTTTATTTTGAAAAACTGTCAGTTATAGTACTTTCTCTTTGAAAAATCAACCCAAGTATAAGCATTGCAATTTTTAGTTTTCTTTCTGTTGCAGCATTGTAACTTTTAAAAAATTTCTTATTAAGGCGTTTTACTTTGAAAAAAACCATAATTTTTAGAGCATTTTTGTTCGAAAAATCAACCATTTATAGCATCATGCTTTCAGTTTTCCTAAAATAAGCACATTCCCCTTTAAAAAATAGACCCAAATATAGCACTGCACTTTTCATTTTTTTTTAAATTAAGTTATTTTACTTTGAAAAATCCATCAAAAATTCTCTTATCAAAGTATTTTACTTCTAAAACTTTACCAATATTAACTTCATAGTTTTTTTGAAGGTGTTTTATTTTACTTTGAGTGCTCTTATTGTAAGCACATTTCCCTTTTGAAAAGCAACCCATATACTTTTCAGTTTTCTTTTTTCTATTACAACATTGCAACTTCCACTTTTTTACTTATCAAGGCGTTGCATTTTGAAAAATCCATCAATTATGGCATAGAATTTTTTAGTTTTCTTTCTGTTACAGCATTTTAACTTTCAAAAACTTTCTTATCAAGACCATTTACTTTAAAAAGTCCCATCAAACTGATCAAGTTGTTTTATTTTGAAACTTTACCGATTATAGCATATGTTCTTCTTTTTTAAAGCACATATCTCTTTAAAAAAATATAGTATTGTACCTATTTTTTAGTTTTGGCATTTTCCTTGAAAATTTCATCAAAAAGTTTCTTATGACTTAACTTTGAAAATTCTACCAAATATAAAACTTTACTTTTTATTTATTTTTAAAATTTTCTTATAGCACTGTGACTTTCAATTTTTTTTCTTATCAAGACAGTCTTACTTTGAAAATTTTATGGAAAAATAACTTATCAAGGCGTTTTGCTTTAAAAAATAAGCCAATTATAGCATTGCACTTTCAGTTTTAGCTGATTTCCTTTTGTCCTTTTGAAAAATCAACCCATTTATAGCATTGCACTTTTCAGTTTTCTATAATTTGTATCATTTCAAAAAAAATCTTATTTAGGCGTTTTACTTTGGAAAATCTATCAATTATAGCAATTTACTTTCTGTTTTCTTTACAAAATATTTTACTTAAATGATATCAACTCCATTATCAGTGCTTTTGTTACAACATTGTAACTTTAAAGTTTTTTCTTATCAAAGTATTATTATTATTTTTTTTTTAAATCCATCAAAATCCTTTTTATCAAGGCATACTACTTTGAAAAGTTCAGTAGTTAAAGCATTGTACATTCAGTTTTGTTATTATAATCATATTTCCATTTGAAAAATCAATCTGATTATTATATTGCACTTTTCAGTTTGCTGTACATTGTTAAGTTCTGGGGATTCCTCTTTTCTTGTCATTTAAAACACATTCTTATTTATATACTCATAATTTTCATAAGGTTGGATGGATTTTTCTTAAAATAGGTAAAACACATCTTGTGCAATTACGCCTATTTAAATGTGGCTTATGTGTCCCATATTATAACAAACATGTATATTCTTAGTCCTATGATCATTTCATCGTTTTTCTACAGTTGCTTTATTTGTTGGCACCAAATGCACATATTCAATTCATGTCAACATTTGCATTGTGTTAAACTGCAATTGAGCTGGTTTGTTCCTTTCTCTTCCACTTGTTCTATTCATATTACTAGGGTTCCTATCTATTTGTAGCAGAGCTTTCAGTACATGTTACTTAAATTATTCTTACTTTTGTTTCCTGTTATGCAGTTTAAATTTTAAACAAATTTTGTTGTAGTTTTCACAATAAAGGGATATATCAATGCTACTTATATGGTGTCTTATTAGTTTCTCTTCCTTTTGTGAAATGATAGAATTTGTGGGGCACAAACATGTGACTTCTCTTCAATTATGTTTGAGATGTTTACATTAATTGTACTTGGGGTCCTTTTTTTTGGCATGTTTAGTTAATATTTTGTGTTTTTTAAACATGTGACTTCTTTAATCCACTCTTCGGCCTATGCTCACTCGTTTTCTCTATGAATGTAAACATCAAATTGTGGTTTTTTTTGTGGGTTACATCCTGAAAATTACACACATTTTAATGTATTTTTGTTAGAATTTCCATTTTCTTTTATCATGCAACTTATAACAAGAGTTGATACTGTTTGAGGTTAAAATTTCTTATGAATTGTTAAAATCCTCCAACAAAATCAAGCAATATGTTGTGAATGTCAAACCCAATTGTAATATTTCTTTGGAAGTTGATAACTGCATGAATACGTACACAACAAGATTTATTGGATTATAATCTGTAAGGTTGAGAATGGTAACCACAGTTCAGTGGTTTCAGCTTCAACTAAACCACTTAGATGTCCATCTTCAATCTTCAAATATTTTGTAACTTCTTTTTATCTATAAAATCTACACAAGTAGTTGTTGAGGATCCTATTCGTTATGAATAGATGACCACCTGATGCGTCTAATTAATTAATTTATTGTTCTTAGAAAATACAAAATTCTAATCGGTATTTTCTTCTTCTTTTACCCTTAACTTCCATAAAGTTTCCATTCTTATCAGAATTTTTCTGAATATGAACCTTACAGACCAAACAGTCAGGGTGAAGCTTGAAATGAGTATAACCGGGGAAAAAGTGGTTGACACCCTTTTAAGTTAAATTTACATGGGTTAGCATTATATCTTGTGCTTTTACTTTCTATTTGTTTAGTTATGTTTTATTTAGCAAACCATAAAAGGTCTTCTTGTTAATATGTGTATAGCATTAAAGGTTGTTTTCTTGATTTTCATGTGTTGTTAAATTGTAAAAAAATTGTGTTCATTTGTTGTTTTCCTCTTTAACTTTTTTTTTTTCTTCAAAATTCAAAGACAAGGAAAATCTTGTGTTGCCAAAATGGTTCTTGAGTTTCCTCAGTTCAAGAACAGTAGGATTTGTTTGTTATGCAGGTAATCTGTACATATTTTAGCACAAATTTTTATTAATTGACTTCCCATGTAAAGTTTTCATTTTTTTCATATTAAAGCCTTTTTTAGGTTGTTGGTATCAGGTCAATGCATACCACAAGTCCACAACTAGCAAACTTATGAGTTATGATTCAGTTTAACAAAAAAAAAGTAACATTCCCTCAATTCCAGAAAAGATGCAAGTTTTGACTTTTTCAACTTTATAATTCTTGTTCATTCTGAACTCAATTTCACCATTAGAAATACTACAAATTACAGAAATTGAGGATAAATTAATTAGGAAATTTATAATGATATTATACATCCAAGTACTACTATACTAGATTTGACTTTTGAAGTCAGCAAATTAATAACTAGAAAAAAAAATTGTAACCATATTGTAAAGAGTAAATTGCGCATTTGGTCCCTAACTTATTTTTTTAACTCGGAAGGTCCCTACTGTTTATATTTGTTACGCGCTTACGCGCTTAGTCCCTGTCTTATTATCTAAAAGGATTATTATACCCTTATTTAAATAAATTAAAATAGTGTTTTTAGGTAAGATAAGGTGAGGTGGAGGTGGGATTGGGATTGGGATTGTGTTTATTTAAATAAATTAAAAAATCAACGGCAAAATAGTCTTTTTAGGTAAGACAGGGACCAAGCGTGCAACAAAAACAAACATGGACCTTCCAAGTAAAAAAAATAAGTTAGGGATCAAACACGCAAATTACCCCAAACCATAGGGATCATTCGTGTAATTTACTCTATTGTAAATGATGGTTAATGCTCCATTTTACAACAAAGAGTGCTTTTCAAGAAAAAATGATAAGAAATATAAATGTCAGAAAGTTGTTGCAGCAAGTAAGCACAAGAGGGTTTGATTATATTCATCATTGACTTAGATTTAATATTGCAACATACAGATTGTTGATGGATTGGAATTTATGGACCATGGTTACTTTCAATATTTATGAATATGCTGCTCTGGAAAAGTGGTTAGTTTCTATGTTTTATCAGCCAAATTTCATTTATGTGTTGGGTTAAATGCAAGAATTAGTAAATGTGAATTCATTGATCTGTTTGTTATAGCATCCTACTTTTGTATATTTTTATCACATCATTGTTCTTTTAAAAATCTACCCAATTATATAGCAATAATTTTCAAATGCAAAAACAATTTTGAATGCTATAACTGGGTAGATTTTGCAAAGTAGAATGGCCTGATAAAAGATTTGAAAATACAATGTTATAACTGGAAAGACTTTTTTCTAGTTATTTAGGAAGAAAAAAAAAAAGTGAAAGCGCAATGTTGTAATAGAAAGAAATGGAAGTAGGATGATATAATACACATACAAATGAAACTACATTAATACTTCTTGCGTTTAGCCCTTATATTTATTATAAACATCAATAGTGGAACTTTCAATTTTATTGTTGTTAAATTTTTACCATCATTGTATGACTTGTTATCTTTTGCTATGGCTTCTTGCACATATAGGATCGGAGTTTTGTCTATCATGGACATTGCCTTCATCTTATGTTAGTTCAATGTTCAAAATTTCCCTCCCAAATAAATATATGCTTCTCTGGTTTAGTTTGTTGTGTTCTTGGAATGTTCTTGTTGGAACTACTCATTTGATGTTGGTATTACTATTGTTTAAAGATAACTCTCATAGAAAACCTTTTTTTCCTACTTGTCATGTTTGTCTATGATTTGTTGTTTGTATCTGTAATTCTGATTTAGCTTTCTTGTGTTGGAACTCACGCATTTGTATTTTTAGTTTTCTTTGTAGCTGTTTATTTCTCTTGAAGCTTAATTTCCAGGTTTTTGGCATTTAGAGCAAAAAGCTTTCACATTGTCTTGAATGGTAAGAACTTAAGGGACAAAAAGGGATAATTTCTTCTTTGTACAGACATTTAACAAAGTGGTATGGATGGTAATAGCTTAAGGGACCAAAATTGATGAATTTTAAAACCATGAGGACCATATATTTATGTCCATGATTTTAAAAATCAAAAAAAGTGCAC
This sequence comes from Lactuca saligna, assembly GCF_052625555.1. Classification (NCBI taxonomy): domain Eukaryota; kingdom Viridiplantae; phylum Streptophyta; class Magnoliopsida; order Asterales; family Asteraceae; genus Lactuca; species Lactuca saligna. The sequence goes on along the minus strand of NC_136421.1, from coordinate 262,039,939 downwards.
GCCTTAAGGCGAATCTACCATAAAACGTTTATGAAGCGCCGCTTCTAGGTGTGTATTTGATACATACGCTTCTTACATGTGAAGTGTACAAAGCAATTCGTGAATGAGATACCTACGCATATTTTTTAGCCTAATTTTGATTTTTTTTTTCTTTTCCAGTTGTACCTAGTCTTCTTCGCGTTCCACCTGTTCTTCTTAGCATCACACTTGGTAATTCTTCTTGAGATGATGAAATTGATGTTATCAATTGTGTTTTTATGTCCAATTTCTTGATTTCGACACACTGACATAGAACCATTCCTCTTAAGAACCAAATTTGACACTTATCCTTGTTTTTGCAAACACTTGACTCATCTTAACTACCATGGCCAAAAACCAAGCTTCTTTAGCTTTTTTTTTTTTTTTTTTTTTTTTCCAAACCCTCCGGGAAATCAATAAGCGTGAAATATCCATAATTCATACATGTAACCATAATAGGACACTTCATCATACTTGAATCATTATAGTGTCACATAAAAATTACCATGCAATGAAGTATTTACATATGTATACAATGATGTATAAACCCTTAGACTTAGCCATATCATTAGTTTGACAATTTAATCGTCATAACCAGTCTTAACATATATTAAACCATGCACATGTTTCATATCACATACTTTCTTACTTTTACACATATATTCCCTCGTAGCCTAATTCTTCATATTCATATATCAGTATCTATTTTTTGATAACTTTAAACATTTATTGGCATTATATAATCATTACTCATACGTTGACCTTTTACTAATAGTCAACATTCATAAACGTGTAAATCCATAATAATATTCGTATTATCGTATAATGTATGTATCTTATTGCAATGGCGAAATGTTATCTTTCATCCTCTTTTTCTTTAATACCTTTCGGAATCCCTTTTTGCCAATTCTCCAGTTAATCACATACTCCATAATAATGATGAAATTATTCGTAGACTCATTTCCATCTTGATTGTATCCATAATAATTACCTTCCCGTCATAAATCATCCCAACTTCACCATCATAATGAAATTATATATATATATATATATATATATATATATATATATATATATATATATATATATATATATATATATATATATATATATATATATCAATCCTTCATTTTATTCTTTCAACATATTTCACCTTTCACTTTTTTTAACACGTAATAATTTAAATTTCAACAGGAAAAAAAATATAATAATAATAATAATTAATATTTTGTTAAGTTATCAATAATAAAAAAAAACAATTGGACCCGTTTAAAAATGGATTACAATGTGGATTTACATTTATGGTTCACAACATGGATTCAATAAATGTATTCGACAAAACATTCAAAATATGGATTCAATTCACAAACTTGATTCAACAATCTCGATTCATATTCACAAAAATCGATTCGAATGTACACTTACAATTTTTTGATGCATGTTCTCATAATGGGAAAAGAGATGAGTCAGCGGGGAAGAGGAGAGAGAAAGAAAGCGTGGTTAATGCTCTTCTTCACGGTGCAATGTTCCAGTCAGTCGGGTACTGATCCCTAAGTATGACACCGTTGGGCAGCAGCATGATCATAACACATACATACCCTCATAACCAAATGAGTACATCCATATGTCTTTGGATCATAACATTATTATACATGACATGTTGGACTCTAACTGATTTCATACCAAAAAAAAAAATGAAAAACTAATTTATTTCATTAAATTTGATCACATAGTGTTTGAATCATTCTATTAGTTAGAATCCGTCCAATTAGCTTCCCTCAAACTCTTTTGACATATCCTAAGTTTGTCCCTTTGAATGCATGTTTATATGTGTGTTTAATAAAGTAGCAATGAAATTGCTATCTGTAAGATTTATTTTCATCTTTTAAGAAGCAAAATTTGGTTATACTCATAATCAAACAACATCACCAGAAATGAAAACCAACACCAAGTTTCAAGTTTCAACAAGCATCTAACAAACTAACTTATAACTAAGCCTTTTACTTATAACGAACCAATCCAAGAGAATAGTGACACCCCTATTTTCTAACAACAATTTATAAAACAGTGATCCCTAGTGTCTGTCAAATGTCAAATCATTCCACAAAGTGTAAAGTCAGAAAACTGGCCTGTATTAATCGGACTTCCAGACACTTGAAAAGAACTTCCCATTGTCTGAAAACACCACCACCACCACCTGCAAGGCCTTCAACATTTGCTCCCCCCTGCTTTTATCCAACCAAACTTAACAATGTTACCAACTAAATCGATGTAGCTAAGTTTATACAGCAACAGGATGCTCTGTACATATAATAAACAAACAAAAATAAATACAATTACTATTTGTTGTATTAGATAGTGATACTTGCCTTGGTGTTTGTATTTGATGACTGGAAGAAGAAGTAGAGATTATTTTGCAACTTCATCTACAGCATCTTTCATATTTGTTGTCCCCAACTTTCTTTTCTTTGATGTAGATTCCAGAGTCTCCTTTTCACTTTGAACCTCTTTTTCTTTTCCTTTGCCTTGTTCTCCCTTTTTAGCTTTTCCTTTTTCTAATTGCAATTCACCATTTGAAGGAAACAATGGAGGTTCTCGACCACTCAGACGACAAAACACTTTTTCAACTGTTTCATTTATCTCTCTCCCAAGTCCATTATTGTCTAAAATCAACTCCCAAACTGATTTAGAAGCCTTCTCAAGCACAGGGGTTCTGTACAAATGAAGGTACAACTAGAATATAATGCCAGAGAGTATATAGAATAGAAGAAAATGTTATCGATCTTTAAATGTCTTTTATAGAGTATAAATGGCTAGCTGACGCTTCAGATGAAACTTACTCAAGTTCTTGTCTAAGAGCATCAAAGAGTTCCCTTTTAGTTTGTTTCTCTGCCCCTGGTGTGTTGAGAACCTTGCTTTGCTCTACCATTTTTATAGTGGTACTCTTCAGCTCTTCCTATACGAACAAAACAAATCTTAAGATCATATAGAATACAACACAACAAGAATATACTACTTAAAACCTCTAAAGCCTAAAAGCTACAAAGAGATGAAATAAAAAAAATCAAGAGCAAGAGCAAGCACAGAAAAAGGTTAAACTATTCCCGTGAGAAGTAAATCGACATTCTTCTTCAGAAAAAAACACCTAACAAACTTCATTTTTTTTCACTGAGGAGAGATCACGATTAAAATGATCGTGAAATCCAAGTCATATTGATCGTGAAAACACTAATATGGAGTTGAAAACGACATTAAAACATACATTGGCTTTCAGCTGATTAATGATTTTCAATCTCATGGTGTCAATTGTGCCGTCGTTCATCAGCGATTCCAATACATCTTCCGGGGTTATGACTGAAGATGATGTTTCCATTTTTAAGGCCTGAAAATTCAAGTTTCAATCGTTAAAACTTACTCAAACCGAAAACTCCACGCACCGGTTTAAAGAAAAATGGAAGAAAAAAAAAAACCCTAGGGTTTCGGAGAAGTTAAATTCGAGGACAGTGAGATACTTACGGATTTTCAATTACAGAAACTGGATTGTGGAATGATTTGTGTTTGTGTTTGTGTTTGTGTTTGTGTTTGTGTGTGTGCGCGCGAGCACTTGATTTCTGATCAGCGGAACGAAAGAATGAACTTGGTTCGTGGTTGTTGGGGTGCTGTTTGTTCGTCGTAGACTTGCTTTCGTTTGAAGTGGCCCAATCTAAAGTTTTCAGACTTCAACTTGGATTTATAACACAAATCAGAAAATCAACAAATATAAATAAATTATAACCGAAGACTTCCAAAAATATCACATTTCGCAAAAACTAAATTGTAACAGTTATTTCAAAATAAATCTGAGTCTTTTTTACATCGATATATAAAAATAGCAACATTTTTTTGTCATTTATATTGATGTTGAAGATTATTGGTGATACCCGGTAAAGACCAAAATCTATGAAACTAACGTTTTGTTCTCGAGTTTTTTAATGAATAGAAGAGCATGAAGATGTTACGGTAGAAGTTAACAATCAATAGAATAACAAATATATAACAAATGAAATTCAAATAAAATATAAAGAAGTAATTCACAAGAAAAACATACTTGAATGTGTTACAAACTCGAAATTGTAGAAGATTGATGAATGCAATCAATGTCTTAAGACAGAAATTTCCAGGATATGGATCTGCGTTGAGGATACAACAATCAATCCAAAAAATGATATAGAATCTGTTGAAATTTTTTGTATTCCCTTCATCTTCAAAAATTTGCAAGAATTTATTGTAGTGTGATATGATTTCTATAACCCTCCACAAATGACTGAAAACAAGTATTTATAGATAGTGATTATGGTAGTTGGAAACCGTCAAAACCGAAAATAACTGTCATAATACATGTCAATTCAGTAATTATGAATTTAATAAAAATAAAAATTAATTTTGTAATTAAAAAATATTTAATTAATCAGCAAAACCCCAAGAGCTAAGCGTGGGCAAAAAAACCGGTTCAGGAACCGAATCGGTAGCTGAACCGAAAACCGGTTTCGCTCTGAACCGGTTCACATTTGAACCGAACTGTTGATGAACCGAACCGCCGGATTAAACCAATTCGATGTTTCAACCTTTGAGACCGGTTTGGAACCAGATTTGTCTGAACCGGTTTCCGATATTACAGTTGGTGAACCGTCTGTGAATCGGTTTTTGAATTCTACCTGTTTTTTTGTTTCTTTCTAACGGCTTTATAGCCGTTTGAGGCCGTGTAAGACCCACTTTGGCTCCTTTTTGACCATATTATCCATTCCTTTTAGTGTGTGTGTGTGTGTGTGTATATATATATATATATATATATATATATATATATTAGATGTTTAGCTCTCAACTTTACCTTAACCAAACCTCAAAAAACCTCTCTTAGTTTAAAAAACTCTCTTAATTCAAAAAATGGATTTGGCTTCCGTTGGTGTTGGAGATTCATCAAACAATCTTAGTGTTGTTAGCATCAAAGAAACAAATAGAAATCCGGCTATTTGGTGCAACTATGACATGTGTATAATGTTGAACGGTATAAAAAAAGCGCGATGCAAGAAATGTGGTGCTTTTTTCAATGAAGATGGGAGTTCGACATTGAAAACTCATATGACCAAAAGATGCCCCGCGGTGAAATTTGGGTCGGAACATAATCAAACAACAATGGCGAATGATGCAACATTGTGGAGTTACGACATGGCTAAAGTTCAGGATAAGATGGCGAAGTTCATGATTCAAGAATGCTTGTGTTTTGACCACTTCGACAACAAACGATTGACTTTATTCATCCAAGATACTCTCCAACCACGATATTGTCATGTGAGTCGTACTTCTATTAGACATGATTGTATTGAAAAGTGGAAACTTGCAAAAAATGAATTGATTTTAGGATTTCAATCTTTAGAAACCGGTGTGAATTTAACTTGTGATGTTTAGACGGCTCCTCACGGTTTACCGGATGCCTACCTTTGTGTTACCGTTCATTGGATTAATCCAACTAATTGGGTAATGATGAAGCGTACGATTACGTTTGAATTATTTGAGTACCCGCACACCGGTCGAAATTTATTTAAAATTTTAGATTGTATGATCAAAACTTATAAACTTGAAGGAAAGATTTTTTTTCTATATCTTTTGATAACGCTTCAAACAACACCATCGCGGTTGGACAACTAAAACTAAAATATAAACCAATTTGTGATGGTGTTTTTTTCATAGTCGATGTGTTGCACATATCATTAATTTGGTTGTGCAAGATATACTAACTAGCATTGAAACTATAAAAGATGGTTTCAAATTAGATCTGATCTTACATGATAATTTCGATATATGTATGCTAGATCTAGGGTTTATGAGCTTTAGATGATTATTGCATGTTCATTAGACAAATTAGATCCAAAACTTTAGGGTTTGCATGTACATCATAGGATTGATGTTTTCCTTAAAACTTATCAGCGGTATCAGAGACTAGACTGTTTATATAATGTATTTGATGTATTTCATAATCATTCAAGATTAAAATCACAAAATTCTGCTTTCTGGGGGTTGGACTCACCGAGTCCATGACTGAACTCGACGAGTCAGAGTCGTAGATGGCTGATTTTGCGGGATTTTAACCTATTTTGTTCTGGGATAATTACCAAAAACGTTTTTAATTAATAAAATCTGATTTTTATTGATTTTGTGTGATTATCCTTACTAAAATAGAAAATAATTGTCAAATTAATTGGATATTCATTGCCTTATGTGATAAACTTGATTTATTTGATGAATTATCTTGTAAGTAATTGAATTAGGTCAATTTTAGATAATTACCAATTATTTGATTAACTGAATTATTTGTAATTTGATCTAGATTGTTTTGAAAAGTTTCAAAACTTACCCTCAAGTTTTGGAATTTAAATTTTTGATTAAAATTTAATTTTGAAATATTTAAATCCTAAACCCTAATATTTTGGAAAAGTTTCAAAATTTGTCTTCAAGTTTTTGAATTTAAAATTTTGATTAAAAAGTTTAATTTTGAAATATTAAATTCTAAAACCATAAGTTTTGAAAAGTTCAAATTGCACCCTTATGGTTTTATGAAGTTGATTAAATGTATAATTAAATGAGATTTAATAAATCCATAATGATATGGTTTATATTTAACTAAATTAAAAGTATACTTTTATTAAATTAGACCACCTAGTATTTTAAAAGTGTAAAATACACCTTTATACTATATATAAAAATAAAAGTCAAATATTATATATGTATGAGTAAATATGCTAGTCTTACCTTTAGGAGACCTCATTCATGAAGTCGATCTATAAGGGGGTATAATGTTATGGTCTATAAAATGATTGTTTAATGGGTGTCCACTCTCACCCATCGTTTTCTTGATTGATGGAGGGTCGTTAGCCGAACGGGTAGCATAGGGCAAACCCTTTCCTCATTAAAAGTATAATGAATTATAAAGTAACTAAATGTTTTATAAAATTCCCAACCTTAGTTACTTTAGGCAAAAGTGAATTTGATGCAATTCCATGAAATTACACTTTGCACCCTTGCTAAAGACGATTAGTGGAGCGTGTGTGGTTAACCGGCACACTAATTAGGTTCTAAGCGAAGGTGGCAAAGGATGACAGGATGTTTTTCATAAATCGATGGAGTGTGTGTGGCTAACTGACACGTCGATTAGGTGACTGTTATATTGGGGGCACCGTGTATATTTGCATGGTTATTCACACCCTGTTTTGTGATCCTCGGCATCCCAATCACAAAACGAGGGATATATCGAGATTTAAACATTTCATTGAAAATTTCAATGAATCTTAAAAGATCTAGGAGTTTTCAATACATTTAAAACTTAATCTCTTTTTCGTTTTTCATGGTGGAAAATTAGTGAATCGTCAACCACTTACCTTCAAATGTTCTGCAATTTTGATTACAACATCCCTCTTCCAAATTGTAGAATATTGTATCGGTTCCTAGCCTTAATATCTCATTTGGGTGTTTTATTAAGGACTCAATCAACTAACTTGAATTTTCTCCCGTTTATAGATGCCTGATTCTAACTATGGTCTTCTCAAATCCCTTGGAACAAGCTTTCCACATGAAGATGATATTCCACAATTCGATCGAGGAACAAGAGATCATTCTTCAGTTCCTCCATCTCCTCCTATTGTTCTTCCCGACCCACAAGTTTGAAGGCTTGAAAAGTTCAAGCTCACTCAAGCCTTTTTGGCAAGTAAACATGAAGAAGGAAAGTCAGTATGTGTACACGTCTTAAAGATGAAGTCACACATTGACATGCTAAGAATGTTGGGAGTCGTTGTCTGTGAGAAGCTGGTTGTTTACTAGGTTCTTTAATCGCTTCCTGACTCATATAGTGAGTTCGTAAGAGAGTACTATATGATAGACCACGACGTGACCCTCATCGATCTCACCTATTTGCTTGTTGTTGCTGAATCAACAACGATTTGGCGCACCGGAGAAGCAAAGTTGATTGGTAGATCTACCTTCCAAACCTCCATTGACATAGGCAATGGCAACGAAAAGCATGCCATGGTTGAAAATTTTGACCATAAGAGAAAGGCAAAGTCTGAGGTAGTTTCGTGCACTGTTCCAAAAGAGTCAATTTACTTTTATTGCCTAGAGAAGGGGCATTAGAGACGAAGCTGCTTTGTCTACCTGAGAGATCTAAGAGATGGTAGAGTCAAGACGTATGACTTTACTTCAATTAAAATCCATTAACTAACTCTATAAGTTCCTATTTTTTTATTCTTAATACATGATGTGATAAGATTACATTTGATGTTTTGTATGATCGATGAAAAGAGAGGAAGCTTAAAGGAAGAAGTGAGTTGAATCTGACCGCGGAGAAATGGATTTCGATCACATGATTCGATGATCGGATTTTTAGAGCTGCTACTTAGAGAGTTATGATATATTGCTTAGAAATATGTAATAACGTAGTTTTCATTTGAATTGCATTGTAAAGACAAGTTTTTCCGCACATTTTATAAATAAAATAAATTTTGATTTTTGTCTTATTTATTTCCTTGCAATGGCATGTATGAAAAGTTGATGTTTGTGTATTTCTATTTTTAGCAATGTTGAAATGGATGTGATTCTTAGTTATGTTATTTGTGGAAATATCGAGAATTTATCAAATAATGAAAGATTCTCATCGCCCAGGTTTCAATTGGAGAGAAACTTCGAATCATACAACTTGCATTTTATGATGAATGAAAACCTTCATATTTGGAAAATTAAGACTAATTCCTTAACAAAGAGTCAAGTGAAGGACTAGAAGAACTGGTACACAATGTTGTGCACTAGTCAAGTCCACCACAAATAACAATAAGATTATTCGTCAAGATTTACTAAAAGTCTAGTAAATGTGGTTATGCTTACAAGATTAAGTATAATTCTGAATCATTGAAAAGTTTTAATGAATGGCAGAACGAATAAGAAGAAACAAATGGGCAGAAAGATAAAAGTTTCTCTAATCTGAAAAGATGGGAGAATACTTTAGTGTCATTGTTTATGATCGCCTTGTTGATTATGAAACCATATCACAATTAATCCTCTAAGGACATCTTAGTGCACCAGTATGGCTAAGAAGATGAATCGGAAATCGTTGAAATGGTTAAATTAGAAGGATGAGTCACACTTCGTTCCAAAATCAAGTCTTAAGAGTCATACTCCAAGATTGTGACTTGAGTGACGTAATCTTAAGTAGAAATTTTCTTACACTTGCACATTTTGGTAAGTTGTGATGTCTTGGATAAGACAAAGACCAACCAGTACCAAATTGTGTCAAGTGTTTTTCTTGATAAGAATCCGTACTAACTCTTGAATATTAGTTTGTCAAGAAATGTTTCTTGACAAGAGAATCCTATATGTCAAGATGTTAGTGGGAGTCTAAATCATCTTGATAAGGTTCAAGAACAAATCAAGAATAAACCTAGTTAAACACTAGCACACAACTAGAGGCCTGTAACCTATCGTGTTGACACATTCTTGTTTCTGTGCCATTCCAGTTTGGTCAACCGTGCATATGAGTTCTGTGAGTTCTCAATAGATTGCATAAAGACAAGCACCTTGTTCAATGAAAGTACGTTGACTCGTATAGGCGAGCTGTAAAATAACATGGAAGCAATAGTGGGATCATTGATGGCAAGAAATTAAGAATGAACAAGTTCTGTCCATAAGAGTTTGGATTTGTCATAAACATTATCTTATGATTATGGTTATGACAAATTCACATGGATAGGAACACATACACCATAAAATCTAAGTGTCATAAGGTTTCTCTCCTTTATGAAAACGATTGTGAGGAAACACTTTCACTAAGAGAGATTTTAAGGAGATAGTGATAGTGTAAATTGCATTCTCAAAATTTGATTATGATTACAACATCCCTCTTCATAGTTCGAATTGTGATATTTGACAATTAGTTTAAACATTTAAGACTTATTGCTATAAATGCTGAAATTGTTTAGACACACATATGAGTTATCTAAGGAAAGATGTATGAGTTTGAGAAGCTTAGATAAAGGCTTATCGAAGCATATCGTATTAGAAATATGAACTTTGGAAGTCAATAAGTATTGATTTCTAGAAGTCCATTTGTTTTCTGAATACGTGTCAAAGCTAGTGAGAGCATAAATGTTAATGCTAGTATAGATATAATCATCATGTTAGTGGGAGCATGATTATTATCTTAACTGTTGCAAGTTAGCAATTAATTATAAAAAACAAAAGTTTCACTTTGCAAAGTTGTAGGGGTTAAAAAATTGTTTTGCTATAATTAAGGGAGATAATATTATACTTTGTTTCAAAATCTAAATGCTTGGATCGAGAAATTTTAATCGAATTTCATCAAATGACATATATTGATATTATGCTGAAAAGATTCAACACAACAGAATTCTATATATAATAATATTATAGCAAGAACTGGTAAAGTATCAAGTTTTTCATTATGAATCGTGTCTCATACGCTTCGGGTACATGATCGATTGCATTTGTTGTAATATTTGACCGTTCTAAAATTTTCCAAATGCCTAGGGCATTAAGAGGGAAAAAGAACTAGAACCGGATTTGACTAAATTAATTAAACAACTGTCAAGGACAATCTAAGGTTCACAAATGATTGGTTGCTTGTGGATAGTTGGAAGTATAGTAATGAATTGACCATATTGACATTATTATGAATAGATAAGACTCTATTTAGAAGAGTTGTCGTATGACAAATATGGAAATGTTTCATATTAGGAGTTGGATGAGAATTTATGCCTAGATTAGAAACTTTTATGCAAGAAAGATGTTCAAAGAAATGCACTTTTAATGTGAGACTTCACATCTATGGAATTATCTTGTAACAATTTCCAATAGAGCATTTTGTAATTTCATTGGAAGTCTTGGTGATTTTTGTGCAATAAGATTACAAAAGGATCATTGCATGAAATATTAGAATCTAACATATTGGTAGGTTTTCCATGGTACAATTTTGTCAACCCTATATTATGTTATGGCTTGTCCCTTAAGAATGCATAAGAGATTATGCCACATTGAGATTTTAAGGATAAAACAAAAATATACGTGGATAATTGATAGATATCTTCGTTTATTCATTTGTGAAGATGGGATTACAAATTTACAATCGAACCTAACAAACTAACAAATTCAAAAAAATAAGACATACACATATATAACAAATATCGAGGAACACATGGGAACAACACCTTCGATCTTATGAATTTGCACCACTCAAATATCTAATATGAACTTGCATGCCAAATTGTTAACATCAAAGCACAAGATCGGTTCTGAAAAATTAAATATTCTCAAAAGCCTATAAAGAACAATAAAAAAACTTTTATCTTTATGATAGTTTTTTATTTTTAAATGAAAGTATATAATGATAAGAAAAAATGGGCCCTAAAGAACTGCCCACTCCCCATAATAAAAAGAACAATAAAAAGAACTGCCCACTCCCCATGTCAAAGCATTATTCACCTTATCCTAGAAAAAATGAAAAGAAAATCTCCAATCTTGTTGGAATAGTTAAACTTTATCTTTATATTTAGACTTTTTTCTAAAACGGTCTTTATGTAAGATCTTTTATATATATATATATATATATATATATATATATATATATATATATATATATATATATATATATTTTGCAATTTGATGTTGATTAAGACATCTCAGTCAACTTTGACTTCTTAATCGGCAACAACCAAAACTTTTGTTGGTGCAAACCCAACAATTATAAAGAAAATGTCTTAAACATAACAAAACAATATTATTGTCACCATGTCTAGCTAAACACACAAGACCACCAAGAGACTAACATCTGTATCGTTATATGTGCTCTACCTATTCGAAATGAGTTGTATATTTTATGAGGCTTCGTGAGATGAGATCTATAATGGTAGATTTTGAGTTGAATGGATGGATCCATGTCCAAGGTAAAATGGTAAATGAATCATCTATTTGTCAAATTAGACTAGCCTACTTAGTAAATGTGAAAGTCTCTTAGATTGCAGGTCCATATTCAAACCGAATTAACTATTTGATGATTTAAACTTCCAACCACTAACTAACCGTTAAAAAAAAATATTAACTTGATAATTTTAACTTCTAACCACTAATCAACCGTTAAAAAAAATTATTTATGTAGTAGAGAAAATTAATTTTCTAAAACCAAAAAGACTAAAGACTTGACCGCTAAAGATGTTAAATCAAATTGGAATAAGATTGATCCTAGTCAAATTATCAATCTTAGTACAAAACATCATAATTGGTCCAACAATGAATATAACTCTTTAACTCTTCGTAGTTCTCTGAAAGTTCAATACGTTTCCAATTAATCTAACATCTTGTCAACCCACTAAAATGTTTTTTTCCTCTCAATTCAACTTAGCTTTTGTCTTTTCAACCGTAAACAAATCAAATCAATCATAATACCACTGATATTTCATTATCTTCATAAGCTCATGCCATATTTACAATGCCTTCAAAATACCAAACGCAATAAACTTAAAAGTAAGACAGCAACAATAATCATCGTACAAACTTCAATGCATAAGTAATAACATAACATAACTACAATTTCAACTTCAAGAAGAAGTGGAAGTTGTAGCAGCAGAGGTTTTGGGCTTCTTGACTATCAAGACCGGACACTTGGCGTTCTGCGCACAGTGATTACTCACACTCCCTAGAAATGCCCTGCCAATTTCAACGCATCCATCACATTTCAATTTTCAATGTTCATATTTCATAAACATAATCATCGATCTACAATAGAAACACAAACACTGACCTCTTAATCATACCGTATCCATGGCTGCCCACCACCACCATGTCCACACCCATTTTCTCCGCCGCACTGCAGATCACATCCCTCGGATCACCCTGTTCCACCCTCGTCTCCACCTTCACCTACAAAACAACTCGAATAATTAACCAACAGAAAATACTGCACAACGATATATACTAGCTAAGAGAGAATTGAAACAGAGTTTACTCACATCTTGAAGATCTTTGCAAAGCTTTTTGGCCTTTTCAATCACGGATTCAGCTACCTGGTTTCTGTAGTTATCCATGGTGGCGATTATATCCGGCGAAAACAAATACCCTGATCCATCGAGAGCTGTGTAGACGACTTGCGGTGGTTTGACGTAGAGGAGGACGAGGGTGTCTTTGGAATCCTCGGCGACGACGTTTTTCAGGCACCAGGACAGCGCGTACGTGCTCTCCTCGCCTTCGTCCACCGCCACCAGTATCTTCCGTTCATTGGTTGTTGTCATCGATCGAGATATCAATTCCTGCTGCAGTTACTAAATCTAGCTTCTAGCTAGCTAGCTAGTGTGTGTGTGTGTTTTTGAGAGGGAAATATAAGTGATTTAGTGAGGGTTGTGTAATTGAGTATGAAGAAAGGAGGATTGGATCCATATTATATTGGGTTGTTGTATTTACAGGTGTCGTGAACAAGAGTGAAAGATGTTTACGGCGGTTTCTGGTATTGATGGCGTTACCTGATTTGGTTCCACAGTTTTCTTTTCACCCTGTTTTTCATCTCTATCCTAAATCCTTTCTTGTTTTTGACTTTTTTCTATACATTTTATATACTCAAATATATAGCAAAGTCGCTTGACTCCATGCGTGCGCGCGTTGAAAGACTAATATTACACTTTTAGTCCTTAGGCTTTTTTCCCTATTCCGTAATCTACCCTCTTTATTAATATTTCTCCATGATTGGTACTCAAACCTGCAACCACATTGTCGATGCACCTCACCTTTATTTGTCATTGCTATTGCAACATTAGCATCTCGGTCTCCTACTCTTAGTCGAACCTGCTTCCTAACACATCAATGTTGATTCCCCTATTTCTTTATTACTGTTTCGACATTAGGTCACTGGGCCGACCCTAATACCTGGGCGAGTTGGGCTAAGGCCCAGGGCAGCATAATTTTAAGGGCATCAATTTTTAGGTCTAGCTATATATAGTATTTATAACAGTGGCCAATAAAAACAGCCCAATACTCTTATTTTCTGATTTCATTCGTGTGAACGAAGAGTAGCGGCGAGCGGGAATGTAGCAACTGAAGAGACTATCGATTGTATTCCTAAATTGCGTCTAGAAAAACTAAACGTTTGCCTAGAACCAAGTTGTTGTCGATCGGAGTACCACACATAGAAATCGTCCGTTATTACTCTTCTCAATCATGGATTTCATAGATAAGAAGGGCGATTTCTATTTAAATATGATTTTATGCTTTCAAATTTATTGGTTATCAGTCGATTACATAGCCCTCAAAGTGTTATGAGTCGATTTCTAATTTCTAAATACTCTAATTTCATTAATTTGAAATTTTGTGGTTAAGTTTTGGTAAAGTCGTGGTTTCACACTAGGCGTTGATTGCTTCTATGTGGGTGATAAACAGCAAGCCACACCAAATATTCTTCTCAATTTCTTGGTTTACATCCAAGCAATTCTATCGCCATTTACATCTCAACACAAATGAAGCTTTTTTCTCAAATTTCTTTTTGAATGAAGTTTAGTCATGGAGGCATATAGTTAACCTTAGGTGGTGTTAACTTGGAGGTCTAATATGTTACAACTGGTTTCCTTTAAAATAGTTCTATTTTACACATAAGATTTATTTGTGTATCAAAACAGTGACTTGATTGATTTATCATCGCTTCTAAGATTAATCAATGAAGTAAAGGACATAAAATGATTGAATTTCTTAATATGAGCTGATTCTGCATCAAGCTAAAGAATACAAGTTTGGATTTTTATGTTTGATTTCGTTTTTGTTGAGGATTTTGTTAAACTCTTGCAGTGATGAAAATAGTACTTCAGATGATCCAAGATTAATAAAGTTGTTATTTACTTTGAGCTTTGATTCTTAAAATGCTATCCAGTGTTAAGTTTCAAAGATTTTATTTTGATTAATCATATGCTGATGATGAGTTAATCCAAGGTGATCCTAGACTTTGTTTCACAGGGAGAAACACAAGCTAAAGCTGGTGTGTGTGTATATATATATATATATATATATATATATATATATATATATATAACTTAAACTTATTAAGGATTCCCCTTTATGTAATCATTTATTAGTATTTTGTTTTTTTTTTTCATTTAGAAGTATGAAATGTATGTTTGGTTTGCAGGTTGAGGCATATTCTTAATTTATGAAAATTTATCAGCATTGTATTTACATATGAAGGATGTAAATGTAAACTCATAGAGTTTAATTATATAGAAAAAATTATTGTACATACGATTAATTAAATTTATGTTATATAAATTTCATTGATACAAATATAAGGGCATCATTTAATCATCTCGCCCTGGGTATAGAAAACCAATGGACCGGCCCTGTTAGGTCATGTTTAAATATATTTATTCTTTATGTGGTGTTAGATAAAAATAGGACTTCAAGAATGCTGAAATTAAGGTGCTGTTTGATTTTCTGAAGCAAAAATTCATGAAGTCTGCGGACCACCTCTGCAACCCTCTGCAGTAGAAGAGGTGGATCAAACGGCTGCAGAGTATAATAAGAAGCGTGTTTGTTTTTTTAACATCTGCATACTGCTGCAGATATTAAAAAATTAAAATAAATTAATTTTTTAAACTGAAAATAGCTTTTTAATACGTAAAATTTAATAATGTATAACATTTCGGTAAAAATTAATAATATTTCAGTAAAAAAGAATGATATTTCAACAAAAAATAAAGATATTTTCAGTAAAAAATAATGATATTTCCTCAAGAAATTATCATTATTGAATATAAAAAAAAGAAAAATAAATTCAATAAGAATAAACGAAAAAAAGGGAAAAAAATGTGAAATAAAATTTTAATAACATATAATCAAAATTTCAGCAATAAAAAAAGAAGAAGAAGAGGTTGGAAGAGGCAGTACAAGTGCTGCGCCAAACAGAGCACGCGCAGAGGTTTTTGACTCAGAAGACTTCTAAAAAACAAACAGCTGCGAGATGAAAAGTGTTGCGCGTGTGCTACGCCGCGCAGCAGTAAGAGGTTTGAAAATGTTTTTTCCAAAAAACAAACAGCACCTTAATCATAATGACCAGTTAGTTGCGAGGTTATATGATTTTAGTGAACCACACTTTGTCCATGTTTTACCAAATTTAGCCGATGTATGTAAGGCAAACACACTGAAAGTGGAGCCAACGAATCAAAATGGAAACTTGTTACTTTTAGTTCTACAGCTACTTGTTAATTTTCGAATAAAGTTGGGCCCAACCCAAAGGATTGTTTGCTTGAAGTGTAAGCCCTCTATTGGTAGTTTTCATATGTGCAACGGGTTCCACCTAAAAGAGTTGAGAGTTTAAAATTTAAGACCTTAGACAAAACACAAAAAGAAAAAGTCCAAAATCTAAATATCATTATATTAAATGATAAAGAATGAAAGTGAAGAAAATATATTGGTTAAACACGCTAAAAGGGAGGGTACATCATATAATTACCATCCTATATTTTAGTTAAATAAGTTGAGTTGTGAAAATTGTAGGTTTAATATTAAGGTTTAAGATGAAGAAGATAAATAATAAGTTTAGGGTTTTTATTGAATAAGATAAGGATCGGGAAAGAGATGAATATGAAGGTTGAAAGTCATTTTACTTGGGACTTTTTTTTTTTTTTTTTTCTAGTTACGAAAGCTGTAATTTACTCGATCTTTAAGAAGTAACCAAGTTTAACTATCGTTCTATAAAAAACATCTTAATTTTGTTAAGATGTAACCAACTTTAGTTTCCTTTTTATCCTATTTTTGTAAACTTTACCTTCTACCTTCCTTTATGATACACAAAAAATATCAGTGTTTTAAAAATCGGTTTGAATAGGCTGATCGGATAGAATATCGGGGACGATATCAATGTAATAATGTTCGGTTTTATGCTAAATTCTATACCAGACAATTTCTTCAAAACCAGGTTGAAATTGTGTGATAAAACCGGTAAAAAATAATTGAACTGGTTTATTGTACTTAAATAGTTATGTTTCACTTACACTAGAAAACAGTTAATTTTCAAAAAAAAATAAAAAAAATAAAAAAAATGAATAGCTCGATCTATCATGTAACACCATGTTTATTTATTAGGTAAATAAATTAATTAATGAACGAATAATAGCCCAAAAATAAATAATTATATATCAAGGATGGTCTCGAGGGGCTAATTGTCATAAATTTAGAAGTTGAGGGCTAAAGGGTGAATTCTGGACCTTAATTGAAAAGAATTCGTCAAGAAAGGGGTGGTTTTGTAAATTATGTATTAGTTTTGTAAAGATTTTAGAAGATAGGGACTGTTTAGTAACTCTTGGGCTTATTCTGAAAAGAATGTTAGGAGTCGGGGTCTAAAAGGTAAAATATGGATCTACTTTGAAATAAATGAGAGCTGGAGGGACCTATCTTGCCATTATGGTAATATGTTTGTGTCCATCGAGTATATATTGAATATGAAACCCTAACCCTAAGCAACTTATGTAACAGCTGACACCCACTCCCTTTCATCCTCCAGCCGACATCTCCTTCACCCTTGTCTCGTTGCCATGCCTTTTCCTCCTCACGCTGCTCCGAATAACCAAGGTCGCCAACGAACCCTTTGCTGCCGTCGAAGACGAAGGGTCGCCGCCCATCGGTTATCCAATCGTGAGAGTTAGAGACCATCAACCATGGGTTGTGTGGTGGTTTGTGGGTGGTTGCGTGCGCCCTCCTTTCTCCAGCCTACTATCTCTGCTCCTCGGAAATGCTCGCCGTCTCCATCACTACTAGAGCGCCGACGGATGGTGCTGCTGTTGCTCTTGATTCATGGTACGCCACCACCACTATCGGAGACGAGATTAGGACCAACGAGGTGGTCGTGAGAGAATTCGGTCGCGTTTGCGGCTGTTGGGGCTCGTCGTTGTTGTAGCCGCCGTGTAGCTATTCTCCCATGAAGATATTGATCGTCATGAATCATAACTCCCACCTACTGCCAGTGCTGCTGCCGTTTGCAAGTTCAGCCAACCACCTGCCGCTAGTTCTTCTACTTATGCCGTCGCTGCCATGTGCCATATGGTGGCTGTAAGTTGTGTGGGTGTGTGATTGTGCTTCAAGTGCGTGTTAGGTGTGTGTGGTTGTGTTTCCATTTGATTATGTGTGTTTGGGTGTTTTGGTTAGCCGGGATTCACAGAAAAGCCACTGTCACCATGTATGTGTGTTTACGTTAGTTAGGGTGTGTGTGAATTTTGGTATTTCATTGTAAATTGTAAAAGAAAATGGAATAATGAGAAAGAAACCCTAACCACCACCGGCCGTCGTGTCGGGTGGCGGTGTGCTTAATTGTGTTGGGATTTCTAGTTTGGGATGTTTGGACAAGGTACTAAAACCTTAATGGGCCTTGAAACCCTAATGGGCCCAATGAGGCTTAATGGACATAAAAGCCTAAACATGTGATCAATGGGCTTAAGGAAACCCTAATGGGTCTAATGGATCCTAATTGACCCAAAGAGACCTTAATAGGCTCAATAAAGCTCTAAATGACCTAAAAGCCCAACAAATTAATAAATGGGCTAGTATTTGGGTTGGAAACCCTAATTAAGGTTTGGAAAACCCTAATGCCATCAAAACCCTAAATTTTGGGGATTTAATCGAGACACACGGGGCTTATTAATAACTTGGAATATTAAATAATAATCACTGGCGGAAATTAATCTAAGCAATATTGGACTTAAAGGATTAAGTCCTTAATGGGTTAAGTAGGAAACTTAACCCTAATCACCATTTTATGAGAAACTTTAATTTCGCTTGGGTTTATTTTTGGGCCCTTCTATTGGGCCTTGATGATTGGGTTATTAAATGGGTCATACAAGATCAAGCATTTAGACTAGAATAATCTAATGGGCCTAGGGTAAGGCCCATGTAAGGGGTTTGGCCCCAATTTGGAAAATTTGGCCATAGTTTGGGCCTTAATGATTATACGATGTCCGGCCTTAGAATGAGACCATGTATATAGGCCTGGGCCCAATTTGGAAAATTGGGCCATATGTTGGGCTTTGATACCTAATTGACTTTGGGCCTATAGATTGGGCCTTAGGCTTGAATAAGCCAGGCTAGGAGTAATGTAGTAATTACCCAAAGAATGTACTTATGGTTATGTAGTGGGACCCAATTATTAATTGGTGTTATTTTGGTGTTGACAGTTCGGGAATCTATCATCCAACAACTGCGGTCGAGTTTGCGGGACTTCAGCAAGTGTGGGATTGTGTCTTCGGGATTTCAGCAGTGTAAGGTGAGTTACCTTCTAGTAGCGGTGGGTCTACGGCCACAATGTCGGCCCACCAGTAAGAGTTGTATGATTAGATGATTGTCTTTGTGATATCATCTAGGTTTGCTACTACCTGATATGTTATATGTGATAGTAGTAGAGTTCGATTGTCAGGATCGAAGGGTAGGTCAGACACCCCAAATATGTCTGACAGTATGTGATGATTGTCAGGATCGAAGGCTTACCCTCTTTGGATGTGTAATTGGTTTAGCCATTCTTATAAATAGGAAGTGAGTGGCTCCCATGCTATGTACGAACTCATTTTATATGAGATTTAGTTTAGAGAGAGAAACCATTACAAGAACCACTTCGTGAACTCTTTCTATTCTAATGGAGCTTAAACATATTTATTTATGTTGTGTGTTCTTTCGTTATGTGTGATTCACTTTGATCATTACTCTTCCGCATTTGCAATCATAATCGGGTCACTACAGTAGCCTATTGACTTGTTGGAACCCCGAGACAACATTGCCAAAACCAATTCAAAAGTCGATAATTTTGATCTGAAGTTGTAAGGCCTTGAAACTACACTTGACTAGAAAGTAACTGGTGTTTATTCCAAGCTTGAACTCATCCTCAAATCTCTTTCTGAGATTAAAGCAGCTTTTCACTCTAAACTTGATTGAGCTAACCAATTAGATCAACTCATCTCACTTCACCTCAGCCGCACCCTTGAAGATGTAAAAGCTCGATAAAAGGAAAACATGGATTATCACATCTCCGCTATCACCACAATGCTTAAAGTTCATGATGACATGCTTTCTGCCACCAACACTCTGTTGAAGCGAACTCACGTTCAACATGAAAAACACATTCAGAGGTTGGAGAAAGAAATACGTCAAAAAAAACATGATGAACATGGTTATGCAGGAACTGCTTATCAATGTTATTCATGCAACTCAACATCACCTGGATATTCCGAACTACAAGTTTGATGAAATACTTCACATCCTTGATGAAACCTTCGATCATCTCAAAGATCAAACTCATACTATCGACGCATATGAGTCGCTTTATAAGCAAATCAATATTAGCTTTCAGAAAGTTTTTGAACGATTGAATGATATTAAGTCTAATCAAATGCTTGCATCATAATCTAGGCCTTCCTATGCAAGAGGGGGAGAACAAGAACAAAATCATGTGCAATAGAAACCAATCTCGGATTATACACTCCAAGATGAATCAATCAATCATGAAATTCTGGAAGTCGAAACTCTTGAACCTCTTGAAATAGATTATGATTATGAAAAGTTGGTTGAAATGTGGTATTAGAACTTCAATCCATCAGGTAACCTCCCATCAAAGTCCTTTCGGAAGCAGAAAAGATGAAATGGTCCTCAGTTTCTTGGCCATCATCTGTATAAGAAACCTTTCAAATGATCTGATACATGGATAAGATAAAAACCAAACTGATGATAGATGCCTTCCGAGACACTCAGTCAATACCTCCTCTAATTCCTGCTCCGAGGATCGCTTAAATATATGAAGGTTCTCCTACACGGAAATCGGATGAAATCCCTAAAGATCCTTTGATTCCTCATCCATCCGAGATACTCATCACAGAATCTGGTCATCAAATCATCTCCTCCATTTCTTCCAAAGGTGACAAATACAATAACAAAGGAAAAAATATTATTACAAGTTCGGACAGCCCAATGAAAAAGTCTGAGGGATGCTCCCATGGACAAATTGAGAAAGCATTAGAAGAAATCATTCAGATTTAAGCTCTCAAAGATAACCCAAATCCGATGTTGGGCATTTATCCTCTTTTCTGAGAAGGAATCATTCATGATATATATTTTGTGCCATTTATATATTTTGATCTTTCTAACTCAAGATGCTGATCAACTCGACTTGCCAATATATGCTCATGGATGCTAGTATATCACGTTCGCATCTCTACATCCAACTGATGATCCTCAAACTATCATTAGAATTGAGCATAAAAGATCGAGAACTTTCTATTCTACCAACTGATGAAATGCTTCACATCCTTGATGAAACCTTCAATCATCTCAAAGCTCAAACTCATATTGTCGAAGCATATGATTTTCTTTCTAAGTAAATCATTATTAGCTTTCAAAAAGTTGTTGAATGATTGGATGAGCTTAAGTATGATCAAACGCTTGCATCAGAATATGGGCCTTCCTATGCAAGAGGGGGAGAACAAGAAAAAAAGCATGTGCAATGGAAACCAATCTAGGACTATGCACTCCGAGATGAATCAATCAATGATGAAATTTTGGAAGTTGAAACTCTTCAACCAGCCCTCGGTTTCTTAGCCATCATCTGTATAAGAAACCTTTCAAAGGAGACAATATATAGCTAAAATAAAAACCAAATTGACGATCGATGCCTTTCGAGCCGCTCAGTCAATGCCTCCTCCAATTCCTGATCTGAGCGCTCAAATAGATGAATGTTCTCCCACCCGGAAATTAGATGAAATCGCTAAAGAGCCTTTGATTCCTCCTCCATCTGAGATATTAATTGCAGAATCTGGGCATCAAATCATCTCCTCCATTTCTTCCAAAGGTGAGAAATCCAATAACAAAGGTAAAAAGATTTCTATGAGTTTGGATAGCCTAGTGAAAAAGTCTGAGGGTTGGTCCCAGGGACAAATTGAGCAAGCAGTGGAAGAAATCATTCAAATTCAAGCTCTCAAAGATAACCCAAATCTGATGTTGGCTATTTCTCCTCTTTTTTTAGACGGAACCATTCATGATATACATTTTGTGCCCTTTATGTATTTTGATCTTTCCAACTCAAGATGTTGATCAACTGAACTTGTCAATCTCTCCTCATGGACGCTACTATATCAAGTTCACACCTCTACATCCAACTGACGATCCTCAAACTATCTTCTAAACTGAGTGTAAAAGATTGAGAACTTTTTATTTTACTAATGCAAGACCCCAAAAGGAAGTCTGGTCTCGAAAAAGAATCGCCAAGATAGTTGGTCATGGTAGAAAAGTCCAAAGAAATTTTGGTCTTGACTGTATCCTATGTAGATAACTCATTTCTTGGAACAAAGAATCCACCATCACAATCTCGGATGCAGAATCTCCTTTGAAAATCCAAATGACATTCTTGTCATTGTTGCTCACTTCCGAGATCATCAATCAAATGATTCAAGCATCGGGGCCTACAACTCAACTATTTGCTTCTTGAAGGACTACATCGTTGAAATTAGGGCTGTCAAATCGGGCAGTCGTGTCATGTTTTTGTCTGACACGACACGACACAATGTCGTGCTTTTTTCATTAACACAAAAACGAACCAATTAAAACACGACAACACGATATGACACGACAAAGATAATATTACATAACTTTTAGTGTATTTCATTCATACTTAAAGATAAATAACACGACAAAAACGAAAAACCCGACAACCACATGCTTAATCGTGTCAATTTCGTGTCGATTTATGAACACGAACACGACACAACATTGTATTTTGTAATCTTGACACGAACACGACACGAACACGAATTTGAATTTTGATTTCGTCCCAATTTTGTTTCGTTTCGTGTATTTTTGTCATGCCGTGTCATAAATTGACACCCCTAGCTGAAATTTATTGATCAGATGTAGAGTTTGCTCATCTTTTTAGAACGGAAAACCTCTTAGCCAAAATTACTACCAAACTTCCTGAAGCTCAGATTTTAGCTAGGGCTGTCAAATCGGGCAGTCGTGTCGTGTTTATGTCTGACACGACACAACACGACAATGTTTTTGTATAACACGCACACGACACGACATGATGTTGTGTTTTTTTTCATTAACACGAAAACGAACAAATTAAAACACGACAACACGACACGACATGACAAAGATAATATTACATAACTATTAGTGTATTTCATTCATACTTAAAGATACATAACACGATAAAAACCACAAACACGAAAACCCGATAACCAAACGCTTAATCGTGTCAATTTCGTGTTGATTAATGAACACGAACACGACACGACATCGTGTTTTTTAATCTTGACACGAATACGACATGAACACAAATTCGAAATTTGATTTTGTCCCGATTTCGTTTCGTTTCGTATATTTTTGTCGTGTCGTATCATAAATTGACACCCCTAATTTTAGCTGAAGGACCCATCGAAGAACCAGAACTTGGTTATGTGTATCTCAAAAGGAAGACCAATCAAAAAGGATTTTTTAGAGTACTTTACAAACATCCCGTTCCTACCAAGATTCTTCAAAAGTTCATTTCAAATGCGGACAAGAGTGATTCCTCCGAACATGTCATAAAGAAATTTATTGAACATCTCATATGGTACATCGAGGTCCGAAGTTGGCTCCTAAGTGCTTATCTATTTGCGTTTGATGAAACTAAGTGACAAGTCAAATGATTTCTAAGGTCATTTATGGGTAGATTTTTTATACATGAAAAGTGATCATTTAGCAATCAGAAGTGAAGCCAATTCCAAAGTGAGAAGTGTTCTGAAATGAAGCCAATTTTGAAGTGAAGATCTGTCTGAGATGTATCTTTTGTTTATTACTAATTAAGTCTGTAATGTGTGTTAAATGTTCCTGGTACTACTTTTTTCTTTACTCATTGTTTTATTGTATAATATATGGGATAGGATCAACAAAACTGGCTATGTTAGTCTGTTGATCTTCAGTTGTCTTTTAGTTTATGCACTTTAGCAGATTTGTCTTTTTGTCATTCTTTGTATATTTAAGGAATTAAAACCTTAGTATTTAGTATGCATGAGTGCAACATTCTCTTTCACATCAATACCAATAATCATTCTATCTATCATTCTTATTGTTCTTGACATTACTTTACATTGTTCATACTTATTTTTATTTATTTGAGAACTTTGTTGAACTTCTTATTTCGAGACAAGACTAGTTTACCAGACTTGTTTGGACTCTAATTTTAGTAGCAGACATTGATCTTAAGTTAATTCAAGGTTTGAGTTTTCACACCTTGTCGAAACACATATCGCTTTTTGCATTCAAGTCAAGGAAGTCATAAACCCCAAGGGTTTAATCTATCTGTAATGGAATGAATTATTTAAATTCTGATGTGTTTTGTTTCATTTTGAGTATGGTTTTCTTGAGGGGATCTGAAGTGAGTGGCTAGGATAGGTCGGGGTTGACTAAAGACCAAATATAAGAGATGATAGATGCTGAGGTGGCTATTGCTATTAGAGGTTTTATTCCGGAGTTGTTTGGGTCTATCAAGACCGTTATAATCAAGCTATTTGATGATGCCCATGTTGTACTAAGGTTGTAGCTGCTGCAGCTATCGCGACTATTGTTTTAGCGGGGGTTCGAGGGGAGAGATCATTCTGGTATCGGGGGTTCGACAACACGAAGCCCTCGAAGTTTGATGAGGCCAAGGATCCTGTTATGGTGATGAGGTGGTTGTCTGATGTGGAGGGTTGCTTCTTCACATGTTCATGCCTAGATGACTAGAAGGTCAAGTGCGTCCTGAACCTTTTCTAGCTAAGGGAGAAGGATTGATGACCGATTTTTATACACATGAGCAGAGGGTCGGTGCTACCTAGGGGAAGTTCTTAGAGATGTTCCGTATGAGGTATTTTCCCTTAGTTAAAAGGGATAGATTGGCTCGGGAGTATCTGGATCGAAGATAGACGACAGAGACGGTGATGGAGATCACCAAGATGTTCACAGAGAGGAATCTTTTCTTCCCTAAGTTTTCTACTGCGGAGTAGGCTCAGATGAATTGGTATTTGAGCATGCTCAAGACGGATATTCGGCAGTTTGTTTCTACCCAATGATACGGTACTCTCATTAAACTTCAGGATGTCACAAGGATGTGAGAGATTGAGATAGAGACTCATACGAGGAAGCAACGTTAGGCTCTAATTCATTCCCAGCCTGCAGTAAAATGTTCAAGCCCGCTGATTCATGATTTGGAGGACAAAGGTACCGTACTTGTGGAAAGGTTTGTGAGGGTGTTTTTTAAAGCTCTTCAAGGTACCACAAATATGGAAAGGAAGAGAATTATGCGAAGGATTGTCGCCAGTAGGTTTTGCAACCAATTTCCAGGATTTGTTATGATTGTTAGCAGGTGGTCCATGTGAAGGCTTGGTATCCATTACTTGCTGCCAAACTCATGCAGGTACCCACTACTTATACCGTGAGGATCAAGGATAGATGCTAGGGTAGGGTGGAGCCCCTGAGGGCTCGAGGTTGCAAATTCCAGATCACAACAGAGGAGGCCAGGGAGGCGTCGGACGTTGTTACTGATATGTTTTCATTTATTATTTTGTCAATTATTTTATGGTATGCTTATGTTTATGATTATGTTAGGTATCTTCTTAGTGAACTCTTTGCTTGTTCTTTTGCTTTTTGACTCGGGTGCGAGTCGGTTTTTTGTGTATCAGTCTTTCAGTAAGAGTTTTGATATGACTCCTAGAGAGTTAGAGTGTCCATTACGTGTCTATAGGGTCTCTATCATCAATGAAAACGAGGTTTTTTCATCGATCGTTTATCGGGACTGTGTTATGGAGATTTTTGGGGTGTCTTACTCGATTGATTGGATCCCTATCCTCATGGGGGATGTATGCATGATGATAGGGATGGGCTGGTTGAGCAGGTTTGGTATGACGATTGATTGCGAGGGTTAGCGGGTAGTATTTTGAACCTTGAGTGGGGGAGAACTGATTATTTATGGAGAAGGTACCAGAGTTGGATCTGTTGGATTAATGTCTAAGTCCATAACTATATTTGGTATGTACTTGACCCGACCCGGCATGGTCTATTTGGGTTGCACTTCACCGACACAATTTATATGGATAGTCTTTTGAGAATAGTATATTTATGATTTATATTAATATATTATAAGTTCTAATATATTAATAAGGAATCATATTATTTAATTAGTATTGATCAAGACTTAATTTAGGATTAATTAAGTGATCAAAATGAACTAATTAAATATGGACTCTTATATATATGGAATGGGCCAAGTTCATTTAGGTTGGGCTAAACTTTCATTGATAGTCCATGGAGTCTTTAACCCATGGATCATATGAAATGAAATGTCATGGGTTTAACCCTAGTCTCCATACTATATAAAAATGTCCTTGGTTGGTGAAATTGGCATTAGTGGGGGTACACTAAGAAGGGCTAGCCGATTTCACTAAAGAGAACCAAGTATTCATATTCTCTAAAGTCTTCCAAGGTGTTTTGGTGATTTGTGATTCCACTTGAGGCTTCCACACTATTGGGGCTAAGCTCTTAAAGCTTGAAGAGATCAAGCTACATCAAAAGGTATGTTATCTACCTAGTACTTTGTAGTATAAGAACTTCATAATATGCTAGTTAGGATTAAAGCCTTGGAAAGATCTTATTTGCATGTATAATAGAGAAAACATAGATCCAAGGTATTTAGGGTTGCATGTACACTTAGGAGTGTTAGAATGCTCAAAACCCAACAGTGGTATCAGAGCCACGGGTTGTTTTCTGTTATATTGATGCAAATATTTTATTTTCAAATTTGAAAAAAAAAAGGAGAAAAAAACATGAAGTTTGTCAAATTTTAAGATAATTACTTGTTCTTGTGAAAAACTAATTATTTGTAAAATTTGAATAATTTGCTATATGAGTTGAATTAGGTCAAATTTAGTAAAAGATAAAATTATATGATTATTTTATTAGTTTTAAAAGTTTGATCTAAAGAGTTTTATTTTTTTAAAACCTCCATAAGTTATGGATATGAAAATGTTTTTTTTTTTTTTAAAATTGATTCAAAGTTTTTATGGAGTTACAAAATTTGGTGTTAATGTTTTAAAGAATTCCATAACTTAAGAATAAGTTATGATTCACCAAAAGCTTTTTATGTTACCTTGGTTTATGATTAATGAAAAAATTATGTGATAGTTGGTTTTAATCCAAATTAATCTAGAGGAAGTTCATAAAATGTGTTTATGTAACTTAAAAGTCACATTTATGAATCTTAAAACTCATAAAAGTTGCCATAGGTTACAAAATGAAGAGTCTTTTTCCTCATTAAATTGTTTTATGAGTCCATAACTTGTCCTCAAGTTATGGAGGTTCAAGAGTCTCTTCATTAAATAATTAATAAAAAAAAATGTAACCTTAATTAGTTCCATAAGTTATAAAATAAAGAAAATGAACATTCTTTTATTAGTTTAAAGTCTTCCATAACTTGTCCTCAAGTTATGGAACTTGAAGAGTTATTGGATTAAAACTACTTTAAACACATAAGTTATGAAATTAATTAGTTTTGAATAATTTCAAAACTTGCCCTCAAGTTTTGGAATTTGAAAAACGTTCACTTATGAATACTTTAATTCCAAGTTAGCCCTTAGAATTTTAAAAGTTAAGATTCAAACCTTATACTTTATAATATTATAAGTTAATAATATTTATATATATGTATAAGAGTAAAGTCAGTCTTACCGTTAGTAGGCCTCATTCACGAAGCCGGTCTATAATGGGGGGGGGGGGGGGGTATAAGGTTACTGCCTATAAAATGGCAGTTTAATGGGTGTCCACTCTCACCCACCGCTTCCTTGACCGGTGGATGGTCGTTAGCCGAACGGGTTTAATAGGACTAGAATTCTCCCTTCATTAAAAGTATTAATGATAAATACTAAGTAACTAAACTCTTAATAAATACCCAATCTTAGTTACTTAGGAAAATGTGAATAAGGTGCTAATCCATGAAATTACACTTTGCACTTTGTTTAAGTCGGTTAGTGGAGCGTGTGTGGTTAACCGACACACTAACTCGTATTTAACAAGGTAGGCAAAGGGTAACTTAATGTTTATCATAGTATCGATGGAGCGTGTGTGGTTAACCAGCACATCAATTGAGCGGTAAACACTTAAGGTTACCAAGTAATTTGCATGGTTATTTCACACCTTGTTTTGTGATCCTCGGCATCCCAGTCACAAAACCTGAAGGGCACACTCGAGATTGAAACATGCCATTGAACAGTTCAATGAATCTCAAAGATCTAGGAGTTTCAAATCCAATTAAAACCTAATAATACATTTCGTTTATCTTGGTGGAAATTGGTGAATCGTCATTCACCTACCTTCAAATATTTTATAGCTTGGATTACGGCATCCCTCTTCTAAGTTATAAAATAGTTTGTTGGGTCCTAGCCTTAATATTTCATATTGGGTGTCATATTAAGGACTTAAGATCAACTATCTTGAATATCTCCCAAAAGATGTCTGGTTTAGACATCTATGATCTTCCCAAATCTCTTGAAACAAGCTTTCCTAAATGAAGATGATGTCCCATGGAAATCATACTTCTTTCACCTCCTCCAATTATTCTCCTTAACCCACAAGTTCCTGAAAAGTTTAAGGTCACTCAAGTCCTATTGGAAAGTAAAGGTCTATGTGTGGTCATATCTTGGAGATGTCGTCACATATTGACAAGCCGGGAGAGTTGGGTGTCAAAGTCTTGAGAAAGTTAGTGGCTCAATCACTTTCTAAGTCACATAGTGAGTTCCTTTGGGACTCTTATGAAACAGACTAAGACGAGACCCTTAATGATCTTATCCATTTGCAAAGATCAACTTCCTAAAACTTTATGGACATTGACAATGATGACATTGAATATCCAGTAAAGCTCTCTCTTCCCAATGGAAAGGGATCGACCATAGTCAACTCGGTTGACCAAATGGTAAAGAGGGAGGCTAAGTCTGAGATAGTCTCATTATCAAGGGTCCATTGCCAAAGGAAGGGGCATTAATTGCGAAGCTGCCAAATTTACCTAAGGATGTTAAAGTCAATAATTTTGACTCTACTTCAGGTAAAGTCCGCTATCTAACTCTGCTAAGTTTCTATTCTGAGATTCTTGATACATGATGTGACTGGGTCACATGTTGATGTTTTAAGAATCAAAGAAAAGTAAAGAAACTTAAAGAAAGAATATGTTGAATCTGATCGCGTAGATGATTTCTATCGCATAGTTTGTAGATTGGATTCTTGAGCTACTTCTTAGGAGTTATGAGATATTGCTTAGGAATAGATAACAACAAGTTTTCATATGGATTATAAGGATAAGTTCTTCCGCAAAGTTTTTAAAATTTAAGGAAAAATTCTGATTTTATTTGTTTTAAAATATCCTTACAATGGCATCGGTGAAAATTTTGTTGCTTATAAGATTCCCTTAATAGCAAGAGTGGAAAATATGAAATTGATTCTTTCATTTGTGGAAATGTCTAAATTTACCAAATAAGGAAATATTCTCATCACCCAAGTTTCAATTGGACCGGAACTTGGAATCATGAAAGTTGTATAGCATGATGATTGAGAACTTTCAAGTATTGGAAAATTAAGACTAATTACTTGTTCACATGGATGTGTGAGTCATGTAAAGGACTAAGGGATTGAGTACACATTCTTGTGCACTGGTCAAGTCCACCACAAAAATACCGATAAGATTATTCGTCATAATTTACTAAAGCTCAGTAAATATGGTTATACTTTCAAGCTTAAGTGTAATTCTTAGACATTGGAAAAGGTTCCAATGTATGACAGAGTGAATAAGAAAAATCAAATTAGGCAGAAGGATAAAAGTTTCTCAAATCTGAAAAGATAGGAGAGTACTTTAGTATCAGTTTTTATGATCATCTTAATGCTTTAGAGACCTTATCACAATTCATCCTCTAAGTGCATTCTGATAGCTAAGAAGAGGTGCTATGAACTGTTGAAGTGGTTAAATCAAGAAGATGATTCATACTTCGTTCCAAAAACAATTCTTAGAGTCATACTCCAAGATTGTAACTTGAGTGACATGTCTTAAAGAAGGTTTAAAACACTTGTCAAATGTAAAAGTAAAAGTTTTCTACTCTTGTGCATTTGAAATTGGTATGTTTTGGATGAAACAAAGACCAACTAAGGCCAATTGTGTGAAGTGTTTGTCTTGATTAGAATCCACACTATCTCTTGGATGTTTATCAAGGGAGTCTTATATGTCAAGAGGACAGTGGGAGTCTTAAAAGTCTTGAAAGTCTCAAGAACTAATCAAGAATAAAACCTGAAGTTCTTCACTAGCATACGACTTGAGGTTTATAACCTATCGTGTTGACATATTATGTGCCCATTCCAATTAAAGTTGGCTTTGCATATGATTTCTTAGAGTTCTTAATTTGTAACGACCCCAAAATTTAAGATCAAAAATTTCTTTAATAAATCATTACTTAAAGTAAAGTCATCATTTCAAAACATAATATGAGTATAAGTTTTCAAAACACATGTTCGTTATCAGAGTAAACGTTCCCAGGCTGTCTAATCTATGGTGTGTGCCATGCGATCACCCCAAGCTCTTTCCTCCGCTACCGGAAGTACCTGAAACCAAAACTAAAAACCGTAAGCACGAAGCTTAGTGAGTTCCCCCAACGTACCACATACCATACAAACATGTAACATACGTACTGCCAGGCTATTCTGGGGTGCCTGACTACCCGGTACGGCCATTCTGGGGTGCTGACCTACCCATACGGCCATTCTGGGGTGCCGTCCTACCCGTGTCAAGCCATTATGGGGTGCTGACCTACCCATGTATGGCGATTTTGGGGCGCTGACCTACCCATGTCAAGCCATTCTGGGGTGCTGACCTACCCGTCGGTCCTAACAACCGACCCTCGGGGACTATTCCACCCCTACTGCTACTACCACATATATCATAACATAAACATACTATCAGACATATCTGGGGTGTCTGAACTACCCTTCGGTCCTAACAACCGAACTCGGGGACTGGTCCCCTTCATACTACCTCTATCTCATATAACATAACAAGCCAGCATGCAAACATATCATCACATACTGTCAGACGTATCTGGGGTGTCTGACCTACCCTTCGGTCCTAACAACCGAACTCTACTACTATCACACATAACATATCATGCCAGCATATAACATATCAGGTAGTAGGAAACGTAAATGATATCACAAAGACAATCATCTAACATACAACTCTTACTGGTGGGCCGGCATTGTGGCCTTAGACCCACTGCTACTAGAAGGTAACTCACCTGCACTGGCTGAACTTGCCGATGATCTCACTAGCTGCTTCCCGACAACTCACGGAACTCCTGCTCCCCGAACTACCAATATCAATGCAACACTGAGTCTAATTGACCCCCGAAAGACAACCAAGTCCACCCTGGTCCAAAGTCAAAGTCCTGGTCAAAGTTAACCTTCCAGGTCAACCCTACTCGCCGAATCTCCCTACTGACTCGCCGAGTTCAAAATGATCAGATTCCTTCCATTCCTGACTCGACTCGCCGAGTCAGTCCATGACTCGCCGAGTCTACCGATTCCTGAGTCCAGACCTGACCAACTCACTGAGTCTCCAACCGACTCACTGATTCGAGTCACAACTCGAAGGGTTTGGGGTTTCGCGACCTGACTCGCCGAGTCCAAGAACAGACTCACCGAGTCCAAGGCAATCTTCATACGACTCGACGAGTTGTTCATCCCACTCGTCGAGTTTCTCCACAACTTCATGCTACTCGCCGAGTCCACTCAAAGGACTCGTCGAGTCCCTTCAGATCTCCTTACATGCAGAGGATTTTTGAGTCATGCATGGACTCCAAACTATAGATCCATCCTTCCCAAGCCTATTCCACACGTAAAGTTGCAAACTTTACGTGTAGAGAAGGAGATCTAGGCAAAATACGCCATTAACTAGGGTGTAAGGCCAAGGGGCTTCAAAATCGACTCAATGGCTGATACTTTATGCTTCTTCAGACCCTAAAACACTTGGATCTGAAGTAGCAACTCCAGATCCGGCTTCTAACCCAAAATAATAACATTATGGCAAAAGAGCCCCAACAACCACACATAGATCTAGGTGCAAAAAGGGTCCAGGAACTAGTTTACTACCTCCAAGTGCTCAGAATGAACTCACAATCCCAGATCCCTAGCTCCTTCTTGCTCCTCCAGGTTCCTTCTTCCTCTTCCAAGCTTGAATGCACCTTCCAAGGCTCAACTAGGAGATATGACGGCTAGGGTTCGATATCCAGGGCTAAAGAGGCAGTAAGGAACCCTAGGAAGAAGATTAAGACATTTATATAGGCCCCAAGTCCCGAATTTAGGGTTTTCCATGCACAGACGAGACTCACCGAGTCACCTTGACCGACTCGCCGAGTCGGTCGCTTACGCCTCGACCCGAATCCCGCTCGGATGGCAAGAAACTTTGGAACTTTGGGTGTTACATAATTGGTTGCACAAAAAAACTTGGAAGCAATGGCAGGCCCTTGAGCTGCTAGATGGTAAGAAATTAAGATTTAGTTCAGTCCATATGAGTTTGGATTTGTGTAACGACCCAATTTTCACGTCCAAAAATTTCGTTTTAAAACCTTACTTTAGAAAACATTAATAATTAAAACATTGTTTGATCAAACCACAACACAACGCAAACCATGTTTAAAAGCCAAACCATACAACCCATCAAAATATCAGAGTACAAATCCCAGTGAATCTCGTAAATGCGGAAACCAGAGTGTGTGCATGATGTGTCGCTACCGCGCCAGCTCCTTCCCCTTCGAAGAAGAGGTACCTGAAAACAAAACTGTAAAACGTAAGCACAAAGCTTAGTGAGTTCCCCCACTGTACCACATACCACATAATCACATAACATACGTAAATTTGTCAGGCATATCTGGGTGCCAGACCTACCCCTTCGGTCCTCTCGACTGGATACTGCTTAGCATATCTGGGTGTTGGCCTCCCCTTCGGTCCCGTCGACCGGATACTGCCTAGCATATCTGGGTGCTGGCCTCCCCTTCGGTCCTTTCGACCGGATACTACCTAGCATATCTGGGTGCTGGCCTCCCTTTCGGTCCTTTCGACCGGATACTGCCTAGCATATCTGGGTGCTGGCCTCCCATTCGGTCCTTTCGACCGGATACTGCCTAGCATATCTGGGTGTTGGCCTCCCCTTCGGTCCTTTCGACCGGATGTTGGGGACTATTTCACCACTTACCACTACCATATAACACGTATCACATAATTTATTTAACATGGCTGGGCATGGCTGCCCCTTCGGCCCTATCGACCGGTAACCTAGGGACTATCTCCCCTACTATCACTAGCACATAGCATCATATCATGCAAACACATAAACATAACACTTGTAGTAGCAACCCTAGATGAATATCACAGAGACAATCATCTAATCATACAATTCCTACTAGTGGGCCGACATTGTGGCCTTAGACCCACTGCTACTAGAAGGTAACTCACCTGATACTGCTGAACTGCTGCTGCTAATCCCTTTGACCGCTACCTGACCTCTGTCTTCGAAGTGCTGCTCCACTAGCTCCTCGAGCTACCAATATCAATATAACACTTAGTCTAACTGACCTCCAATGGTCAACTAAGTCAACTAGTACCAATGCCAAAGTCCTGGTCACAGTCAACCTTCCAGGCCAACCCTACTCGCCGAGTCACCATACTGACTCGCCGAGTTCATATACTTAGAGTTATTCCTATTCGCGACTCGACTCGCCGAGTCAGCCACTGACTCGCCGAGTCTACTGATTCCCGAGTCTTGTCCTGTCCAACTCACTGAGTCCTGGCTCGACTCGCTGACTCGAGTCTTAACTCGAAGGGTTTGGGACCACGCGCGACCTGACTCGTCGAGTCCAAGAACAGACTCGCCGAGTCCAAGGCAATCTTCATTCGACTCGACGAGTTGTTCATCCCACTCGTCGAGTTTCTCCACAACTTCATGCCACTCGCCGAGTCCACTCAAAGGACTCGCCGAGTCCCTTCAGTTCTCCTTACATGCAGAGGATTTTAGAGTCATGCATGGACTCCAAACTGTATATCTACCCTTCCCAAGCCTATTCCACACGTAAAGTTGCAAACTTTACGTGTAGAGAAGGAGATCTAGGAAAAATATGCCATAAACTAGGGTTTAAGGCCAAGGGGCTTCAAAATCGACTTAATGGATGATACTTTATGCTTCTCCCGGCCATAACACACTTGGATCTGAAGTAGCAACTCCAGATCCGGCTTCCACCCCATAAGGGTGGCTAATCATGGCTTAAAAGCCCCAAAACTCACAACCAAGGCTAGATCCAAGAGAAGGAAGTGACTTAATACCTTCAATACATCAGAAAGGTTCCACAAACTCTAGATCTGAAGCAAATCCTTGAAGCTTCACTGATTCCTCTCCTTCTTCTTCCTTCAAATCACCCAAAAATGGCTTGGAAGCTTGAATGCACAACAATGGAGGCTTAGGATTCGTTTTCTGAACAAGGGGGGCTCTAAGGAACCCTAATGGAGAGTATAAGGAGCTTAAATAGTGCCCAAAGTCCCGGATTTAGGGTTTTCCTCGCACAGACCAGACTCGCCGAGTCCACTTGGCCGACTCGCCGAGTTGGTCACTTACACCTTGACCCGGATCCCGCTCGGACTCGCCGAGTCCCTCCTTGGACTCGCCGAGTCAACCCCTAAAATTAGGGTTTTCTTTCCTTTCTTGGTCTTCTAAACTTTGGGTGTTACAATTTTTCATTATCCTAGTCTTGTAACTATGTTTTTGACAATTCACATGGATAAGAACACATACACCATTAAATCTAAGTGTCATAAGGTTTCTCTCCAGTTCATGAAAATGATGGTGAGGAAACACTTTCACTAAGTAGATTTTAGTTAGATAGAAATTGTGATATTTGCATTCTCAAGTCGTTAGTGGAGCGTGTGTGGTTTACCGGCACACTAACCTGGACTTGTGAGAAGTGGCAAAAAGGTTGAACCATTATGATTACGGCATCCCTCTTCATAATTGTTTAGACACAAAAGTGTGCTATCTAAGGGAAGGTGTATGATTTTAATAAAGTTCTATCAAAACAATCTAATATCAGAAATCTGAACTTTGTTAAGAAAGTCAATAAAGTATTGATTTCTAGAAGTCTAGCTGATTTCTGAGTACATGTCAAAGCTAGTGGGAGCATAATTGTTATGCTAATAATCATCATGTTAGTGGGAAAACAATGTTAATTATGATGAAGTATTGCAAGTTAGCAATGTTAATTATAGAAAACAAAAAGTTTCAATTGGGAAAAAGTTGTTTTGCTATAATTAAGGGAGAGGAAATTATACTTCATCTCAAATCTATAAGCTTAGATCATGAGGTTTTAATCATTTAGTCAACGATATATAATATGAATTTCATGTTGGAATGGCTCAACATAAGGAAATTCTGTATATGGGTCCATTATTTGTGTTCTAAAATTCGATTATGATTACGGCATCCCTTTTCATAATCTGAATTATGAGAACTTGGCAAATTCAAATGGAAATAGTATAGCAACAGACTAGTTTAGTTTTTATGTGAGACATCATGAATCGTGTCCCATATGCTTCGGATATAGGATCGATTACATGTGCTATATTCATCCTTTCTAAAATTTTCCAAATGCCTAGGGCATTAAGAAGGGAAACGGTTTAGAACTGGATATGACTAAAAGGATTAAACAATTGTCGAGGACAATCTAAGGTTTAACAAAGATTGGTTGCTCAAGGAAAGTTGGAAGTATAGTGATAATTTTGGAAGCACCATATTGACATAATCTGTAAGGAGGCAACTCTTGTTCAGAAGTAACAGTCAAAATGGAATATGGAAATGTTTCAAAGTTAGAAATTATTTAATCTGTGTAAGATTAGGAAACTTAATGCAAGAAGGATGTTTCCAAGGAGTTGATCTCCTTTGGAATACTCTGTAATGATTGTTGCCAAGTCTTTGTGAATTTGTGCATAATCATTACAAGAGGATCAATGCATATAAGTTTAGAATCTAACAGATTGTAGTAAATGGAATGAGTTTGGAATTCTTGCATTTGCAGTAAGGTTTTGGGATTGTGAAAAAGGATCATTGGATTTATGTTCAGTTAATCTATTTCACAAAGTAAATATCATAGACAAACATAGTATGCATACTTGGTTTATGGCATAACTAGTGTTTAGAAAACATAGTGTACATGCTTGGAGCATGGGACAACTATTGTTTTAAATTCAAGAATAAAGTTGATAGCTGAAACAGTATACAATGAATAATGTGTAATCATATGGTGATAAATAAAAGGTGTTTTATTTATATTCATAAGTTCTGAGACCATATTGGATTCGATTATTATTGTGTTTCATTTTGCATGTTTTGACTTCCAGAATAAACTAGGTTATCCTTCCGGAATGACTAAGTTGCTCAAACCATCCACATTCGGTCATATGTTGGAAGTAGATATGAATTAAGATTGTCATGGGTTAGCTTGTAGAGGTCTAAGGTGTTGGACAAAGGGCTACAACACTCATGAGTGCTCATAAGTTCTGAGTATTGGATTCAACCCGCGCTCATTGGAATCACTTCATGGATTTTATCACGAGTGATCATGAGACGATAATATCTTATATTCTTCAAACCTAGTGATATGAGTTGTTACTATGAGTTGGTTGTACATTGATTGCACGAAAACGTATTCGGTAACTCGGTGTTATAAAACGTGCCTTTGTGTATGATTCAATAAGTAGTAGAACAAGCCATATGAGTCGAAGTTTATCCATTCCTTTTACCTTCGGGATAAAAGCGATATCTGTGGGCCCCTCGATGATTTGATGATGACAAATGGAAGTGCTCGGCCGGGCCAGGACTGATTTGATTTGTTCAATTAGTCAGTCGTCATAAATCGGAAATCGGGAATCAACAAATGGACAGAGAGAATGATTATAATCCATGTCTTAGTCCATATGATATCTAGAATGGAGGAATATATGATCCCTTATCTAATGGACAAGTTTGTTGACAAGATCAGAGTTTGACAGCTGCTTTAAGAGCTACGATTTCCAGTTAGGTTTTGAAGTCATACTCAATAATAGTTTTAGACTTATCCAAGTAGGATACTGTTGGATTAATGTCTAAGTCCATAACTATATTTGGTATGTACTTGACCCGACCCGACATGGTCCATTTGGGTTGCACTTCACCGACACAATTTATATGGATAGTCTTTTGAGAATAGTATATTTATGATTTATATTAATATATTATAAGTTCTAATATATTAATAAGGAATCATATTATTTAATTAGTATTGATCAAGACTTAATTTAGGATTAATTAAGTGATCAAAATGAACTAATTAAATATGTACTCTTATATATATGGAATGGGCCAAGTTCATTTAGGCTGGGCTAAGCTTTCATTGATAGTCCATGGAGTCTTTAACCCATGGATCATATGAAATGAAAGGTCATGGGTTTAACCCTAGTCTCCATACTATATAAAGATATCCTTGGTTTGTGAAATTGGCACTAGTGGGGGTACACTAAGAAGGGCTAGCCGATTTCACTAAAGAGAACCAAGTATTCATATTCTCTAAAGTCTTCCAAGGTGTTTTGGTGATTTATGATTCCACTTGAGACTTCCACACTATTGGGGCTAAGCTCTTAAAGCTTGAAGACATCAAGCTACATCAAAAGGTATGTTATCTAACTAGTACTTTGTAGTATAATAGAGAAAACATAGATCCAAGGTATTTAGGGTTGCATGTACACTTAGGAGTGTTAGAATGCTCAAAACCCAACAGGATCTGCCTTTTGTTCTGCTACCATGGCCCTACAATATCTTCAACAAGAGTGTTTGGGTTATCTAGCATATGTGGTTAATCCATGATGCGGCCCTGATTGATAAGGTATCATACCGATTGGCACCACCATAGATGCAAGAGTCACCCGCTCAACTTCAGGAGCTATTGGGGAAATAGTTTATCAGACCAAGCAATTCTCTTTGGGGAGCACCTTTCTTGTTTGTGAAGAAGAAGGATGTATCTCATCGCATGTGTATTGATTATCGGGAGTAGAACAAGTTGGTGGTGAATAACCGTTACCTACTTTCGTGGATTGACGATCTATTCGATCAGTTGCAAGGTGCATCTTATTTCTTCAATATCAATTTGAGGTCAGTGTATCATCAGATGAGGGTTAGAGAAGATGACATGGAGAAGACTGTGTTTTAGACTCCCTATAGTCATAACAAGTTTGTGGTGATGATGTTTGGGCTCACCAATGTGCCGACAACATTTATGGATTTGATGAATTGAGTCTGCAGGCCGATGCTTGATCGATTAGTCATTGTTTTTATTGATGATATCCTAGTCTATTACAAGACCAGGGAGCTGCATGAGGGACACCTTCGAGAGCTTCTTAAAGTTTTGAAGCAGAAACGGTTGTATGCCAAGTTCTCAAAGTGTGAATTTTGGTTACTGGAGGTCCATTTCTTGGGACACCTCGTTAACCAGAATGAGATTTTGGTCGACTCGGCAAAGATTGAGGCTGTTATGTAGTGGGAGGTCCCAAAGTCTCGCTAGGAGATTAGGCGTTTTTTGGGTTTAACCGGGTATTATCAGAGATTTATTCAAGATTTCTCCAAGGTTGTCGTACCCCTCACTCGTTTGACGAGGAAGGGAGTGAATTTTTGTTGGGGGCCTAAGAAGCAAGCTGCATTCGAGACACTAAGGTAGAAGTTATGTGAGGCCCCAATGTTGACCTTTCCCAAAGGTGTTGAGGATTTTGTTATTTATTGTGATGCTTCCATCACTGGTCTGGGGGCAGTTCTTATATAGCAAGGAAAGGTTATTCCATATGCTTTTAGGCAGCTGAAGCCACATGATGTTCAGTATCTGAAACATGATTTGGAGTTAGGATAAGTATTGTTTGCGCTTAATATTTGGCAACATTATCTATATGGGGTCCGATGTATCATTTTCACGAATCACAAGAGTTTGAGATATCCCATGGATCAATCGAATCTAAACATGAGACAACATAGGTGGTTTGACTTAGTCAAGGATTATGACTGTGAGATTTTGTACCACCTAGGTAAAGCGAAAGTGGTCGCTGATGCATTGAGCTGCAAGTTGGCTAGTTCTTCTGTTGGGAGCCTATGTCTGAGGATTCCAATTGGTTTGTTAATATTGTATTTTATTAGGGAGCCTCAGGCTGAGGGAGTCAAGAAGGTTGGAAGTAGGAACGAATCAAGGGCGAGATTGACAGGTTTTCTACTGATAGTCGCAGGTAGTTAACCCTGTGCAGTCGTTTTGGGTGCCAGATTTTGGCGGGATCATGCATACTTTGTTGGTAGAGGCACATACTCAATGTTTTTGCTACACCTTGTATCTACCAGGATGTATCGGGATTTGATAGTTAACTATTGGTAGCTGTGCATGAAGAGGGAGATAGCCTGGTATGTTGAGAGGTGCTTGACCTGTCAGTGGGACGGTCAAGAATGAGCACCAGAGACCGCATGGCAAGCTTCAACCTCTATAGGTTCCCAAGTGGAAATGAGAACATATCACCATGGATTTCATCACAAAGTTACCTCGGATGGCTAAGGGTTTTGATGCGATTTAGGTTATAGTGGATCGTCTGACTAAAAGGTCCTACTTTCTAGCTATTAAGGAGAGCTCCTCACCTGATAAATTGGTCGATGTTTATGTGTGTAAGATTGTTACTCGACAGCGTATTCCAATTTCCATTGTATCTGATCGAGATGTCTGGTTCACTTTTTGGTTTTGGCAAGGTTCCATGAGGAATTAGGTACGAAGTTGCGTTTTAGCACTACTTATCATCCGCAGAATGATGGCCATAGTAAGAGGACCATTCAAACACTAGAGGATATGTTGAGATCTTGTGTGATCAATTTCAAAGGAAGTTCGGATTCCTACCTTCCCCTAGTTGAGTTTTCATACAACACAAACTATCACTCCGGTATCAGTGCACTGTCGTTTAAGCTTCTCTTAGGATGAAATTTTGTACCCCGGTTTGTTGGGGAGAGGTCGGTCACACGGTTATGGGGAAAACAGAGGTATTTCTTTAGACAACGGAGCTTATCCAGCAGATCAAACAGAGGTTGCAAATAGCTCAG
This sequence comes from Lactuca saligna, assembly GCF_052625555.1. NCBI lineage: Eukaryota > Viridiplantae > Streptophyta > Magnoliopsida > Asterales > Asteraceae > Lactuca > Lactuca saligna. The sequence continues at coordinate 261,999,654 of NC_136421.1, read as the reverse complement.
AGTCTACAGAAGAGTTATGTCAACAGACGTCGATCTGAGTTGGAGTTTCAGGTCGATGATATGGTTTTACTGAAGGTATCACCCTGGAAGGTTGTAATATGCTTCAGGAATTGTGTGGCTGATAATTCATCCGTTGTTCTTCTAGATTATATTCAGGTTGATGATCGTCTGAATTATGTTGAGATACTAGTGACGATTCAGGATAATAATACTAAGGCATTGTGCAAAAAGGTGGTATCTTTGGTCAAGGTCCATCAGCATCATCGGAAGGGTTCCGAATGGACTTGGGAACCCAAGACAAAGATGCGAAAGCACTACCTTGAGTTATTTGTAGCATCAGACTTCGAGGATGAAGACTAATTCATGCGGGGGAGAATTGTAATACCTCCTTTTCTAGGTATTTTACATTTATGTCATAGTATGAATTTTATTTGAAAAGCTGGTCCCTTAGCCTTCTAAGTGAAAACTGCATAGGTTATGTGTACGCTGGGCGTACGTGGTAGAAACCCAAACCCTAATTTTAGGGTTTAGACCCTATTTAAGCATCATTAACTCCCTAAGACTCCTCCCTCATCAGCCTCCAACTCTATTTCATATATTGCAAATGTTAATCCACATTTGTGAATTTTGAGCCTTAGAGTGTGTTGTTGGTGTTCTTGAAGGAGGAAGAAGGAAGTGAATTCACCTTAGAAGCTCAGACCTCTTTGGATCCAGAAGCATCTTGCCCTTAAGCTTCATTTAGAGGTATAAAGCTCTGAACTTGTTGGTCATTTCATTAGATCTTCCTAGATGGGGAGTTTTGTGCTTTTTAGCCCCGTAATCTTGGTCTAATTGAGTATGAGCTACTCTAGACCAAATGATTTGCCATTTTGGACATTTTAGGGTGTCTAGAGTGATAAAAATGTGATCTTGGTCCTTCTTTTCCTACCATGCAAAGGTTATGATGTCTTTATGGGTTAAGAAGTTAGGGTTTTAAGGATTGGGCACTTAATAGCCATGTAAGGTCATAAAGTTGGAAACTTTATGATTTAGAACATTATTTGGGATTAGATCTGGGCTTTGGACGAAAGAAATTAAGAGAATTAGCAATTAATGGAAAGATTGACATCTGGTTGTGTACACTGGGCATACTTCTGGGTACACTAGGCGTACTCAGTTAGATCCCGTTTCTGGAAGAGTGTGTACACCATGTGTACATGCTGAGTACGTTGGGCATACTCAGCCTGAGTCAACTCGATTGACTTTTTGACCTTTAACTTTGACCAGGATTTTGACCAAGTTTGACCTAGGTGTATTTTGGATATTTTGAACCATAGTTGAGACAAGGTCACTGTTAGTGGTTCAGGTGACCTATAGAGTTGGAGTACAGAGTTCTATTATGTTCAACTATCTTTTTCAGACTCAGAGGTGAGTTTTCTCACTGTATTTGTGGGTCGATGGCACCAATGTCGGCCCAGTAGATTGTGTATTCTAGTTTGGTTTATTGTTATGCTATGGTGATCTGTTAAGATTCACATGATTATCTGGTTAATATTATATGTTTTATCTGTTATATATGTCGACATAGTTGGTGGGGTTGAGACTGTACTACTTTATGCTGTCAGTTAACAAACACGAGCATTCCAACCGAAAGGTTGTGGGCCAGGGGTAATCCAACTAGAATGTTATAGAACCAATATGTATTAGCCAGTCCAACATAAAGGTTGTGGGCCAGGGGTAATCCAACCAGGAGGTTATAGACCCAATATGTGTTTTGTACATATGTTTTGTTGTGCAGTATTCGGAGGAATTCACTAAGCTTTGACTTACAATTCTAGTTTATTGTTTAAGGTCCTTTAGATGATTGTGAGAAAGTAAAGGCGTGATCATGCACATCCTCCTGATTTATGATATTTGATTTTTGGACACTCTGATATGTGATTATTATCTTTGGAAACAATGTGTTGTAAACAACTATGGGTTTGTGGAAAATTTAAAAAAATGAAAATTTTATCTTGATTTTTGAGTTATTGCAATTGATGGTTTTCAATATTGACTTCGAAAAAGCTTACGATTATGTTTGTTAGAAATTCCTTGAACGGGTGATGAAATTTATGAGTTTTGGTAATAAATGGTTGAATTGGATTCAATTATGCCTTTAATAGGCTAAGGCTTATATTTTAGTTAATGGAAGTTTGAAAACATAGTTTTCCATTCAAAGAGGTCTTTGTCAAGGTGATCATCTGTTTTCTTTTCTTTTATTATTGTGACAGAAGCTCTCCATGTTGTTGTTAAAGATGCTTTACATGCTAGATTTTTTTTTCTGATGCTAAGATTGGTTCTTTTAAAGTTTCCCATTTGCTGCGTGTTGATGGCGTTTTGTTTTTGGCGGATTGGGCTCGAGGAAATATTAAAACTATTATTAAATTGTTGTAGTGTTTCGCATCATCTCTAGACTAAAAATACATATTCATAAATCTAGCCTTTATGGAGTTGGGGTTGATTATTTGGATGTATATAACCTGGCTATTGTTATAGAGTGCAAACCTGAGAAAACTCCTTTTGTTTACTTGGGGTTAGCTGTAGGGAATAATATAGTTAAAACTCAAAGTTGGATTCTAGTTATTGAAAAATTCAAGAAGATATTGTCGAAATGGCAAGCTAACTTGTTGTCTATAAGTGGGAGGTTGATGTTGGTTTCTTCGGTCTTCGTTTCAGTTGACACTTATTATTTATCTTTTTTTTAATGCATGTTCAGATTAAAAAGAAGCTTGAATCTCTATGTTCTAATTTTTTGTGGGGTAACGATAATGATACCTCAAAGATTCCATGGATCTCTTGGAACCAAGTTCTTGCTTCCAAGGAAAAAGGTGGTCTTGGTATTGGCACTCTAAATGCTTTCAACTTAGCTTTACTTCAAAAGTGGAGACAGAGATATTTGATTGAAAAATAGGTGCTTTGGGTAAAGGATATTTTCGAATTATGTGGTTCTTACGGAGATGAAGGCTTATTCTTTTTTCCTTGAATACATGGTCATGATGTATGGGCTCGGTTTGTTAGTTTTATAAATAACATGCATGATAGGGGTATTATCCTTCATTCATATATTAAAAGAAAGGTTAAAGATGGAAGTATTACTAAGTTATGGAGTGACATTTAGGTGGGAGATGCTTCTTTGTAGTCTAGGTTCCCTAGGTTATTTCAAATTGAGGTGGAAAAAAATTGTTTAGTTCGTGATAGATGTGGTGTTGGAGCTAACTGGGTTTGGTGTAAGTTTATTAGAGGGGTGTGGAGCAAAGACAACTTGATGGGTTGATCACTTTGATTAGGATCGTGTTTGGTGTTAATCTTATACAGGTGTTGATGAGTGGATTTGGAATTTAGTGGGGTCAAATGTTTTCATGGTTAAAGATATGTGCCATTACATTAATGATATAACTCTTCTAGATGGATTTGCTACTACCAGATGGAACAAACACATGCCTAGTAAAGTTTAAAATATCTTATGTTGGTATTTTCTTTAGGATGTAATCCCGACTAGGTGGAACTTCAACATAAAATGTATAGAAATTCATTCGTTTATGTGTAATTTTTGTTCGAATTTTATGGTAGATCGCATTTTATGGTTTTTTGCCTTCTCAAAATCTATATGGGAAAGGGTTTTCAAATGGTCTGATGTAGTGTTTCCTCAAGTTGATGACTTCCTTCAAGTGTTTAAATGGATAGATGAGTAAAGAACTTCGACGGATAAGAAGATAACTCTTCATGCGATTACTATCTATATTAATATACATACACATTAATTAATATATTAATAGAAAGAGGAATTAAAAAATAGAAAGTTAGTTAATATGAATTCACAAATGGAATGTACTATCTATATTAATATACATATACATTAATTAATATATTAATAGAAAGAGAAATTCAAAAATAGAAAGTTATTATGGACATTAATTAACATATTTATAAAATTAATTACTATGAGTTGGCATTTAAAAGGTGAGATTTGAATAAAAAAGAAAAAAAAAACTATAAAAATGACAAGTTGATATTAAATAATTCAAAAAAATCTAGAAAATGACAAGTGTCAAAATGAAAGAGAAAATGACATGTGAAAAAAATCTTTTTTATTTATTAGGGTAAACTAGTTTATAATTCGTGATAACCATGATTATAAAATTAATTAAATTTTCGTATTAAAAAATCAAAATTATTAATAAACTATTTTAAATAAATTATTACTTAAAGAGATATTTTTTTGAGTTATATAAAATTATAATCGTTGATTTAAATAAATACGTGGAGTTATATCATTTTATAATTTATATTTATTTTATTTTATTTTTTAATCTAATGTTATTAATTTAATATAATTAAAGAAAAAAAAATTTTAATTTGAAATTTAAAATGAAGAATTAATTATTAATTTAATAAAATTAGAGTGGGAAATTTAAATTTTAAAATTTGAAATGAATAATTAATAGGTTGACAAGTGACATAATAAATGATATATAACATTAATGAGGGGTTCTAATTGCAAGATACTTGTCATTATGAGATTAAACTTATTCTTTTATTAGGATAGATTTGTATTGTTCTTAAGAGAGTTTTTCTCTTTGCATGTATGTCTTTCTATCCATGCCCACCACCTTTCTGTCGAAATGCCCGACTAAACCAAACTCCCAAATAAAAAATCATTTTTCTTAATTTTATGGGTTTATCTTGCAGATGAAGATGCGGAATTTGTGGAAGAGTAGCAAGCTTCATGGGTATTTGCCCTTTAAAGTTATTGAAACTTAAGTAGCTATAAACATATATGTAAAGAATCAAATCATATGATGACCGATCCTATATCTGCTTAATCATATCCTTTTTAAAAGGACTACATATTCATATGTTCATTGTAGAATTCTACTCTTATTCCTTCCGTTATTTTGAAAATAAAATAGAATTAGAATTCAATAATCAAATGAAGTTAGTTAACTCTTAAGAGTATAAATAAGGTTGATGTAATTACAAATGGGCATTTTGTTCAAGTCTTGTGCTTGGATGACGATGACTTTTTTCATAAAATCAACCTAACAAACTTCTACTTTGACTAATCTCCCAAGCAAAGATTGCATAGAAGGGTGTTTCTAGAAAATGTGGATCCTAAAAAAATCAAGCTCTTTTGGTGGGGGTTTTCTTTTATCTTTAATAGTAAATGTACTTTTTGATTTGTTTCCATTTTTACTTATTGTAATGTCTATGTTGTTTAGATTCTTATATCATGCATTGTGAAAACTTCTCATTTTGAAGAGTTCTTATGTGTAAAGGTAATACAACATGTTTTTAGGCATCTTATAAATTTATATTCATAATAAACTCACATGAAAAACAATAGTATCTACAAAAAAAAAAAATTAAAAAGGAACTAAAAGTGTCGTGGCCAAAGATAAAATTGTCAAAATCAGCTATTCCCAAGTACTGAAAATGTAATTTTCTATAATTTTAATTATGGAACATCATATTTTAACTGATAGTGATATTCTTGCTAGAGCCAAAAATAAAACTGGAAAAACAGCTGCCTTTTGTATGCCCGCTCTTGAAAAGATCAATACAGACAACAATATCATCTAAGCTTTTATTTTAATAATTCAATAACATGTTTATTCTGAAATTCTATGAATAACTTATGGATACACGGAGCTTGGAAAACATTTACAGATTCAAGTAATGGTGACAACTGGAGGAACAAGTTTAAAAGACGACATCATGTGATTATATCAATCTGTTCATTTGTTAGTTGGAACTACTAGAAGAATTCTTGATCTAAACAAAAAGGGTGTGTGTATTCTCAATGACTGCAACATTAGTATGTATATTTTTTTTTGTTTTTTTTTTCAATTGTTTAAAAACTATAACTAATAATAATGATGATAATATTTTGACATGCTGATAAGCTCTTGTCCCCTGAGTTTCAACCTTCTGTTGAGCATCTCATCAGTTTCCTTCTACAAAACCGATATATTTTGATGTTTTTAGTTACATTTCATGTTGTTGTAAAAGATTTCAGAGACATATACCTGAAAAACTCGTATGTTGTTAATTTAATGTACGAACTTACCCTTAAAGGTATCACACAGTATCTTTAAAGGTGGAGGAAGCGATCAAAATGACGCAATAAGGTTTGCCACGTTCTTAAACAAATTATAGAAATTACATTGAATTACATTTTTGATTGTTGAGTATAGCCGATTCTTTCAGTTTTTGTCCTAAAAAATATTTGTTTGCATGTTTGGTCCTTACTTTAATGTTTTTTAACGGTTTTGTCCCTCTTCCAAGAAATTGACTATATTTTTTGGACCAAAAATATTGCAAGAATCTCAATTAAGGACTAAAAATGAAAACAAACAAAGCATATACTCCATCTCCATCTTTAACAACCTACAAGAAGAAAAAAAAACATAGAAATACCATTAAAACACATATCTATCCCGATTCCATATTCTATATTCCATATTACTAAACATTCTCTCAATCATTAGGCACATGTTGGTTGAAATCCACACCATGTTCTTTCCGGGGAAAATTCGTCATTTGGGTCCTCTGTTTCATCTCCACTGGAGACTGGTGCTCATGTTGCTACTGTTGTTGGTGGTGTTGCTGAAACTGTCGGTGGAGGTGGTGTTGATGTTGCTGTTTCTATGACTAAACATGGAGTTGCTGAAACTGTTGTGTACTTAACATAGTTTCATGTTCATGTTCATAGCTTGATTGTTGGAGTAAAACTACTGCCGTTTTTGTTGATGGTGGTTTGATGAAAAAAGATGTTTGAGGAAAATTTGGAAGATTCTGTGATGTGAGTATTTTCAGATGTTGGATCTACTCCTTCAATGCATCATTCAAATGACTAAACTCTACAGTAAACAATGATGCTACGCCCGTTTTTTCCTTCATTTTCTTTTTATTTCCCTTAGCCTCGTCAGATTTCATTCGTCCATCGTGTGTCGAAGGCACTATATTTTATTAAACAATTGTAATCCAACCAACAAATGAATTGTTTTGCAAATAAAGTGTGTTTTAATTCCAATGTATCTACTTTGTTTTAAAGAGCTAAAAATACAATTTATTTGCAAAATTTTGCATTATTTTGGCTAATATACTTGTAAAATATTCACAATCTTTGCATGTAGTCGTTCACAAGCACAGGGCAACAAAAATAGAAATATCATAAAAATCCTTGTGCCCTGCTTTCCATTTATGTTACTTTTAAACATTTTTTTTTAATGAAATTAGATGGAAACGATTATCCTTATTAAATTCCGTGAGAGGGTGATGATAATAGTATCTACTTCCATTGTCCATGCATTTGACATATTTAATCCCATGCGTAAAACGGGATTCTTCCGTAGTGTTAATTAAATGTTATCAAAATCAAGACAAAGCTTTGTTTGCTAAATAAAAAAAAAAAAATTGAAACTTTTACTTTTTACTTGTGTAAAATAGACGTGAGGTTATGTCATTTTTTATAAAGAGTAAAATAATTTTTTAGTAAAACTAATATAATTAAATGTAAATTTGATCATAACAAATTTTCAAATTGCATTAAGGTACTTATAACATTTAAATTATTTTAAATGGTTAGATGTTTATTATAATTACTAGTTTATAACCCATAAAAACTACGGTTATAAAATTAATTAAATTTTTATAATTATTAATCAATTATTTTAAACGAGTAATTTTAAATAAATTATTAACTAAGAGATATATCAAAATTTTAAAGTTATTATAACTTTAAATTTAACATATAATTAGAAAATATAAATTTGAATTTTGAAATGAGTTGTTTAATATTAATAAGAAGTTGTATTAAACTGAAACTTGTCAAAAATAGATTAAAACTATTTATTTATTAGAATAAAGATTAATTTTAATAACTAATGCATTATTTATCAAGAAAATCAAACTCAAACATAAATTATTATATTATATCTAAATATTAGTTTATTGTTTTAGTTTTTATTTAAAGATTTAATATCTATAATTTATGTTTCTCGTAAAATAAAAAGATTTTAGGAAGTTTTTAGTCCGGTTTTATTTTATTTTTATAAGATCTATCTTTCAAAATATTATATTTTTATAAAGTTAAAAGGTATTTGATAATAAAAAAAAAAATCCATGAAGGGTGGTATTGTACTTTAGAAAGACCAGACATAGAAATTAGAATCGATATACTACTGTACAAGTATACAAACTATTAAGTTATAGCCCATGCCCCACCCCTCAAACCAATTAACCATAGGGAAACACAAAGACAAGAGTCAATCAAAAACCAAACAACCCCACAAACTCCAACTCCTCTAGCTGTTTTTCTCTCTCTAGACCCCTTCCTTTTTTTATTCTTTCTCTCTCTCACTCTACCCCCAGCCCCAGGCGGCGGAGACTGGTGGTTGGTGGTGGTGGTGGAGATGTTTCAGGTTTCTTGAACCCACCACTGAAGAAAAAGATAACCTTTTTTAGAAAGAAAATAAAAGTACAACAAAAAGAGCACATGGAACGAACAGATTTGCAGAGCAATAATAAACAAAGCAGCACTACTACTCCCACCTCCAACACTAGTTCTTCTCACCACCACCACCACCACCATCACCTCTCCCACCATCTCCACCACCAACCCATGGTGGTCCCATTTGATGCTCGATCTGTAACCCCATTCATGGGCTCCATATCCATCCAACCCGGTCCAGCTAACACTCCTACTACTACTAGTGGTGCTTCTTCTTCTCTTTCTTCTCCTTCCAACCAACACCCAACAACCGCGTCCACCTCCTCCGCCACACAGCTATCTCCGCCGCATCCACACCTCGTCGACGCCTCCCTGGCCATCGCCACTAGATCCGAAGCTCTAACGGATCTTGCTAAAGAAAACCCTCAACCTGTCGCTGTGGTTCCTCCTCCCAAGAGGTCAACAAAAGACCGGCATACTAAGGTCGATGGCCGTGGTCGGAGAATTCGAATGCCGGCGACATGTGCGGCTAGGGTTTTCCAGTTGACGAGGGAATTGGGTCATAAGTCCGATGGAGAAACAATTGAGTGGCTGCTACAGCAGGCGGAGACGGCCATTATTGCTGCAACCGGCACCGGTACCATTCCGGCTAACTTTTCCACCTTGAACGTCTCTCTTCGTAGCACCGGATCCACTCTCTCAGCTCCGCCGTCGAAGTCCGCGCCTCATCAATTTCATGGGGCTTTGGCACTTGCACACCACCCCTTTGATCAAGAAGGGTTCTCTCAAATGATGGGGTTTCATCAACATCACCACCAGCAACAACAACAACAGCAACACCATCACCATCAAAACCCTCATATTTTAACAGCAGACCAAATTGCCGATGCAATTTCCACCGGAGGCAACGGCGGAACCGGTGGCGATTCTACCGAGAATTATATGAGAAAAAGGTACAGAGAAGATTTGTTCAAAGACGAGAGTAATCAAAATCAAGGGGAAGTAACAGTCGGATCAACGTCACCATCCAACAAACAATTCAAAGGAGCTATGGAAATGCCAAAACAACAACAAGAAGCCGGAGGACCTTCTTCCGGTAACAATATTCTCCGGCACCATGCTAATATGATGCCGGCAACAGCCATGTGGGCGGTTGCTCCAGCACCCACCACTGCCACCGGAAACACCTTGTGGATGCTACCGGTATCCACCAGCGTCAGTAGTAGCAGCGGCCAACACTCTCATCTCGCCGGAGCCGCATCGGAGTCGCAACACCACCACCACCAGCAGATGTGGCCATTTCCGACTGCCCAAGCCGTCGGCGGCGGAAACACACTGCAAGCACCACTCCATTTCATCCCAAGAATCAACATCCCGGCGGCGAATCTGGAATTCCAGCAGAATTCAAGAGCAAATCCCCTTCAACTGGGATCAATGCTGATGCAGCAGCAACAACAACAACAACAACCGTCGCAACATCTGGGTTTGGGAATGAGCGATAGCAATTTAGGGATGTTAGCGGCGCTGAATGCTTATTCCCGAGGTGGTTTAAACATGAATTCCGACCAAAATCATCCTCTAGATCACCATCACCATCCAAATCAAAATCAAAATCAACATCATTCACAAACTACTGACAGTGGTGATGAAGACCAAAATGATTCTACATGAGAGGTAACTTCATTGCATCATTTCATTTCTAAAATTAGCAAAACAATTTTATTTTATTTTTTAAATTCTTTCCATTATTTCAACCAACATTATATCAAAATTAATGGGTTTCCTTTACTTTTTGCAGACATATTGATGTTGAGTGTTGAGTGAACCAAGAAATCCAAGAGGTATATGCTTCAATTATCATCTTGTTGTGCTGCTGCTTTAATTATTAATGCTTGTGTTGTGTGTGAATGTAATTTGGTAGGTTTGGTGGAAAGGAGAGATAGTAGGTGATTGAGATTCAAGAGAGATTGTATAGAAGGATATATTGATTTGTGTTTAGTATTTATAAATTTGGTTTGTTGATTCCAATTAAACTCAAAAAAACAAAATTCAGAAATGTGATTCTAAAACAAGTGTTCAATAATTACAGTTTTGATCACATTGATTGATTATCCTCTCCTTATCTTATTAAAACAAACAGCAATTTCATAATATATTTTTATTATGAGGTGATACGATATGGTAAAAAAAATACAATAATCAATAAAGTGATTGGTTTATGAACTTCATGCAAAACACTAGCTTTACATGATGTGTATCAATTTTAAAATACTCGATCAATAAATATTGCATTTGTACCATAAATATAAGCCAATACATTGTTTTTGTGAATATGGTAATCTAAATGGAAAAAGGTTTTACCTCTTTTAAAAAAGAAATGCTCATATGTCATGTGGACCATTTCTCATTAGTTACATCAAGTCGAGGGCAAAAGATAGGGCCAAAAACGCCTTTACCTTCCCTTCCTCATTTTGGAGAATAATACAACAAACAACATGATATAGATTCCTTTTTTCTTTTTAAACTTTCTCATAAATGTGATAAACATTTATTTATATATATATATATTTTAAAACAAATAATAAAATGTAAATTCTTTAGGATAAGCAAAAGATTATATGCACCAAATATGCATACCATTGTAGTCTATATGTATACATCCAGGTGTATAGGCCTTGTATATATACCTTCAATTGACAAGTAGATCTATTTATTAGTGGGTTTATATTTGGCAAATCATTAAATAACGATTATTAAAAATATTTAAATATAGACAGTTTAGAACATGGGGTAGACAAATACTTATTTATATTTCGTGTCACGTAATCAAACAAAAGTGGAAACATGCATGTTAGGTTGATTTCATGATAACAAAGTTGAAGATAATGTTTAGACAAATATAGTTATAGCTGTTGTAAAGGGCACCGAAGTCATTTCAAATGGTGATTTTTCTTCGGAGCTGCTGGTGGTGGTGGATGGCGGTGGATGGTGATGGTTGTCTTTTGTTTGTTATACATTTTCTTTTAGCATTTTATCTTATAAAAGCTATGAATGTTCCCCAATTCATCTTCAAAATTTTTGCCATGTTGTTTGTTGTTAAAGAAACCCCACTTGGTCCTCAATATCTTGCTAAAATCAAGGGAAATTTCAGTGATTTATTGATTGATTTCAAAATCTTTTGTAAAGTTAACACAATCCAAGAAAACCTACCCAAAAGTAGTGTGCTTGATGTGTTTGATGAGTTCATGAGTGGAAAAAGATATTTAATATGGAAGTAAGGTGGTGTGATTTTCACCAACATACCCTTTTGTTTCCGTTTTTTCACAATGGTCCCCTCCACTTTTTTAATATTGTATTTGGTTTTTGTTTTTAAAAAATAGAATACCTAAAAAAAACCCAACGTATTATTACATAGTAAAGAAAATCATTTATGTTATTATTTTATGATTAAAACCATTATATTTTTTTGGTTAAATAAATGTTTTGCAAGTAGATAACTTAGAAAATCTGATTGCATAACCTACATGATGCTAAAAACATATCATTGAATTATTGATTTAAATAATAAAGCTTATTTAAAGTACAAATTAAAGTTTCTAGAAATTAACGACAACAATTTCTGACAAAATAATAGCAATTTTTTTCAAATAGCGATTAATGTTTTTGGAAATGAGAGGACACTATAATGACGATCTTTTAAGATTGAAATTTTTATAATTTTTTTTACTAACAGAAACATACGGTTCAATTTTTTTTTTTTGAAAAAATTCTTTGAAATCTCAAACTCCTTTTTCTTTTCCAATAGTTCCAATAGGTTAGAATATCGATATATAGTTCGAAAACCATGAACAACTTGAAAATAGGTATTTTCGAATTATATATGAATTTTCAACCTACTAAAAAAGAAAGAAAAAAAAAACTTTGAACCACATTTTTGTCAGAAAAAAATAATTTCAAAAGTTTCAAAATTTGCAATTTCTGAAAAATAATGTTCATAATATGATATTCTCGAAAAAATGGTTATTAGTGACACGTGTTTTTCTTATTGTGGTTAATGAGATCAAATACCTTTAAAATAATCTTATAGTTGTAGACACTGCATAAATTTTCTAAAGTAATACAGTATAAACTTTCAGCTTTCACAACTAGAAGAATGTTTTCCTAAATCCTAATTACAATAGCTACACCGATGTTAATAACCTAGTACTACCTAATATAAAAGAGAGGATGCTATAAAATATAAACTAACAATATTTCTTATTATCGTAATAAAAGTTTACAATATTTGATTTGTAAGCAGTTTAATAGTAAACAAAACATAAAATAACTATTCGATAATAATAATAAAAAAAAAAAAAAAAAAACAATCGATGTAACTAATAAAATGTTATATAATGTTAACGTCTAAAACTTATGTGACATATTTTCTTAATAAGTCCGTCTTCTTAGATTACATTATGCTTCTTTTGGAAATATATGTTCAAGTCTTTTTATATTAACTTTTATTACAAAAATTAATAATGCTATCATTCTTTATTTCATTAATATCATATTTATGACATCATGAGTCATAACAATTCAACCACTAAACCCATCTGTCTTACAATAATTCCATATAAAAACAACACTCTACAAATTCAAACAAGTCGTGAATGGCCAACAAGACACTAAAACAGCACTTAGTATAACTACAAGGGAGCTTTTGGCCGAAACCTAAAACGTGAGGGTAATTTGTGGAACTACAAGCTAAAACTGGAGCAGAAAGCCGTACCGAGTTACAACGAGTTGACTCGGGTTTGTGTGAACATGGATGTTACTTGTTGACTTTAGGAGTCAATTGAGGAAACCTGATTATCAATTTGTTGCTTTTTATTAATTAATTGAAAAGGTGGGTTTGTAGACTTTTTGACAATTTTCATGTAAATACTAACATGGAAAACGACTTGGTTTATTATTCATACCCATAATTATTTTTTAATCAAAATGCCAAACTCTTAATCCTTAGCAAGATTTGCATTGGAAATAAAATAAAAAAATTGTGTGTTATTATATTCTTCAAGATAAAATAAAATATAACTATTTATGCTAAAAAAATATGAAACGATTTTTCGTAGTTTAATTATTTGTGCATTAATAATTATTTTGGAACGTTAATAAAATTGATTATAATAATATAAGCTCGCTTAATAGTGTTTTAGTAGATTTATTTTTTCAACTTTGTTTTACTATAAAAGTAATAATTTAAAAACTATTAGCACCCATAAAATTTGATTGTTGATAAATTTAATATCTATGACTCGGCGTCGTCGGCGAAGATAAAAGTTTATATGTGAATTTGACATTTTGATTTTTGATTGTATATTTAATGTTATATTTAATTTTTTGTTATTTTTAAATAACTAAGAAACTATAACTCTTGAGAAAAAATTATCAAATAGAATAAATTATATTTAATTTTTTGTTATTTTTAAATAACTAAGAAACTATAACTCTTGAGAAAAAATTATCAAATAGAATAAATTATACGAACTATCTCTCATCTAGGGGTTAAAATGTATGTTTATTTTTTATTTTCAAAAATTAATTTGAACCATCTCACATGTAAAAAGTTGCATGGTTAATCCCTCATTAGTTTAATTTTGAAGGTTTCATCCCTTTTGATATTTAAAATGACTATAATAATCTTTATTTTTCTTTTTTATTTATTTTTGAACATTTTTATATTTTTAATTATTAAAAAATATTTTAATTGTTTTCTATTTTGTTGTATAATACTTAACTACCACCATCAGTAATCTACACCACCACCAAAAAATGGAGCATCGCCGCCACCCCTCACCAAAAAATAGAGCACCACCGTCATCCCTCACTTCACCCTACCCACTCATTCGTTAAAAGTTAACATGTTTCACTAAAAATAACTATAAATCACCACTTCATTCACCGAACCAGTAACATATACTTAAACCACCATCAAACTAAGCACGTTTACTATTAACACCGCTACTGGTCTCCATCGGAAAAACCACCTGCAAATCAGGAAATAATAATCAAGGCAAATTAGGAGGCATGAATCTGGGAGATGAAAAATCTAATTCGATACAAACCTATTGAAAGCAAAGGATTTAGAGATCTTAAATTGAAAGCAAATCTGATTACTGAACCTGCAAATCTGATTTGTTACCAATGGAGATGGTAAAGGGGGTTGTAAATCAGCACTTCGTACGACCAATGAGCCATCATCACCACATGTGAGTCGTCATCGCCACCAGTTTGATGTCATCGTCGCATCATCTAGGGTTCGTCATGATGCCATCGTATAAGAGGATCGTCGATAGAGACGATTTGGGTTCGATTTAAATCTGCTTCTTTGATCTCAATCCCCATCTTCTACGATATTGCGTGATGGACTTGTGACATGGTTCGATGACCTGGTTTCAATGAAGAAGAAAGGACAATGGGAAATTGAAGAGGAGGTGGGTTGGGGTGTAGTGTGGTATGGTGGGTGAGGGTTTGATGGCATCGTTAGAGGTGTCTGGAGTGGTCGGAGATGTCCTGAAGTTATCGGAGTTGGCGGTGATACTAGTGGAGAGGACTGAAGAAGAAATGGTGGGAGAGAGACGGTGTGTTTAGGGTTTAAGGCATGTTTCTTTAATATCTTTTATTAAAGACAATAAATAAATATTTTCATTATAAACAAATCAATAAATAGAAAATAAATCAAAAAAGAAATAAATAAGGGTAAAATTGTATTTTTATGTCTGGAGGGATGAAGCATGTAAGTTTTAAAGTAATGAGTGACGGTCTGAGTTAATTTTTAAAAATAGGAACTGAACGTGCATTTTGACACGTATACGAGAGACAATTCGTATAATTTACTCTAAAAAATAGTTTTCAACCAATTTTTTAAGTTGTTATAAAAAAATTTAAGCTTTATATATAAATATTAACCAGTGTAGTCATTATAAATCATATCACATTTTAATGTATCAATTAATCATTATTAGTTAAATATTAAAATGTCTATTGAGTTGTTACATTAAGACAGAAGAGTTTTAGAGTTATTTAAAAAAATTACCTCTTTCAAAAGGTTTCTATATTATAAAAATAGTTGTTATCATTTTTTTTTTGGCATTTGGATTTATATTTTTACTTTATGGATTCACTAATGTAATCTTTATAATTAACGTTACAATTTAATGAATCTATTAATTATCATTACCGAAAAATGACTATTATAATAGATATTTAGATTTCAATGTATATTTAATATTTAACAAGTAATATC
This sequence comes from Lactuca saligna, assembly GCF_052625555.1. Classification (NCBI taxonomy): domain Eukaryota; kingdom Viridiplantae; phylum Streptophyta; class Magnoliopsida; order Asterales; family Asteraceae; genus Lactuca; species Lactuca saligna. The sequence continues at coordinate 261,983,893 of NC_136421.1, read as the reverse complement.
TTGTTTCAAAAAGTCTCTTATTTCAGAATTTTAAACAATAAATGAATAAGTAAAGGTCTTGACCTTCAAGTGAATAGGGTTTAGACTCTATTGAATGTTGATAATACTGATTATGAGATCCAAGCCATCGGTTTGTGTGACATCCCCAAATTTCATGGTAAAAAAAGACCGATTGTTTTATGTTTATTTAAAAATCAGAGTACCCTTTTGAAGAATGATATTGCTGAATTTGTTCCCAAAAAACATGATAATGATATTATTAAAACATTTCTGAAGAAATGTATTTTATTTATATTAAAACATTGAGATGTTATTGTGAATGTAGACACATAAACATAAATAGACCATACATTGATTTACACTAATGATTTACATCTTCTTGAATCTGTCAGCAGAATGTATCTTTAATATCGATACATGTGATATAACAAACTAAACGTGTCAGGTTGGGAAACTTGGTGAGTACATTGGGTTTTCAACCCACAATAATATAGTTAATATGTTTAATAATCAAACAATTAACCTAATTTCTCATCTGTCACACCCCAAAACCGGAACGACGGAAATGTTAAGGGTGGAGGACGTCGTGTACAATATCACAACACAGAATAATAGTAAACAAGCAAACAACATCATCCATTGCATTAATAATATAATTTAATACAAGTGTGTTTTGTATAGTTTATAAGACACCAAAAATATGAATCAAAATAAAAGATGAGTCTTGAATGCGCTCCATCTTCTCAAAAGTTGGCATCGGTACCTGTTTACTGATGACCTGAGAATACAAGTTATTTTGAAACAGTTTATCAGCTTTATAGCTGGTGGGTTCAAAAGCATTTTAGTGTCATTGTTTGTATCAAAATGTTTGTAACAGTGTTTAAAGTATGAGTTTGTAAATTTTTGTAGTAAAAGTATGTTAATGTTTGTAACTCCTAGAAAATCCTATATTTTCTACTAAAAGTAGCCTTCTACCAAGGCCCGACTGTTTTGTATGTTCGTTTCTTGTAAAAGTTTGTAATTTTCCAAAGTGTAACAATCATTAACAATATATAGTTTATACAATTTCGATTATGTGAGAATAACACATAGTGAATGCAATGGGAAAATAATGTAGTACTATAGTGTTGTATTATAGTAACTATTGTTGTACTAGCTACCTTAAAATCGGATTTTTATCAAGGTATAATGTGATTTGATTGTACCATACTATCGACTAAAAACATGACGATGAAAGACGTCGGAAGTAATGAAATTTGGCACCCGTAGACCTGCAGGTCCCACTATAGCTAGCAGCAAAGGTGTAGGATAGTCAATCCAATATTGATCTATACGCAAACTCACGCTCTCCCTCCAGGAGACTCTGGATACAAATCGAGCCATGGTAGTGATGACATGCCCCAAAACAGTGGTTCACATTTATGTTATAATATACTTGTATATGTATTGTATGTACTAGTATAGTGTATGTATTGTTTCTCGTTATAATATTCTCTATCTGTTTCTGTTCATAGTATGGTTGTATAGTTTCTCATAATAGTAAGTTCTCTTAGTTTCTCATCATAGTATAGTTGTATAGTTTCTCATAATAGTAAGTTCTCTTAGTTTCTCATCATAGTATAGTTGTATAGTTTCTCATAATACTAAGTTCTCTTAGTTTCTCATAATAGTAAGTATTGACTCATGAATGAACTGGCATCATAATAGTAAGTATTGACTCATGAATGAACTGGCTCTTTGTATGATTCATTGAACTATAAGAAATGAGTAGTATATCCCTAAACTACACCTATCATAGTTTACTAGTAGAATTGTTTGTATGACTGAATGTATTGAACTGAGATAAAATCCTTTATATCTGTACATATATACATAATATATAAATAAGGATCCAACGACACTCGGACAAACAACAGGGTACTCTAGGTCCACAACCAAACAAGGAACAGGAAATAAAGTGAGTTGTCAGTCCTAAGTCCTTCAATGGAGTAATCTAAGTGATTTTGTGTTGTTTAGGGCGCAAGGAGATTGCCTTCGCCGTAAACACTAGTTTTTTTCTTGATTTTGTGTTGTTTCCATGGAGTAATCTAATTGATTTAGTAATATAACAAGCCAAGGTAAGAGTACTTACAATGTAGAAGCTTGTAAGAGTGTTTAAAGTCCAAGAACACTAGTGTGTGTTCTTGGTGTTCTTTGTGAAATGAACAACACTTGAAGATCTATGAAAAAGAAAGGATTTCATGGATGAAATCATGTATAACCACTAGATAAGTAGTTGTAACAACAAATCAATAGAAGAAATGCTTACATTTTTGGAAGATTGGAATGAAGATCTTATGATACTTGAGAGGGAATTGGAGGTTCTTGAACTTGAAAGGAATGAATGGTGGAAAAGTGATGTAAACTCATGCATATAGCATGAGTTCATGGCCATGATGGAGTTTACGGCCCAAACTCCTGAAGTTTGGCCGTAAACACCATTTAAAGGGGGTTAATGCTTGATTGTTGGTCAATAAACCTAGAGGATACTTCATTTCACTAATTCCTTTGATGTATTTAAGATTAAAACACCCAAATAGACTCCAAAGTGCTAAAAGTTAGCATAAACACGTTTTCCTTTGATTGAAATGTAGGGTTTGTACAAGATAGAAATTTCGGGTTGTCACATCATCCCCCCGTTAGAGAGAATTTCATCCTAAAATTAGAGTTGAAGCAATGAATAGTTACAAATAACTAAGCAAAAAGATGAGGATATTTCAGTTTCATTTAATCCTCGCACTCCCAAGTGAATTCCGGTCCTCGCTTGGCGTTCTAGCGAACCTTCACTATCGGGATACGAATTTGCTTCGTTTGTTTGACCTCTCAGTCCATGATCTCTACAAGTTCTTCCATGAAGTTGAGGCCCTCGTTGATCTCGATCTCATCGAGTGGGATTACAAGAGTCTTGTCGGATAGACACTTTTTCAAGTTCGATACGTGGAAAGTAGAATGTACGTCACTAAGTTCGCGGGGTAGGTTGAGTTTGTAAGCTACACGGCCGATTCTAGCGAGAATCTCAAAAGGCCCTATGTATCTTGGATTGAGCTTCCCATGCTTTCCGAAGCGTATCAAGCCCTTCCAGGGTGAGACTTTCAAAATAACGCGGTCTTCCACCTGGAATTCCAAAGGTTTCCTTCGTTTATCTGCGTAGCTTTTCTGTCGGTCTCTAGAGGCTTTCAATCGTTCACGAATCTGGACAATCTTCTCTGTCGTTTCCCGAATGATCTCCGGACCTGTGAGAGTGCTGTCAGGAACTCGTATTTTAGCTAAATGGGTGTCACCCATTTCAGCCCATCATAGAGGGGATCTGCACTTCCGGTCATAAAGGGCTTCAAATGGAGCAGCCTTGATACTCGTGTGATAAATATTGTTGTAGGAAAACTCGACAAGGGGTAAATGAGTATCCCATGCTTTCCCAAAGTCGATCACACAGGCTCGCAACATATCTTCCAGGGTTTGGATAGTCCTCTCACTTTGTTCGTCGGTCTGAGGATGGTAGGTTGTACTCATGTCTAGCCTGGTTCCAAGGGAACTTTGTAGCGACTGCCAGAACCTCGAACTGAATCTATTATCTCTATCGGAGATAATGGATATAGGAACACCATGCAGTCGTACGATCTCCCGTATGTATGTTCTTGTAAGCTTCTCCATCTTGTCAGTTTCTTTGATAGGCAGGAAGTGTGCGGACTTGGTCAATCCATCTACGATGATCCAAATGGTATCAAGTTCACCCGTTGTCTTGGGCAACTTGGTTATGAAGTCCATAGTGATCCGCTCTCACTTCCATTCTGGAATCTCTGGTTGCTGTAGTAAACCGGAGTGTTTTTGGTATTCGACCTTGACCTTAGCGCAAGTAAGGCATTTAGTCACAAAGGTAGCAATTTCTGCTTTCATGTTAGGTCGCCAATATAAGTTTTTAAGATCCAGATACATCTTATCTGAACCCAGGTGGACGGAATATCGAGTGTTGTGCGATTCGCTTCGGTGTCTAGATTCGGTCCATGAGATATAAGGCTCCGCCACCCTTGACTTCCAAGTTCTTATCCATCCCTCTAAGGGATTCACCCGTCACGTTCTCGGGTTTCAGGGCTTCGAGTTGAGCCTCTTTGATTTGTGTGGATAGGTGTGAATGGATAGTCATGGTCAATGATTTGACTCTTTGGCCATAATATTCTTTCCGACTTAGGGTGTCTGCTACTACGTTGGCTTTACCCGGATGAAAACGAATTTCGCATTCGTAGTCATTGAGTAGCTTGACCCACCGTCGTTGTCTCATGTTGAGCTTCTTCTGGTCGAATATGTGTTGTAAGCTCCTGTGGTCTGTAAACATAGTGGTTTCGTACCATACATATAGTGTCTCCAGATCTTCAGAGCAAACACAACTGCTCCTAGCTCAAGATCATGTGTGGTGTAGTTGGCTTCGTGTGTCTTTAGCTGTCTTGAGGCATAGGCGATGACCTTTCCTCGTTGCATCAGGACACAGTCGAGGCCCCAGTTAAATGCATCGCAATATACCACGAAGTTTTCTATCCCTTCGGGGAGGGATAGTATCGGTGCGGTGCATAAGGCTCGCTTCAGCGTTTGAAATGCTTTTTCTAGCTTCTCTTCCCAGTCAAAGGCCACACCTTTCTGGGTAAACATTGTAAGAGGTTTCGTAATTCGCGAGAAGTTCTGTATGAATCTGCGGAAGTAGCCAGCGAGACCTAGAAATTGATGAATTTCCGTAGGCGTCTTTGGTTCTGACCAGTTCTCAATGGCTTTAATTTTGGACGGGTCCACGTGGATTCCTTCTTCGCTAACCACGTGTCCTAAGAATTCGACTCTTCGGATCCAAAATTCACATTTAGAGAACTTCGCATAGAGCTTCTCCAGTCGTAAGGTTCCTAGGACTTGTCGCAGATGATCGTTGTGTTCCTCCTCACTTCGAGAGAAGATCAGTATGTCGTCAATGAAGACGATGACGAACTGATCCAAGTAAGGACGACATACCCTATTCATTAAGTCCATGAATATTGCGGACGTATTGGTCAATACGAATGGCATCACCACGAACTCATAGTGTCTGTAACGAGTTCGGAAGGCTATCTTTGGGACATCCTCCTCAAGCACTCGTAACCGGTGATATCTGGATCTTAGAACAATCTTGGAAAAGTAACTCGCCCCTTGCAGTTGGTCGAACAAATCGTCTATGCAAGGCAGAGGGGAACGATTTTTGACCGTAAGTTTGTTGAGTTCTCTATAGTTGATACACATATAGAAAGATCTGTCTTTCTTCTTAACGAACAAGACCGGTGCTCCTCATGGTGAGAAACTAGGTCTAATGAAGCACTTGCTGAGAAATTCGTTAAGTTGACCAGATAGTTCCTACATCTTAGCTGGTGCTAATCGGTAAGGAAATTTGGCTACTGGGGTAGCTCCTGGGACTAAGTCGATTCTGAACTCGACTTTTCGCTGCGGAGGTAATCCTGGTAGTTCTTCTGGAAAGATATCGGGAAAGTCACGCACTATCTGGATGCTCTTTAGGTCTTTCATTTCTAGGCTCGTATTGACAACGTGAGCAAGGAATGTACGATATTCCTTACGTAAATACTTCTGAGCTTGAATACTTGAGATGATACGAAAGCTCGTGACTGGTTTGTCGCCATAGATAATAAGAGTTTCGTTATATGGAAAGTTAGGGCGAACAACTTTCTCGTAGCACATGATGTCGGTGCAATGAATACTTAACCAAGTCATGCCGATTATGACGTCAAAACTTTTAATTGAGACCAACATGAGGTCGATTGAGAAGGTATGGCTATCTAGAGTTAGGTACATCATATGTATATACTTCTAGTGCTCTTAGTTTTCCTGTTAGCCATTTCTACAGTGAGTTGCTCTTTAAGTGTGTGTGGTTGTTGTTTAAGTAGGCGAGCAAATTTCTGATTTACGAAACTTCCTCGTGGCCTATAGCCAAACCTTTTCCCACTCCATCTATATTCCCTGCCTTTGGGCAGTTCCTTTTGTAGTGGCCCACGTCGCTACAACCATAGCAAGCTTGGCCCACACCAGCGCTGGGGACTTCGGTGATCGGCCTTGCCGGAGACTTGCAAAAATGAACAATGTATCCTTTCCTGTTGCAGTTAGAGCAGTGCATTTCCCGGCAAGGACCGTTGTGGTGGAAGTTACATTTTTTGCACTTTGGCAAGCTTCCAGCGTACTGCTTCCCGGAGCAGTAGCGGCAGGTGCTATCGCAGCTTGAACCGCCACAACTCTCTGCTTTTTGGCACCTTTCTGCTTTTTCTTGTCATCCTAGAATTTTTGCTTGTTGTCAACGGCTTTGGAGGGTTCTAATGTGGCTAGGGATATTGTTGATAACGGGGTACGGACCCCATGATCAATGAGCCGTTGTGCCAATCACTTGGCACTATCGAAGGTAGCGGGGTTTGAAGCTAGTACATTCCCCTGAAATGGAGGCACCAACCCCCAGATGTACCTCTCTATTTTCTTTCCCTCAGTGGGAACCATGTTGGGACATAAGGTCTCCAACTCGCTGAATCTGGCGGTATAGGAAACTATGTCGGAGCCCTTCATGGTTAGGCTCCATAGTTCTTGTTTTAATTTCTGTATTTCTCCCCGCGAGCAATATTCTTCAATCATGAGGTCTTTCAGGGTTTCCTAGCCCATATCGTTCACCACTATTAGTGTTAGTGACTTGACATGGCTATTCCACCATGTCAGGGCTTTTTCCTCAAAGGTGCAAGCAATAAACTTGACCTTGCTCCCTGCTGGACAGGAGGAGATCTTGAAGACTGACTTTGTCTTTTCGAACCATTGCAAGAGGGAAATGACTCCGCCAGTCCCTTTAAAGGACTTTGGCTTGCAGTTGGTGAAGTCCTTGTAGGAGTACTCTCTTGAGCGCACAAGGATTTTACCTTAAGTAGAATGGATAGGTGTTCCACCTCCGCTGGCACTTGTAGAGTGATATTGAGACATGGATGTTGCCACAGCCGCAACTACTGCAACATTTAGAGTTGCCGTGTCGATTAGTGGAGGAGATGGAGGTGGTATTTGATTTGTCGGCGTGCCTCAGGTCGGAAGTTTGCGAGGTGCCATCTTTTACTGAAAGTTTATAGATATGATGATAATAGTAAGAATCAATTGTAAGGTATGATGAGAGTGATCCACGGACTAAATCGCCATAGTCCAAACATTAGGATCAATGTATGATTGGAATAAAAACACATCAATAGAGTCGGGAAAACATAAGGGTATAGACTTTCCAATAGATTAGAAACTGCCAATATTACTGGTATTACTGATGTAATTGAGTTCGGGAAAAATGACCTAACAGTAGGTCTTTGTAACGCCCGTAGATCCGGGCTAGTCAATTTAGAGATAATTGGGGTCGAAAATGAATTTTAGACAAAAGATTATTTAGAATAAATAATCTTAACCAAGTTGTATAATATGTCTCAAGGGTTTCGTACATATAAAGAACGCCGAAATCCGAGTTATAATGTAACAACCCAATTTTTCACATCAAAATTTTTTGTTTAAAAACGTTACTTTAGAAAATATTAATAACTAAAACATCATTTGATCAACCATATTATAAACTGAACCATGTCTGAAAACCAAAACATACAACTAATCAGAATATTAGAGTATCAATCCCAGAAAAGCTCGTAAATGCGGAAACCGAAGAGTGTGTGTGTGACATGCTGCTACCGCGCCGGCTCCTTTCCCCTAGCTGAGGAGGTACCTGAAACCAAAACTGAAACCGTAAGCACAAAGCTTAGTGAGCTCCCCCATAATACCCCATACCATGCAAGCATTTAACAAACAACATGCAATTAGGAGATACGGGCCACGCCCACACTCGTGAAGATACGGGCCCCGCCCACACTTTGCTTTCTGAGAGATACGGGCCCCGCCCACACTCGTGAAGATATGGGCCCCGCCCACACTTCGCTATCTGGGAGATACGGGCCTAGCCCACACTCCATTCTTGGAGAGATACGGGCCTCGCCCACACTCAACCGCCAACTCATATCATACAAGTATCGCACAGACAACAAGTGTAAACAATTCTATCATACTGGCATATATCATAATCAACTCAACTAAGAGATACGGGCTCGGCCCACACTCTAATACTAACGTCTCGTCTATACGGGCCGACCTTGGTGCCTTAGACCCGTTACTACTGGAAGGAAACTCACCTCGAAATAGCTGCTGGTCTGTGTGGGAATTGATCACCTACTACTGCTGCTGCTGCTCTGGAAACTCCCCGGCTGTAATTCCCACAATATACTTAATCATACACTGCTAACTGTCCTTTGGGTAAAAAGATCATTTTTCCCTGGTCTAGCCCTAAGTCAATTCGAAGTCAACTTTTAGTTGACCCGACTCGCCGAGTGGATCTCCACTTGCCGAGTCCCTGTCCAGACAATTGTCCTGGGTCCCTGATTCTACTCGTCGAGTTGGGCTATGACTCGACGAGTTCATCTTCTAAACTGACATTCAACTCCTTCATCCTACTCGCCGAGTTGTATGAACAACTCGTCGAGTTCATCTTCATCCGAAGAACACATATGCTAAGACTCGCCGAGTCTGTTCTTGATCTATGAAGATTGCCTTGGACTCGCCGAGTCAGGGCATTGACTCGCCGAGTCCTAACATGGGTGAGTTCAACTCCCAACTCACCGAGTCACCCCCCTGTGACTCACGGCTCAACTCGACACATCATGAAGGGACCAAATCGGTGACTCGCGACCAGACTCGCCGAGTCACCTATACGACTTGCCGAGTCGCCGCCATGCATCCACCAAATACACCGATTTGCTCGATTTTAGTCCATGCCATTCATAGATCTGGACTTCTAGGACACAAATCACACGTAAAGTTTCCAACTTTACGTGTGGATATTCACCAATATGGATTTTAGGGCTCAAAATGCCTTAAAAGGGTAGATCTAGGGCTAACAAGCAACATGGGGCCATAAAGCTAACAGATCTGAGCTCCTGGAGCTCAATCTTGCCTAGATCCATAGGCCAAACGTCTTAATACGACATATAAGGCACATACGAGCTTGGGGACTTGACCAAGAAAGACCCAAATGAAGTTTTAAGCATAGAATCATGGGGAAAACGGGTTATACCTCAAAGGAACTGCTGGAAGAACACAATAGTTGCTTGGTTGGCTTTCCTTCTTCTGGATCTACTTCTTTCCTCCTTCAAAACCTTCAAAAACACCCACAAAAGTCTCAAACTCTCAAGGAATGGCTTAGGACGAGGTATACAGGGCTCTAAGGGTGAATGGGGGCTGGCTTGGGGCAGTTAAGTCGTTTAAATAGGGTGCAAACCCCTGAAACTTAGGGTTTCATCCAACAGCGGCGACTCGTCGAGTCTAGGATATGGACTCGCCGAGTCGCCAACTTAAAACGTGACCTGGATCGCGTCTATACTCGGCGAGTCGGACCCATGACTCGCCGAGTCCAAGGCTAAAATGGGAAATGTTCGAATAAGATTTACATACCAGAAACCAGGTGCTACATATAACAAAGAAGTTATGGCCCATCGAAGTTTTACGGTAAAACCGACACAGCACCGGGAGACGTAAATAGTGAATTTACGATGGAGGACTTTTTAGCCTTAGTGATCTAAACCAAAGTTGTAGTATACATTAAACCGAGAACATCCATAAAAAGAACACCCAAATCTGACTTTGTATGAGGAAGTTATGATTTTTCTAAGATTCGGCTTAGCAGTGTACAACTCGAAACTCAAATTTTAGTTCGGGTGGTTTTTGGCTTACGCAACCTTAATGAGAGTTGAAGATCTCATTAATAGGAACTCAACGGTAAAATAGACGAAAATAGAGTCCATATGTAGAACTTATGAATTTTACGCGGACATTTAACAGTATAATCTCCTCCTAGTGTTAAATTTAAGATCGGTCGAGAATTAGCCGACGGACTCTAAATGAGAGTTGTAGATATTATTTTTACCTATGTGTGGATATAAAGAGCGTTGAAGATGCCACGTGTCAGTACCAGGTGAAAACTTGGAGCCTACGCAACACCACGACGTGGTGATGCTACAGGAGCACTATAAATAGAGGTGTCGGGGCAACCCTCAACCTCACACCTTAACCCTTCTTTCTCTCTCTAGAACCACTCTCTAAACCTCCTGAACCCCCCCCCCCCCAAAAAAAAAAGCATGGGGAGCCCCCTAGCACGAGGCGGAAGCCCCGGAGCACCTGACGGCTCCGAAAGGAAGAGCCTTCGGCTCAGAAACTCTGCTCCGGCAGAGCCCGGTTTCCAAGGAAACCCGTTGTAAGTGAGCTATGTCTAACCTATGTTTAGTATAGCTTATCTTTAATATAGTAACATTATTAGGAACTTATAATGAGTATTTGGGCTATTATTATGAGTTATATAAGATTGTTTCTTAACGCTTATATAATAGTAATAATATCTAGACTATTAATTAGTCACTGTTAACGTTAGACTAAACTCTAGTGGTAATGATACTAGGTTTTGTCCGAGGAAAATTGTTTTAACAATAACGAAGTGTTGTCCGACTACCGAGTCATCACCTTATCAGGTGAGTGCATAGTTACTTTCATCTTACACATAGATATGAAGTATTTTATATAAACTACGTGCTATGTGTGCATATTATCTGAATATTTGCTGTCTATGTTGGATTAACGTTTTTATACATGTTTTAAATGATTTAAATTGTATACTTATTTTATATATACAAATATGTTGGGTATGATATGGGTAGAAGAATGAGGAGAGATAAAAGATGATGTGAGTAAACATTAGCAGCTATAGACTTAGTGCCTAATAAATAACATCGGCAGCTATGGACTTAGTGCTTATTAGACAAACACTGGTAGCTATGGACTTAGTACCTGTTAGGAATTGGTAGCTATGAACTTAGTACCTATTAGATAAACACTGGTAGCTATGGGTTTAGTACCCCATGAATAAACTATAGCAGCTATGGAATTAGTGCTTTACGAACGAGCATTGGCAGCTACGGATTTAGTGCCAGTCCTATAACCTTGGAAGCAAGGGACTTCAGAATAAATGAATGCAGGATAGTGTAACATCCGGATTCTCAGGAATATTATTTGATTCATTTAGCTTGGAGTTTGTGGAGGGACTCGGCGAGTTAGTGCTTAGACTCGCAGAGTAGGGATGCGAATTCTCATCCGGATTAATGACCAGACTCGGCGAGTTCATGAGTGGACTCGGCGAGTCCGCATTGTTTTATGAAACCCTAATTTCCCAGGTTTGGGGCCTATTTAAAGGTCCTTAGGGCCATCATTTTCGGCTACCAAACCCCAAAGAGAAACCCTAAAAGAGCTAGAGCGTTTGTGAGAAGAAAGGAGCCATTTCTTGATCTTTGTGGTTGATTTTTGCAAGAAGGAGGTGATTCTAGCTTGGAGGAGACCAAGGAGGTTGTGCATCTGGGGATTTCTAGCAAAAGACTTCATCTTTGAGGTATTATATCGCCCCTTTATCTGTTTTGTTGAAGGAATCCATAGATGTAGAGTTTTTATGTCCTTTATTGGAATGAATTGTGAGAATATGGCCCCTATTCATATTGAGACTTCAGATATGGACCCATAGTGGTCTAAAGAGCTTATTCCACCTTGCTTTATGTTGAGCTATGGAGGTAATGAGCTTAAGGTGTTGTTTTTGGGGCTAAATCACCAAGTGAAACCTCCTAGACATCACATGAGTGTCAAGATCCGAGCTTTACGTGATTATCAGGCTTCGGAAGGTCAGATCTATGGATCAAAGGAACAGATATGACCTCAGGAGGCCAACTGAGTTTATGCATGGCATGAACTCGCCGAGTCCAAGGGCAGACTCAGCGAGTAGGGATAGGGTTTCCCGTAAGTCACTCAGTGAGTAACTTGCCGAGTTGGGGGAAATGAATCAGTGAGTCAAAGGGGGGATAGAGGACTCGAGTTCAAGGTGGAACTCGTCGAGTTGATCTTGAGACTCAGCGAGTTGAGTCGGGGTGGCCCCGTGATTCATGCCAGGTGTAGCTCATCGAGCAAGAGAAAGACTCGACGTGCCAAGAGAGACTAGAGAGATAGGGGACACGTGTAGACTCGCCGAGTCGCCCAAGTGCACTCGATGAGTCTGGTAAAAGTTTGATCGTTGACTTTTATTGACTTTTAGGGTTTGGTCAACAATGGGGTCGTTGAGCCAAGAGAGGAGTAAAATGGTCTTTTACCCTTCTGAGGATGACAAGAGAGAGTTGAGTCTAGTCTCGAGAGTTATATTTATGAGAGTATTTACCTTATGTGATTAGGTGGAGGCTAGACCGTATTTCTACCGAGTCAGAGATTTACCGAGATATCTGAGGTGAGTCTTCTCACTATACTTTACCTTGAGTAGGTAATTAGATTTATGTGACAGATTTATTGTATGCTATCTATGTGATGTGTTGCACTGCATTATTTGTATGTGATTATGCCGTGTGTATATCAGAGTTAGAACCGGAAGGTTCACAGAGCTAGGACTAGAGGGTCCACAGAGTTAGGGCCCAAGGGCCCGCAGATTTATAGCCTCGAGTGGTTAGTATGTGATATGTGTGATATTTTGGGGAACTCACCAAGCTTCATGCTTACAATGTTTTGTGTTATGTGTTTTAGGTTTTCTCAGGATCACGGGACGGCACCAGCTCGATTGTACACACCAGAGGAAAAGTTTGTTTTGAGGATCCTGGCTTGTTAAGTGTTTGAACAAAAGAGTCATGTATTGTAATTAAAACAAAAAGGAGATTTTTATGAAAAGTGTTAAAGAGATAAACTATTTTAAATGAAAATTTTGTTTTGAAAATTTCGATGTTACAGATAGATGACTCTTAGGATAGATCCTTATGAGTAATGAAGATAATGGGGATGGTTAATTGGGTTGATTGTTTGATTGTTTAAACTTAATAATTATATTATTGTGGGTTGAAAACCATATGTACTCACCAGGTTCCCCAACCTGATCCACTCAGTTTATTTATATCATAGGTGTTGGTATGAAGTCACATTACACTGAAAGATTAAGGAAATATAAATCACTAGTGATACTGAATGTTAGGGGTGAGCAAACCCGAACCAAGAAACCGAAAAACCGAAAAAAACCGACGAAACCGAAACCGAATCAAAACCGACGGTTAGGGTTTTAAATTTTTAAAAACCGACTTTTCGGGTTCGGTTTCGGTTTTTACCCAGAAACCGACCCAATAAACCCGAGAAACCGACCCTCTTTAAAAACCGAGAAACCGACCCATAAACCCGCAAAACCGACGGTTTTTACTGCCCATTTTATATATATATATATATATATATATATATATATATATTAAAAAAATAAAGATGAATAAAAGAAGCCCTTCGTCATTTCCGACTTTCCTCATTTACATTTTGCCCTACCTCTCGCTAGTCGGCCACTCGCAATCGGCAATCGCATCCCTGATCCCCCCATTCGCCATTCCCGCAAAGGCGCATCTCCGACTCCGACTCCATTGAAGTGAAGAAGCTCGGCACTCCTCAGGCGCTCAATCGATCGCACACTCACAGTCTCCACCCTCGAACGATCGGCAGTCGCACACAGACGAGACCTGTAACGGAGCCCTAAACCTCCGGCGCCATCAACGAGACCTGCAACTCCTCTGTATCGTCAAATACGGTAAATTCTTTTTCTAAATTCATGTTCAATTAGCAATTGCTGCTTGCTACCATCGGCAACAACCCAAACCCAAAAAAACCTTACGACCCAATTTTTCTGATTTTATATAGAATCTTCAATCTTGTGTTTATGTTGTGAATTTCAGAATTTCGCTTGAGTGTTGTTGTCCGGTTCATTTGATGCATTGTAATTGTATTATTATTATGTTTTCGGAATTTCAGAATCTTCAATCTGAAATTTCAGAATTTCAGAATCTTCAATCTTGTGTTTATGTTGTGTTATTATTATTATTATTATTATTATTATTATTATTATTATTGAAACTTTATCTTATTTCTATCATATTTATGTATGTTATTGTCCTTATGATGGAAAGGGATATAGGAAGAATTTCATATAAGCGATCTCTTCACTAACGTATGTTTGTACTAATACCACATAAAGTTTCTTAACTCCGACATTGTTAGTCGCAGATGGTGTTTAAGGAGGTGAAAAAACCTTTGATGCATTGTATTCTGAAATGTTGATATCAAAATAATCAATTTGATGCATTGTATTCTGAAAGATATGAACCTTATTGTTTGCATATAGAGTGTTGAATTGAAGCTTTTTATTTCCTGAAATTTTTTGGTTTACATATGGATTGGTGATTGTTTTTTTCTATGTAGATGGAAAGCTCTCAACTAGATGCACAAACTGTTGATGTTGATGCTCCCCAAACCATTGATGTTGATCTTGATGTGGATGAAGGAGATGATGAAGTAGTTGTAGATAATAAGGGTGGTGGTCATAGAGTATCTTGGGTATGGCAAGATTTTGATAGAGATGCCGTAAAGAAGGGTGCTAAGAAAGTGAAATGCCCATATTGTTCAACAATGATGTGTGCAAATTCAAATAAAAACGGTACGAGTGCAATGGGAAATCATTTAAGACTCTATTGTCCAACATCTCCTGTTTATGACCCTAAAGGAAAAGTTGGTGATACGAAAAAACAATCTGTGTTGAGTTTCAAAAAAGTAGGAGACTCGGGGGCTACTTCTTTGGAAGTTCATTCCTTCAGCCAAGAGAAATGTAGGAATTCCTTAGCCCGCATGTGTATCAAAGACAATCAACCTTTTAGCATAGTTGAAGATGAAGGATTTAGGGAATATTCACGGGATTTGCAACCTCTATTTAAATTGCCTTCAAGGTGGACTGTTGCAAGGGATTGTTTGCAGATATACAAAGAAGAAATGTATAAATTGAAGGATGTTTTAAAAAATCAAACCGTCTCCATTACAACTGATACTTGGACATCCATCCAGAACATTAACTATAGTTGTTTAACGGTACATTGGGTTGATGAGACGTGGGTTTTGAGACAGAAAATTCTGAACTTTTGTCCCATTGCAAATCATAAAGGTGTAACCATAGGCAAACTCGTTTACAAATGCTTACAGAATTGGGGAATTGAGAAGGTGTTTACAGTGACTGTGGATAATGCTTCCTCAAATGATGGGGCAATTAGGTATCTAGCGACCATGCTTAGGGGACCCCATGCTTTTTTGGATTGCAAATATTTGCATTTGAGGTGTTGTGCTCATATCATAAATCTTGTGGTTAGGGACGGGTTAGAAGAACATTTTAGTTCCATCACAAAGATCCGAAATGCTGTGAAGTATGTGAGGTCATCGGGTGCTAGGTTTGCTACATTCCTAGAGTGTGTTGAGAAAGTGAAGATTAATTGTAGTAAGAAACCATCCCTTGATGTTGACACAAGATGTAATTCTACATTTTTGATGTTAGAGACGGTAGAAAAGTATGAGGCGGCGTTTGATAGGTATTTTATATACTATTAAGTATGATATATATATATATATATATATATATATATATATATATATATATATATATATATATATATTATAATTTACATACTAATGTTTTTATTGAATTTTATTTTGTATTGTAGGCTTCTTGCGATTGATAGTGGTTTTAAAACTTTTTGTGGAAGTGAGGTTGATGATGGTGAAGTGACTACCAGAAAAAGAAGAAGAAATGAGAAAGTTGTGGGGACTCCCGATGCCGACGATTGGGAGGTTGCTAGGTATAATTGCTTTGTATATTACTTCAATTATGAAATTTGATATTGTTTAATTGCTTTGGTAGGTATTTTATCAACTATTTGAGGATCTTTTACAATGTCACAAAAAAGATATCCGGGTCCAAGTATGTGACAGCAAATATATTTTTTAAGGAACTTGTGACAATGCAAGCAAGCATAACTAGAATGTGTGCAAGCACAGACGAGAAAAAGAAAAAGATGGCAAAGTCGATGAAAGAAAAATACGACAAATATTGGGACAACATTGAGAACATGAACTTCATGCTTCACATTGTTGTCGTTTTAGATCCCCGCAACAAGATGTGTTATTTGGAGTATTGCTTGGAGTTGATTTATGGTAAGAATTCTACCAAAACAAAAACAATTTTGGAGCATGTCAACAAAACACTAGAGGACTTGTTTCAACACTTCAAGAACAAGACGGAGAGAGAAAGATGTGAAAAGACAAGGAGTGCATCGTCTTCTACACCTAGTTATTTTGATTTTGAGCATGGAGTTGATATGGAAGACGATTTTGAAAGGTTTATGGAACAACGTGGACATGGGGTTAATAAAACAGAGCTTGAGATTTATTTATCAGATGGGATGGAAAAACGGGCGGAGGATTTCCAGATTTTGGGGTGGTGGAAATCTAATTCAACAAAGTTTCCTGTACTTTCTGAAGTGGCGAAACTTGTTTTAGGAATGCCAATCTCCACAGTTGCATCAGAGTCGGCATTCAGTACTGGCGGGAGGGTGATTGATGAAAGTAGAAGCTCCCTTACACATGTGACTGCCGAAGCTCTGATTTGTGCACAAGATTGGATACGGGACACCCCAATTGATATCCAGTTTAAAAATATGACGACTTTATATATGGAAGAGATGCGAGAGAAGTTGGTGCCAATAGAAACCGGTAAATATTTTACTATTTTTTACATAATTATAAGTTTGTAATTATATATGTTTATAATTAATTAATTACATATTATTGTTTTGTGTTTGTAGAGGAATTGGGGTGTGGTCAAGGGAGTTGCATGGATGAGGATTTTACTTGAATTTTAAAGGTTTATAAGTTAATTATTTTAATTTTATACTTTTACACAAGTTTATTGCTCAATAATCATTAATCAATACTAATGTTTTTTGGTTTGTAGATGAATGGGGAAGTCGTGAAGAGATTTACATGGATATGGATTGAAGATTCGTGTTTGCGTGTTTTGGACTTTTGGTTGTAATCGACTATTTGACTATTTTGGACTTTGTGTTTTAGTGATTGTGTGTTAATGTGTTTGGTTGTAATAATTGACAATTTCGGACTTTTGTGCTTTAGTTTGATTGTATGTTTGGTTGTAATATACAATTTGGTTGTAAAACTCATGTTTTTTGAAGTATTTAACTTCAATTAAGTGTTTTTTGAATTATTTAACTTATTGCTCCATTTCTGGAAAATGGGTTTAAACCCAGAAACCGTAAGTTTATGGGTTGAACCCAAGAAACCGAGAAACCGCCCAAACCGATAACAGAACCCGAGAAACCGAACCGACCAGAAACCGATGCCATTGGGTTCTGAAAACCAGAAACCGATCATTTACGGGTTGGGTTGGGTTGGGGTCCAAAACCGACCCAAACCGACCCATGCACAGCCCTACTGAATGTAAGTTCTGTTTATGCTTATGTTTCTGTATTGACGATGACATCCCAAATGTTTTAAAATGAATAAACTTATTTTTCTTTGGAAATGCTTTGATAACGTATTTATCATGTTTTATTGGGAACAAATTCCGCAACATTTTTATTAAAAGAGGTACTCTGATTTTTATAAAGCATAAACAAAATCGGTCTTTTCTGGCCGCGAAAATGGGGATGTCACAGTTGGTATCGGAGCATTAGTTTAAGCGAACTAGGAATAAGGATTTATTTCTAGACTTAAACTTAGAATGTTAAGCAATGATTGTGAGGATTGTGTCTAATAGATTTAGGTAATATACCTGAATAGACACAAGCACTAGCTTATTTTAGGAATGATACCTAAATTGCTTTTACTTGCTAAATGATTTGTTATACTTTATGCTATCGTTTGATCGGATCTATGGTCTGTTGCCGACCGGATCTGGAAACCTTATGTGTTTAGGATTCTAAACATACCAATATGATATTAGAACTAGCATATAAATGTTTTGGAGTGATAAGGATGATTTAAAACGTCAATCCTAAATCAAGATCTAGATTCACCTTATTCGGTGTATAGATCAAAATGGCAAGAACCCGTAGTGGAGCTGGGAATACAAACGAGAATAGGAATCAACCCTCGGTGATTCAGCAAATACCTGTTGTAGTAGAAGATTTACCCGAGCCAATCACCATGGCTGGAGTACAAGACATGATTCGGGCTATGTTAGTTGAACAAAGGGAAGAAATGAGGTGGATGTTGCACGAAAATAGGGACGAACGTACCATGCCCATAGAGCAACCAGAGCTAATTCCCAAGCAATCGGAGGAAGGGAACTATAGTTGCCAAGTGAGTCAAGTTGGGACTCAAGGTGAACAAAGGAATGGCCTGGAAAAGGGAAACGACAAGGATGGGAGAATGTACAAGAATTTCTTGGGTGCGAAACCACCGAGTCTCTCAGGAAGCCCGAAGCCGGTTGAGATTATGGATTGGATCTCCAAGATGGAGATGGTGTTTGAGAGCTGTAGTTGTAGCGAGAAACAGAAGACTATCTTCGCAGTAAGACAGCTGAAAACAGGAGTCTTGAGCTAGTGGAAGCTACTGGCAGATACGGTGCCACGAGGAGAAGCCTAAGGATTTCATGGGAAGAATTTTTGGAACAGTTGAAAATGCAGTACTGCTCAGAGATAGATCTGATAGACCTGAACAACGAGTTTCAGAACTTGAAGAAAGGGAAGATGAGTGTTGATGAGTATGCCACCGCATTCACCGAGAGGATGAAGCTATTTCCCTACTTGGTTCCTACTGAACTCTCCAAGATTGATAGGTTTGCTAACGGATTGCCCAGTGACTTTGGCCCAATGGTTAAAATGGCAACTACCTTGAAAACAGTTGTTAGGGCAGCTAAGAACGTAGAGACCTAGATTAGAGAAAAGGGTCTAGAAAAAGATAAGGCAGGAGAGAAGCGGAAGTTTGAAGGATCTTCAAGGTCCAACAAGGAGAGCAAATTCTCAAAGCTTGGAGGAGGAGATGGAGTTGAAGCGAGATCGTGTGATAAATGCAAGAAGAAGCATTATGGGAAGTGCAACGAAGAGGTGACTTGTTACAAGTGTGGAAGGACTGGTCACTATTCCAAGGATTGTACACATAATGATAAAGTATGCTACGGATGTGGAGGCAAGGGGCACATGTCCAGAGACTGCCCGAGGAAAAATAAGGCAGCAAGACCAGAAACGCCACCAAGGCCAAGGGCATTCCACATGATCCTCGATGAAGCGAAAAAAAACACGAGGAACCAAGGATGAGGAATCCATACCTGAAGATTGAGTTATGAGGTAGCCTAAGAGATAGAACAATATGATGTAGCCTATTAGAGGCATAGTCTAGGGTGAACTTGAACACCTATGTAATAGTTTCAAGAAATAATAAAGCCTTCGTTTTGTATCTGATGTGTTAAACTGTTATGTGATATTCTTGCATGATGACTTGGAAAACTATGAGACAATACTTGGGACGAGTATGACTAGGTGTGAAAGGTAGTGAATGCATATACTACCAGAAGCACAGGACTCACGCTTGGATCAGGGAAAGTCACAAGGTTACCAAGAAGCCAATAATTGAGTTTCTTTTATTTAGGCATGTCGTTACCATCGTTTCGGTAATGACTAAGAAGATTGTTGTTATTCTGACCCTAGTGGTCATATCAAATTGAGTCCGAATACGATGAGTATGATACATGGTTCAGAGAACCAAGTTCAATGACATAAGCCGGAAGGTTGAAATAAAAGATAATCAAAGCGATCATTAGAGGTATCGTGATAGTTGGTTGTAGCTAGAAATGCTACCTTTTAAGATGTGATTATATCACAATAGAACATGAAGGAAGGTATAGTCTGTTATGGAAGACTCTAAGAGACTTGAGTCTAAGCGTTGCAACATACGATGATAGGTCATCAGAATATGACACATCGTTCCATTGTAGCAATAAAAGAACTTATCTTAAGTTCGTATCCAGTGAGGATCAAGATTGTGACTTGAAGGTCATAATTTGCAGTCTAACGTGAGATAGGGAGCAAGTGCAAGATCGAGCACCGCCTGCAGTCAAGGAGTCCAAGAGTTAGATACTCATTCGAAGAAACAAAGAAGTTATGACTATTACCTAGGATGAAGAGATAACATATGGATTCATTATAATGCCCTATTTCGTTGATGATTCCCGGATGTAATCATCTTAAAGGGGAGATAATTGTAACGCCCGTAGATCCGGGCTAGTCAATTTAGAGATAATACAGGTCGAAAATGACTTTTTGACAAAAGATTATTTACAATAATAATCTTAACCAAGTATTATAATATGTCTCAAGGGTTCCGTACATATAAAGAACGCCGAAATCCGAGTTATAACAAAGAAGTTATGGCCCGTCGAAGTTTTACAGCAAAACCAGCACAACACCGGGAGACGTAAATAGTGAATTTACGATGGAGGAATTTTTAGCCTTAATTATCTAAACCAAAGTTTTAGTATACATTAAACCGAGAACATCCATAAAAAGAACGCCCAAATCTGACTTTGTATGAGGAAGTTGTGATTTTTCTAAGATTCAGCTTAGCAGTGTACAACCCGAAACTCGAATTTTAGTTCGGGCGCTTTTTGGCTTACGCAACCTTAATGAGAGTTGAAGATCTCATTAATAAGAACTCAATGGTAAAATAGACGAAAACGGAGTCCGTATGTAGAACATATGAATTTTACGCGGACATTTAACAATATAATCTCCTCCTACTGTTAAATTTAAGATTGGACGAGAATTAGCTTACGGAGTCTAAATGTGAATTGTAGATATTATTTTTACCTACGCGTGGATATAAAGAACGTCGAAAACGGAGTTTGTATGCGAAAGTTATGAATTTTTGAAAATCAGCTGATTTCCACCCTATGTGCGATGCCACGTGTCAGCACCAGGTGAAAACTTGGAGCCTACGCAACACCACGATGTGGTGATGCTACAGGAGCACTATAAATAGAGGTGTCGGGGCAACCCTTAACCTCACACCTTCACCCCTTCTTCTCTCTCTAGAAACACTCTCTAAACCTCCCGAAACCCCCCAAAAAGCCTAGTGAACCCCCTAGCACGAGGCGGAAGCCCCGGAGCGCCTGACGGCTCCGAAAGGAAGAGCCTTCGGCTCAGAAACTCTGCTCCGGCAGAGCCCGGTTTCCAAGGAAACCCGCTGTTAGTGAGCTATACCTACCCTATGTTTAGTATAGCTTATGTTTTAATATAGTAACGTTATTAGGAACTTATAATGAGTATTTAGGCTATTATTATGAGTTATATAAGAGTGTTTCTTAACGCTTATATAATAGTAATAATATCTAGACTATTAATTAGTCGTTGTTAACGTTAGACTAAACTCTAGTGGTAATGATACTAGGTTTTGTCCGAGGGAAATTGTTTTAACAGTAACGAAGTGTTGTCCGACTACTGAGTCATCACCTTATCAGGTGAGTGCATAGTTACTTTCATCTTACACATAGATATGAAATATTTTATATAAACTACGTGCTATGTATGCATATTATCTGAATACTTGTTGTTTATGCTGGATGAACGTTTTTATACATGTTTTAAATGATTTAAACTGTATACGTATTTTATATATACAAATATGTTGGGTATGACATGGGTAGATGAATGAGGAGAGATAAAAGATGATGTGAGTAAACATTGGTAGCTATAGACTTAGTGCCTAATAAATAACATCGGTAGTTATGGACTTAGTGCCTATTGGACAAACACTGGTAGCTATGGACTTAGTACCTGTTAGGAATTGGTAGTTATGAACTTAGTACCTATTAGATAAACACTGGTAGCTATGGATTTAGTAGCCGATGAATAAACTATAGCAGCTATGGAATTAGTGCTTTACGAACGAGCATTGGCAGTTATGGATTTAGTGCCAATCCTATAACCCTGGAAGCAAGGGACTTCGGAATAAACAAATGCAGGATAGATGACTCTTAGGATAGATCCTTAAGAGTAAAGAAGACAATGGGGATGTGTAATTGGGTTGATTGTTTGATTGTTTAAACATAATAATTATATTATTGTGGGTTGAAAACCCTATGTACTCAGCAGTTTCCCCAACCTGACCCACTCAGTTTATTTATATCATAGGTGTTGGTATGAAGTCACATTACACTGAGAGATTAAGGAGATATAAATCACTAGTGATACTGAATGTAAGTTCTATTTATGCTTATGTTTTTGTATTGACGTTGACATCCCAAATGTTTTAAAATGAATAAAATACTTTTCTTTGGAAATGCTTTGATAACGTATTTATCATGTTTTACTGGGAACAAATTCCGCAACATTTTTATTAAAAGAGGTACTCTGATTTTTATAAAGCATAAACAAAATCGGTCTTTTCTGGCCGTGAAAATAGGGATGTCAAAGTCTTACATCAAACCATATAAGGGAAAATGTTGACAGCTTAGTAGTCTAGATAGCATACTGAAAGACAGGAATATTTTACAGACAAGTGCTTCATAGAGCATAGATAAGAAAAGGTTATTCCTTAAATCAAAAGAAAAGATGTGATAGACATCTTCTACCGGCGACGGGCATTCCTCGGGTGAACCCTAAGGTCTTCCAGTTGACGCAACACTTCTTGGAGATGTCGCTCGTGAGCTCTCTGATAAACTCGAAGTTCTACAAATTCAGCTCGGGATGCAACTAGTTGTTTCTGCAGAGTCTCATTGGTTCTTCCAGTCCTTTCCACAGCCTCTTCGCATTGGCAAATGCGGACCATGTTAATACCAGAGTTGGCTTCAATTTCCATGACTCGATCGATGGTTGCTCGACCTTGCTCCACATTCCGAGCAATCCTACGGACCATGATTGGTAGGACTCGGTCAGCTAAGCCACCCTTTCTTAGGTTGTAAATGCTTCAATCCCCGTTGTAGGGTAAAGGTTGACCCTGTTCATCACTCCAACGATTCAAGTTTGTCACCCACAAGGGTGTGGGACCTTGAAATATTGGTCGGGGTTGAGATTTGGGACTTGACCCTCTTGGGGTAGGTTGTTGACTTCTGGCTCGGAGTCAGAAACATCAGAAAAGCCTTCAGCGTGGTGATCATCCAAAGGGATTGGATGATCATCTCCTGGCTCATCTTTAAGCCATCCAACATTGCCTTCGTTTGGGAAGTACGGGTCGCCATGAGGATGGAATCCATCCATGTTATCTACGTGAGAAAAGGAGTATAAGAATCTAATATAAACAGACGTACTACTTAAGATAATTATAAGATGATGCTTACCAGTTACTTCAACACTTGCGTAGTGCATACCAGTTATATGAAATCAAAACAGGATAGACCTTCGAATAAGTAACCCTAACTCCAAATCCACAACCAAACAAGGAACAGGAAGTAAAGAAAAGACCACAAATTCTAATTCTATGACACCTTAATCTCATATAACCTTAGTTTATCCACTTAGCAACCATTGACCTACTAATAAAGACCTTTTTAGTTCTCAGATAAGAAATTATAGTAACACAAAATACTCCTATAGTATTTTAAGTTCATGTTTTGTTCTAATGTTATCATTGTAGTGGTGTTGGTAAGTTTTTAGACTTATGGCCATATCACAACCATTCCCGGGCATGTGCTAATCACTTCCCGAACCAACATAGTTGATCAAGCTATGTCACTCCCAAAACTGACCATACATCCCCGAGTCTACTTGTGATGTGCAACAATCGTAATACTTTTATCTGTCCTAGTGACACTGATTTTAGTATGAATGCAGGTATGTATACTTAGTTAAATATTTTACTATTTAAAAGTATAAACTTTTGGTTAGAGTATTTTAATCCTGTTGTGTTTATAGTTTGTATATCTTTTATGGGTTGATATACTCAATTCACTATAAACAATGCTCTGATACCAATCTGTCACACCCCAAAACCGGAACGGCGGAAATGTTCGGGGGTGGAGGACGTCATGTACAATATCACAACACAGAATAAAAAGTAAACATGCAAAAAAACATCATCCATTGCATTAATAATATAATTTAATACAAGTGTGTTTTGTATAGTTTGTAAGACACCAAAAATATGAATCAAAATAAAAGATGAGTCTTGAATGCGCTCCATCCTCTAAAAAGCTGGCATC
This sequence comes from Lactuca saligna, assembly GCF_052625555.1. Taxonomy (NCBI): domain Eukaryota; kingdom Viridiplantae; phylum Streptophyta; class Magnoliopsida; order Asterales; family Asteraceae; genus Lactuca; species Lactuca saligna. The sequence goes on along the minus strand of NC_136421.1, from coordinate 261,959,721 downwards.
GGTACCTATCTACTGATGACTTGAGAATACAAGTTATTTTGAAAGAGTTTATCAACTTTAAAGCTAGTGAGTTCATAAGCATTTTAGTGTCATTGTTTGTATCAAACTATTTGTAACAGTGTTTGAAGTATGAGTTTGTAAATGTTTGTAGTAAAAGTATGTCAATGTTTGTAAATGTTTGTAACTCCAAGAAAATCCTATATTTTCTACTAAAAGTAGCCTTCTACCAAGGCCCGACTGTTTTGTATGTTCGTTTTTGTAAAAGTGTGTAATTTTCTCAAGTGTAACTATCATTAACAAAATATAGTTTATACAATTCTGATTATGTGAGAATATCACAAAGTGAATGCAATGGTAAAATAATGTAGTACTGTAGTGTTGTATTATAGTAACTACTGGTGTACTAGCTACCTCAAAACCGGATTTTTATCAAGGTATAATGTGATTTGATTGTACCATACTATCGACTAAAAACATGATGATGAAAGACGTCGGAAGTAATGACATTTGGCACCCGTAGACCTGCAGGTCCCACTATAGCTAGCAGTAAAGGTGTAGGATAGTCAATCCATTATTGATCTATACACAAACTCACGCTCTCCCTCCAGGAGACTCTGGATACAAATCGAGCCATGGCAGTGATGACATGCCCTGAAACAGTGGTTCACATTTATGTTATAGTATACTTGTATATGTATTGTATGTACTAGTATAGTGTATGTATTGTTTCTCGTTATAGTATTCTCTATCTGTTTCTCTTCATAGTATGTTTGTATAGTTTCTCATAATAGTAAGTTCTCTTAGTTTCTCATCATAGTATAGCTGTATAGTTTCTCATAATAGTAAGTTCTCTTAGTTTCTCATCATAGTATAGTTGTATAGTTTCTCATAATACTAAGTTCTCTTAGTTTCTCATAATAGTAAGTATTGACTCATGAATGAACTGACTCTTTGTATGATTCATTGAACTAGAGGTAATGAGTAGTATATCCCTAAACTATACCTATCATAGTTTACTAGTAGAATTGTTTTTATGACTGAATGTATTGAACTGAGATAAAATCCTTCATATATGTACATATATACATAATATATAACTAAGGATCCAACGACACTCGGACAAACAACATGGTACTCTAGATCCACAACCAAACAAGGAACAGGAAATAAAGTGAATTGTCAATCCTAAGTCCTTCGATCCTTACTTATATAACCATATATAAGTTTGAAAGCTGTAAAAGAAAAGGTTTTTTTGATAAACAATTTGAAGTAATTTGATTGATAAAACAGTTAAAAGTATAGTAAATCCATTTGTTTGATAGTTATTAATCACATGTGATTAATATAATAACTATAATGATTCAACTTGTATCCCCCCCCCCCCCCTAAAAGCATTTAATATCATTTAAAAGGTTGATTAAGGGGTATGAACTCACCTATAGTGAGTAGCTTGGATGAAAAAGTGGTGTAATATGCTAGGTGTCAAGTGAGGACTTGAGCACACACAAGGATCCTAGTTAGCACATAATGACACATATATGCATCTAATTAGTGATTAAACAACTAATTTAACAAGTATAGGCACCCTAGAACATGGAAAACACTTTGATTCAAGTGTTATAAGTACTAAAAGGTTGCATCTAAGGGTTGTAGGGGTGTACCATTGAGTTTACGGCCCATGAGCAAACTCCCTTTGAGTTTATAGCCTAGGGTTTGCAACCCTAATGTGTTTACGGTCGTAAACTCATGGCAAGGTGTGCCATTTTGATGTTTAAGGTCTTATAAGTGCATTGCGAGTGTTCTAGACTTGGTTCCAAGGCTTAGGAAAGAGTTTATAGCAACATTGCACCCATCATTTGGGTTTACGGCGCAAGGAGATTGCCTTGGCCACAAACACTAGTTTTTTCTTGATTTTGTGTTGTTTCCATGGAGTAATATAAGTGATTTAGTCATATAACAAACCAAGGTAAGAGTACTTACAATGTAGAAGCTTGTAAGAGTGTTTAAAGTCCAAGAACACTAGTGTGTGTTCTTGGTGAAATGAAGAACACTTGAAGATCTATGAAAAAAAATGATTTCATGGATGAAATCATGTATAACCACTAGATAAGTAGTTGTAACAACAAATCAAGAGAAGAAATGCTTACATTTTTGGAAGATTGGAATGAAGATCTTATGATACTTGAGAGGGAATTGGAGGTTCTTGAACTTGAAAGGAAAGAATGGTGGAAAATTGATGTAAACTCATGCATATAGCATGAGTTCACGGCCATGATGGAGTTTACGGCCCAAACTCCTAAAGTTTGGCCGTAAACACCATTTAAAGGGGGTTAAAGCTTGATTGTTGGTCAATAAACCTAGAGGATACTTCCTTTCACTAATTCCTTTGATGTATTTAAGATTAAAACACCCAAATAGACTCCAAGAGTGCTAAAAGTTAGCAGAAACAAGTTTTCCTTTGATTGAAATGTAGGGTTTGTACAAGATAGAAATTTCGGGTTGTCACATCATCCCGTATTATCTTCTTTATTCTTAAGGATATACCGTAAGTATCATCTATGCTGGTAGTACTAGTTTAGGGATTCCTCCATGATACTTGTCAGTAGGTATTCTTCCATATTTAATCCTAATGATTTGTCCTAAGAAATAGGCACGAAGTCCATTGTTGTCAGGGTTTATCTAATAGTCACTAAGTCTATAATTGCCAGTGTTATATATTAGGAATTAAGTCTATAGCTGCTAGTGTTTATCTTATACGCACGAAGTCCATAACTGCCAGAGTTTATCTTCTTTGTTGATAGTACTATTTTATGGAGTCCACCTATAATACATGCCAATGGGTGTTTATAGTACATCGGATGAATACATGGTTCACAAATACTTACAGGTTGTGAGCCTACTAGCGTTCCACTGGACTGTCTAGAATAATCTATGACTATCAGATATACTCTGTTAGATGACGTTATCTTTAAAGTCAAGGCATGTCGTCATCTATTTCATCTTTCATCTATCATCATCTATATCATCTTACATCTCCCATCATCTATATCATATTTCATTTACCAATCTTTACCCAATATATTTGTAGGTAAAAAAATACATATATAGTTTAAATCAAGTAAAACATGTATAAATCGTTTATCTATCATAGATACCAGGAACACAGATAATAGGAACATACAACATGTATTTATATTAAATACTTCATGTCTATGTGTAAGATGAAAGTAACTATACACTTACACAATAACACAATAAATGTCAATTACATTGGAACTTTTATATATATATATATATATATATATATATATATATATATATATATATATATATATATATATATATGTTGTGTGTGTGTATATCGGCATGGGATAACTCAAAATATATTGTAGCTCACATGGTTCAGCGCCTCACCTTTAGAGTTTAAGGTCTCATGGTCGATTTTTGTCTTTCGTGTTTTTTTTCAAGGCATTGATTTTACTTTCAGTTTTAGAAACAATGCATCTCATCCTACATCCAACTTATCCCTTATATAAACAACATAGGTTCCTTCCTTTTCATTCAAATGCATGAGGTGTGACATATTGTTTGTGGTATGAAACACATGCTTACGTTATCCTTCTACATAAGGATTCTTATATTCTTAAGAGTTGCTAAGTCCCAACCTAACATTTGGTTAAATGGTGATTTTGTAGCTAACTTTAAATTTTATTGGGTTTTAATTTTTGAAACCGAAGCCTATCGGTTTGGTGTCACTATTGTTGTAAATTCCTAAGTAGAAACTATTTGGAACTAATGTTAACTACTATTTTGTCATTCCTATTTATTGATGAGTAAATAATGATATAAATACGTATAGAATAGAATTTTTAGGACGTTCTTAAGATCTTACAGACCATATCATAAATACTTATAAAGCTAGTATTTTTTTCTTGAATCTCATGCATTTGAAACCCCATTCTTTTTTTCTTTCACCACATTCATTTGAAACTCCCATGACTTTTCAATTTCTTTATATTAATAATAATGGTTATAATTTAGTAATTAGGTTAAATAAATATAAAACCTAAAGTGTAATCATATATAAACTAAATTTCAATCTTAAAATAATATCTTTACTTCTACTTATAAAATTATGTTTTTTATTAAAATAATATATTTACTTCTACTTATAAAGGATTCATTTTTCATTTCACCACATTCATTTGAAACTCACATGCATTTTTCCTTTCACCACATTCATTTGAAACTTCCTTGACTTTTCAATTTTTTCTAATAATAAATATAAGTTGGTTAATAAGGTTAAATAAATACCAAACCTAAAGTGTGATCATATATAATTTAAATTTCGATATTAAAATAATATATTTACTTCTACTTATAAAGTTACGTTTTTTTAACTTTTAACATATTATAGTTAATTTATTAGTTTTAATATATTGTTGGATGTAAACCGTTATCATTTTAAATATATAATTTTGGAACAATTTGTATAATATACTTACATTATTAATTTAAAAATAATATTATAGGGTCAACATAAATATAAATTTTAGTTTAACTTAAACAATCTAAAAAAATATTTTGTAAATAGTTAAAAATGATAAATTGTAGTGTCTTTCTAATAATGATTATAAGTTGGTTATTAAGTTTAAATAAATATCAAACGTAAAGTGTAATCATAAATAAACTAATTTCAGTTTTAAAATAATATCTTTACTTATACTTATAAACTTACGTCTTTAAGTTTTAACATATTATACTTAATTTAATAGATTTAAAATGTTGTTATATGTAAACCATTATCAGTTTAAAGTTACAACTTTTGAATAGTTTGGACGAAATACTTAAATTGTTAATTTAAATATAAAATTACAGTGTCAACTTAAATATAAATTTCAGTTCCACTTAAAAAAAAACAAAGAATATTTTGTAAATAGTTAAAAGTGATAAATGCAAAAACTAAATTGTAATATCAATTTAACTAAAATATTTCCTAAATATGTTTTTATAATCGTGAAAATTTTTCAAATAAGTAGTTTAAAATAATTTACAATAAAAATAGTTAAAAATAAATCTATATAAATATTTATATTGTTGCCTTTAAAATAAAAAAAATAATGTTTGATATTTTAACAAGGTATAATGTTAGAAATTAAAACATTAAGCAAATAAATTTTAAAAAAAAAATAATTATTAATAACAACTATAAATAACATTAAACCATATATTATATTTAAATTTATTCATGAGTAACTCGCTGATAGAAGTCATTCAAACGATTGAGATTATGCAGTTTTAATAGATTTATATATTACCATATAATTCAAAATAATCTATATATTATATCAATTTAATATACAAATTATTATATCAAATTTAACAATAATGTTATTGTTATATTTAAAAAAAAACATATATTTGTAAAAAATTCACCCATATAGATATTTGTGCGCAACACGCGGACATTTGCCTAGTACACTAATATAGGAACGCTATTTTTTTAACAACACAGACCATGACTGTTCTCCCACTCCCAGTTTTGTGAATAAAACTCAACTTCCTTTCGTACGACTAATTTCGTGACACTCTCATATAGTTAAAATATAGTTTAAGAAAAATAAACAAAGACGATACTAAAAGCATTCCCAGGGTCATACTTGTATGCCCTATAATGAATAATCTCCCCTGCTTTTAACAGTATTTATTGTTAGATTTGAGGTATAGTAATGTTTGGAATTCTGAGAATTGTGTAATACACTTTCAGATTAAAGCATTTGGGTGGTACTCCCAATATTCTTTAATCGGATAAGACTCAGAGGGACAAGAACTTGCGCTGCCCCCGGACCTCGTTCGTTTAGGGGCTTCGCCCTTAAATAACAATGTACTTTGAAAACTTGATCAAACTTAAACAAGTGTGTACTCCACACCTCCCTTACTTGTTTAATATTTATCAAGATCACCTTTGATCAACAAAGTAATCCCATTACACTTAAATAATATTAATGATAACAAATCACCAACATTTATTCAAACTATTTTCTTAAGTAATTTGTCATCAGAGTCATTATCTCATATAGCTTGGTTATGAGTTTATGACTACTGTTTAGTGCCATTAAAAAGGTCGAAAATATATGGCGGTTCTTCTTTTGCAGGTTGCTCGATACCTCAACCTATCAACTATCGGACAATAAATTTAGAGCCAACTCGTCCATGTTAACGTTTTTGGAATCTTAAATGATTTACAGGAAAAGTTCTTAAATTAAAAACAAATTCAAATCAATTTATTTCCAACGACAATTAATATTTCAATTCATAATAAAGATTATGATACATTAATGTTATTTTAATAATATAACATAAATATAATATAATATCCTTTATTCTATATCTCTTGTATCAATCATGGCTTATCCTATTGGCTTTGGTTGTAGAAGATTCTATCTTATCTGTCAAAATTTGTTCTTCCATTGAAAGTCTTTTATGGTTCTAAAATAATAATAATAATACGATAGAATAAACAACAAACAAGTTTTTCCTTGATTCGTTTTATTTTAATTTTGAGGTTAAATAAATGCCACAAACGAAAAAGGAATCATTTTTAAATTTATCGTATTTGACGTTATGATATATTACAATGGTTGTATTTAGAAAATTCTTTATAATACATATAACCGAAACTCTTATAATAAATTATAGATCATAAAAATAATTCTTATAATTAGGTAAAGTCGCAATTTATGATACTTAAGAGATTTCATTCTCTACTAATAACATTAATAAATTCAAAACTTACGAAAACTTCTGTACAAATAGCGGCATGTTGCATGCACAGGGTCAAAATTTGTTGACAACGTGGAGTCATTTCCATTCCATTTAAAAATCCAGTACAAAATCTCTTCGAAATTTGGGTGGCCCACATTATAAAGTGATTAGCTTTTTTGTTATATATGAATTTTAAATAACATGAAAATAATAAAATTCAACGATATATAACAATCTAAGAATTATTAATCACAATTGGTTGTTGGTAATCATTTCAAGTCATCATTCAATTTTGACACAACGCACACCAATCTTAAATTCATAATGTGTGAGCTAACAGAATTTGCAATTATCTGGTTTCCATAAATATTAACAATTTTCAAGTATTTATGTTCATAATTTATACAATCACAATTATTTTTTTGAATTAAAATAAATACGATTGTTATAAACATTTTCATAACATTCAAAACATATAAATATTAATCATCAAAATACATAAGTGCGGATATAATAAAATAAATTGTTTGGTTACTAATTATGTAGTTATAATTTAGTATTTGATGCTTTTATTTTTAATAAGGTTATTGTTTATGTACCTAACAAACTTACGTATAATGATTTAAATGGTCTCTTGTGAGTATTTTTTGTATTTTAAGGGCATATATTTTTGTTTTCTGGTTTTAAATTGGCACTTTCGTAAATATGAAGGGCTCACCTGGTGACACCCATCCCACGTAGCATTTTTCTAATTCCACGTAATATCCAATTAGATTAGTTAAGACGATGTCATTATCACGTGTATATGAGTTAATGAGACATATTTTACGTTTGAAACCCTTCAACTGTCTCTTTCGAACTCTTTCTTCTATAACATCCTCATCCAAATCCTTTGTTCAACTGTTCTTCGGTCCTACCCTGTTCTTCAATTGTTTGTCGCTCAAATCAACGAACTGTGTCATTGCTATGGCCATTTACATGAAGATTGATCTACATTTTGCCAAAAATTTTACCAGGTACCCTGCTATTATTTACTCAGATGGAGTCGAGCAAAGATTTGCTGATGTTGATTTGCTGGAATGGACAAGAATGAATTTGTGGAGTTCCTTCAAAGATTTCTTGTTGAGAGATGTGTGAATGTGTACTTTTGCATGCCCAATATTGACTTTCCTGATAGATTGAGGATAATCACCACCGACATGGATTACATGGAACTAATCGAAGTAGGGTATGCTTCTGAGGATAATCACCACCGACATGGATTACATGGAACTACAGAAATGGCTTCATCCATTTTCAGATTGTGTTGAGCAAACTGTCCCAGGATCCTTAACATTTCATGGAATTGTTCCATAACAGGCCTAGAGTCAATCATTTTGTAACCCATAAAGTTACTGACAAGAAACTTCTTGCTAGAAGCATCTTCTGCCATGTATTTGGATTCAAGAGAATCCCACAGTTCTTTTGCAGATTCGAAATTTTGATAGATATCAAAAGAGAGTCAGACATATCATTGAGAATATGACCACGACATATGTAATCATCATTTTCCCACTTTGATCTCCTTGTTGTTGCCTCCAAAGGTTCATCTTCAACAGATTCTGGTAAGACTGGCATGGGTGTACTCAGAACATATACCACTTTCAGAGTGGTAAGGAGAAAGTGCATCTTCTTCTGCCATCTACGAAAATCTTGTCCTTCAAACTTGTTCAATTTGTTAAACTTGCTTGTCATATCCTTCACAGAATCGCCACTTGCCATGATCACAAAATACTTCGATTTATGTTAGAAATTTGGGTTTAGAAAGGCTTGGAAATTCTGAGAATTGTGATTATCACTTTCAAATCGAAGTATTTGGTGGTACTCCCAAATCTTCAATTGGATAAGACTCAGAGAGACAAGAACAAAGAATGTTTGATGATATTTTCGTATGTCCAAGAAAATGAGACCAAAACCAACTTTTAACAACTTTGTCTGAAAACTGTCATATGACAGTTTTAAACTGTCATAAAACCATAAAAACTGTCATAAAACGGATATATGGATAAGGGTCAAACCAATGGTCAATTATTTGGAAAATCAATTTTCTGATCCCAGCCAGGGGCTCTGCCCCTTGGACCCCGCTCCCAGGGGCGCTGCCCCCGGACCCCCGTTCGTTCAGGGGCTTCGCCCCTAAATGACAGTGTACTTTGAAACTTGATCAAACTTAAACAAGTGTGTACTCCACACCTTCCTTACTTGTTTAATATTTATCAAGATCATTTTTGGTTAACACAAAGTAATCTCATTACACTTAAATAACATTGATGATCAAAATCACCAACACCATCTTGGTGTTAATGTACATCAATGGATTCTTGAAGAGCAAGTAAAAGTTTGCGGTTCTTTAGACGAATTGTCTAGTGCAAATGAAGTTCATGAAGAAGTGCAAAGTTGTATGGATATAGATGATGGAATCGACATGCATGATTTACATGGTGGACGGGATGATATCCAAGGTGCAAGGGAGGATTTGCAAGGTGGCAAGATGATGACATTCACATGGAAGTGGACACTGAACAAGATAAGTGCATTCCTATGAACAATAAAAAATGATGAGTTTCTGAGTAAGTTGTGCCCAAAGAAGCAAGTCACCCCACATAGTCCACCTAGTGAGGAGCCATATGATCATTTAGGATGAGGTAATATATAATGACCTAGCTATTTATAATGATAATGTTTATTAGAAAAAGCAGAAGCTTTTTTTAGGTATGAGATTTGAAACATATGATGTGTAACTATGTTGTTGCAAAGTTATTAGTTATGTTACAAAAAAAATGATAGTAGGAGACTATTAATGAAATGTTGTTCTGGACAGTGGAAGTTTAGAATGTGGGCTTCTTGGATGAGTGAGGAAAAGTATTTCTAGATTAAGAGTCTCATAAATGAGCATAATTATGCAAGAAACTTCAAGTTAGGTTCAGTTGTGAACTATTCCTGGATTAGTACTCATTACACGACACAATTCTTACAGAAACAAAAGGTTAGTGTCAGGCTACTTAGGAATGATGTTAAAGAGAAATTTGGTATAGATGTGAGTATGGGACAGTGTAGAAAAGCAAAGAAGTATGTAATTGAACTGATTGAAGGAACACTAATGGAGCACTATGCAAAGCTCTGGTAATATGGTGAGGAGATTAGAAGATCAAATACAAGATCAATAGTCAAAATGGATGTCAATTCTATGCCAGATGATAAGAATTATTTTAGCAAGTTTTACTTGTATTTTGATGGGCTAAAGTAAGGGTGGAGAGGAGCTATTAGAGGCTATCAAAGAAGTACTGCCTACTAGGGGTGGCAGTTGATGACACGACACGACAAAAATACATGATACGAAACGAAATTGGGACAAAACTAAAATTCAAATTTGCTTTCGTGTCGTGTTCGTGTCAAGTGTAAAAAACACAGCGTCGTGTCATGTCATGTTCGTGCTCAAATTCGACACGAAATTGATACGATTTAGTATTTGTCTGTCATGTTTTTCATGTTTTTTGTGTTTGTTGTGTCATATATGATTAAGTATTAATTAAATAAACTAATTTTTATTTTATTTTATATTTGTTGTGTAGTGTCGTGTTTGTTGCTTTTTAATCTGTTTGTTTTCGTGTTAGTTAAAAAAAACATGACATCGTGTCGTGTCGTATCGTGTTCGTGTTACTTAAAACACTGTCATGTCAAACAAAAACACGACACATAGGCAGTGTGCAAGGCATATTGTTGCCAACTTTAGAAAAAAGATTCACTGGTGTACACTATGAGACCATGTTTTGGAAGGCAAGCAAGGTATCCATTAAGCCTTTATTCAATGCTTCCATGAAGGAGATTTAAGTGCTTAACCTTGCAGCCTTTTGCTTATCTTATGGAAAGAAACCCCAAATTTTGGAGTAAATCATTCTTTCAAGAGGGGAGGATGTGTAATGCAGTGGAGAATGGATTATCTGAGAGCTTCAACAGTGTCATCAGCGATGCAACGAAAAAAGCCAATCATCACCATGTTAGAGGATATTAGATTGTATGTTATGGAGAGGATATACAATTTAAAGATCAAAGGTAGTTCATGGTCTGATTAGAAGCCTTGCCCGGCAATTACACTCCTAATAAATCAACTGAAAAGAGCTCAAAGGTACTTTCTAATCTTTACACTCGTAATTGTATTTAGGTACTTACTTATTCCATGTTTGCAATAGGTATTGGTAGGTTTTACCAAGTGGTCTAAACCAATTTGAAGCAATAAACATGGCTGAGTCCTATGTTGTTGACCTAGACAAGAAGACTTGTACTTGTATAGTGTGGCAACTTAATGGGTATGGATGCGTTCATTTAGTTGCAATTATCTCATTTTTTTAATAGAGATGTTGGTACTTATGTGGATACAAGTTCTATGGTGTTGTATACAAGAACACTTACAAGTACCTGATTCATGGGATGAATTGTAGCAATATGTGGTCACCTACTGACTTCATACCACATATTCTACCAATGAACTGTAGAATGTTAGGTAAACCAAAGGTTAACATAAGAAGAGCCGCATCAGAAAATCTCCCACAACACAATGTGCCTAAGGCAGGGGAAAAATATCATGCAATGTGTGTAGCAAGTGGGGCATAATAAGGTAAAATGCCCTCAAGCTGAAAGACCTCAAGTGCAAAAACCTCAAGTTGGAAGGAGGCCAAAACTAAATGTGATAAAAAGGAAAACAATTGTCAATGAAAATGGTGAAGGAGCACGAGGAGTTGGTGCAGGAAGCAGTTGATCAAAATCAGTGCCTGAAAGGAAAAATGGAGAAAAACAGTGGGTAAGTGTAAAACAAAGAAATCAGAGAGAATCATCAAGATGAAACTTTCTAAGAGATTTAAGAGCAAAGATGGGAAATGATATACTAGTGCAAACCCATTGGACCTTAATAAGTAGGATATGTTTTCCTTGAACTTGTTATGTTTGTACTTGGTTGTACTTAGTTGTTATGTTTGGAATTGGGTTGTACTAGGTTGATTTTTTTTTTTGGATTTCTTATAACTTTATTTCTTTAAGAAACATATGTACTTGTTTATTTGTTTGTGACTGATTTGTACTACTTATGTTTTTTGAGACACTTAGTTTGTTTAAGAAATATATGTACTTGTTTTCTTGATCGTGCATGGTACATGTTACCCAAGGGAACATAAGGTCAATAGTTCCAGGAATCAATGTTAATTTGGTTAGGTTACAAGGGAACATGTGGTCCTTGTAACATCAGTTAACACATGTGGTCTAATAGTTTGCTTTTGGTCCTTGAATAAGATGTAAGGTAACATCAATGGCCACTAGAACAATTAAGACATTAAGTTTAATGTAATATAATAACCAAATTAATACAACAACCATTCATGTTAAACATACAAACCAAAACAAAGTATATTACAAGTTATTCATAATTTAACCCAAATGACCTTGATTACAACTTGTACATAATTAAACACAAAAAATACCCAACTACATATTAGGTACATCTTCAACTTAAATACCTCGGATTGAAGCCTTTTGTTCAACCTAAACAACTCACTTATGATCACACCTGCATTGTTGCACTACATTTCATCAACCCAAGCTATAAAACCTGAACGAGCATTCTGATTCCAATTATTTTCATAAATTAGTACATGTTAAGAAAACTAGGGTTAACATCACAAAATGAACAAATGGTAAATTACTTTTTGGGACATGTATAGAATGGCCTTCCTGGGTTATTGGTAGTACATGATGTTCATATTATAGCCTCACTTCCACATCCACATTCCATGTTCTTCATTATGTAGCTTCACAGTGGAGAGTATTTGAAGAAGAAAACAATATGCAGGAATGAAACAAGTAGGTATAGAAGAAACTTTTAATTGATTGCTAGTATGTGGAAAAGACTAATTACCCCCACTGTGCAAGGCACGTGGGGTCACTAACATCCCCACTTCTTCCTTCTTCCCATTTCTAATGCACTTTCAACAAAAAAAATCTAGATAAAAATTAGAAAATATGATTATATGCAATGAACAAAAAACATGTAACTTAGAAAACGCTTGTTATGAAGACTGGTCTTTGATTCATCAGTGGGGTTCACTTACAAAATATTTGTCATAGAGACACATCTTTTACATATATCGCCAAAAAAGCAAATATAAAAATAAAAACACAAAATCTACATACTAATATGCTTCGTAACCACCATTGCTTCAAATTCACCCATCACCCTAGCTTAACAACGAAATGGAGCACAACCACCAGCCACACGAGCATCCCACCATTATGCCATCCATCGCAACACCAACAACTTTAAACTTCTGATCATGGTTATCCAACTTATGTTGGAGACTGATGTGGTCGATCATGCACACGATATAGTCTTGTCCGAGTTGCTCCTTCAACCATTGCATTTTAGATTGGTTATCTGCAATCGTTTGACTACATTCACAGGAGATTGAATGGAGCACATGGTAGTTGATGTCTTCACCAGAATTTAAAGAGTCGAGTGAAGGTGGTCGAGCCGACATTGTTTCTTTTTAAAGGTTCTTATCGATGAGTGTTTAGCCAAATATGGTAAACAAATTGCAGGGTTGTTTTACATCAAATCCCACATGGGTATGTCCCCGTTTAATACACAGACCTAATCCTAGAGCACATGGTTATCTGCAATCTTCTGACCCCATTCACAGAAGATTGAATGGAGCACATGGTAGTTGATGTCTTCACCAGAATTTAAAGAGTCGGGTGAAGGTGGTAGAGCCGACATTGTTGCTTTTTAAGGGTTCTTATCGATAAGTGTTTGGCCAAATATGGTAAACAAGTTTCAGGGTTGTTTTACATCAAACCCCACATGGGTGTGTCCCCATTTAATACATAGACTTAATCCTGGAACTCAATCGACTATAAGGGTTGGCGGGATGTCGGTAGAAATTAAAGGCAGTAATTAATCTTATGCATGTGTGTCATCAAGTCAACTCAGTATTGATTCAACGGGTTCACTCACCTGCTTACTTGGCGCGTGACTAGGAAGGAAAACCTACTAAAATGGATAAAAAGATTTTCCAATCGGTATTTAAAAAAAAAAAAAAAAAAAAAAAAAAAAAAAAAAAAAAAAAAAAACCTATGATTCACTTGATTTTCACCCTTAATTCATTATTGACTGATGTTCTTAATGAAGATGCCAAGAGCTAATCGCATACAAAGGCCTTGTGGTTTCATGCATAGACATACAACTACCCTCTAGCTTCATTTTTACAATAAATACCCCCTGTATTATGAGTGAAAAACGAAACTCCAAAGTTGCGTGTTTGAGTGTGCGTTTAGAAGAACTAATCAAAAAAGTGAAAAACCAATGATTTTTTTTTTTTTTTTGGAATCCTAGAAAAATGAATTAATGAACATATAAAAAACTTGAAACTACACACAAACTAATTAATTTAATGATTGCAACCATAAAACAAGTAAAATTGATCTTTGTACAATGTAGCTTTCCAAGTACTACTTAGGGTCAGCGTGTTGGTTTCAGAGTGCTTTCTTGTCGGATGTTTGTCCTTGAGGTTCCACAGGAAGAAGAGATAAGATTCGCATCCTATAAAAAAAAAAAACATATTATTTAAGACAAATTTTAGCTTAACATAATTTTTTTTTTTTTTTGGGGAAATAAATAGATTTCTTACAATAACTTATCCGCAACATAAAATATCGGAAGCTTTCCCAATTCTTGACCCCTCCATTTCATTTTTTGAGAGTTGACCACGCTCTCAGCATCTGAGCCTGCTGCAGTCAGAACAAACTGAGACACGAACAATTAAGTGTCGTTATAATATTAAGAAACGAGTGAAGAAATAACTATCTTGAAATTGTATTTCTGATATAGTAAATAGTATGAGTTTGATTAAAGGTTTTTGAGCATTTACCATTGGAAAGAGTACAGCCATTACACCATAACTTACTAAAGGAGAAAAGAAGAAAATAGCCAAAACGCAAGGAGATCCTGAAAGTACATTTTTCATATTTTAAATAACTGATATCCAGATGCAGATGCAAGTAAGTGAAAAATAAAAAGAAAAATCACCAAAACCAGCAAAGAACGCCCAGTTTGACTCAAAAAAGTCAAGCCTTTTATCCAAACTCAAACCAGAGAAGTTCCATTTGTACCTATAAAAATATCAAATGAGAAGCCACAATATTTAAAAAAAAAAAAAAAAAAAGGAAGCCATCAGCCATGCCACTTACTCAAAGCAGTAGTAGGCATACATCCACGAAAGAAGTATGAAATTAAGTGCCTTCCCAATATAAGGCACCAAACCCGTGAGGTAAACCTGTTATATAATTACCAAAGGCTATCTATCTATTACTTAAAAACAACAATGAAATATGAAATATGATATATATGTATATACCTCGAGAAAGAAAAAGGTCAATAGGAGGAGTGAATAGCCTTGTTCAGCTATTCCTATCATGACCCTGAAAATAAGTATGATGTTATTTATGGTTATGGCAACTAAATCAGCAACTCCAAAAAGTTTTTTTTTTTTTTTTACCGGCCAAGGTCAGTTGGTTTATCAACATGTGTATGTGTTTGTGTTGTATTTTCTGAAGTTGATGCCTCTTTTTTGTTATTGTTAGATGGAGTTGGATTGGTTGATCTAGGTGTTTCAGTCACTGTAAGACCAAACTGAGCAATATCGTTGTACCTAGATATAAGCAGTATAATTAATCAAAATCGATTGTTATTTATTATGTATGTGGGTGGAAAATGCTGTATTTAACACTCATTATAAATAAAAAATGTACCAGATAGTGCTTAAAATGAAGCTGAATATGTACAAAGGGTAGAACCATAGACCCTGTTCACAACCAAAATCATATCAACTCATCAGTAATGCTATTCATGGCATTTGCAGCATTTCAAAATCACAAAACATCTACTTCAAACGACAGAGAAGTCAAACAGGTCAAATCTCTCAAGCAGATGGGGTTCACTGGGTACAAAGGAAATCTGGAGACTTGAGAACAAACATATTTAGCATTTTGAGATTGTAGGCATCATGGCAAATTGGCAACTCACATTTCAAGAATTAATTCTCGATGATTGTTAAAAGTAGGCATCTTTAGATCAAAGATGTTAACCGAAGACAATGTACACATAAATTAACCAAGTTTCCTATTGTATACTCACATAAATAAGTTGTAAGAGTCCAAGTCGTAAGAAGGCATACAATCTTATAGGCATATGCGAGAAGCATAGATCTTGTTCAACATCCGAGACTCCAAAGGGTAGTATCCATTGTAGTGTTGGAATGATAAGAGATCTTAGAATGAAAATACTGCAAATAATACAAGTTTAGATCACCATATAGAGTATAAGGTCGAATGAGAATTGCAACTTAGTAACAGTTGAACATTATGCATCAGGAAACTCATAAACAAATAATTTATTTTTAGGGCTAAATGCTACAAATAGCATCGCACTTTCCTTTATTTGTTTATTGTAGCATCTTAATTTCATTTGTTTCGATTCCAACATTTTACTTGCACTTTCTCCCATTACGCATTCTACTTTGAAAAAATTCCCCAATTATAGCATTGTACTTTGATACTAGATTACTAGGTTATAGAAGTGAAAATTGCTTTGTAGTTGGATGGCATTGCTATGATTATTTAAGTACTGTGAATTCTACACGATTATAGATTCAAACCTAAACAATTTTGAGGTTCAAATTTGGCATAGATTTCCGCAATCGTAATGTTCTTTATATAATCAGACATAATTATCAATGTGATCTACGCAGACAAACTAATTCTAGTCAATTTTGAAGTTAAAAACGTTAACTAACGACCTCCAAATATCCAATAGTAACTCTTTCAGGAACATAGGTAGGATCGTTTTACTTCAATCAACTCAATTTTACAATAGTTACAAGTATTCGGAATCATCAGCACAAATTAACAGAGCAAGATATTACCTCCCTAAAAAGATAAAACCGTTTAAGAGAAAGCACTGTCCGGTTCGAATCATCAGTTGCCTCGACCTTCAGAAGCGAACAAAAAAATTAAAACAAAAGGTCGAAATTGAAGAAGCAACTTCTGTAAAAGTGGAAATAAAATTAGAGAACCTGAGACAGTAGATGACGACTCTGTGGAGACAGCAAGCTTCTCGAAAACCTTCGACCCACAACACCGATGCTTGCTTTAGCTTCGTGAGGTAGCCTCTGATCAAGGGGCCGATGTTTTCCATTACTGAATTTACTCTTTGTTTCGTGCGCGTGAGAGAGAAGAAATTGATTCCTCCAGCACCAAGCAGGTTACGTTTCATATGCCGAACTTTTAATGACTTGGTCCCTATATTCTATCGTTTGTAACAGGTTTAGTCCCTAAATGAGAAATTTAATGTATTGGTCCCTATAGTATATCATTTCTACTCTTTAGTCGGTCAAAACACACAAATTCCAGCACCTATCAGGCTATATCCAAAATTGCAAATTTGTCCCTCATCTCTGGGGAATTTATATTTAACTCCTGACATTCATAACTTTCAAATTTTTGTTGTCTCAAATCCAAAACTCAAATTTCGTTTGCAATTTTTGTTCGTTTTGTTTATGGATATCGCATATAACAACCAAGTCAACACTTATATACTATTTCTTGAACATTATTACTCTTGGTAATTAATCCTTACAAATATATAAAAAAAAATAAAATAAAATAAAAAAATCATCAATATACAATTTACTCAAATAATATTATAACTATTCGCAAAAGAATATTTAATAAATTTTATCATTATAAATATGGTCTTGTTATTAGGATATGATTTTTTTAGCAAACTTGATAACTGACATACATCAAGGTCAACAGAAATGTCACTTATGAACACCATACATATTACATAATAGAAAAGGAGGTGCATTTTCTATAATCAACATGCTGAATTTATATGACAGATATAATTAACTAACAAACATGATTAAAGTTAACAAAATCGATTTCCACTAGCTAATGAAAAGGCCAAAAGTAAAAATACAATGTGGTTTGCTAAAAAAAACACATCATGTTAGCCTCATATTCATATTACTCGTCCTCAAAGGGATGCCTTCATTATACATACCATCTTCCTCATCCATGTGCTTGGAGACTCTCACTGGACCTGTCATTGATACACAAGATGTAAATGCTTTGCACATACAGAGTGATGCAGAGTGACACTGACACTGACACTGACACTGACAGGGACCCACTCTCTACAAAATAGCACTAGAAAGCTAGTCCAGTCCGGTGCCATAAAATTTTGTATTAGAAAGAATATGAAGGTGATGAAAAAGGTAAAGAAGAATACCATCAACCATGTCTTTGGTTTTATGAAGAAGAAAAGTTCCAGAAAGAATTGTCACAAACCCACAAAGTTCTGTGATAATTTGTGTAGGATCTTGCCCATCCCAATCCTGTTCAAATAATCAAACTTAAAAATGCTCTTAAACATATCATTTATCTAGATACCACTTAATGGATAAACAAATACTTGTGCAAAGAAAAACACAAATGTAGTTGATTATTTTGACAAAGAATTACCTTGAACATGATCACACTTG
Source organism: Lactuca saligna (assembly GCF_052625555.1). Classification (NCBI taxonomy): domain Eukaryota; kingdom Viridiplantae; phylum Streptophyta; class Magnoliopsida; order Asterales; family Asteraceae; genus Lactuca; species Lactuca saligna. Next base: position 261,941,332 of record NC_136421.1, on the reverse strand, counting down.
CCAAGATAGTAAGAGACGTGAACATAACATAGTATATGGGAGACACAACAGCCGTGTTGAAGGTGTCAAGAGCCTGTAGTCAATATTGCACCCAAAAAACATGCACTCAGTATGAATTTTTTCTTTGACTTAATGTAAAAAGAACAACTTAATACAATACCTTGTTCAAATAATTCATTTGAGTAATGATACAAAGCAGAACAAAGAAGGTAAAAGCCCATGTCTGAGGATAAACTAATTGATTTGTTCCTGAAAAAGTAAGCTTCAAAGCAATACCAAGACCTTTAACACTCATTACCTGTGAAACAAACAAAAAAAAAACCTTATATATATTCAGACACAAAGATTAAGAGAATAAACTAAAAAAAAGAAATAAGAAAGTTACATACCGACAAAGAACCTACTAGAGAACAAACTCCAATGTAGCACAGTACATGTGTATGACCATATAATGGGATATAATATAAGACAAGTATAAAAACAGCTACTAACACCAGCACCCCATACAAAACAAAAGCTGCAAAATGAAAGTGGGAAAAATGTGAAAAGTTGTTTGCATAAATGTGCATTTAGATTTTAGCCCCAAAATTAAATTAAATAAAAAAAAAAAAAAGATTGTTACCTGGCTCTGTAGCAAGATCCCATACCTCTGTGACTGATTCAATTGCACGTTCTTGAGGAGCATGTAGAACGATTGTAATGGACCCCACAACACATAGAGCACAACCAAGAACTCCAAAAATATGCAGTTTTTCTCGTAAAATTATATGTGCAAGTACAGCACTGCAATATGACATAGGTAAGCTTATATGTAAGTGACTAGGTGTTTCTTTTTTACTAATGCAGAAAGAACAAGTTAATAGAGAAAGTTTAGGAAATAAGTTAAGGGGTTGTTTATTATTTGACTTAATGAGCTTAATGGGTTAGGCCAAAAGACATGGGTGTAAATGTAATGTATTAAGACACTCCTCTCATGTTTAATTGATTCATATTCTTAAATAGTTAAAATAGATAAATATTGTGAAATATGTTTTTCGAAATGGAAGGGTAAAATGGTCATTAAGTCTCATTTAGACTGTTTATTCAGATTTCAGTCTAGAAAAGAAGCAGACATTATGTATAGTTGTATACAACACATTATCCACACACATATCATTACGGAAAAGAAAGAAACAACCCCTAAGTCCTAACATTTTACAAATTTGTCCTTATTTGTAGAATTTTTTTTCGATATCTCAAATATTTTATAAACATGCCTGATTATAATGCTGAGAGCCCCAAGAGGAGTAACCAAAATAGCTGGTGCAAATGCATAGGCTGCAAAGTTTGCAACCTCTCCAACAACCACTGTATAAAAAAATTTGAATGAAGGTTAGTGTTTACATTAAGAATCAAGATTTCAAGTAAAAAGGGTAAATCATAATATCCTCAGAACAACATGAAATAAGAAACTCACTTGTTATCATGCCTACCCACCATAAAGGCTCATACAAGTATGAATATCCTCCGCTTCCTGAAAGAAAAAAAAAAGGTCAAATTTGTTGGTATGTAAAATCATAAAAGCATTATCAGTAGCAAATATTAATAAAGCAGGAAGAAGCAAATGTATCCTAAAACACCTTATAGCTTAATACTTTGAATTAGCACATTAGTTTGTTTAAGCATAAGAAATAGTTGTTTTACTTACTCCTAAATGCAAGAAATAGTAATGCACTTCTATTTATTTGTGTCATGTAGCATCTTATATTCTTAGTAAGACATTGTACTCTGAAAAAATCTAAACCAATTATAGCATTATTAAGATGTTATACTTTGAAAAAAATCTACCATTTATGGCAGTGAAAATTAACTTTTATTTGGATGGCATTACTATAACCATGTAGATTTTTCAAAATGCGATGAAAATAGGATTTTATAGTAACCGAATAAACAAAAATATGTTGTTATTTCTTGCATTTAAGCCTTTTTCTATTATTCAAATTTAAAATCAATTTCACTATCTAAAAGACTACCATTAAGGTGAACAACCAAATATCAACTGACAACACAAATATAAAGATCAACCAAAGAGGCATGGGAATAAAAAGAATTGAACCATCCATTTTAGTCTCACCAATTGAAATGGTAAGTCTTGGAAACTGAAAATTTTGTCAACCCAAATAACTCACAATAAATAGAAGTGCGTAATTAAAGATAATGATTTGCTTAACTGGTGTAATTACCTGCCCTAATACCAGAAGCGCCTGCTTTCTTGAGACCTTTTTTCTTAATAATAAAGCTAGAACCAATGAACAAACTTGAAGACAATGCTAAAATCAAACCCTTGATATTGTCGGCGGACATACCACTGTAGGCATCCCTCCAGCTATGGGACGTCATCCAACAACAAAATCGAGAAAACCCTTTTGATTTTGCTGTCACAATTCCATTTTCTTGGTATTATGTGAGAAAGGGTTTTGGGGGAGATCTCAACTGGGTTTTGTTGGCAGGAGCTGCAGGTGTTGTCGAATGTGACGCTTGTTTCTTTGGAGTGCAGGGGTTTTGTTCGACGTCTCGTCCGCTTCTCCTTTTTGTGTAGAGTGATGATCACGTTTCGATGGTCGGGTCCCAATTCTTCATCCCCAATTTAGAAAAGTTAGGGTTACAAACTCATTGGGATCAGGTACGACGACCGTTTATCGAACTCTCTTTTCGTTATACTCGGTTATTCTCACCGCTACATAGGTAGGTGTCATTTATCATCACTCTATTTTATTTTTTTATTTAAATTTAAATAAAAAATAAATAAAAATCATTTAATTTTTTAAGGGATAATGACTTAAATGGTAATATATTATTTGATTTGCACACATTTAACCACTGATATTTTTTTTCATCCACATTTACCCCTTCAATTTGTTAAATTATACATATTTAGTCTTTATGGTTGGCTACTTCAGGTTTAACCAGTAAAAATGACTTAATAGGTAATATATTTCTCACTTTGTATATATTTAGTTATTAATATTTTTGTACACATTTAGTCCTTAATATATATATATATATATATATATATATATATATATATATATATATATATTTGCAAAATAAGTCATTTTTGTTTTTGTACTCATTCAATACTTATAAATGATTTATTTAGGTTTTCCTCGCAACATCTTACATGGGATAGTCATATTATGGTGGGATAGGTTAAAGTAGCCCTGGTATATGTTGTAGACCAAGATACCTGGTGCGGGTCGGCTATAAGTCGTAGACACGGAGGCTCGAGAAGAGCGGTTGGGTTAAGGCGACATGCAGACAAACCCTGAGTATTCTAATCTTATGGCTAATTGGACCTGTTGCATGTTGGCATTCTAGTCCTATGACTAATTGGCCAGTGTGGGCCTGTTATGCATGATAATGCATTTGTTGTATTTGGTATTTTGGGGGAACTCACTAAACTTTATGCTTGCCCAGTTGATTATGTTTTCATGTTCTATCATTGATCGTGGGAAGGCGAATGCATGATTGTACACATTCATCAATAGTATTGAGGATTCTGTGTTTCTTATATTACTCTGATTTTCGACAACTGTATTTTGGAATAAATGTTTTTTATTAATAATAAATTTATAATTAGTGACTTTTGTCTTATTTAGAAATGAAAAAAAAAATTGTTGTGAAAATGCAACGTTACACATAAACATCAACAACCTCACACACTTCATCAATGATTGTCTCATATTCATAAGTACTGAATGAGTACAAAAACAAAAATAACTTATTTTGAAACAAAAAAAAATATTAATGACTAAATGTGTACAAAAATATTAATGATTAAATGTTTACAAAATGAGAAATATATTACCCTATTAAGTTATTTTTTCCGACTAACCTAGAGTAATCGTTCATAAAGACTAGATGTGTACAGTTTAACAAGTTGAAGGGGAAAATGTGGACGAAAAAAACTCAGTGACCAAATGTATACAAATCGAAAAATATATTACCCTTTTAAGCCATTATCCCTTTTTTTAAATACAAGTTTTTCATTAAATTTAAATACCGGATTACATTAAACTAGGGAAGAATCCCCGTTTTATATGGTTGGATACGTCAAAGAAATAGACGAGCATAAATATTTTATTGAGTTACATTACATTAACCTAATTTCTACTTACATAACATATACCAATTGAAATCGTACTGGAAAAAGAAATAAAAACACCCAAAAAATGGGTAAAAGAAACACTCATTTCCTCAAACTTTTTCTTGTTTTTTTTTTCATCCGAAACTCGGGATTTTGAAAGATATAAGAAAAAAAAATATAGTGTTAAAGGGGTGCTTAGATTAGCTTATTTGTGGTGAGAATAAGCAATAAGCAATAAGCAAGGGAAAGATGCTTATTAAAATTAGCTTATTTACCTTATTCCTAAAACAATAAGCTGGTTTTTAAGGATTTTATTGAACCACTTAAACTTAGCTTTTTTTCCTATCTAAACATCCCCTAAATGCGAGAAATAGCACAATAATTTCTGAAGTTTGTTTATTACAACATCCTACTTACATTTAATATTATTATTATTATTATTATTATTATATATATATATATATATATATATATATATATATATATATATATATATATATATATATATATTATTTGTTTACTTAACAAAAATATGAACATAACACTTTATCTGGTTTACCTCAATCAAAGTCACATATTTAGTTGAAAATGTAAATTCAACATAAACAACAGTAATGGACACTATATATGAATTTTTAAATTTATAAAAATAAAAATAAAAACGCAATAAAAGCTAATTAAAACCCAAAAAGCAAGACGCAAGATATACCATATATAAAAATAAAATTAAATCAATTAAATACAACTAAATCCATTCAATTAAAAAAAAAATAATCCTCGAAAACACAAACCTCAACTGGCATCCAAGATTAAAAAAATAAAATAAAATAAGTAATCCTCGAAAAAACAAACCTCAACTGGCATCCAATAGACGCTGCATTTGATCTCCGGCAGACCTCTCAACTCTGCAACAACATCTCCAAATATTTACTCTTTTCATAACAAAAGAAGAAAAAAATTCTATCAATTTAAAGATTTTAACCAAATCACCTAAAATATATTATAAAAATGACTACATGCATACCTCAACTAGATTCATGAGCAGATTCACATAATAACATCATATTTTGATCAAGTACAATAATTGTTGCAGCAAAGGAGTTTCTTAGTTGACCAATGTTTTGAGAGGATACCCCAATGAAACCGCCACATTCGCACTCAGAAATTAACAGTTTAATAGTATGTGTTGTCACATGTCGTGTTGCAATTTTCAATCCTTTAAAATTTTTATTATCTTGTAATAAATTGTTGTGTGCATTCATTAAATCGGTAGCAAACATCGAATTCCAAGTAACAAGGAGGGAAAAAAATTAAAAAGGTTGTTTATATTCCTCTCTGAATCTGTAGACTCTGCACAAATATGAATATATAATCACTTTCATTAAACATTTAACTTGTCCATAAAAAAAAGTATTAGATTAAACTAAGAAAAGGATTTTCGGTTAACTACTTAACTTACACTTGCATTAAAACTAAATCCTCATTTTATAACACCTTTATTTTCTATTTATTTTTCTTGGCACAAATCAAGGTGATGTGAACCATAAAGTAATTAAAGAGATTATAAAATATCAAGAAAGAATACTAAAAAGCAATAAACATAAGTCAATTTATCTAAGTTATGTCATAAATAATATGACCCACCTTGCTATGAATTGGAGTAGAGGCATCTCTAAAAGGGGAATTAAAAGGTGTAATAATTGCCACATGAAATTTAACAAAAAAAATAAAGATTAAATGTAAGAGATAATATTGAGATTTTACATATTTAATACCCATGTATATGAGATTCTAAAAATAACAATAAATAAGTATGTGAAAGAAAATCTTACAGACCCATAGGCCAACAGAAACCATGACTTTGTTGACCAAGATGATTCTCAAGAACTCCAAAGGACCTTGCTAGGAAACGTACATGTTAATGTTAAACGTGTAGATTTGGAATCAATAAGGAAGATTGTATGTGTCATGACTAAAAACACATAAATGCAGTTGATAAAACACTAACAGATGGTATTTTACATGAAGTATTTACATCTCCAAAAGAATTTCAAACTGTAGAATAGATAACAATCATGCAATCGATCATCGGAGAAGTTTTCTACAAACCTCACTGTAACATAAACTTCACCAATTATAACAATCATGTAACTGATCACCAAAGAAGTTTTATACAAACTTCACTGTAACATAAACTTAACCAATTATTACACATTGATATTCAATATTTACCTGCAAACTTCACCATAAGAATTATCTCACCTTCCTTATATGAGTATTCAATAATTCCCGAAGCAGCAACTACATGACTAGATGGAATGATGGGGTTGTTGGATGGATGATTTCATAGAGCTTTCCTTTACTTATGTATGCCTGGAAAGTTGCTCCTTACCTTGCTTGTGGCATATCCAACACTATCATTTGGCAATTTGTTGCTAATCAGATGTGATGATACGAGGAATAACCAAGAAAGAAAAAGGGCTAATTAGTTAACCAAAATTCTCAACTAAAGACAGATTTTGTGACATCCTCATTTTCTCGGCAAGAAAAGACTGATTTCGTTTATGCTTTTGAAATAAAATCAGAGTAATCTTTCAAAAAGTGTTGCGGAATTTGTACCCAAAACAAAATATGATAAAAAAAATATTTATCAAAGAATTTCTTAAAGAAATGTATTTTCATTTCATTACAAAACTCGGGATGTCCACATCGATACAGACCAAAAACATAAATTGTACAATATAGGCCTTACAACAGTTATTTACATCTACTGGCATATAATCCAAAATCTCTTGTCACCATCCAACTATGATCTTGTTCACTACCTGTAATATAGAAAGCTGAGTGGGTCAGGCTTGGGAGTCTGGTGAGCATATAGGGATTTTCAACCCACAATAAATAAATTTATTAACTTTATCAACCAACAATAAATTTATTAATTTCATCAACCAACAATATCCCTGATTAGCCATTCTCGTTATCCTCACTTTACGTCCCTAAAAATCTATTACAAGGGACCTAGCCTAAGGATCATCATCGGGATGGACTTTACTGCTAAGGGGATTCCTTAGCCATATATGTATGTAAGGCAACCATGAGGGGGATGGAGTACATTGGTGAACACGTCATTCACAAACACCTACAGTGTAACACCTAATTCCTAGTATGCCTATTATTCAAGTATTTTGTGTTTTTCTCTGGGACTCGATGAGTTGGAGGCCCAAATTGTTGAGTAGAGTCGTGACCCGCGGACAGTTTAAGTGACCTACTCGACGAGTCGGGAGACTGACTCAGCGAGTAGGTGTTGGTTGAGTGAAACCCTAAATCTGAGGGTTTGTTGCCATAAACACCCCATGCACCTTGGAGGCCATCTTTTATGGCTTTTTGGGCCAAAGACCCTTTGTATGTGCACCAAGTTGGAAACTTTACGTATAAAATGGACCTTAGGAGGCCAGATCTATGATTTTGTGATGTTAAGACCCATTTAAATCGACTGTATAGTACTAATCAAGGATAGACTCGACGAGTTGTTCTTGGGACTCGACGAGTTACGGTGTAATGACCACGAAATCCTTTCTGTGGATGGACCGATTATTAGGGAGGAAAGTCTTGTAGATGTTTAGACACGAAAAGGGACCTCATGGGACTCGACAAGTGTATGACCAGACTCGGTGAGTCCAAGGAAATCTACCAATCTTTGAAGATGGACTCGAAGAGTTGTTCATACAACTTGGCGAGTCGTAGACTGGACACATTCCTATGAGGGAGATGAAGTCGCTGAGTTCAAGGAAGAACTCGGCGAGTCAGATGAAGATGGTCCCGAGGGTTTGAATGAAGAATAACTCATCGAGTTCTTGCTAGACTCGATGAGTAGAGTCGGGTTTGGATCGGGTTAGTGGAGTTTGGAGTCGACGAGTTGGTAGACCAACTCGGCGAATCAGGTCAACTAAGTGTTGACTTTGACCAAATTTGACTCTGCCTGGTTTTGGTATTGACCCTGGTTAGGGTTGTATGTTTTGTTTGATGACTTGAGGGTTGTCATGTAGGGATTGAGGAGTCGAAGACAGCCGACCTTCACGCCAGGGATAGTTCAGACACTACACGACATCGAGGTGAGTTACCTTCCAGTAGGAGTTTGGGTCTAAGGCACCAAGGCCGGGCCACTAGTAATTTGTTAGTTGGGATGGTTATCTTTATGATAATTGTCTGGTCTGATTGTTGGCTATGCGAGTATGTTAGACTACTAGACATGTGAGTATGCTAGTTTGTTAGTTGCCATGTTATATGAAATATTATCATTAGAAAGGGACTAGTCCCTAATTCGATCGTTAGGACCAATGGGTAGGTCAGACACCCCAGATATGTCTGACAACATGATTATGATATGATGTTATGTGCTAGTAGTAAGGGTGAAATAGTCCTCGTGTTCGGTTGAGATAGACCATAGGGTAGGTCAGCACCCCATAATAGCCTGGCATGGGTAGGTCGGCACCCCAGAACGGCTTGAGATGGGTAGGTCAGCACCCCAGAATGGCTTGACATGGGTAGGTCAGCACCCCATAATGGCTTGACATGGGTAGGACGGGTGCCCCATAATTGCTCGGTAGTATGTATGCTATGTGGTAGTATGATATGTGGTATGATGGGGGAACTCACTAAGCTTCGTGCTTACAGTTTCAATTTTGGTTTCAGGTACCTCTTCGTCTAAGGGGAAGGAGTCGACGGTGTAGCAGCGCATCACACACGCACACTTATGAGTTCCGCTAAGAGTTTTTTTGGGATTGTACTCTGATGTTTTGTTATTTCAGATGATTTGGTTTTGAGACATGATATTATGGTTTTATGTATTGACATGATTTTGGCAACGTTTTGATGAACCATTTTATGTAATAACTTAATTAAAACGAAATTTTTGGTCTCGAATTTTTGGATGTTACATACAGATTGCGAGTCTGCCATCGTTCCACTGGACTGTCTAGAAAGCTATGTGGTCATCATATATACTCCACTAGATGACTAAAAACAACAACATCGAGGCCTCCCATCATTTTATCATACATCAACTATTTCATATACTCATGTTTTACCCAACATATTTGTAGATAAAAATACATATACAGTTTAAAACATGTATAAAACATTCATTCAACACATATCTCAAATAAACAAACAATATATATACACATAACACGTATTTTATAGAAAATACTTCATATATATGTGTAAGATGAAAGTGACTACACACTTAATTGATTGGACGGCGATAGGACAACACTTCATCCCTTAAAACAATCTTTTTCGATGAAACTAGGATGTTTTCTAAAAAACTGGGCTTTACACGGGCAGAGTTTCGACTCGAAAAACTCTTTTTCTCGAGGTCTTCGGGCTCTCCGGGGCTTTCTTATGATGCTAGAAATGTATTCTAGGATTGGGGGTATTCAGTGTAGGTAAAAAGAAGGTAGAAGGTGAAAAAGGGCAAATTTTGTAAACAATTTTGGGGCAGCCTCGCACCCCTTTTATAGGAGGTCGAAGCTCCTGATTACGTTGGGCGTAACATTATGGTACGTGGGGCATACTACTTTACCAGCCACTACGTTGGGCGTACATCGAGTACACTCAGTGTAGGAAGGGATCATCTCGGACGCATCAAAGCTACGAACATGTGTGCACCATGCGAAAGAGTAGGCGATGTGGCTAACTTTGGACCATGTACACATAAGTACGTTGGGCGTACATACCTTGTACGCTGGGCGTACTTCCAGTATCGAAGTTTGTGCCTGAAACTTAAAAAATTTATATATTTCTCATACGGGCTCCGTTTTGACGTTCTTTATATCCACGCATAGGTGATATTATACTCTACATCTTTCATTTAGACCTTGTCAGCTAATTTTGACTTTATTTTTAAAATTATATTTTAACAAGCCGAGACAGAAAAAGTCCGTTAAAAATTCATAACTTCTTCATCCGACGTCCGATTTCGTCTGTCTTTTTACCATTAAACTACTATCAACAAGAACTTTGATGCTCGTTTAGGTTGTGTCGGCTAAAAATCTCTCGATCTGTAATTCGAGTTCCGGTCTGCATACTATTATGCTAAATCTTAAAAAATTCATAACTTCCTCATACGAAGTCAGATTTGGACATTCTTTTTATGCATGCTCTCGGTTTAACGTGCACTATGACTTTCATTTAGATCTCTAAGGCTAAAAAACACTTTATTATAAACTCACTTTTTATGTCACATAGCGTCGTGGCGGTTCTGTTGTGAAACTTCGACAGGTCATAACTTCTTCGTTATAACTCGGATTTCGGTATTCTTGATATCTCCGGAATCCTTGTTTCAACCACTACAACTTTCTTCAAAATATTGGGTTTATCTAACATTTATTTTCGACGCTTATTTTTATCCTTAATTTATTAAATCATAATAATTAAGTATAAACACATAATACTCAAATAATACATCTTTATTACTTCAAAACAAGTTACAAAGGTTGACCTAGACTATTACATCATCTTTAATGTTTTAGCCCAGAAACACGGGCGTTACAATTTTCTCCCCCTTAAGATGATTCCGTCCCCAGAATCATACATCAACAAACAAATGTGGATAGCGACTCATCATGTCACTCTCCGTTTCCCAGGTGAGATTTGACCCATTCATATGTTTCCATCGCACAATCACTAAATCGACCATCTTGCGTCGCAACTTCTCAGTCTTACAGTCAATAATTGCTTCAGGTTCTTCAATTAACCTCTTGCTTTCATCCAACCTTAATTCATAAATTGGAATTATGTCGGGAACTTCTCCAGTGAACTTCCTCAAATAACACAAGTGGAAAGTGTTATGAATACCATCTAGTTCTTCTGGTAGTTCTAGCTTGTAAGCTTGCTTCCTAATCTTCTGAAGAATATTAAACGGTCCAATAAACCTTGAACTCAACTTTCCTCTTTTACCAAATCTTATAAGTCCCTTCCACAGTGAGACTTTAAGTAAAACCGAATCTCCAACTTCGAATGTTATCGGTTGTCTTTTATTGTCAGCATAGCTCTTTTGACGATCCTGAGCTTCTAACATCCTTTCCCTAATCACTTTCAGCTTTTCAGCAGTCTGATGAACTATCTTAGGTCCCATAAACAACTTTTTTTCAGCTTTAAGCCAACATGACGGCGTTCGACACTTTTTTCCATACAAAGTGTGATAAGGTGCCATGTTGATGCGCGAGTGGAAACTATTATTGTAGGAAAATTCTACCAGAGGTAAATGTTCATCCCAGTTACCTTGGAATTCCAGGGTATATGCCCTTAGCATATCCTCCAATGTTTGAATCGTTCGTTCGCTCTGACCATCGATTTGCGGATGGTAAGTTGTACTTAAACACAATTTTGTACCCAATTCCTCTTGTAGACTTCTCCAAAACCTTGACATGAAATGACTATCACGATCTGATACAATCGTTAACGGAACACTATGAAGTCTTACTATCTCCTTCACGTAAGCATTTGCAAGTTTATCCATAGATCATTTTTCATTGGCTGCTACGAAGTGTGCACTTTTAGTAAATCGATCAACGACCACCCAAATCATGTCGTGACCGTTCTTCGTTTTGGACAGTTTAGTCACAAAATCCATGGTGATGTCTTACCATTTACCCATGGGTATAGGTAAAGGTTCTAAACTCCCATACAGTTTCTGATGTTGTGCCTTAACTCTCGCACATGTCACACACTCGGCCACATACTTCGCAACATCAAGCTTCATCGTCGGCCACCAGTAGTAGGGTTTTAGATCCCTATAAATTTTCGTGCTGTCAGGATGAAACGAGTACATGATATTGTGAGCTTCCTCCATCATAAGATCTCTTATTCCTCCCGTTTTAGGTACCCAAATCCTATCTTGGAATACCTTTAGTCCTTGACTGTTTATATCGAACACTAACGTTTTGCCCAAACATTCTTCTTTTCAGTCATTTTTCTCTAAAGCTTCTTCTTGAGCTTTCTTGATGCTTTCTACAATCGTTGAGACAACTTCAATTCTTAATGCTCTTGGCCTTTTCCTTTCAAGGCTCATTTTTCTGCTTAAAGTATCAACTACAACATTTGCTTTACTAGGGTGGTAAAGTATTTCATAGTCGTAATCCTTAAGCAACTCTAGTCAGCGTCGTTGTCTGATATTCAATCCTTTCTGATTAAATAGATAATGAAGATTCTTATGATCAGTGGAAAATTTGCACTTTGTGCCATAAAGATAATGCCTCCATATCTTGAAGACTCATTTTTCGTTTACTGTTTCGTACTTTGTATAAAAAAATTTATTTTGAAGAAATAAAACCGTATGTTATTTTAAAACCTACGGTTTTCTCTGTATCATTTACTGTTTCCCAAACCGTAGCCTACGGCTTGGGTAAAATCTAAGGGTTTTTTTTGAACTATGGTTTTGGGGGTATAGTCTACATTTTGGGCTAAAAACTACAATTATTTATTTATTTTTTATTATTTTTTAAATAGAGAGTATTTTTTTTAGAATTATTTTGATTAAAAATATTGTTTATAAAATGTAGAGTTGTTTTTTGACAATTATTTTGTTGAAAAAATATTTTTTTGTAAAATATAAAATAGTTTTTTAATAATTAATAGAATAAAATAGTTTTCTCAAAAAAATACTCTTTATTATTAAAAAAAACCGTAGGTTTTTTTCTTTTACCAAAAACCATAGTTTTCAACCCAAAACCGTAGTTTAAAAAAAAAACCCATAGTTTTTTAGCCAAAAATCGTAGGCTACGGTTTGGAAACCGTAGATTATAGAGAGAAAATCGCAGGTCTAAAAAAAACCTACGATTTTATATCTTCAAAATGATTTTTTTAATACAGAACACGAAACAGTAGACGAATCTAAAAACCTACGGTTTCGTGGGCTATTTTGGGACAATTCCTATTTTTTTACTAAAAATTGTTAATTACTTCCTTAATTTGGCTAGATTATTAATTAGTCTTTTTTTTATTGTTGATAATAAATAAAAATGGAAAATTAAATACTAAGGGAAAAATCGTATTTACAAAAAAGGTTCAAACTAAATTGGATTAAACTTGCAAGAAAATGAAAAATTTGGACTATCGGTGCTAGTTCATACTTTTTTTAGTCTAAACATGAAAGTTTTGACATACCATAGGGACCAATCTTGCAATTTTGTCAAAATTTAAACCAAACAAAATGAAGCAAACTCCCAACAAAATGAAATATTTTAGACCATTGATTGGCGCTAGTCCAAACCTATTTGATCCAAAATGACAATGTTCACGAATTATTCTTGCAATTTTATCTAAATTAAAAAACAAAGACATAATTTTTTTTCTTTTTTCACTTAAAAACTGTTCATATATTGGGTCAGTCCAAATTACATGGTGAAAACGAAATAGATAAAACTATAGTCAAAAGCAAAGGTAACACCCTCGACCCTCGTTTTACCCATTTCTTGCTGACCCCTAGAAGTCCAGAACAATACCAACAAGTTATGCACTGATCCGAATACATATCACAAAAGCAACAAGAATGTGGCGCATTGCATTCCAGATTAAGGGGGTATTTGACTTAGCTTTTAAGAGGACAAAAGTCCTTTTAGAAAAAGTTGTGAAAAGTCAGGTTTACCAGATTTTTCCAAAAAGTTCATTTTCCTTTTATTTAAAAATAGCTTTTACAAGATCTATTGCTTTTACCAAACATCTTTTACTTTCTAAAAGCTAAAAATGTTTTAAAAGAACAAACACCCCTTAACCTCTTATCCTAATCACAATTCACGCATCCATACTTGATCAAAGCTTTTACAAGATCTATTGCTTTTACTAAACATATTTTACTTTCTAAAAGCTAAAAATGTTTTAAAAGAACAAACACCCCCTAACCTCTTCTCCTAATCACAATTCACGCATCCATACTTGATCAAAAATAGCTTTTACAAGATCTATCGTTTTTACCAAACATCTTTTACTTTCTAAAAGGCTAAAAATGTTTTAAAAGAAGGGAATATGACTTGTTAAGGTAATTAACTTTTCAGTTTGTTCATATATAGTTAACTATCTTTTTTTTTTTTTTTTTTTTTTTTTGTACACATTTAGGTAAAAAAATATTTGGAACTGTTCATATATGACCATTATGACCTGCTGTAACAGGTTACATCCAGCTACAGTAGGTCATAATGGTTATATGTGAACACTTTCATCAAATTCGTTACCTAGATGTGTAAAAAAAAATAGTTACCTAAATATGAACAAAACCAAAAAGTAAGAGTAAATTACATGAATGGTCCCTATGGTTTGGGGGAATTTGTGCATTTGGTCCTTAACTTATTTTGTTAACTCGGATGGTCCCTACTGTTTATTTTTGTTGCGCGCTTAGTCACTGTCTTACCTAAAAAGACTATTATGCCCTTATTAATTTATTTTTTTAATTAATTTTCTTATTTATGTTTTTGTTTTTATATGTTTAAAAAAAATTAACAGACCCCATATATTTGTATGTCATCACCGTAAACCTAAAACTACATTTGAAAAATTTAATCTGGGTCCCACCGGTTACCATCTCATCTCACATCCTCTTCAACCTTTATTTTATTTCAATCTGTAGTGATATGGAAGTCTTCACCATCTTTTTTTTTTGGGTCTTTCAACTCTGGCAAACAAACACCATAACCCACTGTCTCTTCACTTTATTGGGTTGTGGTGTTGGTTCGCTGGAGTTGAAGGACCGAAAAAGAATAGATGGTGAAGACTTCGATGTCATTAAAGATGGAAAAGAAATAGAAGTTGGGGATGATAAAAGATGAGATGGTAAGGAGATACAGATATGTAGGATCTATTAATTTTTTTAAACATATAAAAAATATATATAAATAAGAAATTTAATTAAAAAAATTAAATTAATAAGGACACACTAGTCTTTTTAGATAAGACAGAGACCAAATGCAACAAAACTAAACAGTAGGACCATCCGAATTAAAAAAATAAATAGGGATCAAACACATAAATTCCCCCAGAGACCATTTGTGTAATTTATTTTTACTTTTGGTTTTATTCATATTTAGGTAACTATTTTTCTTTTCTACACATCTAGGTAACGAACTTGTGTGCTTACATGTAACCATTATGATCTATTATAGCGGGATGTAACCTGCTACAACAGGTCATAATAACCATTAGTAAACATTTTCAAGAATGTTGTTATGTGTAATAAAAGAAAATAGTTACTACATGTGTTATTATTGATGCTCTCTATTCATATACATTGTTCTATTATTGTCTTCGAATCTAGGGTTCATAACAGGAGTCAAAATGAGCGTCTACCTAAGAAACGAAGTCCCGAAATGACCGGCAACTTGGATAGCCCTAACTCTAATGGCCATTTGGTGATCTTCGAGGACCTGCCGGTGCCGGAACCCCCGCACCAACATTTCGATCAGATGCTTTGCACTTACCAGTGCCGGCAACCGATAATACTTTCTTTTCTCTTTTACTTCACGAGTATTCCTTCAAGCTAATTTATCGATTCGCGATGCCTTGATACGATTTTGTGTGTTACTGTCGTTACCAAAAGAGAAGAGAGAATTTTGATGGTCTGACCTAGTGCCAGTACTTAACAAATTCAAAGAGTATGTGCATTTTTGTTTTGATTTTTACTAATGACCTAGGGCCAAGGTAGTCATGCTCCTTTTTGCTCTAAGTACCTCCAATGTGGCGTAGTAGAGTCATTACATTACTTGTTATAAAGTTTGTATTCTTTAGTAAATGCCCGTGGAAACCTCAAGGAAGATTAATTTCACTCCTAAAGGTGAAAGAAAAGGGGATTTAATAAAATCTTGTTTCTGTTGTAAACTTGTAATGAGCATCTGGAGTTATATAGCCATCTTGGTGCTACAGTTATTTTTCCTCTCTCTCTCTTCCTTTCTTTCTGAAAAAACTAGAAAACACATAATGAGTTTTTATGATTCTAATACCTATTGCCATTACAGGTCATGAGGTCAAAGAAGATTTCGTAGATGCTTTGAGTTCCAGAGAAGCAATCGCAAACCATCAATCTAAACTTGAGCCAATGAATGATGATCTATGCAAAGCTGTGAGCTTTTATGTAAATTTTATACCTTCTTACAACTGCTTTTGCCAAAACTTTTACACGATAAAAGCTCCAGCTACCAGGTATTTTTACTTTTTGTCAAACATATACCCTTAAGAAAGATGCATTCCCTAATAAGTACTGAATCTATAAATATACATCATCCATTTGAACAAGGTAAACAAATGGTGCCAAACATGCACTTCAACTAAACTATGACAAGAAAGTTATGACTGGATAAACCTACAATGTAAATGAATATCTATTTGAAAATAAACTGACGATGTCTTCTATGGTACAATAGCCATCTTCTAGTTCTATGGTAATATAATATCATTATCCTGGTTTTCACTCATAAATGAATGCTGCTTCCCACTATAAACATAATCTGATATATCCAATTCCATTCTATCAGTCCACAAAATCTGATCAAACATATTGCCATGATTACGAGCCTCCTTTTGTTCACCATCAAGCTGTTCATCCTCTTCATATAACAGGTTTATACAACATTCCTCTACTAACCCTTGATGATAAGTGATGTGTATATCGATTTCATTCCCACCCTCCAACATATTGCCACACCTCCAAAGGCTTAACCATGCAAACTTTTCCACATTCTTTGGGATTTCTTGATTTCCTTTCATGTATTTCCACAACAAATCTTTAGTCCTGTTATATAAATGAATCACAAATGAAACATATCTTCTTGATCGAGAAACCACGACACACATATTTAAGCCACTTATTCTCGAATTATTATGATGCCAAGGAACCTTAAATGAAATTTGTTGGCCCTTTTCTTTATACATGAAGCACGGAGGGATCTGTTTTTCTGGAACATATGTGCTGAATATACCAAATTCATGTAACACCTGTGAGTGTGACACCATTTATCATTATTTAGTTTGATTATCAATATCAGCATTAGCCTATAAAAACAAATAAGATAGAGAAAGAGAAAAAGAAAGAACCTGAATACCCAACTCCATTCCTTGAAATGCATTTGGTTCTAACCCCAGATATCGTATAATTTTCATGTCAACTTTATTGATTGATTGAAGGTTGTAACGACCCTCCATGTGATACAGATTTTTACAGTTTACATGGGACACTACGATCCCTGAATTTTGTGAAAGATTCACTTTCTGCAAGGACTCATTGTGGCTGATATACAATGCAAAGACGGATGTTGGGAGACTTAAAATTGATTGGATTTTTGAACACCTTTCAACACTAAGCGTTAGAATTTCAGGTAGGGTTTGGATACATTTTGGTAAGGAAGTTACATTGTTGCCATCTATATTCACATTCACAAGTGAGACCAGACTACTCCAATCATTTGGGAAAGAATTATCCAAGAGATTGCAATATGATAAATTCACATCCTGCAAAACCGGAAATGACGAAACTGATTCCAAGCATTGAACTCGTTTAAGAACACCAAGGTTTTGGCAACCAGACATTCGAAGTGATACTAGGGAGCTAGGTAAACATGGGAACTCTCCTAAGCTTCTACAATTGGTTAGATCTAACAAGACTAGTTCTTTCAGGTATGCAATTGATTCCTCAACCTTCTTTAAACGTACACAACCTTTCAGGATCAAACTCTCCAGACCAGGGAGCCCACCAAAGTCAGGGGTTTTGATTAGCTCAACTGAATAGCTAAGATTAAGGATTTTTAACGTTCCAATAAACTGTGACATGAAAATCCCTTGTCATATAAGCAAATCCTAAAATGATAATCAATAATCAAAATAATAACACATACCTTGAAGTCATCCCAAACGCGCTTCAATTTGCTGTAACTCATGTCAAGAACCACCAACTTTTCTAAAGAAATGTCGCATGGTATAGCTTTTAGAGAAAATCCTGGCCAACTCAACAATCGTAGCTTTTTGGGCAAATTCTTGCATTTCCCAGAAAATGTTACATGGTTTAGTTGAAGTAGCATTAGGTTCTTCATAGTTTCCAGTGCACCAATTTTGAAATCTGCTTCTTCTCCATGCATTGTTTTGCCAAGATATTCTTGAAAACTGCGTTTCCCTGGATTATTCGTCTTTATAGGTAAAGATGGTTTACCTTCCTTGATCTTTTGCATATCAAGCATGAATCCTTCTACCTTATCTGTACCCTAATTATGAAATTCAAAAAAGGTAAGCTATGGCCTATGGCTCAACACATACACACCAAATTATATTATACAAAAGGGATGTGTAAAATAAACATACAACATGGTCCTTCAACACGTTAAAACAGTCGTGATGATGCCACAGTCTACTTCTTTTCCCAGGATTCTTTGGTGATTCCTGGCGAACAACTTCTCGTCCCATCTCCTTGATTAATCGATGCATCTTCACTCTCCCATATTCAACATACAGTAGACATCTATCTGTTAGA
This sequence comes from Lactuca saligna, assembly GCF_052625555.1. NCBI lineage: Eukaryota > Viridiplantae > Streptophyta > Magnoliopsida > Asterales > Asteraceae > Lactuca > Lactuca saligna. Next base: position 261,922,700 of record NC_136421.1, on the reverse strand, counting down.
TTCCTGATCCCAACTACAGGGTATAGGTCACATTGGCCCAATAATTTCACAATGTAGTCTTTTTCCTCACCCTCAAAGAAACAAGCAACATGCAAGAATAAATCTTTATCATTCTCATCCGCCAATGTTTCGTAGCTTATTTGTAGAACTCTCTGAATCTCAGGATTGGGAATTGCTTCCAGTTTGCGCATTGTATCTTCCCATACATCATCTGTATGTCCATGTAGAGAACCAATACTTTAAGAGCCAAAGGAAGACCCTTACAGCGATTAACAAATAGTTGTGATTGGATAACATAGGGTTCAGTGGGTTGATCTTGATGAAATGCATAGAAACTAAAAAGCCCGATAGCATCACCCGCAGATAAGGTTCTAACAGACTGGATCTTAGGATGAACTTTGAAACCAGTTTTCAACCACTTATGCCTGGTTGTTATGATCACTTTACTTCCAGGGTAAAACCTCTGTGGTCCTAGTAATGCATCTATCTGTTGCAATGTTGTAACATCATCAAGGATTAGAAGCACCTCTTTGTTGCTTATGGCATCTGCAACCTTTTTGGTTCCTTCATCAACATTCCATATAGTTTCCTCCTTTCCACTATTTAAAATTGTGGAAAGAAGCTGACTTTGCAAGCGAAGCAATCCACCCGGTTGATTTGATGTCTCGTTAATATTTGCAAGAAAGCAACTACGATTATAGTAACGTGAGTTTGAGTTATATATGCATTTGGCTATGGTTGTTTTCCCAATGCCTCCCATCCCATCAATCAGAAGGATGACTTCATCAGGTGACGGATCTTGTAACCATGATTCAATCTCCTCAACATTCTCCTTTATTCCCAATAGTTTCTCCTCAACGTATAGGGTCTTGTAGTCCAATTTCTTTTTTATAACATTCACAATGTCGATTATGAATTTGGCCTCATACCTAAAAGGATTTAGTTAAAGCAATTAATCCTAAGTAACACGACAGTGGATAAAATAAGAGGAAGCATACATACCCATGGGTAAGTACTATTCCTGTGAAGGTTGCAGCTTTTTTAAGTGAATCCCTCCATGTCCCCACCTTCTCCAACAATTCTCTTTTCTTTTCAAGGTTTGTTTCTGCGTTGACTTCATAATCATACACATAAAATGCTTCTGCAAAGCTTCCTGTTTGATTTCGAACATCAGATGGGTCCACATTATAGAACACGGGTACCACTTCATGTCTAGAGGATGAAGTCTCATGTTCGTACATAATCATCATAACCTCATCGAGACACCACTTGGAGAATGCAAAGCCTTCTGAGAAGACAATGACTGAAATTGCAGACTCTTGGATGGCTTTATTTAGCTCTGGCTTCAGCAGCTTTCCTCTCTCCATTCCATCATCATCCCGGAAAGTACGGATACATGCTTGCTTCAAGGCTGTATAGAGATGATCTGTGATTCCCTTGCGAGTGTCGGCACCCCGGAAACTTAAAAAAACATCATAACTAAAACTCGGTTGAGAGGTAGCCATGGAAGAAGATGATCGATAGCTTGATTAATACCATAGGCATCCGCATCGATCAGAGTAGAGAGATCGACTGTTGAAGTATATATATTACCATGGGGAAACTACCTGCCTGGTATTGGAAATCCACTTTGCAAAAAGGGGTTCCAACATCAAATATATTTTTCTAGAGTAAGTTACAGGTTTGGTCCCTGTGTTATGTCAAAAGTTATGTATATAGTCCACTGACTCAAATTCTTCCCCTTTCTCTTTGCATCACCTCGTTTTCTCCTAATTTACCATCACACACTTTATGTGTTGAAGGGTTTTCAGTTTTATAGAGGATTTAGTTCAAGCTCGTAAGAAATGAAAAAACAAAATAAAATATTATAATTATAAATAAAAATAAAATAGTGATGGTGTAAAATATCGTAATCATTACATGTAACATATTTTCCTAATAACTAATAACGATTCGTTCTATTAGAGCGGCCTTGAGAACTTAAGTGTTTATGAAAAAAAAACCTTTATTGTTATTATAAGTAAAAGTAAACTACATGTAGCTGTTACTTTGCCCTCCTAACACCCTATGCTTTCTTGAAGGAGAAAACCACAAGTAAAAGTAAAAGAGACACAAAGGCCAAAATATCCTAATAGAGCTCCATTAACAACATTTTTTATTTAATTTTCATCATCTTAGTTCACAATTATTGATCTTTTGTATAGCAAACCGTAAATTTCACAGTCAATTACAGATTTGGTTACTGGTATAAACATCATAAATTTATTTTAATTTTCAAAATTTTATAACGGTCAATCTTGTAATTTCAAAATCCATCACATGTATACAAAGTGTTTCACATGCTAAAGATGATCCCATCATCTCCAACACCACTCTGCCAACAGGAAATAGTGTTCACTAGTCACTTGCTAGTGACTTGGAAGAATACAGGGAAGAGAGAGATAGTGAGAGAAGTCTTCTATCTCTTTTGTTGTCGGATGTAAAGCTACTCACACCACTACACACTTACTCTCTCTAGGAAATGGCGCTTCACTAGTGACTTGGTTGCCACATCATCTCACAAATGTAATACTATAAATTTTATGCCTCTTCGTGTTGTTTTCTGATGGTGGTTCAAATTAGGAAAGAAACCTATTTTCAAATGCTGATTTAGAATGGGGATGTTTTTTTTTTTTTTTTTTTCACTTTTGGTTATTATCATGACCACTGCCGCCGCCACCTTCTTACTTCTTTGATATTTTGCAGGGTTTTTTAGATTACAATATTGATATTATATTAGATAATTAAAAAAAAAAGGAAGAGATCTCAAAGATATTTTTCTTAAAATTCTCGTTTGGTGCATTTATATCATAATCATATTTTCTTTCAATGAATATTTGGTTTAAATTGGTCATCAAAGCTTTTTTCTATTACTTATATACCTTAGATAATGGAATTCTATATCATCAATTTTTTTTCTTTGTTTCTCCCATCTTTCCATTTGTCCATATTCCTTCTTTTTTGTTTTGATTTACAACTTAAAAGCATATTTTTTAATAGATAATAAAAAAGATTTCAATTGCTACAACAATATGAACAATATATTATATCTTGACTGATTCATAGGATCTAGAAAATAAAAAGTAATGAGTTGATTCTTATTGAGATAATGACTTAAAAGGGTAATATATTCTTTGATTTGTACACATTTGGTCACTGAGTTTATTTTTTGTTCACATTTACCTTTTCAACTTGTTAAACTGTACACATTCAATCATTATGACCGGTTATTTCAGGTTAACCGGTAAAAATATCTTAATAGGGTAATATATTTCTCATTTTGTACACATTTAGTCCTTAATATTTTTGTACACATTTAGTCCTTAATTTTTTTTGTTGCAAAATAATTTATTTTTGTTTGTGTACTCATTTAATACTTATGATTTATTTATTTATTTATTTATTTTTTTTTAATTTTTTTTTTAAGTTTTTCTCACAACATCTTACATAGAACAATCATTAACGATGTGTTTTAGACTTTTGATGCTTATGTCCATCGTGATCTCGACTACTTGGTTGCTTAGGTCATGTGTTTTGAACGTCATAATTTTTTAATACTATCTCGGATTTTAACGATCTTTATATCTATGCGTTTGTATTTTAGTCTACTACAACTTTCGTTTATATTACTCCTGTTAAAAAGTAATATATTTTTTAATTACGATCTTTATATCCATACGTTTTTTATGAATGCATGTATGGATGTTTTTTTTTTTCTTTCATAAAATCGTAAGTAAAAACATATTATATTTTAACGGGAGTAATCTGAACGAAAGTTATAGCAAATTTAAAAAACGAACACATAGATATAAAGATCGTTAAAATCAGATATCGTATGAAGAAGTTACGATGTTCAGAATACAAAATCTAAGCCAAACCACAAGACCTATACAACCAATCGGTCGAGACTGTGATGGATATAAGCATCAAGAACCCCAAACACCTCATCAATCAGAGACGGGCACATGATTTGGTAGTAGGTGTTGCCAGTCTGTAGTAGGTGTTATGGGTAAGTAGAAAAAAGAAAAAAAATCGAAAAATATCGAAAAATTTACACTGCGTATAGAAAAAGCAGGGGTTGTCGGTGCCACTGCGGGCACTCAAAGAGAACCGTCTCTGTCATCAATGATAGTCTCATGTTAGATGTCGTGAGAAAAACCTTAAATAAATCATTCATAATTATTGAATTTGTACAAAAACAAAAAATAACTTATTTTGAAACAAAAAAAAAATATTAAGGACTAAATGTGTACAAAAATATTAAGGATTAAATGTGTATAAAATGAGAAATATATTATCTTAATAAGACATTTTTCCCGGCTAACCTGGAGTAACCGGTCATAAGGACTGTGTGTGTACAGTTTAACAAGTTAAAATGGTAAATGTGGACGAAAAAAAAAACTTAGTGATCAAATATATACAAATCGAAAAATATATTACTCTTTTAAGTCATTATCTCGTTCTTATTTCTATAGTTATTTGTTAATACCAAATAAACAATAAATAAATAGAAAAAAAATAAAATGTTAAAAATAAAATAATGTTTGTATATATGGATGGGTTATTGATATAAAAGCCACAAATTTTACATAAAATGTTTGGTTTTGTCCCATGTCCATTTTCTGGTGTGTTAATACCCTAACAAACCTCAAAATTGGTTCACTTTTTGCCCTTACCTGATTTTTACTTCTAAAAGCCGGTTTCATTCCCCACCCACCGTTCCTTTCCTCCCAGTAGGGGTGAGCATGGTGTGGTTTGGTGCGGTTTTCAGACCAAACCGAACCGCAAACCGCATGGTGCGGTTTTTGCATTCTTAAAACCGTTGGGTGTGGTTTTGCAATGGTTCGGTTTTTCGGTTTTTAAATGCGGTTTCGGTTTGTATCGGTGCAGTTTCGGTTTTTAAACCGTGTTAAGAATTTGGTGCAGTTCTTTTTTATGTTTTTTTGTGCGGTTTTTTAAAACTGTAAGAACTGAAAACCATGTGCATATAAGCTTGTATTGTGCTGTTTTTTTTAATACATTCATTTTCAGCTCAAAACAAAATTACATAATCAAAAATTGTAAGTCGCTTAAAATACAACTTGTGACCACTCTCACAAACTAATTAATGATTGAAGGTTGGTTGATTTTGAGTTAATTTGTTACAAGCTTATTACATGTAATCGATTGTTACGTTTGGCTAACAATAGAACATTTCTTTTGCACCCCATATAGTTTTATACAAACACAAAATAAACATATAATACATATATTATCGTTTATAACTATTTTCAATAGAATGTATATAATATACATTGATTGATTTATTACTATACACGCTTGCGGTGCGGTTCGGTTTTGATGGACTGGTTTTTAGGATAGAAACCGCACCGCACCGTTGACCTTCGGTTTTTGCAAAAATTAAATCCGCACCATTGGTTTTTGCATCGGTTTCGGTTTTTCGGTTGCGGTTTTGTCGGTTTTTCTTTAGTCGGTTCGGTTTTTGCTCACCCCTACTTCCCAGACCTCTTATTTTCAACCTTCTTCTTCTTCTTCTTTTCTTCCCCATACCTTCTTCTTCATTCTTCCACTGATTGTTCATCACCATCTCATTCACCTCTCTACTCTCTAAAACATGAATCAAAGCAAACTTTGAACCCAAGGGGCAAAAAGAGGTAGGGTTTAGTGCTCGATTAAAGAAGGGGTGTGATTTCTTTTCATCTTCAAGCTCCTGGTGTGTTAGCAACTTCCTTAACTAGCGTTTTGAGCATAACTCTAGTTTAAGAGAAATCACAGGCTCCTTATTCCCAAATGTTTTTGTACATGTTCAAAGACACAAATCGTCATCAGATACTATCACCGATTAAACAATCCAAACAAGTCTACAAAGGAAAATGATAATTTCTCAGCTTTAAACCTCCTATTCGACTACACAATTTGATTTCATCACTATCACAAAGAAGTTTTTTAATCTGTAACTCTCGTCTCCCTTGTTTCTACTTATAATCGACTTTAGTTACAATATTATTAACCGATTATCAGTTCGTTACTTATTTTAAATCGCAAAAATCAAACCCAGCTTTTGGAGTTGCCCCTGTTACAACTCTAATGTCCTTAAAGTACTTTTTGATTGCACTTTGTTTGGTTTGAATGGTCTTGAATTTGCATATGCTTTCAAGTAGTCAAAGAGTCTTTGATTGTGCCTATTATGAAGTTATGTGTTCAGTCATGGTACCTAAACGGGGTTAGAAAAAGGAGGAGAAGAACAGTGCACTGAAGGTGCTCGATGAAATGCCTGAAAGAAAAGCACCTCCACACTCTCCTATTATGAAGCCATTTAGTTACATTTGTTTGCTTTACTTCAAATATCTAGAGTGAAATAGCTACAAAGGAGATGTGTTTCTACTTTCTACTCGAATGAAGTTGGCGTTAAATGGTGGTTGATGGTGGTGGGATGGTAGTGGGACGATAGCGATGATGGTAGTGTGATGATGATAGTGATGAATGGTTTGGTGACCTGCTATAAGAGGTAAAAACTAAGAAAAGGCAAAAGTAAACCAATTTTCCGGTTTGTTAGGGGATTAACACACCAAAAAATGGACATGGAACAAAACCAAACATTTTGTGTAAAATTTGGGGTTTTTATGTCAATAACCATATATGGATAGGACAAATGACACAACAAAAACAAACCACAAATGACCATTTGAGTTTAAAAAAGAAAAAGAAAAAATTAAAGATCAAACTATAAGGAATATTTGTGTAATTTGTTTTATAAATAATTACTAATTTTGTCTAAGTGCAAAAACGCCTTTCTACATTGGCTTAAGAGAAAAATGTAAGAGTTTTGATCAAAGTTGTATGAAAAAAAAATGACGTTGTGCCAATCACAAGGATAAATCTATCACTCCCAATTTTATTTAACAAAAAATAATATTATAAATCCCAATTTTATTTAACAAAAAATAATCATTATAAATCTTCATCGGTTGTCGGCTTTGTATCGCTTATTTGATTTGACATATCAAATCAAATCTTCATTAATTTTATTCAACAAAAACTAGTGATTATATAAATATTCTTCTTTAATTATTGATCATTTTGTTTTTCTTTAACTAAGCTCCTGATTCACCTTTACGAAGAAAATAATAAAATCCATCATATAATATGTTATTTTTCAAGTATATGTAATATTTAAAAAAATACTGAAAAATAACATTAAATAAAATCAATATACAATAATAACTATGTTTGGTCTCTTTTTTTAAATAAAAAATATTAAAAATTATTACTTATATTGTTATACAAATACAAATACAAAAAAAAAAAAAAAAAAAAAAGAAATGATTATGAATTTAATCTAAGCAGATCTAGGGAAACCAAAACCGCACCAAACAAATCTGTTGCGGGTTTTCGGTTATAAATAATGCGGTTCAGTTTTTTATACCCCAAACTGCAATATATACTGTAAAATTCAATCCAACTCAGACCAAATCAAATAAACTCTAACAAGTTAGAGAACACTAAACCGATTAGAAATTAAAATTGCCAAAAAAACTACAAGTTTTAAACTAGAGGCTATTTCAAGCCTAAACTTTTCATACGACTCAAACATGTAAAACACATGTGCTTCTTAAAGATATTCCACCATTGCTTTTTATAGTACTCTACTGTTCATACTTGTAGCGATGTGGGACTAAGGAAACAAATGAAATTTCTTATACGAATCTCTTATATAATTTTAACCTTTACAAATTGAAAATATACTTATAACAATGTTCTATCTTTTTGAAAATAAAAGTTGATAAATTAATCCCACAAATTATGAGTGTAAGTTAATGTTAATTTATATATTTAACGTATCATTATAGGGAATCAATTCATCAATTATATATATATATATATATATATATATATATATATATATATATATATATATATATATATATATATATATATATATATATTCTTTTCTTTCTTTCACTTCCCACCAGACCATTAACAAACGCTTTGTGTTTGCTCTTATTTAAAAAAAAAATAAAAAAAATTGATTGATGTAAAAATCTAACCATTTAATTTTTTTCTTTTCCATTTCCTAGTTCACTGCTTTATTTTAATATCATTTTATGTTTCATGTTTTGCTACTAATACAAACATTGCTCAACTTAAATAATTCCAAAATTTTGGAACACCATATGTTCTCACAATCGGTGCGGTTCGGTTATTTTGTGGTTTTCGTATTCCTAAAACCGAAACCGAACTGAAAATTTCGGTTTTTGAAAAAGTAGGAACCAAACCATCGGTTTTATGTTCGGTTTCGGTTTTTCGATCTCGATTTTTCAGTTTTTTTTGCGGTTTTTCGGTTTATGATTCACCCCTAGCAGACCTATGAAGGAGCCCGTGATAGTATGGGTTACCCTCAAAATTTGTCATGTAGTATAAAAGATTTTGAAAATTTTTGTTTTATGTTACGGTGTTACCCCTCGAAAAATTTTGGATTACTCAAAAAAATAGGTTATTCTAGATTATAAATCCAAATATAAAACAGTTCAAAATATTTAAAATAGTCCTTTAAGTAATCAAAGTCCAAACTCTTTGAACTCAACAGAAGAAAAGTTTATTTAATGAAACAAAATAGATAAGCCAATAGAATTGATTGTGTTCTTCAATTCCACTTATAGTAGTTCAATTCTCCCAAGTAACTACACTTATTTTTCTATTGTAAACTACTTTTAATTAAATATGTTATTGTTTATCTTAGTTGGTGTTTGTTGTATCAATCCTTCGTCTCTTGTCTATAAAAGTGATTGGCTTAACAACTAAATTCAAACTAAATAAGTAGAAGTAATTGACTTAATAAGTAATTAAATAATATCACTGGCCTTATAGAAAGCCCAAAAGGCACAACAAAAATGTGATTTATGCGGATTTCTTTTTGTGTTATTCTGAACTTTGATTTGAAGGTTTAAGATAGAACAAATTGATTATGCAAAAAAGTAACAAAAATTGTGATAATTAAATATAATTAGGGAGTAAAATATTATTGAATAAGGTAAAAGGTTTGAAGGTTAATAATTAAGTTTTAGATGTTAAATCTAAATGGTTAATAATATATTAATATTGACATAAAAAATTACCATTCCAACGATAAAAGAAGAAAACACTTTATTATATGTTATTGATCTCTCAAATTCTTTACCATCGGAGATGTTTTATAAATTTTGCCCAGAGACAAAAGGATATCTATAGTAAAGTCTCTATATTTTGGCAAAAGTTTCAAAAAAGTTCTATTTTTTTTTTTTAATGAAAAAGCCTAATAAACCGGATAAATCAGACAATTTAGCCCTTATCATCCGGTGACCCTCATTTAGCCGGTTACAAGTGATTACGTGGCATTTTAATGGTGACTGTATCGTTGACCTCATTAATTTAGGGTTATTAAAGAAAACCCCTTTTATCTTTTCCTTTATTCCCGACAAATTGATCGATCGATTATGCTCGTCTCATTTGGCAATGGATGAAGTATTTGAGCCAGTCACAATCGACGTTCAAGTCGATGATTTTGTAAAAACCAAAGCAGTTTTAAGATGCAAAGATGAATTCCTTAATGTTATTATGAAGACAATGATGACGAACCAATGGAAGGTGAAGGAAAGAATGCTCGAGTGGAAGTAGATGATGAGAAAAACACTGAATATCTAGTGAGGATGATAGTGATGAAGATGAAATCGTATACTCCATCCATAATCCGAAAGTTAAATGGAATTTGATGAAGCCGATTATTGGAGAAAGGTATAAATCTAGACATCAACTGAAATTATGTTTAACAAATTATTCCATCTATAAGGGTTATAAAATTCGTTTCAAGAAGTGTGATGGTGTTAGACTAGTGGATGTATGTGCTAGTGATCCAGAAAAATGCCCTTTATGGTTCGTGCTTCATGGATGAGTACTGAAAAATCATTCCAGATGAAAAAGATGAATGATAGGCATACATGTGTTAGGAATTTTAGTAGTTCAAGGCTTATAAATCCAACTTGGTTAGCAAAGTAGTTTGTGAAAGAACTAGTACGGAAACCAAAGTTAAAATGCAAGGAAATGCAGGAAAGTGGTGTTAATTCACATGAAATTAGGAATGGCTTTCAAAGTTATGGAGTTGATTTGAAACATCATTACTACAACTGCAGACTGTGGGAAATAGCAAGGATACCTTATGTGTATGCACATGTAGCAATCTTATACACCAACCAAGATCCAAAGGAATTCATTAGCACTTGGTTCAGCAAGAGTAATTACACGGCTACATATCAGTCTAAAATACTTCCAGTCAATGGAAGTAACTTGTGGGAAGAAACTGAATATACCAAGCCCCTTCCACCGACAGCTAGGAGGATACCAGGACGACCTAGTGTTAAAAGAATAAGACATGTCTTTGAGCCTGAAGACAAGTACCCCTAAGTTTCTTCCAAGGGAAGAACTGTACAGTGTAAGAATTGTCTTCAAAGGGGACATAATAAAGCTCCTTGCAAAAATCTAAAAGTTGTACCTGAGTCAAAACCTAAAAAGAAAATGGACAAACGTAAATTGGATCCTGATTTGACTAACTGGACAAGATCTAGAAGAGGTGATAGAGGTGGGGTAGTGGATCTAGTAGAAGAGGGAAGAGAGGTGGTGGTAGGGGATCTGGAGGAAGAGGCAAGAGAGGTAGAGGTATTGGATGTGGTTTGAGAGGGAATACAAAATTTGGTGAGGGAACTTCTAATCTTGATGAAGAAAATGCGGTGACTCTTATTGCTGAGAGTGATAATGAAGAGGCAAGGGATGTGGAGATTCGTGAAGTTGATGATGAAATATGAGTGGATGTAAGGAGTGATATTGATTTCATGAGACAGTCAAAATACACTACACAAGAGATTTTGGATTGTCTTGGAATCAATGAGGAATAATTATATGAATTTGAGGGTCTAAAACATGTACCTGTGGAGCTTGATATATCATGTGTATGGTTTAGAAAGTAATTTTAATTTATTATGTTTAGTATGCCTAACCATATATTGATATGCTTGTTACATGGTTTTGGATTTACTAGCCAATTGACTGTAGAAACAGTCTCTGAAAGTCAACCAATTGTAATGGGTGTATAAGTGATGGACCAGGAGGGAATTAATGTGGATGGAGGAAATGAAGATGGAATCAATGTAAATGGAGGCAATGATGATGGAATCAATGAAAAGGATTTGGGTTTGGAGATGATGAATCAGGGGGGTATGGATTCAGAGGAAGTCATTGAAGAGGATATAGGTATAGAGGGCATATGTGGGGAGGTCATGAAACCAGAAGGTATGGATCAAGAGGGCATGAATCAGGATGAAATGGGTGTATAAGGGATGTATCAGGAGGGAATCGATGAGAATGGTATGGGTGTACAGGAGATAGAACAAGACGACCTGGTTGTGGAGGACATGGGCAGGAGGCCAAAACTGAGAAATAGGAAGCCTTCACAGAGGATAACAAAAATACAATTGAAGAAAGTGGTGGTTGTCAAAAATGGGAAGGGGATGAGTTCATCCAACCCACTTAGTCTAGATTAGGGTGTTTCTAACCCATGTTTTTGTGAAGAACATGTACAAATTTTTGGCATTGGGCAACTGCTGATAGCCCCTTTTGTCGATAGCCATATAAAGTATAGGCTTTGGGCCCCTTGATTATGTTTTGGGCATTTACACAACTAGCCATTCAAACTTTTGGATTTGGTTAATATTACATGTTTTATGATAAACATGGTTAATGTATCTTTAATTTGATTAAATTGTGTATGTTTATGTTGTGATTGATTATATTGTGTATGGTAATGTTGTGTTTGATTTGATTCTATGTGTATGTTAATGTTGTGATTAATTACATTGTTAAGTTAACTGGAATTCCAACCATGTTTGATTCCAACCATACTTGATTCCGGTCATGCATGATTACAACCATACTTGATTCCGGTCATGCATTATTCCAGTGTTAAATGATTCCAATCAATATTGATTCCATTGTTTATTAAGCATGTTTGATTATATTCTATATTCATTCTATTGTTTATTTATTCAACTCATTAATGATTCCATTCATTGTTTATCCATTCTATTCACTCATGATTACACTGGAAGTACTTATGACTCATACATAAACATAAACTTGTTAATTCATTTCACTTGACAAAAGGAGACAACATAATACATAGTAAATACACCAATTAAGACATTGATAGTGATGGGTTTTGGTCATAAGACATCCTATGTGCTCATACAAATCCTAATGCTTGGATCTAGGTTTCTCTATTGTACATGCTTTGAATCCAAGACTATAAACCCTAATTCTAGCATGCAAGTAATCATATTAACATGTAATTAGGTTTAAGATCATACCTTGATTGTTATGTAGCAATAACAATCCCAAATCTCCTTGTATTGACTTTGGAATGCTTAGAGTCACAAGTGTCACTCCTCTAATGGTTCACAAACACCATAAGAAAGAGGATGAAGAGGAGAGAGGTTGGAGGCTTCCAAAACGTGTGTAAACCCTTACAAGAAGCTTAGCCACGTTTTTGAGCCTTAAGGGGTCTTTATATAGTTGGGCTATTGGGGTTATCTAACAAGGAAACCCTAATTTGGATGCTTAAGCCCTAAGCAACCCATAGACTCCTTTAATTAAGCCCATGGACGATTTCCTTATGGGTTTCCCATTAGAATTCGTCCATCCCTTAATACAAGGCAATCCATGGCCCAAATTGCAATTATCTTATAATTACAATTCCAGTCCCTTAAGTTTAATTAATCTCTTTTAGTCACAAAACTAATTACCAATTAATTATTAACTAATATTAATTAAACAATATGATTTCTCCTTTAATATATTATTCCCATAATATATTAATAAATCATATTTAATCCTTTCTCTCCATAATTCATCCTATAAAGTTGCTTTGGTGAAGGCAACCCAAAAGGACCATGCACCATCGGGTCAAGTACATACCAAAATAGTTATGGACTTAGACACTAATCCAACAGTCTCCCACTTGGATAAGTCTAATAACTATTATGCGTATGACTTCAGATCCCGATCTGCAATCGTAGCTTTCCAAAGCCGTTGTCAACTCTGATTCTATCAGATACGCGTGTCCTTAGATAAGGGATCATATATTCCTCCATTCTAGATATCATCTGAGATATGATTTTTAATCATTCTCTTTGTACTATATCTCGATTTCTGATTTATGACGACAGACTAATTGAACAAATCAAATTAGCCCTAGCCCGACCGAGCATTTACGTTTGTCATCACTAAACCATCGAGGGGCCCAAAGATATCACTTTTATCCTTCTTTGGATAAAAGGAACGGATAAACTTTGATACAATGCTTGCTTGCACTCACTAACCAAATCACACACAACAATATGTTTTATAACACCCAGTTACTAGTGCGTTTACATATTATCAATGTGCAACCGATTAGCAAGATATAACTCACACATCTCGGTTTCAAGAATATAAGATATTATCGTCTCACTAATCACTCGTGATATAATCCATGGAGTGATCCAAGTGAGCGTGGGTTTAATCCAATGCTCAAATCATATTCATAAGCACTCATGAACGTTGCAGCAAACATTTGCTTATGTCTAATACTCTTTTAGACAATTCACACACCAATTCACGACAGTCTTCATTCATATCTACTTCCAACATATGAACGACTGTGGCCCGTTTGAATAATTCGATTATTCTTAATAAACTCAATTATTCTGGAAGTCAAAACATGCAAAGTGAAACACAAGAATAATACTAATCCCATATGGCCTCAACCCTTTGAGCATAAATAAAACACGTTTTATTTATCACCATATCGATTACTCATTATTTGTCGTTTCGGGTAATCAACTTCTTACTTGAATTATTACACTTGTCCCATGCTCCTAGCATGCACACAATGTTTACCTATGGTTCTTACTTTGTGAAATAGATCACATTGAACACGTTTCCAATCATTCTCATTTCACAACTTCCAAATCCTTTTTCATAAGTGAAAGAATATCAAATTCTTGCTACTTATAGAATATGCTAGATTCTAACATCCTATGCAATGATTCTCTCGTAATGTCACTGCACCAAAGTCACAAAGACTATTGCCAATGATATTACAAAGTCCTCTATCGGAGATTGTTACAAGACAATTTCTTAGATATGATGTCTCTCACTCAAAGTACATTCCTTTGAACATCCTTTTGCATAAAGGTTTCTAATCTAGTCATAAATTTTCAATATTTACTTCCCAGTATGGACACGCTTCCATATGTTCCATATGACAACTCATTTTTTAATAGAATCTTTTCTATTCATCATAATGTCAATATGGTCCATTCAATACCATGCTTCCAACTACTCACAAGCAACCAATCCTCGTCGAACTTTGGATTGTCTTTTGATAGTTGTTTAATTATTTTAGTCAAAACCGATTCTAGTCCCTTTTCCCTCTAAATGCGCTAGACATTTGGAAAATTTTAGAATGGTCAAACATTAAATCATTTGCAATCGATCCTATACCCGAAGCGTATGGGACACAACGCATAATGTTTTATTTGCTATGTTCTCAAAATTCGAATTGTGAAGAGGAATGCCGTAATCATAATCGAAACTTTAAGAACACACTATGTACCTTTGACTAAGTTTATTAACATTTCTCAACCTAATCCTTTAGATTTGAAACGAAGCATAATATTCTCTCCCTTAATTATAGCAAAACAACCTTTCAACTCTTACAACTTTGCAAAGTATGACTCTTGTTTTCTATAATTAATATTGCCAACTATGCAATACATGCCTTAATAATCATACAATCATAACATTTATGTTCCCACTATCATGATGATTATTATAAAACATAACACTTATGCTCCCACTAGCTTTGACATGTATTCATAAACATCTTAACTTTCAGAAAAACAATACTTATTGAATTTCTTAAGTTCATGTTTCTAATACTTAGTGCTTTGATAATCTTTTATCAAGGCTTCTTGAACTTATACACCTTTGCCTTCGATAGTTCATATGTGTGTCTAAACAATTAAGACTAATTGTCAAACCTCAAATTATGGAAAGGGATGCCGTAACCATAATCGAATTCGATAATACAATTTTACAATCACTATCTTCTTAAAATCTTTCTTAGTGAAAGCATTTTCTCACAATCATTTTCATGAAGGAGGAAATCTTATGACACTTAGATTTAAACGGTGTATGTGTTCCTATCCATGTGAATTTGTTAAAAACCAAAGTTTACGACAAATTCAAACTGATATGGATCGAACTTTCTTAATCTTGATTTCTTGCCTTATGGTAGCACAACTGCCCACCACGTCTTCCAAGTAGTTAAGCAGCTCACCTTTTCCTATCAATGTACTTTCCATTGATCAAGGCCCTTGCCTTTTATGCATTCAAATGAGAACTCATAGGACTCACATGCATAATTAACTCGATTGGATTGGCACAGAAACAAAATAATGTCTTCACGATAGGTTGTAAACCTCAACTCGTGTGCTAGTGATGATCGATAAGGTTTATTTGATTTGTTCTTGAAACCTTTCAAGACCATTAAGACTCCCACTGACTCCTTGACATATAAGATTCTTTTGTCAATACAAATATTCAAGAGTTAGTGTAGTTTTTATCAAAACACTTCATAAATTGGTCCTAGTCGGTCTTTGTCTTATTCAAGACATCACAACTTTCCACATTTGATGAATGTTATAAACCTTTAATACTTTTCACTCATTGTCACAATCTTAACTTTAAGACTTGTTATTGGAACGAAGTATGATAGACTTCTTGATTTAACCATTTCTTCAATCCTTGATACCTCATACAATAGTACTAAGACTTACTTAGAGGATCAATTGAGATATGGTTCTTAATTATTAAGACCCATTATAAAGCATAAAAGCTACTCTCCGTTCTTCTTAGAATGGAGAAACTTTTATCTTTCTGCCTACTTGATTCTTCTTATTCGTTCTACTATTGATCTAAACCCTTTAATCAATTCAGAATTACACTTAATCTTGTAAGTGTAATCATATTTACTAGGCCTTTAGTAAATCATGACGAATATATTTGTTACTCTTATGGTGAACTTGATCAACACACAACTTTGTGTACTCGATCTCCTAATCCTTCACTTGACACTTTGTCAATGAATTAGTCTAATTTCCAAATACGAAATTTCTCATTCATCATGCAACCAAGTTGCGTGATTCCAAATTTTTGTCCAATTGAAACTTTGGGCGATGAGAAACTCTCCCTATTTGGTAAATTCTCGACGTTTCCATAAATAACATAACTAAGAATCATATCCATTCGTTGTAGAAATATGCAAACATCAATTTTCATAACAATTTCATTGCAAGGAAGTAAACAAATAAATGAGTTAAACAAAATTTATTTTATTTATAAAAGCAGCGGAAAAACATTTGTCCTTACAATGCAAAATCTATTGAAAACTATGTAAAAGGAAAATTTCTAACAACTCTATCATAACTATCTAAGCTCAAAATCCAATCTTCAAGTCCATGCGATCGAGATCCATCTCTTGTGATTAGATTCATCTTGCTCTCTTATCAAGCTTCCTTTCTTTTCACCGATCCTACAAAACATTCAAATCTAATCTTATCACATCATGTATTAAGAATCAATGAATAGGAACTTAACGGAGTTAGATAGTGGATTTTACCTGAAGCGTAGTCATACTTTTGACTCTCCCATCTCTTAGATCTCTTAGGTAAATATGGCAACTTTGACTCCAATGTCACTTCTCTTGGCAATAAAAGAAAATTGACTCTTTTGGAACAACACATGGAACTACCTCAGGCATTGCCTTTCTCTTATGATCAAACTTTTCGATCATTGCATGTCTTTGATTGCCATTGTCTATATCCATAGAGGTCTTGAAGGCAGATTCACCAATCAACTTTGCTTTTTCTATTGCGCCAAACCATTGCTGATTCAGCAGCAACAAGCATATAGGTAAGATCAATAAGGGTCACATCGTGGTTCATCATATAGTACTCTCTTACGAACTCACTATACGAGTTAGGAAGTGACTGAAGAACCCAATCAACAACCATCTCTTCACTGACAACGGATCCCATCATTCTTAACCTATCAATGTGTGACTTCATCCCTAAGACGTGTGCACACACCGACTATCCTTCTTTATGTTTACTTGCCAAAAGGGCTTGAGTGATATTGAACCTTTCAATTTTACAATCTTGTGGGTTAGGGAGAATAATTGAAGGAGGAGGAGGAAGTGAAGCATGATTTCTTGTTCCTCGATCGAATCGTGGAATATCATCTTCATGTGGAATGCTTGTTCCACGGGATTCGGGAAGACCATAGTTGTCGAACTTTGACATGTACAAAACGGGAGAAAAACGAATTCAAGTTAGTTGATTGATTGAGTCCTTGGTAAATCACCCAATGAAATTCCAAGGCTAGGACCCAACACAATATTCTACAACTCGGGAGAGGGATGCCGTAACCCAAATTGAAGAACATTTGAAGGTAAGTGAATGACGATTCACTAATTTCCACCATGAAAAACGAAAAATAATTTTAAGTTTTAAATCTATGAAAACTCCTAGATCCTTTGAGATTCATTGAATATTTCAATGGCATGTTTAAATCTCAATATGCCCCTCTTGTTTGTGACTGGGATGCCGAGGATCACAAAGCGGGTGTGAATAACCATGCAAACTTACATGGTGCCCTCACATGTTACAGTCACCTATTCGATGTGCCGGTAAACCACACATGCTCCACCGAACTATGACAAACATTGAGTCACCCTTTGCTACCTTTGCTTAGAACCATTTAGTGTGCCGGTAAACCACACACGCTCCACTAACGTCTTTGCAAGGGCACAAAGTGTAATTTCATGGAATTGCATCAATTCACTTTTGCCTAAGTAACTAAGATTAGGAATTTGAAAAACATTTAGTTACTTTGTATTTCATTATACTTATAATGGAAGGTTTCGTCCTATCCTACCCGTTCGGCTAACGACCCTCCACTAGTCAAGAGTGCGGTGGGTAAGAGTGGATACCCATTCAATCGCCATTTTATAGGCAATTTCCTTAAACACCCCTTATAGACCAGCTTCGTGAATGAGGCCTACTAATGGTAAGACTGACTTTTACTCATACATATATATAATGTTAGACTTTTAATGTTATATATAGTATAGGGTGTATTTTATACTTTTAAAATACTATATGGTTAACTTTAACAATTACACTTTTAATTCAATTAAATGGTTAACCTAAACTTTTATGGATTTATTAAACCTCTTTTAATTATACTCCTTAATTAATTAATAAAACCATAAGTGTGTGATTTGAACTTTTCAAAACATTACTAGGGTTTTAGAATTTAACATTTCTAATTAAACTTTTAATCAACTTTTAAATTCCAAAACTTGAGGGCAAATTTTGAAACATTTCAAAACATTAGGGTTAGAATTTAATAAACATAAAAATTAAACTTTTTAATCAAAATTTAAATTCCAAAACTTGAGGGCAAATTTTGAAACCTTTTTCAAAACATTAGGGTTTTAACTATTTAAATTTCAAAACTTCAAAACTTTTGGGTTCAAATTTAAACTATAAAACCTAAAGGGCAAAATATAAAACTTTTCATAACAACAAGGATCAAATAACAAATAATCTATACTAACATTTAATTACATAATTATCCATATTTGATTTGTTTAATGATTTCTTGCAAAACAATTTATCAATTTACTCAAAATAATTAATCAATTATCTTATAAGGAAACAATTATCTTATTAATTGATAATTATCTTTAATTAGATCAAGAATATAGTCATATATATCATAAAATCGGATTTATATTGATCTAACATGATAAGGTAACTATCCATATGCAAAAACAGCAAGAAATCCCGAGATAAGCATTATCTGACGAGTTGACTCGTCGAGTCAGGCATGGACTCGTCGAGTCTGCATGGACTCGGCGAGTTCAGCCATGGACTCGGCGAGTCCAGCCTCCAGAATCCAAAAAATCGAATTTTCCAGTTATACAATGCATCAATACAATTGAAACCAAGCTAGGCTCTGATACCACTAATGGGTTTTGGTCATAAGACATCCTATGTGCTCATACAAACCCTAATGCTTGGATCTAGGTTTCTCTATTGTACATGCTTTGAATCCAAGACTATAAACCCTAATTCTAGCATGCAAGTAATCATATTAACATGTAATTAGGTTTAAGATCATACCTTGATTGTTATGTAGCAATAACAATCCCAAATCTCCTTGTATTGACTTTGGAATGCTTAGAGTCACAAGTGTCACTCCTCTAATGGTTCACAAACACCATAAGCAAGAGGATGAAGAGGAGAGAGGTTGGAGGCTGCCAAAACGTGTGTAAACCCTTACAAGAAGCTTAGCCACGTTTTTGAGCCTTAAGGGGTCTTTATATAGTTGGGCTATTAGGGTTATCTAACAAGGAAACCCTAATTTGGATGCTTAAGCCCTAAGCAACCCATAGACTCCTTTAATTAAGCCCATGGACGATTTCCTTATGGGTTTCCCATTAGAATTCGTCCATCCCTTAATATAAGGCAATCCATGGCCCAAATTGCAATTATCTTATAATTACAATTCCACTCCCTTAAGTTTAATTAATCTCTTTTAGTCACAAAACTAATTACCAATTAATTATTGACTAATATTAATTAAACAATATGATTTCTCCTTTAATATATTATTCCCATAATATATTAATAATCATATTTAATCCTTTCTCTCCATAATTCATCCTATAAAGTTGCTTTGGTGAAGGCAACCCAAAAGGACCATGCACCATCGGGTCAAGTACATACCAAAATAGTTATGGACTTAGACACTAATCCAACAGAAACGTGGTCCTCTATGATCCAAATTTGTACACCTAAGTACGGTGAACACGTGAGCATAGTTTTGAACGAAACTCACAGACTAAAGTGTCCCATCCATCCAGGCTCTAACTAAATGTACTTAGATTGAAAGAATTGAAGTGTTGAACATACATGAAAGCGAAGATTGCCACTTGGGTGGACAAATATCAGACTTGTATGAAATGCAGAATGTCAAAAACATTTAGGACTAGGATAATAATAAAGACATACTCAAGTAAAAATGGGAACCAACGTCAATGGGCATCATACCAAAGATACCCAGGAAACCTAAGGGTTTGGATTCTATTCAAGTAGTGGTCCATAAATTAACTAAGTCCACCGACTTCCTGCAAATCTGGGAATGAATGGAATGGAAAGGATGACCAGGAATTATCAAAGTAATCGTTAGACTGCACTGGGAGTCTGTCTCTGTTATCTTTCGTTATGATGATGGATTCACCTAGTAATCTTGACAATCATCGTAATTCTTGGATACATGTATGAGTATAAACACATCTTACTATTCACATGTAGGTGGTACATTGCATTCTGATCTAAAAAGCACTAATGAGATGACAGAAAAGATTATGTGAACCAGAGGAAGATTACAGACTGCACACGAATGACAAGAGAGTCATGTGAACAAAATATGTCGGTCTCTTAGCTTCCAATTCAGAAACTGTGTAACTTTGAAAACCTTTTGTTTTTAAGAAATGGTTCGGCTTGGAGAACGAGTCAAACTAAAACAGTGACTCAAAGAACCTTTGAAATTCTTAATGAAAGTTGGTCCTGATATTTATATCAATTTATTTTGAAAACTAAACAACAAGCATTAATGAGTGTGCTAGGAAACCACGCAAGTGTTTCATATTTAGAAAAGTACATCGTCGTAGAATAATATTTAAGATTCAATAATCTTTAAAATATTTGATTTGATCTTATTGCTTATTCCCTGGTTAGTCATGACTTGTGGTAAAGTCATCAGTTGGATCAATTATATAATCTAGAGCTATGTGACTTAGATGGACTCTAGAAAGATCACGTGTCGATCAAACGAAATGAAAACACCACCAATTGTTTTATAATATTTTATCTACACGTGAATTTCGGGACGAAATTCCTTTCAACAGGGGGATCATGTAAAAATTGCTAAAAATTAGTCTGACTTCGACGGTCAAACCACAGCGAACCGCTATGTATTATTGACCAATCGTGTGTAATATTAAGTTTATAATGTATATATTAAATATATCATATTTATAAATTCTTGAGGAACATCTTAAGCTAATCAAATCATCCATCGTTGAAGATCGAATAAAAAACCACCAAAATTTTGATTTAATTATGGCGTTAAAAAAAATAAATTTTTATATGAATTTTATCTGTGAGTTATGGATAATATATTTTAATAGATTATGTTCTTCTGATTTCGTGAATATGAAGAACGTTCAAAACGGAGGTCGTATGAGAAAATTATGCTCATTTTAAGTTATAAAATTTGTATTTATCTGATTTTTATAAAACGAACCGTACATAGATTCATTTGGAATAGCTACGAGCTTGTAAACTGTTTTTCAACACGTTTTCAAATTCAGGATATGACATATTATTTTATTAAAATTTTATTATATTTTTAATCTAGACCAAAAACAGATTCGTAAAAATCTGTCGAATTCGAATCAATTAATCGCGAAACTTTAAACGTAAATTCACGGAGTTTGCTATATCGGAATTGAGTTCCGACTACGTTTTTGGAATCACCACGACAAATACAATCAACAAGCAGTTGCATAGAAATATCATGGCGTCGGGATTGATGGAACGAGAATCAAAAATCGAAGATTACATTACAAACTAAATAAATAATTAAGTAAAATACATATTAATTGATTTTGCCTCTAATATCTTTCAAAAATCTGATTTCTTGTACAAACAAAATCATTCACAATCTTTGAAAGGATCTTTGCTAAATCAGATTTGTATGACTTTATTTTCAAAGCACATCTCTAAAATTTGTAGACCTCCTCTCTCATGTTCTTGGATACCACCGGCAAGGGAAGAAGAATCGGTGGCTGCCACCGTCTCCAACCTTCGGATCACCGGAGAAAGAGGCAATACCTCTCCTTTCGCTTCCTTTGCTTCGACCAACACCACCAAAAATACCCCAGCAATAATTTCAGATCAGCAGCAACCCGAAACACCATCTGAAAGACTGCTGCTACTAACCATCATTCTCCAAATTGCTGCCAAGAAACACATCAGAGGTGTGTTGATTTCTGGTGGAAACAAGGAGGTAACAACCTCTTTTCTTTCATCTTTCCTGTCGAGTACCACCCAAACACCCTCTGTAAATCGTTGATGCCTTCCCCTTTACTTCCCTGTCAAATGATCTAAAAACGTACATCTGTTTGAGTACACCATCGAGTCCCTATCAAATACTAAACAATCCCAAACAAGTGTCTTTTATCCCCCATCAGTTCCTGTCAATTACAGCAACCCAAATACCCTAAAAACCGACTGTCTTACCTTTCTTCTTCCTGATTGGCCGGAGCACACCTAGAAGCACCACCATAGATGATCACCCCTGCCTTCCCTCATGAATCGCTGTTGGAACAGCCCTCATCAACGACTATAGCAGCTGATCATTCCACCGATTCCTTGCTGCAGGCGACGAAAAAGAAACCACGATGGGTTCATCGGAGATGCCGACTTCAACCCCACCCATCGAAGAAGAAACACTAAAATCCCCTTTGCTCCACTGCTTCGTCTCTTTTTTTTTTCTCGTCGGAGGTCATAGCCGCTCGCTGCTTCTCCCTTCGTTCTTCAGTCTAGTCGAACCCCGGATATGAACCTTCTCGCGGTCGATCGACGAAGTTGTGCCTGCGATCCTTCGTGTTTTTCCCCTCTCACGGTGTTCGTCCATTGCCTTCGTTCCCGTTCCTTCTCCATTGTCCCTCTGAAGACGACTCCCCTTTGTGATGTTGGAGCCTTTTTGATCGACTGTATCGGGACTTCAATAAGAAATCGGGTTTCAATTTTGACCCAGCCAAAAGTCAAGGGCAACTCAAAACATGTATTTTAATTAATCAAAAGTAACCCTCACTTGTCAAAGCCTTATCAAATCGGACCCAATCCATAAACAATGATTCCATTTATCAAAATCAACCCCTCATTTGGTATTTTTCTTACAAAAACAGTCTGAACCATCTATTTAAATTAGCAAAAAGCCTATATACTTTACCAAACTTGCAAATCAGTCCCCAATAGTTCCAATTTGTTACGAAATGAACCCGAAAATATTTCATAATTCATGAATTGTGGATTTGTGGTTTCCCACGTCAAACTTCTCAGAAAAACCGAATTCCAACAATTGCAACTTGTGTTTCAAGAGTGAGTTTGTACGGCCCTTCTTTTACGGTTTTAAGATTTGGGGGAGAATATATATGTGTTTATTAAAGTTTGATGATTTTCAAGTTTTGTATACAAAATAACATCTTACTTCGTTATTGGTCAAACGTGTATGAAATAACAATCTAAAAATGTGATAAAATCACTAGCAAATCTATTAAGTTAGAGTAGATTGTTATAAGTTGATATACTTATACCTTATGTGAAATATAAATATAATTATTAAGAAAAATCACAAGATTATAAGTAGATTGCTATAATTACACAAGTGGATATTATGAGTCACAAAAATGATGACTTTACATGTATAAGATAAAGTATCTCATGGAAGTATTGAACGATATAATCATGACCAAAACTATTATCCGTGTATAAAATTAAAGTATATTGCCATAATTGATGGAAGGTTAAATTCATGAAATTACATAATTATTAGTTAAAATTATAAGATTTAACTTTTAATATGTATAAGATTATGTAAAAATGAATTGAGAAGTTATTAATATATTTTTATATTAATTATAACAATATAACTTCATTATATTAGTAATTTATTCTTATCGCAATAAATAACATGATCGACTTCAGGAATTAAGATTCGATATTTAAGAAATAAAAACTTGTCGAATATTGTAATTAAAGACTTTATCTTTATCCCAAATTAAATGTATTAAAATTATTGTCACAACTAGCATTTTTGCTAGGAGATTCTACTCTCATGCAATCATTCACCTAGTGTGATAACTTGTACTCTAAGTGAATACTATGCTCCATTCCTATTCAAATACATCTCATATGCTCAAATAAGGGTTGGAAACCCTAGATATCCCATTTCAAGTTCACTATGGCCTAGGATTCTCTTATTGGGCCTAATGGACCAATAAACCTTCAAGTTAACTATCTTGGGCCTAGAAACCCTAATTGGGCTCTAAATAGACCACATTCATAAAACCTTAGCATTTTGGGCCATGTGGGCCTAAAATAATTCATCTTATCTCTAATGAGCCTTATTGGGCCATAAAAGATTTCATTTGCCTCAATGGGCCGATTTTTTTTTTTGTGCTTCATAATATCGAGTAAGGACCAAGATAAGGCCCAAACTCCTCCATGATTACTCCATTTCGGCCCAATGAAGAAAGAAGGGAATTAATGAGCAATGGACACATCACATTTGCATAGTGGACTTCAATGCAAATTAACCATTAAGTAATATCCAAACCTCATACATCTAGGTAACCATCACATCCTCTCTCCCCCTCTCTTCTTATTTTCGGACAACACATCTTCTCACCACCTCATTCTCTCAAAAATCTTTCAAGAAAACTCTCTCAACCATCAATAACACCCTCCTTTCCTTCCATCCAAAATTTCGAAGATCTAGGGTGTTTTCAAGAGGATTCTTCACCAAAATCATCATCCTTGGTAAGTTTATGCTTAGATCCATGGTCTAGCCTCTTGATTTCTTCAAAAATATTCTCTTAACTCATGCATTTTCGTGGATCATGACTCTTAGATCCATCTTGAATTCGAAAACTCCTCTTAAAAAGCAAGCTATGCCGAATTCTCCTTCCATCTTCTCACCAAAACCAAACCAAACCCCAAGGTGAGTTCATACCCCCTTGATTTCTGTTTTCACTTGTTTTTGGGGGGGAGAATACAAGTCATATGTGTAGATCTATGTATTTATGCTTGATTATGTGTGTTTTCTTGAAACATTTGGTGATTATGTGTTGATTCCTTCACTAATCTAAAAAGATGTTAAGAAACTTGAAGTGTATCACTAGGATCTCCATATGAATCATGAGAAAAGTATGTTTTATCACATATAATGCATTTAAACTTTTAGATCTGGGATTTGTACACTTGAAATAGCAAAAATGAGTGTTGTATTCAAAGATCTATAAGCTAAACTCACAAAACAGCCCTTGACAGGAAAGTTTTGGTCCAATATCGGACTGTTTTGACCATCCAAATGGAAGTATTTTTCAAAATTGTTTTACATGGATAAATTTCAGGTTTATACCTTTAAAATGACTACTCGCAAGTTTTCATTCAATTTTTCTACAATTTTTGGCGAATTTTACAAAACTGCCTATCATATTTGAAATAATTTCGGACCAACCTGTGAAGATGAACAATTTCACACTTGTTAGAAGCCATTAAAATTATGAGAAAATTTTGGAACAAACTAGACAAAATTTCTAAACTTTGAGAGTTTACGGATCCAATTTTCGACTTACGATGATTTTTCTACAAATTTTCAAACAAATAGGTCGGAAAAGTTCAAAAACCAGAAAATATGCGTTTTCACAAAACTCAAGTTAAGAATGTTATTTTTGACAATAAGGGATTTCAAAATGTTGTTTTCACTACAAAATAGTTATCAAAACAAGTTTTGAACAAAATGGAGACCAAAGTGTTATTCTTATAAAAATTGGGCCTTAATCCTAAATTTTTGGCTTATTGGGCCAAGAGCATCATTTTACAAAAAGTGGGTTTTAGATTTCAATCATGTAAATAATCAATGCCAAAACAAACAAAACAATAACAAACACGAACCCGACACGATGAAATACTAGTACCTCCACTATCGGCGATATACAATACACCTTCAACACCAAAATCGTTATCAAACGAATTGATTCGGTCTCGAATCAATAACAAATCCGAAACTATTAACACTACGACGCTTAATATACACATGGAACTCTCGGAACTCTATACTCACATGGAATTACTCAATACGTCGACGTATCTTCCTTAGGCCCAAAAGTTTCAAATCATGCTAGTTGGGCCTAGCTAGCCCGATGACATGATCTTTAGGCCCAAAGGATACTTGCTTACGTGTAGTTGGGTCCAATACGACTTAACCACGTGTAAAAGGACTTTCAATGGCAAATGTGCTGCTGGTCCCCAAGGGTCCTTCGGTGCTGCTAGTAAAGTCGGGAACTCATGATTGCGGGTTGGGCTTCGGGCCCTTCGTAATTGCAACGGTCTTGAACGACGTAGGGAAATACCGAGGGTTTCGCATCTTCTCTTTTTATCTTCGGTCGTGGGACTACACAAGTCCGGGAGGGTTGAGTTATGTGAATAAGTGCGAGCGACGCCTAAGGGATCGCTAGTACGGTTGTCAACTAGACGTTTTCATTAACGTACGTTACAACAATTCACAACCCACTGTATACTCAATGCCTCCGGAGCTCAACGAATACCTCTAATGTAACGAAACAACAACACATAAACTAATTAAAGCAAAGTGATAGGAAAACGTCGGGTTTTCCTAGGGTTTTCAACTAATACACTTACGAATTACATGCCGAATTTTACAACTCGTACGCTTACATCTATAGAAAACAAACAAGCATACTCACGGATCTTCACACTTTTTTTTACGCTATACTATTTTCAGAAAATATCGGATTTTCTGGTGGTTTTCGAAACAATACAAACATTGGATTTCAAACATTACTTATGAACTCACCAACATTTCATATGTTGACGTTTTTCAAAATACTTGTATTCTCAGGTAACAGATAAAACGAAGGGATAAGTGTACTCAGTGACGTTTTGCTGCTTGTTTAATTAGCACCGAACAATCTACTTTTTGGGCATGTAATGTTAGGGAACAATGTACTAAATGTAAACGCTACCAGTTGTATTATTCCAATGCTTGGTGATGTATGATGTTATGTTTCATGTATATTCATTGTGATGGTATTCAATTGAGTCACAACAGCCCCCGGATGTTTCCGCCGTCTGGTTCGGGGGTGTGACAATTATTCTCGCATAATTTATATAAAATACGGGGAATGTAGATCTACGGTCGATCCAAACTTGGATAAATTCAAAAATTAGCTATTATGCTAACACAACATCGAAATCGTATCTATTATGATCAATTCTTGAAGTTATAAGAATTTCAGTCATCGTTTTCCTAAACCGTGAATAATGTTACATATCCGGTGAATTTAGAATGGGTTATATAGGTTTATTAAACCTATTCCATATAGGTTTATCATACCTATTCCAGATAGGTTTATCATACATATTGCATACATGTTTATCATACCTACTCCATATAGGTTTATCATACCTATTCCATACACGTTTATCATACCTACTCCATATAGGTTTATCATAACTATTCTAGATAGGTTTATTATACCTTTTCCATACAGGGTTATCATACCTACTCCATATAGGTTCATCATACCTATTCCATACAGGTTTGTCATACCTATTCCGAATACCAGATCCAATACGTTTGAGTTTCCATTATAAACTATTTTGGGTTTCGCAAAAGCTAAGATCTCAATACTAATTAGAAACTCTCGAATATATAACCGCTAATCCTCGAGGGAACGACTAACGTCGGGTGTAAGTGTCATATTATTGATCTTATACGGTACGATCGCCCGCCTGGAGTTGCTAGCTACAACTACATCTGAAGACATGAATTTTGGCGACGACGTTAGCATTATCGAACATTACCACGTGTTACAACGGGGTGAATGACTTTAGCACATCCTATTATGGTGCCGATGTAATAATAAAGTACAGTGTCACGAGTTCGGTTATGATTTCGTTATAAATTCCCAGTTTTGTTTCGTTACCGTATAGAATCGATTTTGGATTTATA
Organism: Lactuca saligna; assembly: GCF_052625555.1. Lineage (NCBI taxonomy): Eukaryota > Viridiplantae > Streptophyta > Magnoliopsida > Asterales > Asteraceae > Lactuca > Lactuca saligna. The sequence continues at coordinate 261,894,638 of NC_136421.1, read as the reverse complement.
CAGGGTTTATGTTAACTTATTCTAGTTGAAAGAAACTGTACTTAGTAGGATAGCTTGTGACTCAAAGCGATAGGTGTCAATACCAAAAATTAAGTCATATAACACTTAATTAATGTCATGACACAACTCGACAAGATTTATTAACTTACATAAAATAAGTTATTTATTTAAATCATTTGTTTTTATAGGATAACACAATATTTATGTGGGAGAAGTTTGCCCCACCGGTTAAGTGTCGGCTTTCAAATTAAGTCTGATAATACAGAATTATTGCCACGACATAATTTTACAGAGTTCATAAATTCAAGACTTATAAGTTTTCATAAATGATACAAATTCTTGTATAAGGTTTCAAGAGTAAAATTGGATATTCTATGTTCTCACAAAGGGTAACATTTCCTATTTTTATATAATTTGATATTCAAAATCTTTATATAAAAATGCATTCTGATAGAAGTCTGAATTACTTATATGTATTTTCCAACTTTTGTTACATTTGGATTTGAACAAATGGTATTTATGAATGAGTCATAACACATTGTTATAACTCAATTATTTTATACTTTTAATAGAAAAGTAAATATTTATAAAAGATGGTCAACCAATTAAATTTTATCAAACACTTTTGGGTATAAAAATACTCTGTGTCAAAACCTGTAGAACCCACAAACAACTTTGTTGACGTATTTTAATGCATGTATTCTCAGGTTATTTAGCATATCGGAAGTGTTCACTCAGAAGACTCTCCGTTAGTTATATTATATCTTTGTAAAAGCTTGATTGTTAGGCGTGTGTCGCGATTTAGTAATAGTCATTGTCAATGTAATTTCTATTTTGGTAATAATAGAAGATTATATTTATATTGTTCAGTGTATGTTTAATAACTGTGATCACTTATTTACGTCGTGTGCCTCGGTGTTTCCGCCGGTGGCTGAAGGTGTGACAACAAGAAATGATTCGAAGGGTAGTGTCGGGTTTGTCACCGTAATGATAAGGGTTTCCTTAGTCTGTAGGTTAAGGTGAATGACGTTTCCGTAACACATTATATCAGTATGGTGTAATTAAACTAAAATATATCGATGATCACGTCGAAGTTTGGATTTTGGCATGTGCCTGAGTCGAACGACCCTTTTTCTTGTTCCAAAATTTTCGTTTCCTGGGTAGTACTCCTCCATTTTCGTGGATGTTCTTAAGTTCGTAATTTGGGGAGTCGTTGCAGGAACACACTTGCTGGTGTCCTTGGTTTTCACCTTGATTGGGTCTGTGGTTATCATTATCGTCTCCTTTCATGTTGTTAGCGCTAAGTTGTGTCATGACGGCTGCGATGGCAACTGATACATTGGCTTGGAATGCGACGAGGTCCATTTGTAGAACTGTTGTTGCGCCGATGTACTTGTTATTTCTACGTGATGGCATGATTATTATTATATGTTATGAAATTAGTTTGTAAGTGTCTATGGTTATTGCTAGTTGTAAACATAAATTTACATGTTTTGTTGCACGGTTCCCAACGTTTTGACTAACATCGTTATAATCTACTTATGGTGGTAGGTAGTGGTAGGTATCGTAGAAATGTTAAGTTACCATACTAGAACATAGATGTCAAAAAATTAAGTTGATTCGGGTTACATCGGTCTTTGGGGATGGCATATCTTGGAAAGAGTGAGGTGAAAGGGTCTTATGCCTACTCCTGATGGGTATGGTTTATTTACGATCTTTCCTATGCCTTTTCCTTCCTTGTAATTCATTTCTTGGGACTCTCCAGGATCCTCTTCTGGATCCTCCTCATTCTATCCGTTGGTTGCGATGGCAGGGTATTAGGGGTCGTCGTGGTGAAATCCGGTCATATCGTCTGTAGGAGAATAGGGGTATAGGAAATACATGAAAGGCTTAAGGGTATGATTCTATAATATTCTGAAATACTCCTATAGTATTTTATACTTGATGTTTGATTCTAAAGTTTCTTGGTATATAGGGTTGGTAAGTTTTAGATTCATTGCCTACCACGACCATTCCCAAACACATGTTAGTCATATATTGTATAAATATAATTGATCAGACTATATTTATCCCATATATGATTACATAACTGTCTAGGCTTAATCGTAGTATTTAATTCATCTAAATTCTTTGAATATGGTCCTTATTATGACACTATTCCTAGTATGTATGCATGTACGTATACTTTTTTATAAAAATAGTATTATATTTTAAAAGTATATTTCTTAGTCATAGTGTTTTAGCCATATTGTATTTATAGTTGTATATCTTATGTGGTTTGATATACTTAGTTCACTATAAATAATGCTCTGATACCAATATGTCACACCCCCGAACCGATGATACGAGGGAAACGTTTGGGGGCAGGTGACGTCATGTACAATATCATAATAATTGAATAATAGAGATCAAAATATTACAACCATCATATTGATAATTTAATATTTACATTTGAGTTCAACTCATTAATTGTTTGACTCCAAAAACATATGAAAAAATGTATGACATGACACTGCAATGCTTCGTCTTCACAAAACCTATGTGGGTACCTGTGTACTGACTTCCTGAGAATACAAGTGGTTTTGAAAAAGTGTCAAAAATTAAGTTGGTGAATTCATAAACATTTTGTATGAGAAAATCTGTCATTGTTCCTTGAAAATGATTGTGCGTTGTTCCAGAAAATCCAATATTTTCTTTAGAATGGATTGTAGTCTTAGAAACTTTAAGATCAAAATGTATAAGTGTTCCTGTACTATGAAATAGTATAATGTAGTTTTAATCTTTATAAAACCATTTGAATGCCTGTTTCCAGAATGTAAACTGTATTGTACTGGAAAATCGTGTAATGTAGTTTTATTGTTAAATAAAACCAGTTGAAGGTATATATGTATTCATAAACCAAATATATTGTTAATGCCTAGTTGTGAGTTATTATAACCATGCTAATGACCTAGATGGCATGTACGGAGTTCTTCAGGCGTCAGAATAGTACGACATTTGCCACCCGTAACCTGTCGGTCCAACTATAGCTAACAGTCAAGGTGCGTGATTGTCAATCCTGTATAGATCTATACACGTATATCTTTCTCTCTTATTAGAGATTCTGGTTATAATACATGACTTTTGTTGATGCTTAGGTAAGTTCTCGAAGACATGTTTCACAAGTGTTGTATTGACTGTTTACGTGTAGTATCATGAAAAGCCATTTTGTAATGTGGAAGTATTATCCTTCCATAGTAGTCACGTAGTTCAAAATAATTTTGCCTTTAAATAATTATTTTTGTATTGTATTCTGAAATGGTAAAATAGTGTGTATGTCTCATTATCTATACCTATTATAGTTTATTAAAACAAAATGGTTGTACTGTAGAATCCTTTGTATGAACATTATCATTTTTACTATGATAATAAAATGAATGAAATAATGATATATGTATTTTATATAATTATACCATTTTTGCTCAACATGTTACCAAAGGTTTAAAGTTCTTATAAACTACTTTTATATAGTTTATTTATCGAAAATCCATTCGTACTCGTTTCACACACACACACACATATATATATATATACATATATATATACATATATATATATATATATATATATATATATATATATATATATATATATATTATTGTAAGAAAAACATAGTGTATTTGTACGAAAGATTTGTATGTATACGTTCCTGAATTTGGTAATAATGAAATTTAGTGTATTTTTGCATTCTCACTATAAGAAAGCATATACATATATATATATATATATATATATATATATATATATATATATATATATATATATATATAACAATTTGTATTCCCCCCCCCCCCCCCCTAAAACATAGAAAAATCATGGAAAATATATGGGTAGAAACTCACCTCGGGTTTGGTTGGATAATGAAGCGAAAGTAATAATCTTCAAGTTTGAACACGTAAAAATAGTCGCATCTATAATTTTTAATACATAATATAATATGTAAATTAGATGAATTGAAAATTAAAGTGTTGTATAATACTAGATTATGTAAGGAACACTTACTATAATTCTAAGAATTAGCTTTGAGGAATTGATTTCCTGGGAAAGGTTTGAAGATGTTCTTGGGAATGCTTGATGTTTTCTGGAAATTCGTATGAAAATAGGGAAATGTTCTTATAAATTTTTAAGAGAAAATGTAAAGGATTGTGAAGATGTAAATGATAATGGGAAGGGGTTTTCAGCCAAGTATAAATATGGGGGTACAAGATGATGTGAAATTTACGTTGGAATATGTAATTTATCATATCGGTAAAAGTGCCACCCTCTCCTAATTGAGATTTCAGTATATCCTCACCAAGAACCTTCTTTAGCCACCGAAATCTCGCATGATCTCGGTCTAGAAGGAGATTTTGGTCTAGGGTCTTCGGTTAAGAGTGATCTTGATCAAGTAGGATTTTGGTCTAGGCTAGTGATTTCGGTCCAAAGGTGTTCTTGGTCTAAAGCAAGATTTCGGTCTTGGTGATTTTGATTCCTAAAATCGAAATCCTCAAAAGCAATATGAATTTTCATGCATTAAGTCTTATTTATTTGATTTAATTTTTAACTATTGACTTTTGTTTGACTTTCTTTGACTTTTATTGACCCGAAATAATCGATTGTTACACTATCCCATTAAGAATGTCATGAGAAAACTAGAAATGCCAGGAAGGATGGCGAAGTGGCCCGTGAAGCTAAGCACATATGACATAAACTATGAGCCAAGATCCATGATAAAATATCAAGCCTTGGCAGACTTTGTGGCCGAATTTAGTGATGATCTAAGAGCCGATGTTGAAATAGAAGCCAAAAAAATTCTAGAAGAAGAGAACATGAGAAGATGGACACTATTCACGGATGGAGCATCAAACCAAAGAGGAAATGGCTTGGGGATCATACTAAAATCGCTAGAGGGGGACATCCTACCCCAAGCAATCAGCTATGAATTCAATGCAACCAACAACGAAGCAGAATATGAGGCATTAATCATGGGATTATAGCTGGTTAAAGATCTTCAAATCAAGGATCGTCATGTATTTGTTGATCCTTTATTATCAACTAACCATTTTAATGGATCATATGTAGTAAAAGGAGAGAAGTTAGCACTATATCTTTAGATCCTCAAAAACCTAGCCTTAGAATTTGAAAATTTTAGCGTAAACCATGTTCCTAGAGAAGACAATGTTGAAGCAGATGATTTAGCCAATCTAGGACCCTCTCTAAGGATCCCACCATAAACCAGGATATTGCCAAGAGATTGAAAGATCCCAACGATCATGTGGGAACTACTAACGTCGCCACAATTAACGATTCCGTTTCAACACTTCCATATCAGGATCCTAACATCAAGGATCCCTCTCCAACCTTAGGATTATGGATCCAACCCATTATGGAATACCTTCAGAATGGCATGATCCCTAATGAATAAAAATGTGAAAGGGCATTCAGAAAAATAATCTCAAGGTTTGTTGTAATCCAAGGTAAGTTTTACAAAAAATCTATTGCAGGTACTTATCTAAGATGTTTAGATATTCATGAAGTTGTAGAAGTCCTAAGAGACATACATGAAGGAGACTGCAACAACCACACTGGGGAAAATCCTTATGCTCCAACGTAGGGGTGAGCAAACCCAAACCAATAAACCGAGAAACCGACTAAAACCAAAACCGAAAAAACTGAAACCGAAGCAAAACCAACGATTAGGTTTTAAATTTTTTAAAAACCGAAAAATCATGTTCGGTTTCGGTTTTTACATAGAAACCGACCCACTAAACCCGTAAAACCGACCCATATCTAAACCCATAAAACCGACCCACTAAACCCATAAAACCGAACCATGTACATATTAAAAAAAACACAAATATTTAATATTACAACCCTAAATGTGGCGACTAATCTGTAAATCGCATTCAACTCTCATTTTCTCACTTAGCAGCAACGTCGTTTCTAGGCCTGGCAATGGAGCGGGTTTTGACCTAGATCCGATCCAAACCCTTAACGATTATACGGGTTTGGAGCATAGTTTTTTATCCGTTTACCCATTAACGACCCGTACCCGCTAACCCTTTTATTTAAAGAGTCGGGTATGGATCATCACCAATCCACTCCATTTATAACCCGCCCCATATAAAATTTAAAATTATACATTTATATTTTAAACTGCCTAAATTTTACTTTAAATTCCAATCTTAAGTCCAAAGAGAAAAGGCCAAAGACTAAACTATTTATCCATAGGACTCGGGGACTCAACTTCTAGACTTTCATTCTTCTCTCAAAAATTATGATGTCATTTCATATATTTCATCATGTCCAATTGCATTTATAAATCAATAAATTCATTTATCAACTGGAAGAAAGTTTGTAATTGTTATTCTCTATCAATACAATCGAGGGTCAAAAACCAATTGAAAGTAACTACAATAATGATTTTAATTCAAATCGAAAGTTTTCGAGTACATAATGTGTTTTCTAAATCAACATTTGTTTTATTTAACAAATGTGATTTTATGATTTAAGTAAAATGTGTTTGATTATTCAAAAAACCTACGGGTTACGGGGCGGGTTTGGATATCTGTTGATTCAGTGGATAAAGGTATGGGTTTGATTATTCAAAACCCCGCGGGTTATGGAGCGGGTTTGGATCAGGTTTTGGAATTTGTTAAAGGGGTTTGGATCAAGGTAGATTCGCTCCAAACCCACCCCATTGCCAGGTCTATCTGTTTCTCATCTCATCTCTCCCGATCAAAGTTGACGACACAAGTACACTCCAGTAGCAGGAGCTCCGACGAGCTCAACCCCGTTACCAAACTGCCGGTGCCACCCTTCCAAGTTCCAAAGCTGCTAGCCCGCTACGCCTCCGACGATTCTTCTCGCTTCTCAGGTTCATTTTCAAATTCTCCCTTCTAGCTTTTCAATTTCTCACTTCTTGGTTTCAATTGCCAATCTGTGCATTGCTTTGCTGCTATTACATTACATTTTCATCCCCAAACAGCTAAGTGTTGATGTTGCTTTGCTAAAATATTTATTCAATTTATGAAACTATCGAGTGCCCTATAATGACCTAAACATAATTTTTTTGATTATGAAATTAATACACAGATTTTAGTTGTTTGATTATGGATTCTGTCATTTTGATGTTGATTTTGGAATGGCAGGAAACCGTAAGTGTATGGGTTGAACCCAAGAAACCGAGAAACCACCCAAACCGATATCAGAACCCGAGAAACCGAACCGACCAAAAACCGATCCTATTGGGTTATGAAAACCATAAACCGATCATTTGCGGGTTGGGTTGGGTTAGGGTCCAAAACCGACTCAAATTGACCCATGCACAGTCCTACTCCAACGTGTTGGGGACAGGATACTACTGGCCAACCATGAAGAAAGATTCCTCCCTTCATGCTCAGAAGTGTGATGCTTGTTAAAGACATAGCAACATCTTGCATCAACAAGTAGAACCTCTATATCCTATCATTTCCTCTTGGCCATTCATGAAATGGGGAATGAATATAGTGGGTAAATTGCTAGTAGCCCCTGGAGGAAAGGTCTTCATGCTAGTGATGACTGACTACTTCTCAAAATGGATAGAAGGCAAAGATTTCGTCCAGGTAAGAGATAAAGAGGTAGTTTCCATCATCAAACGTAATAGTTTGACAAGGTTTGGGATCCCTGCCGAAATTATATGCGACAATGGATCCCGGTTCATAAGAAAAAGGACAAGAGACTTTTGCACAAATCGGGGAATCAAAATGGTAATGTCCACGCCTTTCCACCCTCAAGCCAATGGTCAAACAGAGTCCAACAACAAAATCATAGTCAACAACTTGAAGAATAGGCCGAATGAGAAGAAAGGAAGATGGGTAGAAGAACTTCCTTTCGTATTGTTGGCAGATAGGACCACTTCCAAGGTAGATATGGGCCAAAGCCCATACTCCTTAGTGTTTGGAATGTAAGAAATGATTCTTACTAAAGTGGTGATACTAACAACAAGATACCTACTTTAAAACCAAGAGAACAATGATAGGATCCTGGCCCATGATCTTGATACTATACACAAACTCAGGGATCTTGCCAAGATCTGCATCGCTGCTCATCAATAGAGGATCACCAAGGCATAAAAAAGTCAGAAGGTTCCAAACATTAGACTTGGTACTTGGTACTAAGGGAAAAGTTTCAAAATACCAATGATCCTAATGTAGGTAAATTGAGACCTAAATGTGAAGGACCATATCTCATAGATGCTGATGTAGGAAAGGGGACATATTGCTTAGCTAGCATTAATAGAAATGTCCTGCCAAGATCCCGGAACGCCATACATCTTAAAGCTTATTTCGTGTAAGTAAGGCTATTCATTTTCCAACACACTCAAGGTACACATTTACCCTCTTTTTATTATTATTATTTATTCTCTTCAAATACCATTACTAAATTAAGCATTGGAGGGGCGCTAGCTAGGCTAACACCTTCCCCTAGTTAATGTTTGTTGCACGCATGGACTCAGGGATCCTGACCTATAAGGATCTTAACAGATGAATATTCAAGGATCTCAATAAACAAGGATCCTGATATTCAAAAGACCACTGGCATAAAAGATTTCCATGACTGCAAACATTCTATGATTCACAATATGAATTTTCCAAGAATAGAGATTGATCATCTCTCCTACGAGTGAGAGTACTTAATAGAGTACTTAATACCATTTAAGGTTTAAAGAGTTAATTACTTCTTTCATATGAGTTAAGGTTTCTACACCTCGTTTAGACGCACGTTATCTAACTATGGGATGTGAATAAGGGGATCATTTCATGCTGCAGTGAGTTGGCAACCCTCTTATTTCTGAACATAAGTTAAGATCCTAAAGTTAAAATCCAAGTTTTATAACATTTTCATGTTATATCAAGTTGGGATCCTCCCTAGATAATACACAAGGTTATAACATTTTCATGTTTTCTCAACTTGGGATCCTCCCCAGATAATACACAAACAAGGTTTATAACATTTTCATGTTATCTCAAGTTGGGATCCTACCCAGATAATACACAAAGTTTATAACATTTTTTGATATCTCAAGTTGGGATCTTCCCCAAAAAATAAATAAAATTTATAACATTTTATTGTTATCATATGTTTGGGATCCTCCCCATAAATTTACTAAGTTTGGAATTTTCTTAAGGTTTTTCAAGAGTTACGATACCAACGTATTACTTGGAGATGGGATACTCAAAGGAAAATATGTAAAATTTGTAGCATTATAACGTTGCAAAAGTCCTTTCATTCATTTTCCAAGTTAAAATCATTATCAGTCAATTCCTTAAAGTCCATTAAGGATCCTCCTTGATGGCTAAGGATCCTTCCCTAAACGAACCCTAGGATCATGTGGAGCGAAAAGAATTGTAACTTTATGCTTCTCCTGAAAGTAGGCCCCAAAGATTACAAAGTCCAAAGATAATAAGGTTCTATCTATCCTTATTCTTATTAGTATTTCGTATCGAAGATTTATTCGTAATAGATTTAAACTATTTTGGGATCCTAAATGGGCTACTAGCTATTTTCAGGTTATTAGGATCCCGAGAGTTCTTACAAACCTAGGACTACTTAGGATCCTAATTGTAAAAATCATTGAAAAAAGCATGAAATGAAATATTAAAACAACCATAACATTAAGGGGTTGCCCACCAACCCCCAAAAAAAAACAATAATATTGTCTTACATCACTAAGAAAACCATAAACTACTTAAAACCAATTTTTTGCAGGCCTAAACCATTATCTGGTTATCATCGCATGTGACCTTCTCCACCTCGTCCACCTTTGACGGATGACCTTTGGGATCCTAATTGGTATTCACAAGCTTACTAGTTAACTTGGCCAAAACTTCATGCCACCCCGTCAGATCTCAGGATTTTGTATTGACGACATCCTTGGCCAACCTGAACTTGGTTTCCTAAACAACTATGGCGATGAACTTCTCCTCCGCAATCACCTCCATCTCAGCAGCATGCTCTTCCTCTTTCTCAACCTTTTCCTTGCTCAATAGCTTGACCTTCTTAAGATGATCTTCATTGGTTGTCTTCCACTCTTTCTCCTACTCCTTTAGGACTCACTCAACTTCCTCATCCCAGATCCTTAGATCAACTACAGATTGAGAAACATGAGCAGAAACCTGTAACAAGTATGGCGTCAGTAAAAGCATGTAGGAATTAGAAATTAATGTCACACGAACACTCATGGCTTGAGAAAAGGAAAACAACTTTTGAAGCGCCTCCTCGACTCCTAGATTCTCCAGGTTTAGATCTATGGCTTCTGAGGTCATCCTCTTTCAAGAACCCGAGGTCTTCATAGTGAGTTCAATGTGAGATTTCTTAAGGGGAAGAGGAAAGGCGGTTTTCTCCTTCTTGACTACGATCAAGCCGCTGGACATACCATCCTCGAGATCAGATAAACCAAATTGAGCATTGAAGCGAGTAACCTTGGATCCTTCACATCGCACATGATCCTAATTAGTTTAGGATCCTCAATAATCTAGGATCCTTGCTAGTTCTAAACTATTGTACGCAAAGTAAGAACTCTTACCAGTAGTCATGGGTGCAATGGTTGAGGAACCTTCTTGGAGACTAGAAAAATCAAATTTGAAAGACCTATAAGCTACAGAAATAACAAGGAATTTTTCTATTTTCTCTTCGGTATCCTTAGCGATGAGAATGAGCTCTTCAAACCTAAAAGCAGCACAACAAAAAAACAAAATAAGGAAAAGTAAATTCCAGGATTCTTGATACAAGAATGAGTTATTCGTGCCCATTTTAACCCAGGTGTTCGGCAAGGAACCCCACCAAGGATCGAATCACACCTCACAAACAAGTATTTTTCTTTACATGCGCCGTTATTATGTTTTGTTTTCAGAACAAGAGGGGACTTGTGAGATTTGAGTATGAGAAGAAAACAGGAATTTCCAAAGGTAGTGAGATCGTACACATGAACCAACTCATCCAAACCTATGTCTAGGCCCTTAGACTAGTTCAACTTATCAATTTAGAATAAGATCCTCCAAACAATAGGCATGGCGTGGATATAGGAAATCTTAGTGACGTCGAAGATTTGGGAGATGATTCTAGAAAAGGGATACTTCAAACCCAGAGAAAAAGGGTATTTGGGAAAGCAGATCCAGAAGGAGGAAACGAAATATGGTTGATCCTTTAGGTTGGAGGGTTTGAAAACAACATCATCGGGAAAAGCACCGGCCGATTTCAACGATTTGATATCACGATCGAAAGAACAGATTTCTTCGTACGAAAAGATCTTTTGATTAATAAGATCATCCTCAGGAGGGGAGAGAATGTTCTTTTGAGAGATGGTCATTTTCTTGCCCATGACCAGTAAAAAGAAAAGTAAGAAGAAGTGAGAAGAATACCTTCCAAGATGACTGATAAACCCTCGGATGAAGCTAAAAGACACAGGGAAGAATAGCTATTATCGATTGCTCATATTTATGCCGATGACAGAAGAAAGAGAAGAGTCAATTTGACCAATTCATGATGATTTTTGAATGGATGAATTCTATCCGTTAGGGTTAAAAATTGAAAATCCATTATCGTTTTTATTTCTTTTTTATTTTTAAAATTATCCCTTTAAATTTTAGCAAACTAACTCTAAAATATATCGCAATAATAATTTGGGGGCAATTGTTAAGGTCAGGAACCCGGAATTACATTTAGAATCCTCAAACCTTAGGATCTTCAAGAATACTTCAGGATCCTGACTATTATCGTGTATTCTCCTAATGTTTATGTCAGTAATATGCTTTGTTATTTTTTCTCACATGTGCATAAATAATCAGCCAAAGACTTATTTTCAATGAATAATCATTGTGACCATGCAAAAGATCTGGAAGACCAAGTTAAGTAACGCCTATAAGTTGATCTCGGAGGATCCCAGAATTTTCGGAGTTCTTGTTATTAGCTTTAGACTATAAAAAACACTTGCATTCATCACACAACGCACGACACATAGTAGAACAACAACACTTGTACTTATATTCTTTACATTTTCTTTGTAATCGACATTTTCAATCAATAAAATTATCTAGGCAAATGATCATTATCACCTACTAAGATTTATGCCGGAAATCCTAGCATGGATCAATGATTTTCCTTGTAAACAACTTGTGTCACTTTGATCAATATTTTATTCTTGAATGATTTTGAACGTCATAGTCTATCGTACACTTTAATTGGTCGATTCTTGCTTTTTTTTTTTTTTTTTTTTTTTTTTTTTTTTTTTTTTTGACCAAAACAATGATTTAATGGAACATAAAGTTAATTAAATAGTTTTCGTAAAGACAAATTATTTATAGAGCATTTTTGCCATTTAACATAAAAAAAAAATCATGTGTATTTAAAGACCGTAAACATACAATACTGTTCTTCTCTAGCCAACAGTTTTGATCCTACTTGAATTAAATTTTAATGCTATTTCAACTAATTGAATAAGTGAAAGTTTAATTCAATATGATAGCCGTTTCCAAAAATGAAAAAAAAAATGTTAACGTTTATAAGTTTTTACATTTAAAATTTTTGGATCAAATAAATAAATAACTTAATATTCTCTTAGTTATGGGGTGGTTCTTAATCCTTCTAACATTTTTTATCATCTTAGAAACTACTAAAAATAGTTGTACAGGAGTTCAAAACGAATTATCCAAATCAAATCAAATCAAATCTTTAATTTATATCATTTCAATCAAGACCAAATTAAAAACCATTTTGATAGAAAACTACCAAACAAACTATCCGTAATTATTGTTAAATCGAATCCACTCTCTATTAATTCCTGTGTACATTAATGGTAAATATTCACTAAATTGTGTAGTTTCCTAATTCATTCTTATATAAAACTCATACATTGCCTCGGATTCTTACGTTATTCTTGATTCACTGATCATCAATAGTTAATTATTTTTGTTATTCATTCACAGATCATGGGGCGTGCGAAGCTAAAAATGGAGCTTATTACGAAAGAGAAGACGCGAAATACAACTTACCACAAAAGAAAACAAGGAATTATAAAGAAAGCTAACGAATTTACCATCCTTTGCGATGTTAACACTGTTATCATCATTTACCCTCCCAACTCCGACAAGCCAGAGATATGGCCGGACAACCCTGATCAAATCAAGAAAGCAATTGCCTCTTACAAAGCCAAAAAGGATGATAACGGGAAGAGAACTTACAACCTCAATGACTTCTTTGAGGATCGAAAGAAAAGGATCGAAGACGAGCTTCTCAAGGCCCGAAAAAGAAACATGGAAGCCAAGTACGCGACCTGGTTTGATGAGCTCGATGGTTTATCCGAAGTGCAATTGAGACAATTCGCTATGGAGTTGGAAAACAAGGAGAATTTAGTCCGACGTCTTGAATTCCAGAAAAGAAGCATGCAGATGACGATGACTTTACCGTTGCAGCCATTGTCGTCAAGGTTCGAGCTTGAAAACAAGCAGCCGATTTTTCACTATACTGGTTCGCATCCGAGTCTTGATCATGTTCAGATGATGAGCCACCACCGTATGAACCATCATGATCAGCTTGGGTGGACGTTCAATGATGCAACAACAGCTTCGTTCATTCCATTGAAGCGTGAACTGGGTGCGTATGGTTATCCGGTGTTTGAAGGTGGTGTGGTTTATGATAACTTGAATCCATGGCAGTTTCAGCCGGCGCCAGTGGTTCAGTGCGGCATGACGCCGGAATTTGCAACGCAAGAACTTCCTTCACAGGTGAATATTAATGGTGAGTATGGTGTTTCCGGGGATTTTGTGATGGTAGATCATCAAGGAAGGTTTTTGGGTTAACTATTTTTTTTATTTAATTAATTCTTAAGACTATTAGATATTAACTTGTGAGGATAATTAGTTTTCTTTTGTCTATTCGTTTTCATGCTTGTTTAGTTTATCGACTTCTTATTCTTGATTAGATCCTAAAATCCTAAATTATACGTAGTATAAAAGAAGCAATCTTTGGTTCTAATTAAAGAATCTTAGCTTTAATAGAAGGTGCATTCATTTATTGATTTATTATAAGATTTATGGTAACATCATTTTTTTAATAGTATATATATATATATATATATATATATATATATATATATATATATATATATATATATATATATATATATATATATATATATATATATATATATATATATATATATATATATATATATATATATATATATATATATATAGGGAAAAGTGAATATACCCTTAAGGGTATATAAGCTTAAGTACCCAAACTCATAATAATATGTCGTTTTGTTTGATATATTCATTATAATATTGTTAAACTTCAATCATTAACTTCATTTATATACAATATTTTTAAATTCTCACTATCAACTTCCTCTTACATCGCATCTTTTTGTCGAACACTTAGTAGGCTATATATATTATTGTTGAAAATGACAATTATGTAAGAGGAAAATAAATATGAAATTTACAAAAATCTTTGAAGTAATGCAAGTTAGAAGGTGAATTATAAGAACATTGGACAATTACAATGTCTATATATGATACAAAACGATGTAGTATGGTGAGTTTGGGTACCTAAGCTTATATACCGTTAAGGGTATATTCACTTTTCCCATATATATATATATATATATATATATATATATATATATATATATATATATATATATATGTTCAGGTTTATTTGAGATCATTCTAATTTTGTGAGACCGTGAGACCAAATCTAAAAATAATTTTAAAATGCAAAATAAATGGAAAAATCCAAAAATTCTTTTTTTAAATATTATTTTCGGAACTTGAATTAACTAAAAAAATATAAAAAAATAAAAAAAATTCCGTTTGTTTTTTTTTGAAAAATACGTGAAATATTCTAAATAGAATATTACACTGACATATTATAAAAAATAATTTTAAAATACAAAATAAATGGAAAAATCTAAAAATTCTTTTTTAAATATTATTTTCGGAACTTGAATTAACTAAAAAAAATAAAAAAAAAATAAAAAAAAATTCTATTTTTTTTGAAAAATACGTGAAATATTCTAAATACAATATTACACTGTACATATTCTAAAAATAATTTTAAAATGCAAAATAAATGGAAAAATCAAAAAAAAAATTTTAAAATATTATTTTCGGAACATGAATTAACTAAAAAAAAAAAAATGCGTCTCACAGTCTCACAAAATATAGGTGGTTTCAAATGAACCTAACCATATATATATATATATAGGAATGAGTTCTATGGAAAACAAATAACTAGGGCAACATCTACCGAAACCAATAATCAAATGATACGTGTCCATTTCTTTCTTCACAAGTAATGTATTGTGGAAGTTATTGTGGAAGCGATGTGTTGTCATGTTTTCATTGGTTCAAATATGTGTTGCCCTAATCATTCATTTTCTATATAACTCTTCCCTATATATATATATATATATATATATATATATATATATATATATATATATAAAGGGAAAAGGGAATATACATTACAGCTTCACCTAAGCTTAGGTAGTAAACCTCTTGAAATACATTGTTTTGCTATATAAAGATTATGGTTGCTGGATTCATGATTAATACTTCAAGATGTAAATTCAAGATCGACACAATAGGGTTTAGGGTTTATGGTTTAGGGTTTAGATTTAGGGTTTAGGGTTTAGGGGTTAAGTTTAGGTTTAGGGTTTAGGGTTTAGGGTTTCGGGTTTAGATTTAGGGTTTAGTGTTTAGGTTTAGGGTTTAGGGTTTAGATTTAGGGTTTAGGGTTTAGGTTTAGGGTTTAGTAATGTTCACTTGGGTGAAGTAATAAACGGTAATTAAAGAAAGAAAACAGGGATGGTAAAACAATAATGAAAGAAACAAATGTTGTGGAGGATGATATATTTACCAAGTGAAACCAAACCGGGTATATCTAGCATGTTAAAACGACATATTTTAGAAGTTTAGTACTTAAGCTTAGGTGGGGCTGTAATGTATATTCCCTATCCCCTATATAGGAAAAGAGAATATAAGGTTGTGATGTATGTATGCTTGTGTATAGAACCCTTCAAAACTACACCATTTTGTGGAAAAACCCACCAAGTCATGTTCCCAGCTTATACGGTTTTTTTCCATGCATATTCTTTATTTCTTTCTCTAATTCTCCTAACGATCTTCTCTATTGATTGCTCATCCTAAACCCTAAACCCAGTTGTAATCGTAACTCCCATCGTCTGCAATATCAAATCTCTAAGTTGAATCAGCAAATAGTTCTCTGTGTACAATCATATTGGTTTAAGGTCAAAACTCTTGTTTTCCAACTCTTGGTTAGTATGATATTTAGAAATACATATATTTACTTTTTGTTTTGGTTTTGTTTATTTGGCCTCAAATGCGATCATCATATAATAATAAAAAGAAATTAGTTTTTATCATTATCATATCACGATTCTATCAATTTTTCAATACACACACCACATGTAGAGCCAATAATTCCAAAGGCTTCTTAAAAGTGCTTTATGAGTCAAAGCTTCATAAAACCGTTAAGTTTTAAATGGTCTTCTTTAGCGGCTCAATGAAAAACATTTAATTCAAATACTAAGTAGAGCTGTGTGGGTCAAAGATGGAAGAAAGTATCAATTACAATAAGATGAACCATAATATTAATTTAGTCTTCAGAGAAATAATTTCAAACACTAAAATTAGAGAAAAACTAAAATACCAATCTTCAGTTATGTTTTTTTGTTGTTAAATTTAAAAAAATTAATGGAAACTTGAATATGATGAATCCTTAACACTTTTTTCAATTAATTTTTGTTTACTAGTGTCTCATTTGTTCAAGGTGTGTTCTAATTCCATGAAAGAAAGACATAAACATAATTAACCCTCTATAATTGTCAATTTATCAACGTTTATACATTATGAGTTCTTACCGATGGGTGATGTCTTCGGTATCTAATACAGGACATGCAAAACACCATGAATTCAGAAGCTCAAGTAGTTGATGATCCATTACGAGCATATACAACTGAAGATGTTGATGAGGATGTGAACCTTGGTAGTGATGTATATGAAAGTAATGATGAAAGTATCATGGGGAAAGATTTTTGATACACCTCATGATGCGTATGCATTTTATAATCCATATGCTTTTTTACATAGATTTGGTATACGAATCCATTGGGGTTATTAAAATAAGACGGCAAATAAGGTTTATCATAAGATGTATGTTCGCAACAAAGAAGGTTTCAAAAGATTGAAGGGTAATAGTTCACATGGAGATGCCAAAAAAATGGCGTATAAATTTAAGGATCGGGTGTAAAGCAATGGTTCAGATTTCAAAATGAAAAGATGGGAAATGGTTTGTGGATGTGTTTAACAATAAACACAATCATGAGTTGAATATTACACCGACAAAAGTAATGAAGCACTGCTCACATGGAAAGTTACATCGTTCATTGGCGTGTAAATCTCTTATGGTGGAACTTGGCCAATCGGGGTGAAAGCCTTCTCAAATAAAAAAGGTTGTTAATGCAATGAAAGCTCCATCTCACATCAACATTACTTCAAAACATTGTGTGGATATCTTATCTGAACAACGAAGACAATACAAAGGGAATGAGTTTTATGGGCTCATCAAACATTTCCAAGATAAAGCATTAGTTGATGTTAACCAGTATTTTGTTGTTGATTTATTTGCAGATGGATCTCCTTGAAATTTTTTTTGGGTTGATGCAAGATCAAGGGATGCATATACTAAATTTAGAGATGTTGTGTTTGATGTTACCTACATGACAACTAAATTTAAGATGCCATTTTTTCCCTTTGTTGGAGTGAACCATCATGGCCAATCCATATTTTTTTGGTAGTGCATTGCTAAAGAATGAAAAAGGAAAAAACTTTCCAATGGTTATTTGATCATTTTTTAAAGTGCATGTTCAACAAGTGCCCATTTTCAATGATAATTGATCAAGATAAAGCTATGGGTAATGCCATCAGAAAAGTGTTTTCAAACACTGGACATCGCTATTGTGCATGGCATATTAAGAAACACGAGCTTGAACATCTTTAATCTTTGGTATCCCGTTAGTGATTTTAAGGATT
This sequence comes from Lactuca saligna, assembly GCF_052625555.1. NCBI lineage: Eukaryota > Viridiplantae > Streptophyta > Magnoliopsida > Asterales > Asteraceae > Lactuca > Lactuca saligna. Next base: position 261,876,522 of record NC_136421.1, on the reverse strand, counting down.
CTTATCGACAATGGGTAAAAAAAGGATATAATTGAAGAATTTGAAGAAAAGCAGGAAGTGAGTGTTAAGTATAACCTTGAAAGTAACCGTTGGATCACCGATATGTTTAACTAACGAAAACATTTGGTTAAACCCTAATTGAAAGATGTTTTTTTTGCTGGCATGACAAAAAACAGGCAAAGCGAGAGCATTCATTCCTTTTTGATGGATTCGTTAATTCCAAAACTATGTTGAATGAATTTGTAGTTCAATATAGTAAAGCGGTTGAATCACAACGAGCCGTCGAAGAAGATGAAGACTTCAAAACTATGAACTTAAAGCCAATTCGTTCATCTATTCATCCAATAGAAGCAAAAATAGGTGAATGTCATACCAGGAAGATATTTGAGATTTTAAAAAAAGAATGGGTAGAAGCTAAACAAAATTTAACTCATGAGACATTAACCAAATGTATAGAAGAAATCAGATACATGGTTAGACAAGTGAATGTTGACAAGGCAAATTGGTGATTTGTCAGTTATCGTTTCATGAATCAAGTGGATGTCAAATGTTGATTTGCTAAATTTGAAACATATGGCATATTATGCAAGCATAGCCTATATGTTCTCAAGAAGAGAAATGTTCAAACCATTGCCGATTATTATATTTTACGTTGGCAGACACTTGATTCTAGGTTCAGGGTGAGTGCTCGTAGCATAAGACTTGATGAGATGAATAATGAAAACGAGGTTAGTGCCTTAACCTTATGGTACATTCGTGAAAATTGTAGTAAAGCAATTGAACATGAAAAAAACTCCTTTTCAACGCTAAAAAAATTCAATAATCTAGTTGTAAAGTTTTTAGATGAAGAAATGATTCATAAAAAGCCAAATGGTTTTAAGAATGCGTTGCAAGATTCTTGTACGGGCATTTATCAAATAGATATGATACCTCAGATGTCAATTTGAGATCCTGTTGTTCTTACTAATACGAAAGGGAGTCATAAAAACGTAAGCATGATTAAGTCTTCTTTAGAGTTGGTGAAGAAAAAGAGAACTTGTTCTCACTGCAAAGGATTAGGTCATTATGCCACTAGTTGTCCAAGTAAAAAGGTAACTTGTAGTTTTTTTTTTTAATGTTTAATGTTTTTGTAGTCTAACACTTGTGTTTGTTTTGTATTAGGCGGAGGAGGCTTCACAAGATAAACAATGATGTTATTTTTTGAAGTTATTAAAGAGGTGGAAAAGAAAAAGATAAATTGAATTCCTACTAAACTGATGAAATTCAGCATATGAGACTTTAAGTTGCTATTTGTTCCTTTAAAATATTGAAATGGGTTATTTGAGACTTTGCTTTTACTGCAGTAGCTATGTACTTCATATTTGAGGCTTGGAGTTGTATTCTTATTTGAATTAGTGATTTACCATAAAGGATAATGTAATGATGTTTTAATTTGATTACTATCTTTACTTAAGAATCATGGGTGTTCTAGTTATATTGAACCTATACTTCCAGCCACTAGCCCTTTGACCTCAGGATGGACTAAATGCCAAATAAACTGAACACATATGAACTAATAGCTTATCAAACACAAAATGGATGGACTAAGTTCTAAAATTACCAACATCAAGGGTTAGAAGCAATTAATTTTTAGTGAATTAATGTTGGACTAAGTTCCACAATTACCAACATCAAGGATTAGAAGCAATTATTTTTAGTGAATTAATGTTGAATGCTTATGTACTTCTACAATTATTAGAAAAATATTGAGATAACAATGTACTTTCAAGACATCAAATATCCTCATAGTATTGTCAATGAGAAATTAGAATTCGATTCAGTTTTTGAACATGATGTCACTTGTTTGCTATTCCAGACTTACAAACAGCCAGAGACAAAAAAAAAGTGGAAACAATGAACCAAGTTTTATTAAAGTATTAAAACAAATTACAATAGTTAATGTACAAATTTTCTAAACACTATAAGCATTTCTAGGAATGCAATAGATGTCTTGCAAAAATCATAATTTAGATGGAACTTTTGATCTGCTGTTTTCTCTTTTTCGAAGAATCCTGATGTGTTTGTAGGTTTTTTCATTATAGTGACGGTGTTATACCTGAAATATATATTTTTTTTATCATAAGCTTGTCTACTAATTGGTTTAATAATCTCCAATTCATCAATGCTTATTCACCCCTTATGTAGAGGATGCCAAAGACTCCAGATTGATACATTTAATCACTAACTAGTACCAAAATGGAAGAGGAAGAAAAAGAATAAATAGTATGTCTCTTTTTAGATACACATATGCAAAGATACATGTGAATGTTTAATCTCTAACCAAGACTTGTTGAAGTAGACCCACGAAAGGTTGAACAATATAAGCGCAAATAACGACTTGTCTCTTTGACATATCATTCAAAACCTCTAGTGTAATCACTAGATCATCATGTTTTCTGAAGATACTAAAAGCAAATAATGAAAATTGCATGTGAAAATGTTTCCTAATAGATTAGACTTAAATTTCCTAACTTTCCTGCTCAATATCTTCGAATCCGAAAAGAGCTAAGAGGCTTCAAATATTCTCTATCACAGCCCCAAACCTGAACGGCAGAAACATTCACGGCGAAGGACATCATGTACAATATCATAACAATTGAATAGTAAAGAAAGTAAACACAACCATCATATACGTAATTGAAAAAGTTACATCATTGTAAACGTTTACATGTTTCAAAAGTCAACTACAATTTGATGTCAAAAGTTTTGTTTAACGTCCTAGCGTCAAATCTTCAAAATCTGTTGATAACTTGCCTTACTGATTTCCTGAGAATACAAGTTATTTGAGAAAAAATGTGAACATTTAAGTTAGCGAGTTCATAAGCATTTGTATGAAACGGTATGCCATTCAATGAGTTGAAATCACGTTTATTTCCAGAAAATCCGATATTTTCTATAAAATGAGTTGTAAGCTGCTTGTTTGAAAAGTAATCGTATTTTCCCTAGAAAATATTATATTTTCCGTAAAATAAACTGTAAACTGTTTATTTGTAAAGTAATCGTATCTATCCTGGAAAATCCTATACTTTCCATAAAAACTGAACTGTAGTCTTATATATTCCAAGAGTTGAAAGTACAAGTATATATGTCATACTTAGTTTTTTAACATGTAGTTTTATTAAAAAATAAAACCATTTGAAGAGCTGTGTAATTACGTAAAATAATTATAATATCGATTTCACGTAAAACTAATGTATTGTCGTTTATCATGTCAGTTTTCATAGTCGTGCTATTAATGAATTACCTGCCTCGACGTTCTTTAGGCATCGAAATGATATGATATTTGTCATCCATAACCTACCGGTCCGAATGTAGCTAGTAGTCAGGGTGTGAGATCATCAGTCCCGTATAGATTTATACACAAGTATCACGCTCTCCGGGAGGAGACTCAGGTTATAAAACAGGACTTTCATTGACACCTTTGGTAGGTACGCTGAAGACGGATGTATCACAAATTACCAATGATATACGTGTTTTTGTAATGAAAATAATCATGCATGAAATTATTAACCATTTCATCATATTTAATATGTATATAAAATAACTGTATTTTTATATAATCGATTCTTTACCCTGAAGGGTAAAATAATGTGAATGTTTTTCAAACCATAATTAATATAGTTTTAAAGATATTGTTTCGTTGAAAATGATAATCGTTTCGTTTTAACGTGTTTTTGCATGTAACCGTTTGTAAATTTGGTAATAACGTTGTGCCGTATGTTTGATATTCTTACGTAAAGATGTTTTAACGTAATAAAATATAAAACAATAATTTGTATATTAACACAAGTTTCATGTGTTTTACTTGTAATCCTCCTCCCCCCCCCCCCCCCCCCCCCTAAAACATGTAAAAGTTATAAAAATGTGGGCGTATGAACTCACCAAAACTTATTGTCGTATCCTAATGTTTAAACACATAATGATGTGTGAATAAGATGTTAATAATAAGATGGTTTCGAAAATACTAGGGTCTTATATGAAACTTACCAAAACTTATAATCAAATTGAAGCAAAGTCTCCTGGAGTAGTTGGAGCTTTTAAATTAATGAAAGGAATTGGGTATGATATTTGAGAGAGAATGGGGGATGTTTCGTATGTTGGAAGTTTAAATGAAGTATGGTCTCTATATTGTTACTTTAATAGGAAGTAAATATGAGGAGGTTGAGTTGACGTTTACATTGATAAATGGAATTATCACGTAGGGAAGTGGAATTAGGATAAGATAATAAGATATTTTATAAGGATTTACGCCCCAAAAGAGGGTTTACGACCAAAAGGAGGTGTTTACTCCCACCCATGAAGGGTTTACGGCCATAATTAGTTTTCAAGCCATGGGTTCACAGTTTGAGTCAAAGAGGAAAAGAGTTTTCGGATTTAAGTCCAAGTGAAAAGGGTTCACGGTCAAAGGGAAAAGGGTTTACGGTCCTTTGTCTGTCCATGGATAAGTTTTCAGACCTAGGAGAAAACGCAAAAGAGTTTTCGAGAACTACAAGTTGTCTAATATACTCAAACCAAAAACCTGCTTAATGGGGGTATATACCATGTATTTAATTTAATTCTTTGACTTGTATTGACTTGTAACAATTAAATCTAGCATGGCTTTTACACATACTTATATATATATATATAACCCATATAAGCATGGTTTTCAAAACGTAAGTATGTATAACTTATATAAACATGGATTTCAATTTATATTAACATATAGAAGTTTGTATCCTTTACCTCCAAAGTTCTTTATCGTATTAATGTAACGGTGATACTTCACTTGTACATAGTGTGAGGTTAAACTCTTATTCTGAACATGTGTAATTTACATTGATTTTGAAATAACGGTTTGTCACATTATCCCCACGTTAGATGGAGTTTCGTCCTGAAATTATTTCTAATGTGGTACTCATGTACTAGGGAACAAGTGTGGGTACTTTTGTTTCATTTGGTCTTTCCCGTTCCCAAGTGAATTCAGGTCCTTGCTTAGCATTCCAACGGAACTTTACAATCAGTATGCGACTTTGTTTCGTTCTCTTGGATTCTTTATCCAAGACTTCTACAGGTTCTTCCACAAAGTGTAAACTCTCGTTAATCTTGATTTCATCGAGTGGAATAACCAGAGTTTCATCTAACAAACCTTACTTGGGATTGGACATGTGGAAGGTAGGGTGTATGTTACGAAGTTCTTGTGATAGTTGGAGTTTATAAGCAACTGGAATAATCCTTGTGAGTATTTCAAATGGTTTCGATGTACCTTGGATTTAGTTTTTCATGCTTTCCGAAGAATATCATGCCCTTCCAGGGTGAGACATTTAACAGAAAACGGCCACTACGATGAAATTCCAAGGGTTTTCTTCTTTTATATGCGTAGCTCTTCTGCCTGTTTCGAGAAGCTTTTAGTTGTTCTCGAATTTGAGCAATCTTCTAGGTTATTTCCCTGATGTTTTTTAGACTAGGGAGAGTGTTGTTAGGAACTTGTACTTTAGCTAATTGTGTATCACCAACTTCCACCCAGCACAGAGGTGATCTGCACTTGCGTCTATAGAGGGCTTTAAATGGAGTAGCCTTAATACTAGTGTGATAATTGTTGTTATATGAGAACTCGACTAGTGGTAAATGGGTATCCCATGATTTACCAAAGTCTATCACACAGGCTCTCAACATGTATTCTAGTGTCTGGATCGTTCTCTCACTCTACTCGTCTATTTGTGGGTGGTAGGCTGTACTCATATCCGAACTACTTCTAGGGATTTTTGAAGTTACTACCAGAACCGAGAGGTAAATCGCTTGTCTCTGTTAGAGATAATAGATATTGGTACTCCATGTAATCGTACTATTTCTCGGATGTAGGTTGTGGTCAGTTTTTCCATTTTATCTGTTTCTTTGATTTGTAGGAAGTGTGCAGACTTGGTTAACTGCTCCACGATCACCCAGATTGTATCAAGGCCACCAATTTTCTTGGGTAACTTGGTTATGAAATCCATTGTAATCTGTTCCCACTTCCACTTAGGTATCTCTGGTTGTTGCAGTAAACCTGAGCGCTTTTGGTATTCAACCTTTACTTTGGCGCAAGTCAAACACTTGCCTATGTAGGTTGCAATTTCTGCCTTCATGTTCGGCCTCCAATACAATTTCTTAAGGTCCAGATACATCTTGTCTGAACCTGGATGAACAGAGTATTGAGTCTTGTGTGCTTCGTTCATGAAAACTTCTCTAAATCCACCAAACTTCGATGTATAGATTCGATTCATAAGATAACGAACTCCACAACCATTGATTTCTAAGTTTTTATCCATTCTCTTAAGTGATTCATGAGATAATGAACTCCAACTGAGCCTCTTTGATGTGTATTGATAGGTGGGAATGGATAGTCATGGTTAGTGCTTTTACTTTGCAACCTACGTACTCTTTACGACCAAGAGTATTTGCTACTACATTGGCTTTGCTAGGATGATAACGAATTTCGCATTCCTAATCATTGAGTATTTCAACCCATCGTCGTTGTCTCATATTTAGCTCCTTATGATTGAATATATGTTGAAGACTTTTATGGTCTATAAAGATGGTTCACTTTGTATCGTAGAGGTAGTGTCTTCAGATCTTTAGAGCAAACACTACTGCTCCTAGCTCAAGGTCACGAGTAGTGTAGTTGACCTCATGTGTCTTCAGTTGTCATGAGGCATAGGCGATAACCTTTCCTCGCTGCATCAGTACACATTCCAGTCCTTGATTGGATGCATCACAATATACTACAAAGTCTTCTGTCCCTTATGGAAGAGACAGATCAGCCACGTTGCACGAGGTTTGCTTCAGAGTTTGGAATGCAACGTCTTGTTTTTCTCCCCATCTGAAAGTGACACCTTTCTATGTCAAGGTAGTAAGTGGTTTAGCGATCCGTGAGAAGTTCTGTATAAATCTGCGGTACTAGCCAGTAAGGCCTAAGAATTGGCATATTTTTGTTGGTGATTTTGGTGCTGACCAGTTCTTGATTGCCTTAATTTTGGAGGGGTCCACATAAGTTACCTCTTTGCTAACCACGTGGCCTAGGAAATCTACTTTCTGAATCCAAAATTCACATTTTAAGAACTTTGCATACAGCTTTTCCGCTTGTAATGTTTCCAAGACCTGTCAATGGTGATGACTATGCTCATCCTTGCTTCGTGAGTAGATGAGTATGTTGTCTATGAACACAATCATTAATTTGTCTAGGAAAGGATGACATACCCTATTCATTAAGTCCATGAACACTGCGAGTGCATTGGTTAGTCCGAAGGGCATCACTACAAATTTGTAGTGACCACAAGGCGTTCGAAATGTTGTTTTGGGAACAATGCTTTCCTAGACTAGTAATTGGTGATATATGGATCTCAAGTCGATTTATGAAAAGTAGTTCGCTCCTTGGAGTTGATCGAACAAGTCTTCTATTCTCGGTAGGGGATATCTATTTGTATTGGTAAGTTTTCTCAGCTCGTGGTATTCGATGCACATTCGGAATGATCCATCCTTCTTCTTTACGAACAGTACTGGTGCTCCCCATGGTGAGAAGCTCGGTCTGATGAATCCTTTGTTGAGTAGTTTGTTTAGTTAGTTGGATAGCTTCTGAATCACTATTGGGGCTAGACGATAGAGAGATTTGGCTACTGGTGTAGCTCCAAAAATAAGGTTGATTCGAAATTCGACCTGTCGTGTAGGTGGTACTCCTGGAAGGTCTTCAGGAAATACGTCAGGAAAATTGCAGACTTCATGAATTCTTTTGAGGTCTTTTACTTCATGCTCCTCATTCATAGCATGCGCCATGAATGCATAGTATTCCTTGCATAGGTATCTCCAAGCTTTGACACAAGAAATGATGTGAAGGTTCGTACTGGGCTTGTCGCCGTAAATGACGAGGCTTTCGCCATTTGGCAGATTAAGGCGAATGGCCTTTTTGTAGCAAAGAATATCAGCATGATGGGGACATAGCCAATCCATGCCGATGATGACATCAAATCTTTTTATTGAGACTGGCATGAGGTTGATTTGAAAATAATGATTGTTTAGAGTGAGGGTATAGTCTATGTATATGTCATTAGTGTTTTTTGTCTTTCCGTTTGCCATTTCGATGGTGAATGTTTTATTTAATGATTTTGGGGTTTGATTGAGTAAATGTTTAAACTCGTGGCTCATGAAACTCCTCTCCGCTCCACTATCAAACAATATGCATGCATAAGAGTCATTGAGGAGAAACGTACCCGTGACAACAGTTGGGTCTCCTATCGCCTCCTCTTGTCCCATTTCCAGTACTCTTCCTACTCCTTCAACATTCCTTGTTTTCGGACAATCCCACTTGATGATCCCTGTTTCTCCGCATCCATAGCAAGTGCGGCTTGCTCCTATGTTTGTGGTTAGGGTGGCTTGTTGGGTTGTCTCTCAGCATAAACGAACTGTGTGTCCTTTCTTATTGCACTTCGTGCAATACATCTGTAACACACATAAAAACCATGCAAAATATAAACTTTTTCAAAATGCTTAAAACCATTTAACATTACATAGTTTGTTTTCAAAATAATAAATATCAAAGTATCTCAGTATCAAATCATAAAATCATAACAACAAGAGGAGCGGTATGATCATGCCTTCGCCTTCCCGCGATCTCCAGAAGTACCTGAAACAACAAACTGAAACTATAAGCCCGAAAGCTTAGTGAGTTCCGCCAAAATACCCAAACCCACGACAATACACATATAATCACAAACAACATACTATGGGTCTAGTCAACCATCGAGTTGGAATACCCCAAGCCCTCAACCATCCGGTTGGAATTCCAACATACTATGGGTCCAATCATCCTCGGGATGGAATACCCCAGGCCCACAACCAATAGGTTGGAATGCCCACATACTATGAGTCCAATCATCCTCGAGATGGAATACTCACGGCCCACAACCAACAGGTTGGAATACCCAAGTCTATTGGCTTTCGCACAAAGCAGATAGGCCTCAACCGCCAAACAAACATGTGCACGTATAACAGATAATCACTTAACAGTCTATAGACAACTGATCTAACGGATCATATCACATAGCGCATAATACCATCCTATCTATCAAGATACCAATCAAACAGATCATACTAGCATATCACATAATACCATCCTATAACCAGAACCCTGACCTAGCAAGGTCACTAAGTATAAACATAACCCCATCCTAGCTACCAAGATGCAAACCAATAAACATATCATGCCATAACCAGATACAATCCATTAAGGGCCAGCCTTGGTGCCTTAGACCCTATTGATATAGTTACGACAACTCACCTCGCTAGTACTACTGAAATACTGTAAATCTCTGACTGCTGTCTCGTCGGGAATCCCAAACTATTGCACAATAAACACCAAATTAATACCCAAAATAAACTTCTTGACTAAATGTCCACACCATTCATTAAGTCCATTCCCTTTATTGGGCCAAGGCCCAAATACTCAGTGCTTGACTTGAAAGTCCACATAAAAGCCCATTATCAGCCCAATTTACCAAATTAGGCCCAACTTCCTAATTGGGTCTCACCCCATGATCCACTAACACTAACGGGCCTAAAATATCTTATTTACAAAGTCCAGCAACGACCCAATTCCATTTAGTCCATAAACAGCCCAACATCCGAAGCCTACTTGACAAAGGCCTAGTAGAGGACATATGCAGGGTGTACTCCTCTGGTTCGCGGGCCGTACTCGACCAGATGTTGACCACCATCAAGGTGGTTGGCCCAGTATGTTGGGCGTACTGGATTTATGTTGGCGTACTCAACGGTATGCCAAAACCTAATTAAGTGCTTAATGGCTTAAGCACTTAATCCCAAACTTCAGATCCAAATACCTGATATGCGTAGGATTCATAAAGTCATGAAATTTATCACTTTGGATCTCCATAAAGTTCTTAATGCTTGGTCTTAATCCATTAAGAACTTATTTCTTCATGCATGGGACACATACATCTAATGGGACCTCATTTTTATCACTCAAGGTCCCTCCAGAAGTCTAGAAGGACAACCATTTTTGTCCAAAACACAACATGAACCACCTTATGGCTTTTGGGACAAGAAATGCTTCTAATAAAGTAAAATGATAAGATCTATGCATATATGCATAAAGTTTGGAACTTTATACATTCTGGAGCTTCGTGAGCACAAGTTAACTTCAGATCTACAAGCTTGATCTTCTTCTCCAACACTTTGATGCAATACCTTCCTCTTAAAGCACTCAAGAACACACCAAATATGCTTAAACACACAAAGGAAAGGCTAGGGTTTGGGGAGGACAGATGTAATCCATGGAGGCTGAGGTAAGGGAGGTTTGATGCTCAACATGTTGCTTATATAGGCCCCAAAACCTAAATATTAGGGTTTTCACACTCCCATTAGTAAGCCTAACATACAAAAGTGTACAACTAATGTACTAAGGTGGGACTTAGTACGCTTTGCATACTATTGTGTATGCGCGCCGTACTCCCTCTTGGCCCAAGTTTGCAAACTTGGCCCTTAAACTTATCTTGGCTCTTCACTTCCAACCCCAAGGACTATAAATGACAAGGTAAAGATAGAAGAGAGTTCGGGAATACCTGCCAAATCTTGGGATGTTACAACATCTCCCTACATGCACCAACATGGTGGTAGTTACACTAATTGCATTTTGGTAAATTTCTAGCGTATTGTTTTGTTGGTGTTGGGGCAGTTGGGACAATAACAACATGAGTTGCCACTACTTGCTGTCTTTTGGGGTTTTACTCTGTTTTTTTTTCTCTTTCTCTTGTTACAAGACCTTTTTCTATTATTACTTTCCTTTAGTTGTTCATGAGTGGTTGTTATTGTTCCCTGACGGACTCCATGATCAATGGGTTGTTGCGCCAAATGTTTTGCGCTGTCGAATGTAGTAGTTTTGGAAGCTATTACGAACACTTGGATCTGGGGTGACAATCCCTATAGGAATCTTTCCACCATCTTTACTTCCAAGGTAACCATCCCGGGTCACAATATAGAGAGGTCACAGAATCTGGCCGTGTAGGTGGAGAGGTCAGATCCCATCATTTTAAGAGTCCACAACTCATTCTCCATTTTTCCACTTCACCACGTGGGCAATACTTTATTAACATCAAGATCTTCAGGTCTTCCCAGCTCATGGAATTTGCCACTGGGAGGGTTAATGTTTTGACATGGCTCTTCCACCAAGTAAGAGCTCTTTCAAAGAAGGTGCATGTTGCATACTTAACTTTACTTGTTTCTGTAAACGCACATATTTCGAAGATTGATTCAGTCTTTTCAAACCATTGCATGATTGCGGTTACACCTCCAATCCCGTTGTAGGTTTTAGTCTTTTCGTTAGTGAAATCTTCGTATGATCATTCCCTGGGGTGTCCGTGACTTTCCCCATGATTTGAGTGGTTGGTACCATTTCCCAATCCACTAGCGCCGCTTGCATTTATCTGCATTATTGGAGCGGCTATGGCAGCAGTTACCCCAACTTGGAACATAGCGGAGTCATATTGTGGAGGTGGCGGTGGTGGTGAAGTATTGTTGAAACATTTAGGATTCTTTCTTGGTGGCATTTTTCTGCCATAGAGTTAAAAAGTGAAAAGATGGTAAGTCTTCAATAATAGTTGTAAGTCGGTTGTTAACGAACTAATTTTATTAGTTTCTACATCCATTATGTCCCGACTCAAAATATGTTTTGTATTCAATTCAGACCCCCAAACCTGAATGGCGGAAACATTCAGGGGCGAAGGACATCATGTATAGTATCATAACAATTGAATAGTAAAGAAAGTAAACACAACCATCATATATGTAATTGAAAAAGTTACATCATATTAAGCGTTTACATGTTTCAACAGTCAACTACAAGTTTAGAGCACGTAACTATGAACTCACCTTGAATGTAATAACGGGGTTGATAACGAGATAGGAAACGGTGAACTTCAAGTTTAGAGCACGTAACAATAGCCGTATCCTAATATTTAAACACATAATAATGTGTGAATAAGATGTTAATAATAAGATGGTTTTGAAAATACTAGGTTCTTATATGAAACACACCAAAGCTTATAATCAAATTGAAGCAAAGTCTCCTAGAGTAGTTAGAGCTTGTAAATGAAAGGAATTGGGTTTGATATTTGAGAGAGAATAGGGAATGTTGATGTGTAAATGAAGTATGGTCTTTATATTGTTACTTAAATATGAAGTAAATATGAGGAGGTTGACTTGACGTTTACATTGATAAATGAAATTATCACATAGGGTAGTGGAATTAGGATAAGATAATAAGATATTTTAGGGAAGTGGAATTAGGGAAGTAAAAATATGTAGTTTTAAAGAAAGTGTACAATAGGGGAACGAGATTTGATAGACTCATCAGAAAACGAAATACTTTTGAAGGGTTCTATACCCAAGCATACATACATCACAACCTTATATTCCATATATATATATATATATATATATATATATATATATATATATATATATATATATATATATATATATATATATATATATATATATATATATATATATACTAGTCGTTTACCCGCGCAAAGCGGCGGTAACAAATAATTTCATATGATATTTTGATTATATTCGAAATATATTATATTTAAAGGAACACAAAATAAATACATATTGTTATCAATCGGTTTAACGACGAAGAATAGTTGTAACCCTCACAATAAATAAGGAAATGAACTTTTTGTGTGCATGGTATTTTGATAACCGATTAGTTTCTCTTTGACGGATATCAAAGAATATACTTTCAGATAGGTGTGACATTCATATCATGTTTGGGTTGACGGATCACGATTTGGCGAGTCAGAAAGTTCAACCCGGACACGACACATGTAACCATTTAATTATATGGGTCCGTTGCTCACTAAAATTATCAAATATTAAATTTATGACAATTAGTAAACCACAAGAGCATTTATGTTATTTTGTCTTAATTAAACACAAAAAGGTTTATTATAGCATCGTGGAAAGATATTAGATTTTCGGGGTTTTAGTTGATATTAGCATAACACAAAAAAATATTGTAAAACAATTTACAATTATTTAGAGAGGGTAATTGTTGATAGCAACATAACAACACCTTTTAACAACAAAAAAAAAAAAAAACTTTCAACCAAGTAAGCTATAAATCACCAGATAGTCTAAATGTTCTTAACACTTGATTTAGAGAACCATCTTCTCATTAAATACGGACATAGTTTGTAACATTTTAAATTAATAGGAACACTTGGTGAAAAGCGGTAACATTACATAACGTGAGGATTTGATAGATTGAAGCTGCAACCACTTAGTTAGGAAGTGAAGAACCACTGATATTTTGAATTGGAACATTTGATAAAGTGCAGCAATAGGGTCCTTCAATGAAACATTATCAATTTGAAACCACCATATAAAATACAATAACATAACACAAAAATATATAAAATATATTGTTGGAGTATATAAAATTAGAGTAGATGCTTATAACAAATAAACATACAAAAATATGTTAGTTATATTTTGGAATTAGCAGTAAAGGGAATGTCCTTTTTCAAAATAATTGATGACATCTTACGTTCAACCCATTAATGCATAGCTATTTCTTAAATAGATGTACCTTGGTATTGAATAGATGACTGTAGAAATTGTCCATGAGTCCACCAACAACACCAACAATATGATGAAGATCCCATTGAAGTTCATCAAGGGTAGACGGATTGCAATTTCTTGCATCATGTTTCTTAGCATGATTTTTAATGCAATCAAACCTCACCACCTTCATTGCATTTGTCTCGTACACATTGTGGTACTTCACATAGATTCTCTTTATACCACAAACCTACAAATGTTATCCAGTTTTGAACACGATAGAATGAAAATGGATGCAAAAAGGATCGAGAATTCTGAAAGCATAATTGACACGAACAGTTGATGCCCCCAAGGACTCAGGAGAGGAGATCTTGAATCTGGAACTTAAACGTTAGGTTACTTTTATGTGTTGCTTATGAAAAAAAACAAGCACGTAAATGGTAAAGAGGAAAATATCATTTTACCTGTATTAAGAATAAATCAGGGTTTGTAAATGTATTTCATTTGCCTCTGTTATTTAGCCAAAACACACACACACACACACACACACACAATATGCACAAATCAAATATGCTCAGATCAAACAAAAAGAGCAATGAGGATATAAGTGAGAGACACGATATGATCAAAATGTGTGCTGATGGGTATACTTTAATTGACTGTAATTAATGGAAAAGAAAATATAAACCCATGTTTATCAATCCATAGCCATATGTTTTTTTATTAAAACACCACAAAGGACCTTTTTGCCCCTATCTTGTTCATTTCTTCATCTTCCTCTTTACAAACGCTGCATTCAAATACCCACAAAGCTTTAAAAATTTACAAAATCCTCCCAAGAACAAATAAATCAAAATAAGAAATACAAAAGATAATGGGGAATTGGAACTTCAAGAAGTAATGCAAAACCAATAAAATCACAGTAAGTAATTAACCATATTAATCACAAAAGGAACAAAAAAAAAACAACTTCAACTTCATTTCGGTTTACAAAGTTATTTTCATAGTAAGAGCCAGAAGAATATGGAACAAAATCAAAGAAAGTAATCAACCTTCTTGTTAGGTGTTCGTTCGTCCACCCTTCATTTGCTGGATAAAAATCTAAGAATACCAACATAGCTATGCATCATCAATGTTCTTGGTATGTCACATCTTATTGCACTGATATTATGATCTACCTTATAAATACAAAAACAAAATGTAAAATGTAAAGAAATTGAAGATAATAAAAGATCAGAGAAAGAGAAAAACAGACCTTTAGCCATGCATTTTCACCCGACTTCATCTTGGGGGTCTGCTATTTCAATAGCTTCTCACTTTAACAACTGTAAACACACACATACACACACAGTTAAAGTCTTTCTTAGAGATTATCAAAGAGTGAGGGAAGAGCACATAGATTGGGAAATATATTACAGAAAAACAATTTAGTAGAAAATTTTCATAAAAGGTAGAAAATATCAAGTGTTCTTCTAGCGGAGTACTCACTGTTTCGACAATGACGAAGTCATTGGTAGATGCAATAGAGGTAAGATCATGATGGTGGTGTCATGAATTTTTCTTTTTTAGATTGACAAAGATGGAGGAAGAGAGAAGTTAGTGGTTTGTGGTAGTTAGAGACGGTGGTTTAGGTTTTGTTATACCTGATGATATGTTTGGGTTTTATGTTTTTGAAGATCGAAAGAGACACGAGAGGAAGTCGTGCAAAATAAGAGGTATTTGCAGAAATCGGAGGGATTAAAGGGGCCGGGTCAAAATCAGGCAAGAATTAAGAGTAAAATTGGGGAATTAAAGGGCTAGGTCAAAATTAGACGAGATATAAGGGTAAGTATGTTTTGGTTAGTTGTATTTTAAGCTTAAACATTTGAACGGTCTTAAAAAAATAATATTATTATATTCAATCTATTTTTAGAAATAATAAGATTTATAGTAAATATATATATCTTTATCTTTACTATATTATTAAGGATATTGTTCATTTCTTGAAATTAAGAGGTACAACAAATATTACCTCATGTACAATAATATTAAGCATTATACTATTATACTACACGGATTACCTTACCTAATCTCCTAAACAGCTGTCATCTAACCTATTCACATCGACACCACCAAATATGCAGTGAAGACTTTCACCTTTCCAACTTCATCCGATGCTTCGAGACCCTCTACTTTGGTGAATGCCCGCGTAGAGTGGAAAGAAACTCTGGAGGCGCACGTAGATCAGAAACCCCCGTTGTTTGAAAAAAAAAAAGGGAAAAATTAGGGCAAGATTTTTTAGATCTGTAACAGAGGTGGTGATGAAGATAGACTAATGCTACTCAAGGGTTTTAGTGGAGCTTTCAGGAAACCAAACCAACACCAGCATCGCATCGTCAAGAACAAATCCCTGGCATAATCTCCTGATTCCAGGATTTTAATGTGTCTTCCATCTATTTCGATGAATACTATGGGGTAATTTTCTATTAATACTCTTAAACCTTTGCTGATTTTTTTTGTAGGTACCTTTGTTTATAAAATGATTTTCAAATACCATCATTATTATTTGAATGTTATTCCTTTTCGCAAGGTATGTTCAATGGTTACCTATTTTGCATTTTCGGGGTTTGAAGACCTACTGTTGCTTGAGTGTCTTGATTAGGTTTGGTTCTTTATATAATTTCTTTTAATATGTGGTTCTCTCTCTATATATAACATCTTCCCCTACAGCCAATTCCGACATGTCCAACACCATCATCTGCCCCCCTCTGCATATATTTGCATCATCGAACCACCGGTGCACCACACTAAATCAACGCTTTGCACCATCCTTATACTCTCCTACAATTCTCTCTCTCTCTCTCTCTCTCTCTCTCTCTCTCTCTCTCTCTTTCTCTCTCCAAACCACCACATAAACACCATCACTCAGAAACTAATACCCTTCACCTCTGTGTGTTACTACTACTTATGAGAGAATTTAAAGTATTAACCCACCACACCTCTACTAGCCATGGCCATGTAAGAAGAAAACCATGTATCTATGAACACACATCACCATTGTACCTCTATTACCGTGAAGTTTAGGACTTTTGTATTGGCTGGACCATTTTGGATGGATATTGATTTCTTTCTTTGTATGTCCTGGCACATACACACACACACAAAACCATTTCTTTTTCTATCTAGAATTGTGAATATCCATAGAAGTGTTGAACAAATTCGTGATGTATTGATTTAATTTTGTTGTTTTGAACTGTAAGCATCATATTATCAGTAATCATAGTTAGCCCCCACATTGTCCCTTCTTCGCTTCTCCTTCACAGCCTCACTTACCTTTGAAGATTCTTATTTTTTGGAGCTTTGTTTAATGTTCTTTGCCTTTTCTCTTTTTCATTATGGTTTTTTATGTAATAGAATTGGTTTTTTAACTTTGTGTGTGTGTGTGAGATTACATGTGTATTCAAATTTAATCAATTTATTTAGTTTAAAAGAGAAAAAATAGACCCGGTAACACTAGAAAGAATCACATATAACAGGTGGACCAAACATGAAAGTTTAGATGAAATAGTTAAATCCCAATCCCAATCCCAATCCAATATTTAATATTTTCATGGTGGTGGTGATTTAACGATTTTGCCCCTATCTGAATAGTTTTTGTCAACTGCCAAGCCATTGGTTTTTTTTTTGGACATGCTTGATGTCTACAAGTATGTTTAGTTTCAAGTTCCAATGCATTTTTTGTAATGAAATAGTTAAATCCCAATCCCAATCCAATATTTAATATTTTCATGGTGGTGGTGATTTAACGATTTTGCCCCTATCTGAATAGTTTTTGTCAACTGTCAAGCCATTGGCAAAACATGTTGCAGCTCCTTTATTTGATAATGTTGAAATAAAAGATTTGAATGTCTTTTATGGGGATGATAGCTTTTATGTCCTCTTAGGCTTCATCAGCAAAATTCAATTCAACATCAGCTGAAACAAAGTGGAGAAGCTCCAACAAGACACTTCCTCTCCAAATCTCTACCCAAGGTCATTTTTTTTAATTCTTTATTTTCACTTAAATTAAAATCTTAATTAAACAAAATATTTACAGATTTATGAATGCTTTATATAACTTGCTCGATGGGAAGCTCCAACAAAGTCACTTCCTCTCCAGTACTCATGGATGATGGAAAGGGAGGTATACTTGTAAGAGGTTTGGAGGAGGAGATAGTGTCGACTTATTAAAAATCTGAACTTTTTCCCTAAAACATTAAGTTGGCAGAGAGATAGAGAAAGGCGGTTCACCGATGGGAGTGCCAGAAGAACCAAAGCATCAAATCTGAAGCATATGGTGATGCAGTGAGGTTCTACACTGGAGCCATGCCAATATTTAAGGTTATTTGATCAACTTTTCTTTCCTTTGTGTTTTGTCATATCAGATGCTTATAAATCCATTTAATTCATTTATCTTTTTGCTCTGTATGTTCATTCCCAATTTGGTTTAATTGAATGTTTATACTTCAAATATGTGCTTAACCTTGTTTGTTTTAGTTGTTCTATTGTCTATTCATTAATCACAGATATCATTACAATGTTGCTGATACAAGGCTTCGTCAGCATGTAAAAAATTGAATCTTTTTCAGGTCATGGACATGCTTGGACCTAGTCTTTGGGATGCTTGGAACAAGCCGCATGAAATAGATTGTTAGTATGAAACACAGAGTAGATTAGATGAATGCAAATTTATTTATTGTAAGAAATAGAATTGTATGACATTAAATTTTAAGCAATGGATTGTATTTTTTATACGGTATTTTATTTCTATTATGAGATAGTAAAAGAAAATTTAATGATACGCATTGCGTGTCATTTGATCAACCTAACAGCTATGCGGAAGCTATGGCAGGCCCCGAGTCTGCTAAATGGAAAGAGGCAATGGATAGAGAGATACAATCCATGTATGACAATCAGGTATGGGACTTGGTTGACAATGTGTCAAGTCGTAAGACGGTTGGGTGCAAATGGATCTTCAAGAAGAAGACCGACATGGATGGTAATGTACACACTTATAAGGCACAACTGGTTGTAAAGGGCTTTTCTCAAACTCCAGGAGATGATTATGATGAGACATTTTCACCAGTAGCCAAGATTAATTCTATTAGGGTATTGTTAGCCATAACTGCATTTCATGACTACGAAATATGGCAAATGGATGTCAAAACTGCTTTCCTTAATGGAAAGTTGGTTGAGGATGTTTACATGAATCAACCAGAGGGTTTTGTCAGCACAGAGTACCCTAATAGAGTGTGTAAGCTTGAGAAATCCATTTATGGATTAAAGCAAGCACCTCACAGATGGAATCTTTGCTTTGATGAGAAGGTCAAAGAGTTTGGCTTTAAGCATATTAGTTTCATTCATTTAGTTACAGAAACAAAATTATACCCTTTATATCAAAAAAAAAAATTAATGTGTTGACCTATGTTTGTCAAGAGAATGCAATAAAAGTCGTTTTAATGCATGATGACAAAGCTAGTGGAATGGACCAAAACCAAGATAAAGAAGTTTTTTATTGTTACACTTCAATTTGCATGAACAAACACGTATATGTTGTTCCAAGGTTTTCAGTAACTCTTTTATACATATTATTATAATCTTCGATTAAATTTTCTAATTTATATTATTGAATTTGTTTATATCAATGATTTTAGTTTCAAAATCACCATTATAGTACAAGACTTTACCGGTGTGGTGTCACTTATGTAATTTGATCGTGACGCAAAGAAACTTTTGGATAAAAACACACAAGAGTTGCTTCTCAAGTTTAATGAGGTTATCGATATTAACTTCATTTACATAAAACTAATTTTTACTTTTTGTCTGTCTATTTTTATAACCGTAAATTTTTTCATTTTTAGGAGGGTAATATGAAGATTTATCTGTTTGCTTTGAAATTACTTTTGGATAAAAAGTTGGCGTTTAAATTCAAATTTCTCATTATAATTTGAAGAACAATGTTGATGGTTATGCAATCTCAAACTTCAATGTTGATTGTAAAATCACATTTGAATTGGAAAAAGAAAATTAACATCGAACATATAACATTATTTTACGAAACATACTACAAGCACTACACTTATTATATTCGGTTGTTATATTTTAGTTGATCAACTAATATATTTCTATGTACTACAAATATAGGCGTTGTAATCCGATTTGTTTAACGTTTTATTGGTGAAATTCGGATGTCAAAACACATTAAATTTTAAGGTTTTAAATATAATATAAATAAATTTAATATTTTAAATACTTTAAAATATTATTAACTTTTATATTGACATATGAATTTATTGTCTATATTTAGGATACATTTTCGTTTACTGGTGATAACGTCATACTCGCTTCGAATCTTTGATAAAAGTATTGCAATAAGTCCACCAACTAAGTTGACATCCTTTAAAAAAGTGTCTAAACATGAATAATTAAAACACAACTTGGAAGATGTTTATGATGTTGATAATCTGGAAACAATGTCCTCAACCAAACGATCATTAACATCAATTACAAATCGTACTTCTGGAGAAAGCAAGCCAAAACTGTTAATTCCAAACAAAGAGAAATAATATACGATTTTCATGATTTTATATGAGTAGTTGGGTGATTTGAGTACGGTTGATTTCTTATTATGTTTACATACTATTTGGTTTTGGGTTTGGTTTTTGATTACTTTGTTTCATATTATTCGTTTTTTGGGTTAGAATTTTGATCATTTAAATACATTTTAGGTTTTACGAAATGTTAAATTATTCATCTATTTTTCTTTTGGGTTTAAACTCATGAATTTAGAATTTTAATCATATTTTACTCTATTATTTTGTTTGAATGTGAATTTGTCAGCATTATTATAATGTTATTCATTACAACTTCAATATAAATATTAACAAACTACAACTTTTTGTGAAATTATAAAGTTTTATAAATCTTCTAACCATTCTAAAACAATTATTTATAGTTCCCTGTGAATTTATTGATAAATTTATTAGTAAACATCTACCACTAAAATATTATTATACTTTAGATATTAATGATATCCATAATTTTACAGATTCAAATAATAAAACCATTATATTGATGCTTGAGAGAGGTGAAGACCAAGATGTTTACATTTTGTGGAAAAGGAACTTCCTTATCGACGGTTTCCGAACCAGCTTTCGTGCACCGACTAATCCCCATTGTGAACATGAGGCTATGCATCATATACTGGAGTCACTGCATGCGAACCTCCATGGCCACAGAGGTTGAGTAGTGTCAGGATATGAATATGGGTCAATTGGTTATCCATCATATCTTCCACATGTCTTACTAAGTCACCACAACCCAAGTGTAAGACATTTACATTTACAAAATAGAAGATTGAATTATATGTCTAAAAGAGAAAGTTTGTTTCATCATCTAAAGCAATAAATATTTTGATTGTGTTTTACTTATACCTTTTCCACCCTTAGATCAAATTGTTTATGTCATCTTGACCAATGTTTGGTCAAACACGTTGTCCATCAATGTTTCCGCTCAAACCTTCACCAATTTATGTTATCCCTAAAATAAAATTCAAATCCTCCCTAAATTTAAAGTCATAAATTATGCATTGGCCATCATATATGTTTTCAAATCAACATGATATACCTTATTAATTATTTTATTTCTTTCTTAGTGTACATCGATGGTACCAAAATTAATCAAGGGCAAATAGTAACCTTGTATTTAATTCATATTAATATAGTAAATACTTCCAATTTTGAAGATAATAATTGGTCCCATACATGTTAAATAACAATTGCTCGATTCCCAACTATCTAACTCAATAACTTTATGTAATTATTCATAACCTTACCTATTTCTATAACGTTTTTTATTAGATTTACTATAATTAAGTTTAAATTGCAGAGATTTTATTTGAAAGTGATGAGCATTAGTTGATGTTTTTATTGAAGCTTGAGATTGATGCAAAACTCAAAATCCATTAGTGGTAATATCCTACATACTTAATAATTGATTATTTCGACAAAGTACTTTCCATTAACTTTGATAACAAATTTTTAGAATTAAGCATATTTTTATGATTATAAATTTGTTTTCTCTACTCACTTATACTTATCATCCTAAAGATGAGAAATTATTAGTCATGTCTATATTGAAAAGTGTCAAAAAAGATCTTATTGGTCATACCTTTCTGACATGATCTTCAAATGTTATTTTTATTCGTTTTTGTGTTTTTGATTTGTTTCTTCAAGAAACTTGGTTTTCTATTAATTTCAATAACAAATATGTTGAATTAAGCATACTTTTATGATTATAGATTTTTCCATTTTCTATTGTTAAATCAAGTGTAGATGAATTGGAACAATTGTGAAATTTCATATTCTATAATGTAATTTATGAACTAATTAATCAAATAATAGTACATATCCAAGTGGTTGGGTACCTCCAAGACAATAAGCAAACATGTAAATTCTATGCAATTTCACAATATTGTAAAATTTTATTGGGTTTAAATGAATAATTACTTCTTTCACTTGATTTAGATCCTTGATTACTCATATAAGGTTGTAATAAAATAAAATTCTGATACATTGAAAAAATTATTCAGTAAAACCTTAAAATTTTTTAATTTGTTGGAAATTTGGTTATATGCCAAGTTAGGCTTCTTTTTGTGTTGTCATGTTTGTTGATTTGGCTATGTAGGGTTCATTTGACATTTCATTTGCCTACAAGAATGTTAATGTTCACATCCAAGTGGAAACACTCACAACTGGTAAGCATTCTAAAAGATTTTTTTCACTTACATTAATCAAAATTGTTATTTTAAGTGGTTCGTTCTCATGGATGTCACACCAATTGTCACTATATAGACCTTTTAGCAGTCTAAAGAAGAATCTTAACGGATTTATGAAGAATTTTGTTGCGTTTTCAATAAATTATCACTCTGTCAACATTCTTCTCTATAGTTATTTTTCTTATTTTCGATATAGATGTGTGTCATAACAGTAAGGTAGAAAGAGGTGTTAGTGACCATTTGTAACACCCAAAGTCTAGAAGGCCAAGAAAGGAAAGAAAACCCTAGTTTAAAAAGGGCGACTCGGCGAAGTCCAAGGAGGAACTCGGCGAGTCCGAGCGGGATCCGGGTCGAGGAGTAAGTGACCGACTTGGCGAGTCTACCAAGGGGACTCGGCGAGTCTGGTCTGTGCGAGGAAAACCCTAAATTCGGGACTTGGAGCCTATTTAAGCGCCTCATTCTCCTCCTTAGGGTTCCTTTACTGCCTCTCTAACCCATAGCACCAAACCCTAGCCGCCATATCCATTGTTTGAGCCATTTGTTGCCTTGAAGGGTGCATTAAAGCTTGGAGAAGGAAGAAGGAACTTGGAGGTGCAAGAAAGGACTATAGATCTGGGATTGTGAGAATATTTCTAAGCATTTGGAGGTAATAAACTAGTTCTTGGACTCTTTTGCACCTAGATCTATGTGTGGTTGTTGGGGCTTTTTAGCCATAATGATATCCATTTGAGTTAGAAGCCAGATCTGAAGTTGCTACTTCGGATCTAAGCATATTATGGTCTTGAGAAGCATAAAGTATCTGCCCTTGAGTTGATTATGGAGTCTCTTCGCCTTAAACCCTAGTTTATGGTGTATTTTGGCTAGATCTCTTTCTCTACACGTAAAGTTTGCAACTTTACGTGAGGAATAGGCTTGGGAAGGGTAGATCTATAGTTTGGAGTCCATGCATGACTCAAAAGTCCTTTGCATGTAAGGAGATCTGAATGGACTCGACGAGTCCTTTGAGTGGACTCGGCGAGTAGCATAAAGAGTAGGAGCAACTCGACGAGTGGGATGAATAGCTCGTCGAGTCAGATGAAGATTGCCTTGTACTCGGCGAGTATGTTCTTGGACTCGGCAAGTCAGGTCGTGAAACCCCAAACCCTTCAAGTTGAGACTCGAATCAGTGAGTCGAGTGGAGACTCGGTGAGTTGGACAGGTCAGGACTCAAAAATCGGTAGACTCGGCGAGTCATGGACTGACTCGGCGAGTCGAGACGCGAAAGGAGGGACTTTGAATATATGAACTCGGTGAGTCAGTAAGTTGACTCGGCGAGTAGGGTTGACCTGGGAGGTTGACCTTGACCAGGACTTTGACTTTGACCAGCGTTGACTTGGTTGTCTCTCGGGGGTCAGTTAGACTCAGTGTTGCATTGATATTGGTAGTTCGGGGAGCAAGGGGAGCAGGAGTTCAGAAAGTTGTCGGGCAGCAGCTAGTGAGATCATCAGCAAGTTCAGCCAATGCAGGTGAGTTTCCCTTTGTGTGAATGGGTCTAAGGCCACAATGTCAGCCCATGTAGTTATGAGTAGAAGGCTCGAGGGTTAGTTCTAGGCATAGTATGCTAGTATGATATTCAGGATGAGGTCTATTAATAGCGGGCGGGTGCCTAAGGATTTGTTTATATGATAGTTTATACTTGTTGTCTGTGTGATACTTGTATGTGCCTGGTAGGGAGGTGAGTGTGGGCGAGGTCCCGTATCTCACCAATAGCAGAGTGTGGATGGGGTTCCACATCTCATTAGTAGCAGAACATGGGCGAGGCACAAATTAAGGAAGGAGTGAGAGTGGGCTGGGCCCGTATCTCACTACCAGTAGGAGCGTGGACGGGGTTCCATGATTCATCAGTAGCAGGACAAGGGCGAGGCCCAGGATAGGCGAGGCCTTAGGACAAGATCAGTCGTATGAGTTTAGCTTATGTGTTGGGATATGTTTATGTGTTATTATTTGTTGGCGGGCGAGGCCCTGTGACAGGCGAGGCCTAAGTGAAACAGATCTGTATCCGAGCGGGGCTCGAAGCCAGGCGGGGCCTGGAGCGGCGGGGCCGTTATAGCGGGCGAGGCCCGAGGCAGGGGCGAGGCCAAAGATAGCGTGCGTGGCCCAGTATGTGCAGTATGTGATTATGCATGGTATGTGGTAGGGTGGGGAACTCACTAAGCTTCGTGCTTACGGTTTTCAGTTTTGGTTTCAAGTACTTCCAGTAGCGGAGGGAAGAGCTCGGGGTGATCGCATGGCACACACCATTGATTAGACAGCCTGGGAATGTTTTACTCTGATAACGAACATGTGTTTTGTAAATTAATACTCTGTTTATGTTTTGGATTGATGATTTTGCTTTAAGTAATGTTTTATTAAAAGAAATTTTTGGTCTTGAATTTTGGGTCGTTAAACCATTAAAGATGAAAAGGTAATATATAATTTAAGAATAATATATAAAGTGTAAAATTGTAGATTTATGATATTTATTTAAATAAAAAATATGTTGTTTGATTGTTAGGTTACATATATGTTTTTTTATATATAATTTGATTTTGATAAGTTTGATCTAAATTTGATAATTGAAGCATGTAGGAAAGATGTGTGCTAACAATTTTGAATTTGTATTGCCCTATATAAACCAACCGTAGCCTCACAGATCATTCCCTCATATCTTAGTAGGTCTTAACATTTCCAAAAATTTAGCTACAAGAAGTCATGGATGCACTTCTTGAATCAATCCTCTAAACCGAATTTCATTTGTTAGTTGGATGTAGTAATCAAAATGCAAGATTTGTGAAAGTTCATTATTATTTATTAGTGTTAACATTTAGCAAATTATGAAACTAATATCATAGTTTTGTTCATAACATGTTTTTTTTATAATAATTTATTTGATCAGAAAATATGTATATGTTATTGGGTGTAGCCTAAAAAATCATATTTTAATTTTTATAAGGAAAAAATACTTTGAAATCGACCATCTTACAATGTCTAAATTTGATGTTTATGGTTATGACAATTCACTTTATTTGTAATGTTTATCGAATTTTTTTGTAGAATTTAATGTTGTCGGTACATGTAACAACTTGTTGTTTTTGGTTTTACAGGGACAATATGAAAAGAGTCATATGAGCCTCTATAGGGGTTGATATGTTAAAATTACTGTATTAAAAAACCAAATTGTTTTAATATAAATATTAAATATTTGTAATCTAATAAATTTGGTTCAAAAACTATAAAAATAAATCTAACTAACATTTTTTTTGTTAAATTTCAACTAAGAAAAAACCACCTATTAATGTAATATGTATTTAATTTATGTTTCAGCGTTAAACGCAGGTCATAATCTAGTATCCATAAAAATAGAATTTTTTATAAGAACTAATATAAAAAAGTAGAGTTGCTTTTTTTATGGACCGGATCAATAAAATTTTGAAATATTTTGATTCATTTATCTTTGATTTTATATATAATGGATTTAGCTAGAATAATACACGATTTTTTTTTATAGTATTTTTGGGATTGGGTCTTATATTAAGGAATTTGGGAGTAGCATTATTTCTCAATCCTATTTATTTTCATTGGGATTGTTTTTGTTTGCATCTATATTCTATCAAACTCCCATTTTGTAATTGTTGCACAACTCTTTATTTACGTAGCCATAAATGTTTTAATAATTTTTGTTGTGATGTTCATAAACGGTTCATAATATTCCAAAGATTTCCATCTTTGGACTGTTGGAGATTGAATAACTTCGGTGGGATGTACAAATCTTTTTGTTTCACTAATTACTATTACTTCAAATATTTTATGGTATTATATGGATTACAAAAGCAAACCAGATTGTAGAACAAGATTTGATAAGTAATAGTCAACGTTTGGATTCATTTATCAACAATTAAAATTCCTTTGTTTGAATTCATTTAATTATTTTAATTGTATTAATCAGCATAATTATTGTAGCTCGTCAATAATAACTCTTTAGAACCAAAAAAAAAAAAAAAAAACATTATTACATGCTATCACGTGCATTTCATTTTTTCTATTTTTGTATATAAAATACAAATTATTTTTTATTAGTAGTTTGATCTCTTCTCTTCTCGATATATTCCTTTATTCCATTACTCGTTATAATATAGTCAATCCAATTGGTTAAATTGTTGTTTATATTGAAATGAATCAAGACTTATAAGCTCGAAAATATATATTTGAATGTGTATCTATTTTCTTATAAATGAGAATGTGATATATGATATAAAAAAAATAGTATTATTAAAATATATAAAAAGAAGGCCATCAACTTTATATTTGGAGGAAAGTGGAAGTGAAAGAGGCTGTTAAGATTAATGTGGAATTTTTGTTGATTTTGAGAAATTTTAAAGATGACACCTTCACAAGATTTTGGCATTTTTTTGTTTTGAAGGGTCTGTTTCATTGACCCAAATTCTTGTT
The DNA here is from genome assembly GCF_052625555.1 of Lactuca saligna. Taxonomy (NCBI): domain Eukaryota; kingdom Viridiplantae; phylum Streptophyta; class Magnoliopsida; order Asterales; family Asteraceae; genus Lactuca; species Lactuca saligna. The sequence continues at coordinate 261,849,629 of NC_136421.1, read as the reverse complement.
CCTGTACCCCCCCACACACACTTTTCTCGTATACACAATTTGCATATTTGTTTCTGTCGACATGAAAATACCTAACAAAATACGTGCATAAAAAGGCTTTTTTTTTGTATTTGTATTTGTAAAGTTAGCTTTCTCTTTTAAAAATGTTATAGAAATAAGTTAGTTTGGTATTATGTTATAGAAATATGTTGGTTTTGGTTGACCCATTATTTTTACAATTTCTCATGGGTTTATTCCAATCAATAAATATGTATATATTTATTTCTAATTCCTACATATTACAACTATACTCTTTCAGTTTTAATCTCATTTTTTGTAATGATTGATTTCATTTCTATAACTTTTTAGATGTTACATCTTAAATTATTGAATAATTAAGTTTTTCTTTTTATTATATCTTACATATAATTACAAGTCATGTATTATTTTTAACAAGTTATATCATTCAGCAGATCTTACAAATATTTTCAAATTAATACCAAAATTGAATCTATAATAATATCACGAAATTACAAGATTAAATAAAACGATATTATAGTATGAATTAAGCGTTAAATTCAAAATAAATTAAATACCATATTATAACTTTTATAAGGGCAGTTTTTAGTTATCATTTAGTCATAAATGTTAGAAAAACTTTAGACTGAAATGTCTAATATGTAGCATGAAATGCCCAAAATAATGTATTGTCTCAAATGGATGATTTTGTAGTTTAAATATTCGTAATTGAATGAGTTGTCAAATCAATCCACTTTTTCATATTATAATTTCCGTTTCTTATAGTGTTTTTTTTTATCTCTTCTAGCTAGATAAATCTCCTCCAATATTATATGTTCTATCTTTATTTTTTTTTTCTTTTGATCTTTCATTCATATATATATATATATATATATATATATATATATATATATATATATATATATATATATATATATATATATATATATATATATATATATATATATCAGTCATAAATTTAATAAGAAATATCATATGTAAGATATTTAGTGGTCTCTTGTTTTATCTTATTATGTCTTCTGTAGTTAGATTTTGATATATTTATTATTATCACCCTATATGACTCGTATATGATTAGCTTATATTAGGGGTATATGATTAGTTTATATTAGGGCTGGTAATAGGATAATGATATCATAAAAGTATCATTCAAGTGTTTACTATTTCAAACATTGTACTCAATGTTTCCTACTTCAAACATTGTTAGGCATAAAATACAATACAATAGGAAGAATTTAAAGATATATATTATGCACGTATTAGAGTTGAAATTTTTTTGAGATACTTTTATCTATGCGTATTATCAATGAATATTGTATGTACGTGCACATTTATCTATACCTACACATATATTATATTTCAAATATATGTGGTTATATATTTTCCATATAATAATAATAATAATAATAATAATAATAATTGATGACATGCCCTAGCATGCACCAAGAAGCCGCGCCCGGCTGCACCAGAGAATGCCCCAAGGCATGACGCGTCCGGCAGGCTAAACCCAACGGAACTTGGCTCCCGCCAACGCTCTTAAGAGCAGTGCACTCGCGGAGGAAGGCTCGGCCCTGCCAAGGGCGCCTTCTACTCTAGGACAAATATAACGATCTTAAGCAAAAAGGAAAATGCTCAGAGCATTACCATCTGAACCAACCATTGGCTATGACAGATTAAGGAGCACAATTCACCAATCAGTGTCCCCGATCTTGTCGGGTCTGTCGCCCTTGTCCCATACGAACTAACAGAAGAGTCTAGTATAAAAGGCTAGTCCAAGTGCCTTGGGAAGTAAGGGATCCTTTCTCGGTTTACTCATAATACAACTCCAAGTGTTTCCACTGGCTTGACCGTCAAAAAGTTTTCCTGAGAGCCCCCTCCCGGAGAACGGCCGACGTCCTTTCTTGTTGTGACCTCCCAGGTCCGTCGGAATCATCAAAGAAAAAGCATATAGCCGGAAGAGAACCAGGTCACATCATTTGGCACCATCCGTAGTGTGATGACAAGCAAATCAAAAGCACATTCTTCATCGGTGGATGATGGCGTCCGACAACACTGGGAGAACTAGTGGAACGCCAACCAGCTCCATCGGGACAACACCAGGAGAACCAGTGGAACACCACCCAGATTCCCACAATAATCGTCGGCAAAACGTCACAAGACGGCAGCTCGACGATGACTATTGCACCAACAATCGAGCCACAGCAACCGGTTCACGGAGGACAAACTTCTTCCTATTGGATTAGTGTCTAAGCTCGTAACTATATTTGGTATGTACTTGACCCGATTGTGCATGGTCCTTTTGGGTTACCTTCACTAAAGCAACTTGATAGGATGATTTATGAAGAGAGGGGTTATTATGGTTTATTAATATATTATATGAATTATATATTAAAAGAAAAATCATATAGTTTAATTAATATTAGACAATAATTAATTAAGAATTAATTATGTGGCTAAAAGACATTAATTAAATAAAGGGGACTAGAGCTGTCAATTGTGTGATAGTTGAATATTGGGCTGAGAATCCATTAGGATTTGGGGCATGGACGAAATTAAGAGGAGTCCATCTAATACAAAGCAACTTGTATCCTCCTCCAAAACATAGTAAAAACCAAAAATAAGGGGTATGAACTCACTTTGGTTGATGGATTCGATTTTGAAGAAGTTTGAAGGAGTTTTCGGTTTTAGCTAGCCTTTTCAAGAGGTTTTCGAAGCTTGATGGCCCTAGGGAGTTAGAACACAAAATAGGGTTATGTGAGAGATGATTTATTTAGTGAATCATGGAAGAAAATCATTTGAGTGTGATGATACTTACCTAGTGGTGATCTTGGATGAAGAACTCTTTAAACACACACACACACACAAACCATGATTTTTTATGAGAAAAGGTAAGGATTGTCTTGTGCTCTTGAGTGGAATGTGAGAGGATTCTTAATGAGTTTGAAGTGGGAAAAATAAGAGTGATGGTGGTGCTTTGCTCCTTGGCCGAGAATAAGAAGGGAAGGGAGGGAGTGAGAAGACCTTGCCTAGAAACAAGAGATTTCATTGTTGTATGGTCTGTATTCTGTATGGATATTCACCATGAAAAGCTTAGGTGTCTCCATGATATTATCCCATCTTTTCCCTTTTTTGTATAGGGCCGAGAATGAAAGGGAAAGAAAGAAAGAGTGTTTTGGGCTTGTTCTTGCTTTGGCCCATTAGAGAGTTTTGATCCATGTGGGCCCACATAGGTGTTTGCAGCCTAACATGACAAAAAGAATGGGTTTTCGGCCCATTAAGGTTCTAGGAAGTTGCTTACGGCCTAATAAGGCCCATGAAAGCAAGGTGAGACATTTTAGGTCCAATAAGGCTCATAAAAAGTCTTATGGCCCAAAATGTTATAGTTTAATGAATGTAGGTCCTAGGGCCCAAAAGAGGATTTTTAGCCCAAAATAATCAAGTTGTGGGTTTATTGGCCCAACAGGCCCATTAAAAGGATCTTGGTTCAATCTGAGTTTGAACCAGAACATTAGGGTTACAATTCCACAGTTGAGTGTATGAAATGTATTGAATTAGGTTTAGGGCTAGACATGTAAGTTTTGATTCGAATAGTTGTTTTTGAATTGAATAACATGAATAGCTTCAAGATTCATCAAGAGTTGATCATACACAGATAGAATTTCCTAGCCAAAAATGCTAGTTGTGACACTTGATGACGTACCCTAGCGTGCACGAAGAAGTCGCGCCCGGCCACGCCAGAGAATGCCCCAAGGCATGACACGCTAGGCAGGCAAATCCCGACGAAACTTAGCACCTATCAACGCTCCTAATAGTAGGGCGCTCGCGAAGGAAGGCTCAGTCCGGCCAAGGGCGCCTTCCACTCCATGACATGTAACATTCCGAATTTCAGAAGTATAATTTAAGGGTTTAAAGTGTAATTTCGAAGAAGGGACTCGACGAGTAGGTACGCTTACTCACCGTGTCGGAGGGAGTTTGGGTCGCGAATTAAGCGACCAACTCGCCGAGTCAGAAGTTGGACTCGACGAGTTGGTGCTGGAATGAGAAAAAACCTAATCTTAGGGTTTACACCCTATTTAAAGGACTTTATGTCCTTCTCCGAGCCTCTTATTCCCCCAGAGAGTTCCAGAAAAACCCTAATTCCGTGTGAGGCTTCATTGTTGATGAGATTGGAGCTTGGAAGAGGAATTTGGTGGAAGGAGCTTGAGGAATTAGAAGCTAGCATCAAGGGGCTTGTATAGATATGGGATCTACATCAGTTTTGGCACATCTCAGAGGTAAGGAGCCATTGTCTTAAGCTATTTCCTTTTTGGTTCATCCTTGGTGGTTGTTTTGGGAATTCCTTAGCTTGTTTGAGATCTATTTAGGGTTTGTAGTTTAGATATGAGGTTGCTACTCCAGATCTAGGCTTGTGATGGTCCATAATGTCATAAAGTTTCTGTATAAGAGTTGTTGGTGAAGCCCCTTAGTCCTTAAACCTAGCCATAGTGTGTTTTGAGCCTATATCTCCTTGGTCTCATATAAAGTTTGCAACTTTATGTGAGGATTGGGTTGTAGAAGAGTGGATCTACGGTTTGGAGCCCCTGCATGGCTCGAAAAGCCTCTGAATGGATTGAGAACTGGAGGGACTCGACGAGTCACATGGGTGTACTCGATGAGTTGTATGAACATAAGCATGCACTCGGCTAGTTGGAAGAAGAACTCGACGAGTCTGTTGAAGATTGCCTTGGACTCGGCGAGTCTGGTCGCCGAACCCAACCTCTTTTGGTTAAAGCCTTGGATTAAGTGAGTCGTTTGGTGACTCAGTGAGTCGGACAGGATGGGACTCAGAGATCGTTGGACTCGACGAGTCTTGGGGCGACTCGGCGAGTTAAGTTGTGTAATGAGAGTTTTTCTGGGAATGGGAACTCAGCGAGTCGACGGGGTGACTCGGCGAGTGGAGTCAACCAGGAAGGTTGACTTTGACTGAGGACTTTGACTTTAACCAAGAGTTGATCAGTTTGACTCCCAAGGGTATTTTGGTAATTTTGGTATTTATGGAATTGGTTCTTTGGTAGTGTTTTGAGGTGAAGTTCGTGTCGGTGGTCGAAGCACCTTGGTCTTATCTCTTCAGTCGGAAATTGCAGGTGACTTATCCTCACTATACTAAGAGGTCTAAGGCACCAAGGTCGGTCCATTGGATATGTTATCCTAGTAGTGTTGGATGTCGAGTATGAGTTAGTATTGCATGCTAGTGGTGATGACAGTTAGGTAGATTTGTAGGACTACCTATGATGTTATATGATTATTGCATGCTCAGTAGTTATGTTATATGTTATATGTTATGTGGGGTGGGTTGAGGTTGTACTGCTCCATGTGGTGGCCAACAAACCCTAGAGTATTCCAGACATGAGCTGAGGGACATGTTAGGCATTCCAAACTCATGCTGAGGAGTCGTGAGCATTCTAGATACGAGCTGAGGGCCCGGTAGGAATTCCAGACTCGTACTGAGGGCTCGATGGCAATCCAGATGTGAGCTGAGGGCTCAGTAGGCATTCCAGACTGTGGATTGTAAGTGTATCGGTATTTTGAGGGTAACTCACTAAGCTTTCGGGCTTACAGTTTCAGTTTATTGTTTCAGGTACATCAGGGGATCGCGGCAAGGCAAAGGCGTTTTTGTACAGCTCCTCCTTTTATGTTTATGTTTCTGGAAAAAAACTCTAATAATTAATATTTTGAAAACGAAGTTGTAATGTTTTGATGAACTTGACATGTTTAAAAAAGTTTAAATTGGTTTGAAATTTTGGATGTTACATGACAAATGTAACGATCTCAGGCGACAAGGCAGATGTTCAGAGCATTACCACCTGAGCCAATCATTGGCTCTGACAGATTAAGGAGCACGATCCACCAATCAGCATCCCCGATCTTGTCGGGTCTAACTCCCTTGTCCGCTACGGATTACCAGAAGGGTCTGGTATAAAAGGCTACTCCAAGTGCCTTGGGAAGTAAGAATCTTCTCTCAGTTTACTCACAATACAACTCCAAGTCTTTCCACTGACTTGACCATCAGAACGTTTTCCCGGGAGCCCCCTCCCGGAGAACGACTGAAGGCCCTTTCTTGATGTAACCTTGCAGGTCTGCCGAAATCATCAAAGTCAAAGCATATAGCCTGAGGAGAACTAGGTCACATCAATAATAATAATAATAATAATAGTAATAATAATAATAATTTTTACTTTGTTTACCTACATGTATTAATATCATGTGTTGAAAAAACTCAATGAACTATCTATATATACATTTATTTTATTTATATGTGTAGGTCTACACATAAAAGACAACTGAAAAATGTATGGGTAAGTTTGAATTACGTCGATCATGAATTTTAGAGAAAAAAATTCCCTTAAATAAAATGTCATTATAAAATATTACCTACAAATATTAAACGTTGTATGTGACTAAAAATGATCATTAACGACTACTCACATGTAAGAAAAATATGTGTGAGTATTTACTTATATATAACATGTGTATGTAATTTATGTGTAGGTAAAGACCCCAATTTTTTTGTAGTGCATCTGTTTTTGTCCTATTTTTTCATGTTGATTATTGGTTTAAAGTCTGATTGAAAGATTCAAGCAGATAACTTGAAACTTTATGTTCATTAAGGTTGAGAGGTGTACAAATTGATTTCATAATGAGATCGCCGTCATCCTAAAGAACCTCGCAAATATGGACTATGTGACCAACCCTGTTATAGTAAAAGAAATTGTCTAAATTCTCAACTAAGATTCAATGCGATGAGCTTTGTAACATTTTTAATTAATGTTGTAAGTTGGTGTTTTCTTTGTATTAATGTAAGTTTGCACTTATTGTTGTTTTTAATTGCTTTTGTAATTTCGTAAAATTGTAATACATTTTTAACATCCATAAAATTCATGAAAAAATTAAACTTTTTCAAACCAACCCAAAATCATAATTGTTTACAATGTAGCTTATAAAACATGTTTAATATCATAGTTTTTCCCAAAAAATCACAAAAAACAACACGAGAAGGTGCACGATCATATCTTTGCCTTCCCACGATCATCTAAGGTACCTAAAACATAGCCCAAACCATAAGCCCAAAGCTTCATGAGTTCCCCCAAAGTACCAACACAAAAAATAACACATATACAACAACAACATACTACGGATCCCATCAACCATTAGGTTGGAAAACCCCAAGCCCCTCAACCATCGAGTTGGAATGCCAACATACTATGGGTCCAATCAACCATCGAGTAGGAATACCCCAGGCCCCTCAACCATCGGGTTGGAATGCCAACATACTATAGGTCCAATCATCCTCATGATGGAATACCCTAGGCCCTCAACCATTGGGTTGGAATGCTCCGGCCGGTTAGCTTACGCACAAAGCAGTGAAGCCTCAGCCACCGACTAAACATGTGCACATATAACAGATAAGCATACAATTAACCAGCCAGTAAACAGACAGATAGATCTTACAGATCACTAAACATAACATCATCCTATCTACCAGGATATAGATCTAACTGATCACTACAACATAACAACATCTTATCTACCAAGATATCGATCTAACAGATCACAACAACACAATAGTATACATCATAGGATATCAATCTAATAGGCCGACATTGGTGCCTTCGACCCGCAAGTACAGTGAGGAAAACTCACCTCGCAAACTAAATAGAACTGATGAGGCCCGACTCTGAATCTCATATCTCTAAAGGATACCTAATTCCACCAAATGACCAATTTCCATAAGAACTCCGAAATACCCTCAAGGTCAAACTTAGTCAAACTTGGTCAAAGTTAAAGTCAAATGGTCGAAACCAATAAACTCACTGAGTCAACCCATCCGAGTTAACTCAACATGCGTTGACCTATGCGAGTACCCGGGGGGTACTCCTAAGGTACACTCAGCGTACGCGAAGCTGCACAGAAGACCAAACTTCAGATCACATTTTACACGTCCATAAAGTGCTTAATGGATTCATCACTAAAGCCCAAACTTCAGATCTAAGGTCCACATGCATACTAGGGTCATAAAGTTTCCAACTTTATGACTTTACACATCCATAAAGTCCATAATACAAGGTCTTAATCCATTAAGACCTTCTAAAAGATGCATGGAGAAAACTAGCTAAAGGGGCCTCATTTTTATGGCTAATGACCCCTCCTAGGATCTGGAAGGATAGCTTAAAACAACAATAACCACTCATGCAAAAAAATAGGACCTTTGGGAAAAGAAGAACAACATAAAGATCCCAAAATGAGATCTAATAAAACAAGGCATCAAGGTCAAGACTTTTTACCTTGTGGAGCTCCTTGGGAGGGTAATGATCCAACCACAAGCTTGCTTCAACTTCTAATCTCATTGATGCAACTCCTGCCTTAAGCACACCAAAAAGATACTTTTTAGCTCAAACACACTCTTAAGGGACTAAGGTTTGCCAAGGACACCTTAAAGGGTATGGAGGCTGAAAAGGTGTGGAGAAATGAGCCATAATGATGCTTATATACCACCTAAACCCTAACAATTAGGTTTTCTTCTGACAAAAGTACGCACCGCATACATAAGTGTACTCCCAATGTACTCTCATGTACGTTTAGCATACTCATCATGCTCAAATTATGAAATTGCCACAAGGCTTCAAGGCTCATTATCATGGACTTAGGGACTAAAATGCCATATGATAAAATCATAGGGATGAATTTAGAAGTACCTGAATCTTGGGATGTTACAACTCTCCCCCAATTAAACTAGACTTCATCCTCGAAGTCTTCTGCAGTGAACAAATCTAAATAATGCACGTATCTCAGTCTCCGGATAACAGGTCCACTCGGAGCCCCTCCGGTGTTGCCACCATAACTTTTCCTAAGGTACTTCTGTAACGCCCGTAGAACATGGCTAGTCAATTTAGAGACGATAGGCGTCAAAAAATGAATTTTTGATGAAAGATTATTTAGAATGAATAATCTTAATTAAGTTATAGTATATGTTACAAGGTTTCCGTGCATATAAAGAACGCCGAAATCTGAGTTATAACGAAGAAGTTATTGTTGGATTAGTGTCTAAGTCCATAACTATTTTGGTATGTACTTGACCCGATGGTGCATGGTCCTTTTGGGTTGCCTTCACCAAAGCAACTTGATTGGAGAAATAAATAAAGAGAGAGAGGTTATTATGATTTATTAATATGTTATAAGAATAATATATTAAAGGAGAAATCATATTTGCTTAATTAATATTGGTCAATAATTAATTAGGAATTAATTTTGTGATCAAGTGTAATTAATTAAACTAGAGGGGCTGAATTGTAATTATGTGTTAGTTACAAAATATGGTAATTCTTATCCTAAATATGGGTTGAACGAATTCAAGGAGATAAGGATCATTGAAATCGTCCAAAGGATAAAGGATAAGGGTTTTCAAGGCTTATCTTATGGTTGCTTTGTGGATAAGCAACTAGATAAGGATAATGACTGAAACCCTATCTCTACACCTATATAAAGACCCTAAGGCCTTAGAATTTGTGTACTTGTTCCCAAGGAGTCCTAAGGACGAATTCTAACCTCTCTCCTCTCTCTTTATACCTTCTCCATTTGCTCTTGGTGTTTGTAAGCCATTAGAGGAGTGACACTTGTGACTCTAAGTCTTCCAAAGTCAATTCAAGGTGGGATTGGGATTGTTATTGCTACATAACAATCAAGGTAACATTATAAACTTATTATCATGTTAATATGATTATTTGAATGCTAAAATTAGGGTTTATAGTCTTGGATTCAAAGCATGTACAATAGAGAAACCTAGATCCAAGCATTAGGGTTTGTATGAGCACATAGGATGTCTTATGCCCAAAACCCATCAGTGGTATCATTGCCCAGGTTTGGTTTCTATTGTATGAACTTGACATATTAGGGTTTATTGCCAATAAACCCTAGGAGGCTAAGGTTTTTTTTTTTTTTTTTGAGATTAGGGTTTGCAAACCCTAATTTGCAAGAGTTTGAATAAGATCTTCAAATCCTTTCCTTAAACCCTTAAATGTCGAAATCTAGGGTTTGTTATAATCCCTTGATTTTTGAAATTTGCCTCCTCCCCAAGATAAGATCCTAATTTTTAGGGATTTGGATTATCCCATATCTTGTAATTATCCTCTAATTGTTATATATGGTAATTCAAAATCTTGCATTATCCATCCATATTTTCGAAATCTATATAGATACTTAAGGGATTAGGATAACTTAAATGTATAAATGGTAATTATCCTCATTATTTAGATAATCCCTTATGATTTAATAATTAAATTAATAGTCTAATTCAAGATAATTATTAAATCAAGAGTTTTAATATTTAAAATTTTAAATTTAAATGTCATAAATTCGAAATTTTAAGATATATTAAAACTAAATTTTTTTGAAATGTTTCAAAACTTGCCCTCAAGTTTTGGAATTTAAAAGTTGATTAAAAGTTTAATTAGGAATGTTAAATTCTAAAACCCTAGTAATGTTTTGAAAAGTTCAAATCACTCCCTTATGGTTTTATTAATTGATTAAGGAGTATAATTAAAAGAGATTTAATAAATCCATAAAAGTTTAGGTTAACCATTTAATTGAATTAAAAGTGTAATTGTTAAAGTTAACCACATAGTATTTTAAAAGTATAGAATGCACCCTATACTATATATATAACATTAAAAGTCTAACATTATATATACGTATGAGTAAAAGTCAGTCTTACCGTTAGTAGGCCTCATTCACGAAGCTGGTCTATAAGGGGTGTTTAAGGAAATTGCCTATAAAATGGCGATTGAATGGGTATCCACTCTTACCCACCGCACTCTTGACTAGTAGAGGGTCGTTAGCCGAACGGGTAGGATAGGACGAAAACTTCCATTATAAATATAATGAAATACAAAGTAACTAAATGTTTTTCTAATTCCCAATCTTAGTTACTTAGGCAAAAGTGAATTGATGCAATTCCATGAAATTACACTTTGTGCCCTTGCGAAGTCGTTAGTGGAGCGTGTGTGGTTTACCGGCACACTGAATGGTTCTAAGCAAAGGTAGCAAAGGGGGACTCAATGTTTGTCATAGTTCGGTGGAGCGTGTGTGGTTTACCGGCACATCGAATAGGTGACTGTAACATGTGAGGGCACCGTGTAAGTTTGCATGGTTATTCACACCCGCTTTGTGATCCTCGGCATCCCAGTCACAAACAAGAGGGGCATATCGAGATTTAAACATGCCATTGAAAGCTCAATGAATCTCAAAGGATCTAGGAGTTTTCATAGATTTAAAACTTAAATTTCTTTTTCGTTTTTCGTGGTGGAAATTAGTGAATCGTCATTCACTTACCTTCAAATATTCTGCAATTAGGGTTACGGCATCCCTCTCCCGAGTTGTAGAATATTGTGTTGGGTCCTAGCCTTAGTATCTCATTTGGGTGATTTACTAAGGACTCAATCAATCAACTAATTTGAATTCATTTTCTCCCGTTTTGTAGATGTCAAAGTTCGACAACTATGGTCTTCCCAAATCCCGTGGAACAAGCATTCCACATGAAGATGATATTCCACGATTCGATCGAGGAACAAGAGATCATGCTTCACTTCCTCCTCCTCCTCCAATTATTCTCCCTAACCCACAAGTTCAAAGGCTTGAAAAGTTCAAGATCACTCAAGTCCTTTTGGCAAGTGAACATAAAGAAGGAAAGTCGGTGTGTGCACACATCCTAGGGATGAAGTCACACATTGATAGGTTAAGAATGTTGGGATCCGTTTTCTGTGAGGAAATGGCTGTTGATTGGGTTCTTCAGTCACTTCCTAACTCATATAGTGAGTTCATAAGAGAGTACTATATGATGAACCGCGACGTGAACCTTATAGATCTCACGTATATGCTTATTGCTGCTGAATCAGCAATGGTTTGGCGCAATAGAAAAGCAAAGTTGATTGGTGAATCTGCCTTCGAGACCTCTATGGATATAGACAATGGCAACGAAAGACATGCTATGATTGAAAAGATTGATCATAAGAGAAAGACGATGTCTGAAGTAGTTCCATGTGTTGTTCCAAAAGAGTCAATTTGCTTTTATTGCCAAGAGAAGGGGCATTGGAGACGAAGTTGCCCTATTTACCTAAGAGATCTAAGAGATGGGAGAGTCAAAACGTATGGCTCTAATTTAGGTAAAATCCATTGACTAACTCTTTTAAGCTTCATTCTAGATTCTGAATACATAATGTGATAAGATTACAATTGATGTTTTGAAGGATCGAAGAAAAGAAAAGAAGCTTAAGGGAAGAAGTGAGCAGAATCTAACCGTGAAGGAATGGATTTCGATCGCGTTTCTCAAAGATTAGATTCTTGAGCTACTACTTAGAGTTAGAATTAGATTGCTAAGAAAGATGTATTAGCATAAGTTTTTCAATGAATTGCATTGTAAGGACACATTTTTCCGCAATAAAATAAATTCTGATTTTAAATTTTATTTATTTATCCTTACAATGGCGTGTATGAAAAATTGATGTTAAAACTATTAGCAATAATATATTTGTTTCTTATTGTGTTATGGAAAGTCAAGAATTTACCAAATAGGGAAAGTTTTTCATTGCCCAAGTTTCAATTGGAAAGAAACTTGGAATCATGCAACATGGTTGCACGATGAATGAGAAATTTCATATTTTGGAAATTAGACTAATTCATTGACAAAGTGTCAAGTGAAGGACTAGGAGATCAAGTACACAAAGTTGCGTGTTGATCAAAGTCCACCATAAGAGTAACAAAGACATTCGTCATGATTTACTAAAGGTTTAGTAAATATGATTAAGTGTAATTCTAAATTGATTGAAAATGTTTAAATCAATAGCAGAACGAATAAGAAGAATCAAGTAGGCAGAAAGATAAAAGTTTCTCCATTCTAAAGAAGAAAGGAGAGTAGCTTTTATGCTTTATAATGGGTCTTGATGATTAAGAACCATATCTCAATTGATCCTCTAAGTAAGTCTTAGTACAATTGTATGTTTAAGAAGAGGAATCAAGGATTGAAGAAATGGTTAAATCAAGAAGTCTATCGTACTTCGTTCCAATAACAAGTCTTAAAGTTAAGATTGTGACAATGAGTGAAAAGTATTAAAGGTTTATAACATTCATCAAATGTGGAAAGTTGTGATGTCTTGAATAAGACAAAGACCGACTAGGACCAATTTATGAAGTGTTTTGATAAAAACTACACTAACTCTTGAATATTTGTTTGTCAAGAAATGTTTATTGACAAAAGAATCTTATATGTCAAGAAGTGAGTGGGAGTATTAATGGTCTAGAAAGGTTTCAAGAACAAATCAAATAAACCTTATCGATCATCACTAGCACACGAGTTAAGGTTTACAACCTATCGTGTTGACATAATTTTGAATCTGTGCTGCTCCAATTAAGTTAATTATGCATGTGAGTCCTATGAGTTCTCATTTTGAACGCATAAAAGGCAAGGCACCTTAATCAATGAAAAGTACATTGATAGGAAAAAGGTGAGATGCTTAACTACTTGGAAGATGTCGTGGGCAGCTGTGCTACCATAAGGCAAGAAATCAAGATTAAGAAAGTTCGGTCCATATGAGTTTGAATTTGTCAATTTCACATGGATAGGAACATATACACCATTAAAATCTAAGTGTCATAAGATTTCCTCCTTCATGAAAATGATTGTGAGGAAATGCTTTCACTAAGAAAGATTTTAAGAAGATAGTGATTGTAAAGTTGCATTCTCGAATTCAATTATGGTTACGGTATCCCTTTCCATGATTTGAATTGTGAAGTTTGGCAATTAGTCTTAATAGTTTAGACACACATATGAATTATCTAAAGCAAAGGTGTATAAGCTTAAGAGGCCTTGATAAAAGATTATCAAAGCATTAAGTATTAGAAACATGGACTTAAGAAATTCAATAGGTATTGTTTTCTGAAAGTTAAGATGTTTGTGAATACATGTCGAAGCTAGTGGGAGCATAAGTGTTATGTTTTATAATAATCATCATGTCAGTGGGAGCATAAATGTTATGATTGTATGATTATTAACGCACGTATTGCAAAGTTGGCAATATTAATTATAGAAAACAAGAGTTAAACCTTGCAAAGTAGTAAGGGTTATAAAGTTGTTTTGCTATAATTAAGGGAGAGAATATTATGCTTCATTTCAAATCTAAAGGATTAGGTTGAGAAATGTTGATAAATTTAGTCAAAGGTACATAGTGTGTTCTTAAAATTTCGATTATGATTACGGCATTCCTCTTCACAATTCGAATTTTGAGAACATCGCAAATAAAACATTATGCGTCGTGTCCCATACGCTTCGGGTATAGGATCGATTGCAAATGATTTAATGTTTGACCATTTTAAAATTTTCCAAATGTCTAGCGCATTTAGAGGGAAAAGGGACTAGAATTGGTTTTGACTAAAATAATTAAACAACTATCAAAGGACAATCCAAAGTTCGACGAGGATTGGTTGCTTGTGAGTAGTTGGAAGTATAGTATTGGAAAATATGGAAATGTTTGCATATTGGATGGACCATACATTAAAAATAGACAAGATTCTATTAAGAATGAGTTGTCATGAGGAAAATATGGAAGCGTGTTCATATTAGGAAGTAAATATTGAAAATCTATGTCTAGATTAGAAACTTTTATGCAAAAGGATGTTCAAAGGAATGTACTTTGAGTGAGAGACATCATATCTAAGGAATTGTCTTGTAACAATCTCCGATAGAAGATTTTGTAACATCATTAGCAATAGTCTTTGTGACTTTGGTGCAGTGACATTACGAAAGAATCATTGCATAGAATGTTAGAATCTAGCATATTCTATAAGTAGCAAGAATTTTGATATTTTTTCACTTATGAAAAAGGATTCGGAGTTGTGAAATGAGAATGATTGGAAATGTGTTCAATGTGATCTATTTCACAAAGTAAGAACCATAGGTGAACATTGTGTGCATGCTAGGAGCATGGGATAAGTGTTGTAATTCAAGTAAGAAGTTGATTACCCGAAACGACAAATAATGAGTAATCGATATGGTGATAAATAAAAGGAGTTTTATTTATACTCAAAGGTTTGAGGCCATATGGGATTAGTATTATTCTTGTGTTTCACATTTGCATGTTTTGACTTCCAGAATAATTGAGTTTATTAAGAATAATCGAATTATTCAAACGGGCCACAGTCGCTCATATGTTGGAAGTAGATATGAATGAAGACTGTCATGAATTGGTGTGTGGATTGTCTAGAAAAGTATTAGACATAAGCAAATGTTTGCTGCAACATTCATGAGTGCTTACGAATATGATTTGAGCATTGGATTAAACCCACGCTCACTTGGATCACTCCATGAATTATATCACGAGTGATTGGTGAGACGATAACATCTTATATTCTTGAAACTGAGATGTGTGAGTTGTATCTTGCGAATCGGTTGCACATTGATAATATGTAAACGCACTAGTAACTTGGTGTTATAAAACATATTATTGTGTGTAATTCGGTGAATGAGTGCAAACAAGCATTGTATCAAAGTTTATCCATTCCTTTTATCCAAAGAAGGATAAAAGCGATATATTTGGGCCCCTCGATGGTTTAGTGATGACAAACGTAAATGCTCGGTCGGGCTAGGGCTAATTTGATTTGTTCAATTAGTCTGTCGTCATAAATCGGAAATCGAGAAGTAGTACAAAGATAATGATTTGAAATCATATCTCATACGATATCTAGAATGGAGGAATATATGATCCCTTATCTAAGGACACACGTATCTGATAGGATCAGAGTTGATATTGGCTTTGGAAAGCTACGATTGCAGATCAGGATCTGAAGTCATACGCATAATAGTTATTAGACTTATCCAAGTGGGAGACTGTTGGATTAGTGTCTAAGTCCATAACTATTTTGGTATGTACTTGACCCGATGGTGCATGGTCCTTTTGGGTTGCCTTCACCAAAGCAACTTGATTGGAGAAATAAATAAAGAGAGAGAGGTTATTATGATTTATTAATATGTTATAAGAATAATATATTAAAGGAGAAATCATATTTGCTTAATTAATATTGGTCAATAATTAATTAGGAATTAATTTTGTGATCAAGTGTAATTAATTAAACTAGAGGGGCTGAATTGTAATTATGTGTTAGTTACAAAATATGGTAATTGTTATCCTAAATATGGGTTGAACGAATTCAAGGTGATAAGGATCCTTGAAATCGTCCAAAGGATAAAGGATAAGGGTTTTCAAGGCTTATCTTATGGTTGCTTTGTGGATAAGCAACTAGATAAGGATAATGACTGAAACCCTATCTCTACACCTATATAAAGACCCTAAGGCCTTAGAATTCGTGTACTTGTTCCCAAGGAGTCCTAAGGATGAATTCTAACCTCTCTCCTCTCTCTTTATACCTTCTCCATTTGCTCTTGGTGTTTGTAAGCCATTAGAGGAGTGACACTTGTGACTCTAAGTCTTCCAAAGTCAATTCAAGGTGGGATTGGGATTGTTATTGCTACATAACCATCAAGGTAACATTATAAACTTATTATCATGTTAATATGATTATTTGAATGCTAGAATTAGGGTTTATAGTCTTGGATTCAAAGCATGTACAATAGAGAAACCTAGATCCAAGCATTAGGGTTTGTATGAGCACATAGGATGTCTTATGCCCAAACCCCATCAGTTATGACCTGTCGAAGTTTCGCGACAGAACCGGCACAACACAGCGCGACGTAAAAAGTGAATTTACGTTAGAGCGATATTTAGCCTTAGCAATCTAAATGAAAATCATAGAATACATCAAACCATGAGCGTGCATAAAAAGAACGCCCAAATCTGACTTCGTATGAGGAAGTTATGATTTTTCAAAGTTTCGACTTAGCGGTATGCAGTCCGAATGCTCGATTTGAGACCGAGCGGTTTTTAGCCGAAACAATCTAAATGAGAATCGAAGGTCTCGTTAATAGGAGTAAAACGATAAAAAGATAGGCGAAAACAGACATCGGATAAAGAAGTTATGATTTTATAACGGAGTTTTCCTATTCCGGCCTACTAAAAATAAATCAAAATTAGCCGACGGAGTCTAAACGAAAGTTGTAGAGCGTAGTCTCACCTACGCGGGGATATAAAAAACGTCGAAAACAGAGTTCGTATCAGGAAGATATGAATTTTTGAAGTTTATTAAATATTTTCGATATTTAATTTATATATATATTCCGATATTATCCGAAGGGGGGAGTCAGCGATCTTATCGTCATTACGCCCAACGTAATCTCAAGTTACGCCCAACGTAATTCGACCTTCCAGCCCCTATAAAAGGAGGTCGAGGGCAAATGAGTTATTTGCTCATTTCTTCCCTTTCTCTCGCGTTTTTGCGTCGTTTTTCGTGCAATAATTATCCCGAAGCCCCGGTATCATTCCCGAGGCTCCGAAGATCCTGAGAAGTGCAATTCCCGAGCCGAAGCTCTGCCCGCGAGGAGTCCGGTTTTTGTGCAGATCTTGCAGATCTGCCGAAGAATACTACTTCTACAAGCCGTAGTGCTGTCCGATCATCTTCTAATCAAGTGAATGTGTGTTCACTTTCTTCTAACATATAAATATTAAGTATTTGCTATGAAATACGTGCTACGTGTATAATATTTTTTTGTTTATTTGAGATTATTGTGGAACGGGTGAATTATATAAGTTTTAATGAGTTAAACTATATACGTATTTTGCATCTAAAGATATGTTGGGTAGAACATGAGTAGATGAGGTTGTTGGTAGGTGATAAAAGGTGGGTTGGACCATAAGATAAAATGATAAAGAGATAAACTTGTTTTAGATCCGAGAGTATGGATCAGAGCAGGAGTTTAGTTTTAGATCCAAGGGTATGGATCAGATCAAGATGTTAGTTTTACATCTGGGAATATGGACTAGGTAATGAGGCAAATTTAAGATCCGGGAGTATGGATTATGTATTTTTGAATTACGTGTTCATACGATAAGGTATCATGTGTATAGTCCCTTTTAGGAATGTGATTTTTTATACTTGTATTGATTAAAGTATGAAATATACATATGTGTGTAAAGTATTTGTTATCGTCCGAAATACGGGTTAGATATATTTGATAATATACAACGTGCGAATCAGTTATGGTTCAATATGTGTTAAGATGTGAATATATGATATTATTACTTAAAACTCTTTGTTAAGTATACACTAGTTAGCATTGCCTAAACGGAGTTAATATCAAAAATTGATTATATGCATTGTAGGCTTGCCTAGTGATGGGTTAAGGCTTAAATAGGGATGTTTAGTTCAATTAAGTTTGGACAATGGGTAGTCTCTTATTAAGAGTATGTGCATTGCGAGATTGATGATCGGTGGAGTACGTCCTACGTATAAAAGTACATTTTATGTACGAAGTCTTTTTCAAAGCTCTGTGTCTTGGGTGCTGCTTGTGCCAGGGTACCATTATGTTCTCGGGTACGACTCTTTCACATACCAGAGTACTATAATGTGCCATAAGTACTATCATGTACAAAGTCTTTTTGGCAATTTTGTGTGTCGGTTACAGGAGCGTACGAGAGTACTCTAGTAGTATTTCCCAATACTTTTATTTTGAGAGAGCTTTGGAGTCAGCGTTTCTTTTATGAGGTGATCGACCGAGCTTCATATGTCAGCGTTTTTCTTTCACGAAGTAATTAAAGGGAACTTCGTAGACTGCCTAGTAAAGTGTGTCGGTAATAAACCACTACTAGGTATGTTTGGTGTTATATTGCTGGATAGGGTGCGTCTGGGGGTTAAATACCTCATGTATTCAGGCCACTGCTAGGCAAAGTTCGATGTTGGGATAGGTAAAGCCTGGAGGTATAATACCTCATGATAGTCAGACCACGCCTAGGCATTGTTATCTAGATAACTACCCCTGACTTAAAATTTCTTGTGGTTCTTTCTTTTACGAGCGAAGGTTCGTGGTGAAACTCATTATATTCCCCTCATTTGATGTCTTTATTGATCCTCGTTTGCTGCTAGGGAATTTTCGAAGCAGCTTCGTCAGTTGTTGTTCATATCGATTTCCTTAGGCTAGATCTCGTAAGATCATTGTATAGGGTCAGTATGTGGGGATCGACGAGATGGGATAGATTGTTTTAGAAATATGATTTATATGTGTTAATAATATTAGTGGTATTGTAGGATCGATATATACATTATAATCACATGGTTTGAACTAAGAGCTTTCGTACTCTGTGTTCCTTAGGTGATTGAGTTCACCAGGGATTTTTGAACTAGGTGTTCATTAGGTATTATTGAACGGAGTATGTTCAATGGGTGTTCTTGAACTAGGTGTTTATTAATTATTTTAAACTGCGTGTTCACCAAAGGTAGTCTAAGAACCATGGCAGCACTAGACTTTGTGCCAATTCCTTAGGGTAATTCTTAGGAATGAATGGGAGAAGGGTATTCGGTTCTTAGGGTAAATCTTTACTAAATAAATGGAGATAATGAGGGAGGGTAATTGGATTAATTCTTTGATAATTAAATATAATAATTATATTATTGTGGGTTGAAAACCCTATATGCTCACCAGGCTCCCAAGTCTGACCCACTCAGTTTTCTTTGCATTACAGGTAATGGCACAAGAGTATAAGTTGGTGGACTTAACGAGAGATTTTGGATTATAGACCAGTACTTATGAATAACTGTTGTAATGTCTATTTTGTTCTGTTTATGCTTTTGGTCTGTATTGAACATGACATCCCGAGATTTTGTTATATAATGAAAATACATTTCTTTAAGGAAATGCTTTGATAATTTTTATCATATTTTGTTTTGGGAACAAATTCCGCAACTGTTTTCTTTAAAAGATTACTCTTATTTTATAAAACAAAGCATAAACAAATCAGTCTTTTCTGGCCGTGAAAATGGGGATGTCACAACTTCCTTGCTACACAAAACTTTTACCTTCCTTTCCATAAATTTCAAGAAAATTTTAAACTTTTTCAAACTAACCAAAAATCATAATTGTTTATAATGTAGCTTTCAAAACATGTTTAATATCATATTTTTTTCCCAAACTTCTGATCCAAGGTCCACATGCATACTAGGGTTGGAATGCCAACACGTCCAATGAACCATCAAGTTGGAATACCCTAAGACACTCAACCATCGGGTTCGAATGCCAACATACTATGGGTCCAATCATCCTCGGGATGGAATACCCTAGGCCCTCAACCATCAGGCTGGAATACCCCGGCCTGTTGGCTTACACATAAAGTAGTGAAGCCTCAGCCACCAACTAACAAGTACATACATAACATATAAGCATACAATTAACCAGCCAATAAACAAACAGACATATCCTATAGATCAATAAGCATAGCATCATCCTATCTACTAGGATGCAGATCTGACAAATCACTATAACATAACAACTTATTATCTACTAGGATACCGATCTAACAGATCACAACAGCACAATAGCATAATTACAGGATATCAATCCAATGGATCGGCATTGGTGCCTTCAACCCGCAACTATAGTGAGGAAAACTCACATCGCAAACTGAATAGAACTGATGAGGCCCGACTTAGAATCTCAGCTCTCTACACGATACCTAATTCCCCCAAATGACCAATTTCCATAAGAACTCCAAAATACCCTCAATGTCAAACTTGGTCAAAGTCAAAGTCAACTGGTCAAAACCAATAAACCCACTGAGTCAACCCAGTCGAGTTGTAACATCCCAATTTTCAAGACCAAAAATTTCATTTTAATATAACGATTTAGAAAAAAGTTTATAATAAAACATCATCGAGTCACATCATTTCATAAAACCATAATCACATGTCTCAAGACCATATCATAAAAATAGTAACAATATCATAGTACATTCCTAAGAATCTCATATTGTGGAAATCCTGTGTGTGAGATGCGTTGCTACCATGCCAGCTCCTTCCCCTTCGAAAAAGAGGTACCTGAAAACAAAACTGAAAACTATAAGCATGAAGCTTAGTGAGTTCCCTTATCATATCACACACCATAAACTTATAAAGCATATCCCTCGGTATCTTTCAACCGGTATCTAACATGCATAACCGGAAGTTGGGCTTCCCTTCGGTATCTTTCAATCAATAGTTGGGAGATGACCTCCGCTTTGGTATCTTTCAACCGGTAACTGAGAAATACTTCACCCCTATCACTACCACATAATAACATATCATGAACATATAGCTAGGCATGCATAGGTACTTTCTACCCCTTCGATATCTTTCAACCGGTAATCAATGACTATTTTACCCCTACCACTACTAACACATATAGCATCCTAGCACATAAAGCGTACCAGATAGTGGCATACCAGATAATTATCACAAAGACAATCATCTAACTACAACTCCTACTTAGTGGGTCGGTATTGTGGCCTTAGACCCACTTCTACTGGAAGGTAACTCACCTCAATGTCGTGCAATAACTGAATTATCCTCGGTGCTGGGATCAACTCTTCTCAAAATCCTACACATAACAACCTTCCTTAATTACCATTTCATACACGTAACCTTTTCAAGAGTCAACTCAGGTCAACATCAAAGACAAGGTCAACACCTTGGTCAAAGTCAACTTTTGGTCAGAGTCAACATCTGGTTGACTCAACTCGTCGAGTTGGTCCACCAACTCATCGAGTTCCATGATCCACAAAATACTGGAACTTCGATCCTACTCGTCGAGTCTTTCAAGAAATCATTGATTTCTCCTTCATACAGAATCGGGACCTTTTGCTCATGACTCGACGAGTTCATCCTTGAACTTTTCGAGTCCTGTTTCATATTAGTTGGGACATTTAGTCCTTGACTCGCCGAGTTCTTTCTTGAACTCGTCGAGGTCTTCTTCATATCAGTCGGGACATTTTTCTTGAACGCGTTGAGTTCATCCTTGAACTCGTCGAGTTCTTTGATCTTCAAGTCCATATTCACATCCATCTTGTTGAGTCCTTTTCTAGACTCAACCATATTGCTCATAAAAGAAAAAGGTTGGGGAACCATGACCTAACTCGTCAAGTCCTATGAACGACTCGTTGAGTCCCCCCAAGTCCAAGTCCATAAAGTCGATTTCAGTCGGGCTTATTGCATCCAAATCATAGATCTGGCCTCTTAGGGTCGATATAACACGTAAAGTTACAAACTTTTACGTGCATGCATGGGTGTTATGAAGCTAGAACACTAAAACTAAGTCATAAAGGAGTTCTAATGCATGGGATAGGGCTATAGCTCAATAAAGGTGGCAACTTTAAGCTTGTTGAGCTCAAAAGTTCCTAGATATGAAGCCATTACTCTATTATGCACTCAAATCCCGAGAGTGACTTAGAAATCACCCAAAAATTACAATATGTAAGCCCTAAAGAACATATATCTATATGATGGAAAACCAAGGTTGAAGCTTTTTACCTCAAAAAAACTAGAAATACAACCAAAACTCTGGATCTACTGCCTTCTTCTTGGACCTCCAAGCCATTCCTTCCTTCTCCAAGCTTACAATCACTAAAATGACACAAAATAGCTCAAGAACACTCACCAACTGATTAGGGTTTCGAGTATAGGGTCTGAGGGTGATGGAGGCTGGAGTGGAGGCCATATAAGTTATTTAAATAGGACGCAAACCCTAAAATTTAGGGTTTCATTCGGACAAATCTACTCGTCAAGTATGGGCTTCCAACTCGCCGAGTAGACTCTTCCAGCCACGTTCAAGATTCGCCCCTACTCGACGATTTAGGGCCACCAACTCGTCGAGTCCCAATATAAAATGCAAAATTCATAAGTGAAATACATATTGGGAACCGGGCGTTACACGAGTCAACCCAGCCAAGTTAACTCAACATGGGTTGATCAATGCGAGTATGCGGGGCATACTCCGGAGGTACGTTCAGTGTACGCAAAGTTGCGCAGAAGACCACCATCTGGGTGGTTGAGCGAGTACGTGGGGCGTACTCCAAGCTACGCAGGGCGTAACCTCGTAACCCCATTTTGTTCATTATGTGCTTAATGGATTCATCACTAAAGCCCAAACTTCAGATCCAAGGTCCACATGCATACTAGGGTCATAAAGTTTCCAACTTTATGACTTTACACGTCCATAAAGTCCTTAACACAAGGTCTTAATCCATTAAGACCTTCCACAAGATGCATGGAGCAAAAATAGCTAAAGGGGCCTCATTTTTATGGCTAAGGATCCCTCCTAGGATCTGGAAGGATAGCTCAAAACAACAATAACCACTCATGCACAAAAATGGGACCTTTGGGATAAGAAGAACAACATAAGGATCCTAAAATGAGATCTAATCAAACAAGGCATCAAGGTGAAGAATTTTTACCTTATGGAGCTCCTTGGGAATGTAATAATCCAAGATCCACAAGCTTGCTTCAACTTCTAAGCTCCTTGATGCAACTCCTGCCTTAAGCACACGAAAAACATACTTTTTAGCTCAAACACACTCTTAAGGGACTAGGGTTTGCCAAGGAAGACTCAAAGGGTATAGAGGCTGGAAAGGTGGGGAGAAATGAGCCATAATGATGCTTATATACCACTTAATACCTAAAAATTAGGGTTTTCTCCTGACAAAAGTATGTCCAGCATACATAAGTGTACGACCAGCGTACTAGGGCGCGCCCTAGTGCGCTCAGCGTACTCTCATGTACGCTTGGCGTGCTCATCCTGCTTTAATTACTAGGGTGAGCAAACCCGAACCAAGAAACCGAGAAACCGACAAAAACCGACGAAACCGAAACCGAATCAAAATCGACGATGTGGGTTTTTAATTTGTAAAAACCCACTTTCCGGGTTCGGTTTCGGTTTTGCCCCCAGAAACCGACCCAACAACTCTAGAAACCGACCCCTCTTTAAAACCGAGAAACCGACCCAGCAATCCCGCAAAGCCGATGCTTTTTACTGATTATTTTACGTTTATATATATATATATATATATATATATATATATATATATATATATATATATATATATATATATATATTAAAAAATAAAAATAAATAAAAGAAGCACAGGTCATTGACTCCCGTTTTTGTTTTGCCCTACTTGCCCTCGGTACTCAGTCTCACACTCACAGTCTCGCATTCGGCGTTCCCCATCGGCGCAGCCGCATCCCACTGAACTGATCAACTGAAGACGAGTAGACGACTGAAGAGTGAACCCCAAACTTTTGGCGGAACCCCAAACTTCCGGCGCCACCAATCCGAGGTTCGTTCCTCTGATTTCGTTTTTTTTTTCTAATTTCCCTTGTTGTGCTTATGTTCTGAAATTTGAATGTTGTGCTCATGTAGAATCACTAGAATGTAATGATGTGAGATGATGAACTAATACAGAGGCCATTTTTCAATGATTAGAATAAATATGTAGGCCATTTTTTCTGATTTCTGTTCTTTTTTGTGGATTTGTCAATTTGTCATTGAAGAATTATGGCGATTTGGCAATGTGTCTCTGATTTCATGACTTCGTTTTTTTCTGATTTGGGTTCGTGACTTCGTTCCAAGTATTTAAGAATTATGGAAATCTTGCTGAAATCTTATTACTCTTAGTATCTTATTATGTTTACTTGCTATCAAAATAATCAAGGGATTTTGGTAGATTTTGCCTGAAATCTTGCTCTGAAATGTTGATAAATATTGCTTAAATATTGTAATATTATTCTGAAAGCTGTGAATCTTATGGTTTGTTGTGAAATGTTGATGAATATTACTGAATTGAAGCTTCTTATTTCCTGAAATCTTTTGGTTTACATATGGATTGTTGATTGTTTTTTTTCTATGTAGATGGAAAGGTCTCAAGTAGATGCACAAACTGTTCATGTTGATGCTCCACAAACTGTTGATGTTGATCTTGATGTTGATGAAGGAGATGATGAAGAAGTTCCAAATAATAAGGGTGGTGGTCATAGAGTATCTTGTGTATGGCAACATTTTGATCGAGATGCCGTAAAGAAGGGTGCTAAGAAAGTGAAATGCCCATATTGTTCAACAATGATGTGTGCAAATTTAAAGAAAAATGGTACGAGTGCAATGGGAAATCATTTAAGACTCTATTGTTCAACATCTCCTGTTTACGACCCTAAAGGCAAAGTTGGTGATACGAAAAAACAATCTGTGTTGAGTTTCAAAAAAGTGGGAGACTCGAGGGCTACTTCTTTGGAAGTTCATTCATTCAGCCAAGAGAAATGTAGGAATTCCTTAGCCCGCATGTGTATTAAAGACAATCAACCTTTTAGTATAGTTAAAGATGAAGGATTTAGGGAATATTCACGGGATTTGCAATCTCTATTTAAATTGCCTTCAAGGTGGACTGTTGCAAGGGATTGTTTGTAGATATACAAAGAAGAAATGTATAAATTGAAGGATGTTTTAAAAAACCAAACCGTCTCCATTACAACTGATACTTGGACATCCATCCAAAACATTAACTATAGTTGTTTAACGGTACATTGGGTTGATGAGACGTGGGTTTTGAGAAAGAAAATTCTGAACTTTTGTCCCATTGCAAATCACAAAGGTGTAACCATAGGAAAACTCGTTTATAAATGCTTACAGAATTGGGAAATTAAGAAGGTGTTTACAGTGACTGTGGATAATGCTTCCTCAAATGATGGGGTAATTAGGTATCTAGCGACCATGCTTAGGGGACCCTATGCTTTTTTGGATTGCAAATACTTGCATTTGAGGTGTTGTGCTCATATCATAAATCTTGTGGTTAGGGACAGGTTAGAAGAACATTTTAGTTCCATCACAAAGATCTGAAATGTTGTGAAGTATGTGAGGTCATCGGGTGCTAGGTTTGCTACATTCCTAGAATGTGTTGAGAAAGTGAAGATTAATTGTAGTAAGAAACCATCCCTTGATGTTGACACAAGATGGAATTCTACTTATTTGATGTTAGAGACGGCAGAAAAGTATGAGGCGGCGTTTGATAGGTATTTTATATACTATTAAGTATGATATATTAATTTCTTTTTTCATAATTTACATACTAATGTTTTTATTGAATTTTAATTTGTATTGTAGGCTTCTTGCGATTGATAGTGGTTTTAAAACTTTTTGCGGAAGTGAGGTTGATGATGGTGAGGTGACTACGAGAAAAAGAAGAAGAAATGAGAAAGTTTTAGGGACTCCCGATGCCGACGATTGGGAGGTTGCTATATATATATATATATATATATATATATATATATATATATATATATATATATATATATACACTTCAATTGTGAAATCTAATATTATTTAATTGATTTGGTAGGTATTTTATCGAGTATTTGAGGATCTTTTACAATGTCACAAAAAAGATATCTGGGTCCAAGTATGTGACAGCAAATAAATTTTTTAAGGAATTTGTGATAGTGCAAGCAAGCATAACTAGAATATATGCAAGCACAGACGAGAAAAAGAAAATGATGGAAAAGTCGATGCAAGAAAAATACGACAAATATTGGGACAACATTGAGAGCATGAACTTCATGCTTCATGTTGCTGTCGTTTTAGATCCCCGCAACAAGATGTGTTATTTGGAGTATTGCTTGGAGTTGATTTATGGTAAGAATTCTACCAAAACAAAAACAATTCTAGAGCATGTCAACAAAACACTAGAAGACTTGTTTCAACACTTCAAGAGCAAGACGGAGAGAGAAAGATGTGAAAAGACAAGGAGTGCATCGTCTTCTACACCTAGTTATTTTGATTTTGGGCATGGAGTTGATATGGAAGACGATTTTGAAAGGTTTATGGAACAACGTGGGCATGGGGTTAATAAAATAGAGCTTGAGATTTATTTATCAGATGGGATGGAAAAGCGAGTGGAGGATTTCCAGATTTTGGGGTGGTGGAAATCTAATTCAACAAAGTTTCGTGTACTTTCTAAGGTAGAGAAACTTGTTTTAGGAATGCCAATCTCTACAGTTGCATCAGAGTCTGCATTCAGTACTGGTGGGAGGGTGATTGATGAAAGTAGAAGCTCCCTTACACATGTGACTGCCGAAGCTTTGATTTGCACACAAGATTGGATACGGGACACCCCAATTGAAATCTAGTTTAAAAATATGACGACTTTATATATGGAAGAGATGCGAGAGAAGTTGGTTCCAATAGAAACCAGTAAATATTTTACTATTTTTTACATAATTATAAGTTTTGTAATTATATATGTTTATAATTAATTAATTACATACTATTGTTTTATACGTTTGTGTTTGTAGAGGAATTGGGGTGTGGTCAAGGGAGTTGCATAGATAAGGATTTTACTTGAATTTTAAAGGTTTATAACTCAATTATTATAATTTTATACTTTTACACAAGTTTATTACTCAATAATCATTGATCAATACTAATGTTTTTTGGTTTGTAAATGAATGGGGAATTAGTGAAGAGATTTACATGGATGTGGATTGAAGATTTATGTTTGCGTGTTTTGGACTTTTGGTTGTAATCGACTATTTGACTATTCAGGACTTTATGTTTTAGTTTGATTGTGTGTTTAGTTGTAACCGTCTAATCGACAATTTCGAACTTTATGTTTTAGTTTGATTGTGTGCTTGGTTGTAATAGACAAGTTGGTTGTAAAACTCATGTTTTTTGAAGTATTTAACTTCAATTAGGTGTTTTTTTAATTATTTAACTAATTGTTACATTTATGGAAAATGGGTTCAAACCCAAAACCCATGGGTTTAAACCCAGAAACCGTAAGTGTATGGGTTGAACCCAAGAAACCGAGAAACCGCCCAAACCGATATCAGAAACCAATAAACCGAACCGACCAAAAACCGATCCTATTGGATTCTGAAAACCAGAAATCGATCATTTACGGGTTGGGTTGGGTTGGGTTGGGGTCCAAAAACGACCCATGCACAACCCTACTAATTACCAAAGTATCTAAAGGCTTCAAGTCTCATTCTCATAGACTTAGTGACTACAATGTCGTATGACAAAAGCATAGGGATGAATTTAGAAGTAGCTAAATCTCAAGATGTTACAATATTCAATGTATAATTCGAAATATCTATTTAACAATATGATTTGTTAAAAATAATATAGAAATCGTAATTACATATTTAAAAAATCATCTATATAATTTATAATAAAGATAAAAAATTAATTATTTAATAACAGTACTTATGAGTAAAGTATAAGATTAAAGTTATAACATTCACGTTATATATATATATATATATATATATATATATATATATATATATATATATATATATATATATATATATATATATATATATATATATATATATATATAATAGATTGAAGGGTTTTTTTGCTAAATGTTCTCTTGTCCTTTATTTGTACAAATGTTATTTTCTAAAAAATTTAAATTTTTTATTTTTCACTTGTTATTTTATTGTATTTTTCATTTTATTAAATTAAAATTCCAAATTTAATGTGTAAGGTAATATATATGTAAACTATTTATTAGAAAGGGTTTATATATGTAATGTATTCAATACATTAAAATCTTATTAATTTTAATAATTCAAATTTTTTCTTATAAATTCAAACTTTTCAAATTGTTAAAATGTCATATTTTTTTTTTAATTAAATTCATATAATACATGTCTCACACCTATTCTCTCTCTCTCTCTCTCTCTCTATATATATATATATATATATATATATATATATATATATATATATATATATATATATATATATATATATATATATATATATATATATATATATATATAAAAGGTTATAAAAGTGATGGCACCCAATCAAAACTAGCATATTTCTACCATATAATATCAAACTGAACTATCTGTATAACACCTATCATAAACAGACCAACTTTAAAAATAAAAATAAAAAACCTCCCATATAAAAGCCACCTCCTTTAGATTTGGAGGAAAGTGAAAGAGGATATGATAATGTGGAATTTTGTTGATTTTGATGAATTTTAAAGATGACACGTTCACAAGATTTTGGCTTCTTTTTTGTTTTAAGGGGTTTGTTTCACAAGATTCTGGGTCCTTTAGCCCCACACTTTTCTGGTATAGACAATTTGTATATTTGTTCCGTCGACATGAAAATACCCAACAAAATACATGCATTTAACGACACGTAAGCTAACAAAAAAATAGATATTTTCTGCATTTTATATATAGTAGTCACTAAGTTCCTATTCTCTTGTCATGCTTAAAACAAAAACCAACTTCCCGACAATGCATCCCATATGACCATGTTTCATGCCATGCACGACTCTCTCTCCCTTTTTCTCTCTCAAATATGCTCGATTAATTAGTTGAAACATTATTTGTGATTAGTTTTACAAATGATTTATGTCCGAGCAATATGAGGGTGTTAGTAGAGATCTTGATGGGAAAGCTCTTCTACATTCAAGTTGGCAATAACGCCACCGTGCTAGACCTAAAGAAAGAGATCGGAGCTCAAGAAAAACTTCCCGTTGATCGGCTCATTCTGCTTATGTATGAAAAGTTAATGAATGAAAATGAATCTTCGCTTGTTGATTATGGTGTTGAAGATGGTTCTCATTTGTATCTTTTTTTCGATACCCTAAAGGATGGTTTGACTCATCAGTCCCCATTAACCACTTCTGAGTCGGTGAATTAGCTTTTAACGCAATAGTTTTAGCTTCTCTTTGTTGTTTTGTATATCTGATCTAGATAATAGTATTAATTTAAAGGTCACGTGCGTTTACAAATATGTGAATGTAGTTTGTATACGTAGGCTATTTCGATCGGTAATTCTGATTTATGAATATCGTTGCAACCTTGAGGAAAAGGAACGAATTATAATCGGCTTATTTGGATTTCGATTAAAACTGACCAAAAAAGATCTCTCTGAAACGACAGTATATATTCCCAATGTAGCTATGATGGCTCGTATTAATATCGTTGCAACCTTGAGGAAAAGGAACGAATTATAATCTTGTTTTAAGTATTTGGTTCATGGTTGTTTTGAGACTCGTATTAATATGATAAGCATTTTTCTTAATTGGTTGTTTTGTTTTAAGTTCCTAAACAAAATTTTGCAGCTATTCTAGAAAAAAGGAAAGAAAAAGTAGAATAAAAAAAAACTGTCTTGAGATAAAAATTCATTATATGCGATAAACATACAACTAACAAATGGTAGCCAGTTTTGTGGATTCATTTGTTGATGCACGCTTCTCGTAAATCCCATCATATGTGAAGGATGAACGGCCGATGTAGTTCCTGTTTAGTAATGTGATAAATTTTTGAATGAATTCGAAATAATAATCTTTTCATTGCATTAAAAATATGTGTAATACCAAGTATTACCAAGATATATTCATAATATTGTTGTAGTCTAAATAACGAAAATTACCCACGACTAATAGTCCCTTTGAATACGTAAAGATAATCACCATTTTCAACTCCATGCCAGCGGAGGCTACAATTTTCACGCATGATCCTCTGTTTATGAATAAATATGTAGTCGTCGGTTGGTAGTAATTTCCTGGACAATAGTAATTCCCTTAATTCATTCACCGTGCTCGAGTCCTTCATTTCTAATGGGATACAGGTCGAGTCAAGGAGAGCCGAGGAAGTTTGAACAACAAAGTCAAGCTTACGAGAAGGAGGCTCAGCCACTAATCGACTCATGGTCTTCAGAAATACAACGATTTCAGAGAATTCAACAACACCATAGTCACTCAAATTGCGAAAGTCCTCTTCCATCTCCACTCCTGAAAAGAAAAGTGTCATTTGCTTAATTGGCGTCCCATCGATAATATGAATCTTTTCTTTTAGACTTCCTACAGTTTCTGTTCTATCAACCTCTATGTTGTGCTTTCTCGATGAAAACTTAACTATAATTTGGATTTGTCTACGGTTTTCTAAAGATAGCATATGATTGATCGTGAGATCAATTTGTGTACCTTCATTAACGATTGGATAATCCTCTAGGTCAAGCCCGTCGAGTAGTTCCCAATCACATACACTAAGAGTTTGTGAAGATATAGGAACACCAAGAAAATGTTCAATTTTCCTCTTGATTTCGAGAATGGGTTCTTGCATACCAACTTCGATGGTCAATGCATATGCTCGAGCTAAAATTTGGATTTTCATATCTAATAACTTGTTGAAGGAACGCGATAGTGTCTACTTTTGTTTATGGTTAGATCATGAATGGAGGGATAAGAATATGTTTTAACTCAAGCGTTCTTGAGGCTTGATTTCAAGCCCAAATTCATGTTATAAGTATGAATGTGGTCATCTCTATGTGATTTCAATGCACACTTTTCATGGATTCACAATCATTTTATGCAAATTTCATTTGGTCTCTCTCTCTCTCAAATGATATATATATATATATATATATATATATATATATATATATATATATATATATATATATATATATATATATGGTTAGGTTATTTTGTTTCTAGTAACTATTGTGTGTAAGAATGCAGAGATCTGGACCATTTGATGGAATATAATCAAAGATCGTGATCTAATGGTCTATGATAGTAGAATAGGATAATATGTACTATATAATCACACAAATTTGAGCATAAGGGCATTTTAGTCAATTAACCTATGTTAAAAAATGAAATTTTCGGATTTTTAGGGATAATTAATTCTTTTATTTTTAAAATCTGAATAGTTTAAATTAATTTAAAATTAAAAATCCGATTTTATTCTATCAAAATGATAGAATGTTAATCATAAACTAGTAAATATATTTTTCGATTTTATTCTGTCAGAATGACAGAATGTCAACCATAAACTAGTAAATACATTCTGAAAGAATATACAAAATCGATTCTTAAACTAATAATATACTAAATAATTACATTGTATGATTGTGATTCATTGAATAATAACAAACATTCTGAAAGAATAACAAGTATAATTCTTAAAACATAACAACATTTTTAAACAATGTGTGTGATCATTCTTTAATTTATTCTTCAAGTCTTTCCCATCAGGTCTTCAAGTCATTCTTCAAGCCATTTCAATCAGAAAATCATTGTCAAGTAATTTGTAGTGATACACTTGTAACAACTGCGTATTAAACATATAAATAATTAACTACAATACTATCAGAATACAACAATAATATTCTTACAGAATAAACTATTCTTGCAGAATGGTTTTGAATATTCTTAAAGAATTTGTATTATCAAGAATATACAACTGTAGTTAAAATTGTTGGATTAGTGTCTAAGTCCATAACTATTTTGGTATGTACTTGACCCGATGGTGCATGGTCCTTTTAGGTTGCCTTCACCAAAGCAACTCGATAGGATGAATTATGGAGAGAAATGATTAAATATGATTTATTAATGTATTATAAGAATAATATATTAAAGGAGAAATCATATTGTTTAATTAATATTAGTCAATAATTAATTGATAATTAGTTTTGTGACTAAAAGAGATTAATTAAACTTAAGGGACTGGAATTGTAATTATAAGATAATTGCAATTGGGCCATGGATTGCCTTATATTATAAGGTGGACGAATTCGATGGGGAAGCCCATATGAAATCGTCCAAGGCCTTGAGGAAAGGGCTCCATGGGTTGCTTAGGGCTTAAGCATCCAAATTAGGGTTTCCTTGTTAGATAACTCTAATAGCCTTACTATATATAAGACCCTTATGACCCAAAAACGTGGGGAAGACTTCTCTAGGGTTTGTAGACGGTTTTAGGAAACCTCCATCCTCTCTCCTCTTCATCCTCTTTCTTATGGTGTTTGTGAACCATTAGAGGAGTAACATTTGTGACTCTAAGCTTTCTAAAGTCAATACAAGGAGATTTGGGATTGTTATTGCTACATAACAATCAAGGTAACATCTTAAACCTATTCTTATGTTAATATGATTACTTGAATGCTAGAATTAGGGTTTATAGTCTTGGATAACTTGCATGTACAATAGAGAAACCTAGATCCAAGCATTAGGGTTTGTATGAGCACATATGATGTTCTTAGGACCAAAAACCATCAGTGGTATCAGAGCCTAGACTGGTTTCTATTGTATTGATGCATTATATGTTTGAAAAATTCGATTTTTGGTGTTTTGGAGGCTGGACTCGCCGAGTCCATAGCTGAACTTGCCGAGTCCAAGCTTGACTCGACGAGTCAACTCGTCAGATGGAGCATATCTCGGGATTTCTTGCTGTTTTTGCTTTGGGATAGTTACCTTATCATATTAGATCAATATAAATCCAATTTTATGATATATTTCACTATATTCCTGACCTAATTGAAGATATTTATCAATTAATAAGATAATTGTTTCCTTATGTGATAATTGATTGATTATTTTGATTAAATTGATAAATTGTTTTGCAAGAAACCATTAAATAAATCAAATATGGATAATTATGTCATTAAATGTTAATTTTAGATTATTTGTTATTTGATACTTGTTGTTATGAAAATTTTCATATTTTCCCCTTAGGTTTTATAGTTTGAATTTGAACCCAAAAGTTTTATTGTTTTGAAATTTAAATAGTTGAAACCCTATTGTTTTGAAAAAAATGTTTCAAAACTTGCCCTCAAGTTTTGGAATTTAAATTTTTATTAATAGTTTAATTTTGATGTATATTTAAATTTTAAACCCTAATGTTTTGAAATGTTTCAAAACTTGCCCTCAAGTTTTGGAATTTAAAAGTTGATTAAAGGTTTAATTATGAATGTTAAATTCTAAAACCCTAGTAATGTTTTGAAAAAGGTTCAAATCACACCCTTGTGGTTTTATTAATTAATTAAGGTGTATAATTAAAAGAGGTTTAATAAATCCATAAAAGTTTAGGTTTACAATTTAATTGAATTAAAAGTATAATTGTTAAACTTGACCACCTAGTATTTTAAAAGTATAAAATACACCTTATACTATATATATAACATTAAAAGTCTAACATTATATATATGTATGAGTAAAAGTCAGTCTTACCGTTTGTAGGCCTCATTCACGAAGCTGGTCTATAAGGGGTGTTTAAGGAAATTTCCTATAATATAACGATTGAATGGGTATCCATTCTTACCCACCGCACTCTTGACTAGTGGAGGGTCGTTAGCCGAACGGGTAAGATAGGACGAAACCTTCCATTATAAGTATAATGAAATACAAAGTAACTAAAGTTTTTCAAATTCCCAATCTTAGTTACTTAGGCAAAAGTGAATTGATGCAATTCCATGAAATTACACTTTATGCCCTTGCGAAGACGTTAGTGGAGCGTGTGTGGTTTACCGGCACACTAAATGGTTCTAAGCAAAGGTAGCAAAGGGTTACTCAATGTTTGTCATAGTTCGGTGGAGCGTGTGTGGTTTATCGGCACATCGAATAGGTGACTGTAACATGTGAGGGCACCATGTAAGTTTGCATGGTTATTCACACCCTCTTTGTGATCCTCGACATCCCAGTCACAAACAAGAGGGGCATATCGAGATTTAAACATGCCATTGAAATGTTCAATGAATCTCAAAGGATCTAGGAGTTTTCATAGATTTAAAACTTAAAATTTCTTTTTCGTTTTTGATGGTAGAAAATTAGTGAATCGTCATTCACTTACCTTCGAATGTTCTGCAATTAGGGTTACGGCATCCCTCTCCCGAGTTGTAGAATATTGTGTTGGGTCCTAGACTTAGTATCTTATTTAGGTGATTTACTAAGGACTGAATCAATCAACTAACTTGAATTCGTTTTCTCCCGTTTTGTAGATGTCAAAGTTCGACAACTATGGTCTTCCCAAATCCCGTGGAACAAGCATTCCACATGAAGATGGTATTCCACGATTCGATCGAGGTACAAGATATCATGCTTCACTTCCTCCACCTCCTCTAATTGTTCTCCCTAACCCACAAGATCGAATAATTGAAAGGTTCAATATCACTAAGGCCCTATTGGAAATTAAACATGAAGATGGTAAATCCGTGTGTGCCTACCTGTTAGGAATGAAATCACACATTGATAGGTTGAAAATGTTGGGTGTGTCATTCCCAGATAAATTGGCTGTAAATTGGGTTTTACAGTCACTTCCTGAATCATATAATGAGTTCAAAAGAAAATATTATATGATGGATCATGACGACAACCTCATTGACCTAACTTACATGCTCATTGCTGCTGAATCAGAAATGATTTGGCGAAGCAATGGAGCGTATTTGTTGGGAAAGTCAACCGACCATGCTTCCGGGGACGTTCTAAGAGAAGCGACCTACGTTTACTGCCAAGAGATAGGGCGTTGGATAGAAGTCTGCCCCAAGAGCCTGAAAATTCCAAAGATGGGAGAGTCAAAGTGTATGGTTGCGCTTCAGGTAAAATCCACTATCTAACTTCGTTAAGTTCCTATTCATTGGTTCAAAATACATGATGTGATAAGATTGCATTTGAATGTTTTGCAGGATCGATGAAAAGAAAGGAAGCTTTGTGAAAGAGCAAGATGAATCTAATCACAAGAAATGGATCTTGATCGCATGGACTTGAAGATTATATTTTGAGCTTAGATAGTTATGATAGAGTTGTTAGAAATTTTCCTTTTGAGATACATAGTTTTCAAAGGATTTTGCATTGTAAGGACAAAATGTTTTCCGCTGCTTTTATAAATTAAATAAATTTCCGTTTGACTTATTTATTTATTTTTTTATTTCCTTGCAATGAAATCGTTATGAAAATTGGTGTTTGCATATTTCTACAACGAATGGATATGATTCTTATTTATGGAAATGTCAAGAATTTACCAAATAGGGAGCATTTCTCATCGTCCAAGTTTCAATTGGACAGAAATTTGGAATCACGCAACTTGGTTGCATGATGAATGAGAAATTTCATATTTGGAAATTAGACTAATTCGTTGACAAAGTGTCAAGTGAAGGAGTAGGAGATCGAGCACACAAAGTTGTGTGTTGATCAAGTCCACCATAAGAGTAACAAAGATATTCATCATGATTTACTAAAGGTTTAGTAAATATGATTATACTTATAAGATTAACTGTAACTCTGAATTGGTTGAAAAGGTTTAAATCAATGGCAGAACGAATAAGAAGAATCAAGTAAGCAGAAAGATAAAAGGTTCTCCATTCTAAGAAGAAGGGAGAGTACCGTTTATGCTTTATGATAGGTCTTAATGATTAAGAACCATATCTCAAATGATCCTCTAAGTGAGTCTTAGTACAATTGTATGTTTAAGAAAAGGAATCAAGAATTGAAGAAATGATTAAATCAAGAAGTCAATCATACTTCGTTCCAAAACAAGTCTTAGAGTTAAGATTGTGACAATGAGTGACAAGTATTAAAAGGTTTATAACGTTCATCAAATGTGGAAAGTTGTGATGTCTTGAATAAGACAAAGACCAACTAGGACCAATTTATGAAGTCTTTTGATAAAAACTACACTAACTCTTGAATATTTGTTTGTCAAGAAATGTTTATTGACAAGAGAATCTTATATGTCAAGGAGTCAGTGGGAGTCTTAATGGTGTTGAAAGGTTTCAAGAACAAATCAAATAAACCTTATCGATCATCACTAGCACATGAGTTGAGGTTAACAACCTATCGTGTTGACATTATTTTGTTTCTGTGCTGTTTCCAATTGAGTTAATTATGCATGTGAGTTCTATGAGTTCTCATTTTGAACGCATAAAAGGCAAGACACCTTGATCAATGAAAGGTACATTGATAGGAAAAGGTGAGCTGCTTAACTACTTGGAAGACGTGGTGGGCAGTTGTGCTACCATAAGGCAAGAAATCAAGATTAAGAAAGTTCGGTCCATATGAGTTTAAATTTGTCGTAAACTTTGGTTTTAACAAATTCACATGGATAAGAACACATACACTGTTTAAATCTAAGTGTAATATGATTTCCTCCTTCATGAAAATGATTGTGAGAAAATGTTTTCACTAAGAAAGATTTTAAGAAGATAGTGATTGTAAAATTTCATTCTCGAATTTGATTATGGTTACAGTATCCCTTTCCATGATTTGAATTGTGAGGTTTGGCAATTAGTCTTAATTGTTTAAACACACATATGAACTATCTAAGGCAAAGGTGTATATGTTCAAGAAGCTTTGATAAAAGATTATCAAAGCATTAAGTACTAGAAACATGGACTTAAGAAATTCAATAGGTATTGTTTTTCTGAAAGTTAAGATGTTTATGAATACATGTCGAAGCTAGTGGGAGCATAAGTGTTATGTTTATAATAATCATCATGATAGTGGGAGCATAAATGTTATGATTGTATGATTATTAAGGCAAGTATTGCAAGTTGGAGCATAAGTGTCATTCTTTGCAAAAGTCGTAAGGATTGAATAGTTGTTTTGCTATAATTAAGGGAGAGAATATTATGCTTCATTTCAAATATAAAGGCTTAGGTTGTGGAATGTTAATAACTTAGTCATAGAAACATAGTGTGTTCTTAAAATTTCGATTATAATTACGGTATTCCTTTTCACAATTCAAATTTTGAGAACATAGCAAATAAAACATTATGCGTCGTGTCCCATACGCTTCGGGTGTAGGATCGATTGCAAATGCTTTAATGTTTGACCATTCTAAAATTTTCAAAATGTCTAGCGCATCTAGAGGGAAAAGAGACTAGAATCGGTTTTGACTAAAATAATTAAACAACTATCAAAGGACAATCCAAAGTTCGACGAGGATTAGTTGCTTATGAGTAGTTGGAAGCATGGTATTGAATGGACCATATCGACATTATCATGAATAGAAAAGATTCTATTAAGAATGAGTTGTCATATGGAAATTATGGAAATGTTTCCATATTGGATGGACCATATCGACATCATTACGAATAGATAAGATTCTATTAAGAATGAGTTGTCATATGGAAAATATCGAAGCGTGTCTATATTGGGAATTGAATATTGAAAATCTATGTCTAGATTAGAAACTTTTATGCAAAAGGATGTTCAAAGGAATGTACTTTGAGTGAGAGACATCAAATCTAAGGAATTGTCTTGTAACAATCTCCGATAGAAGATTTTGTAATATCATTGGCAATAGTCTTTGTGACTTTGGTGCAGTGACATTACAAAAGAATCATTGCATAGAATGTTAGAATCTAGCATATTCTATAAGTAGAAAGAATTAGATATTCTTACACTTATAAAAAAGGATTAGGAGTTGTGAAATGAGAATGATTGGAAATGTGCTCAACTTGGTCTATTTCACAAGTAAGAACCATAGGTAAACATTGTGTGCATGCTAGGAGCATGGGACAAGTGTAATAATTCAAGTAAGAAGTTGATTACCCGAAACGACAAATAATGAGTAATCGATATGGTGATAAATAAAAGGAGTTTTATTTATACTCAAAGGTTTGAGGCCATATGGGATTAGTATTATTCTTGTGTTTCACTTTGCATGTTTTGACTTGCTGAATAATTTAATTGGTTTAGAACAGTAAAATTATTCGAACGGGCCACAGTCGTTCATATGTTGGAAGTAGATATGAATGAAGACTGTCGTGAATTGGTGTGTGGATTGTCTAAAAGAGTATTAGACATAAGCAAATGTTTGCTGCAACGTTCATGAGTGCTTATGAATATGAATTTGAGCATTGGATTAAACCCACGCTCATTTGGATCACTCCATGAATTGTATCACAAGTGATTGGTGAGACGATAACATCTTATATTCTTGAAACCGAGATGTGTGAGTTGTATCTTGCTAATCGGTTGCACATTGATAATATGAAAACGCACTAGTAACTTGGTCTTATAAAACATATTGTTGTGTGTGATTCAGTGAGTAAGTACAAGCGAGCATTGTATCAAAGTTTATTCGTTCCTTTTATCCCAAGTAGGATAAAAGCGATATCTTTGGGCTCCTCGATGGTTTAGTGATGACAAACGTAAATGCTCGGACGGGCTAGGGCTAATTTGATTTGTTCAATTAGTCAGTCGTCATAAATCGGAAATCGAGAAATAGTACAAAGAGAATGATTTGAAATCATATCTCATATGATATCTAGAATGGAGGAATATATGATCCCTTATCTAAGGACACGCGTATCTGATAGGATCAGAGTTGATAGCGGCTTTGGAAAGCTACGATTGCAGATCAGGATCTGAAGTCATACGCATAATAGTTATTAGACTTATCCAAGTGGGAAACTGTTGGATTAGTGTCTAAGTCCATAACTATTTTGGTATGTACTTGACCCGATGGTGCATGGTCCTTTTAGGTTGCCTTCACCAAAGCAACTTGATAGGATGAATTATGGAGAGAAAGGATTAAATATGATTTATTAATGTATTATAAGAATAATATATTAAAGGAGAAATCATATTGTTTAATTAATATTAGTCAATAATTAATTGATAATTAGTTTTGTGACTAAAAGAGATTAATTAAACTTAAGGGACTGGAATTGTAATTATAAGATAATTGCAATTGGGCCATGGATTGCCTTATATTATAAGGTGGACGAATTCTATGGGGAAGCCCATATGAAATCGTCCAAGGCCGTGAGGAAAGGGCTCCATGGGTTGCTTAGGGCTTAAGCATCCAAATTAGGGTTTCCTTGTTAGATAACTCTAATAGCCTTACTATATATAAGACCCTTATGACCCAAAAACGTGGGGAAGACTTCTCTAGGGTTTGTAGACGGTTTTGGGAAACCTCCATCCTCTCTCCTCTTCATCCTCTTTCTTATGGTGTTTGTGAACGATTAGAGGAGTGACATTTGTGACTCTAAGCTTTCTAAAGTCAATACAAGGAGATTTGGGATTGTTATTGCTACATAACAATCAAGGTAACATCTTAAACCTATTCTTATGTTAATATGATTACTTGAATGCTAGAATTAGGGTTTATAGTCTTGGATAACTTGCATGTACAATAGAGAAACCTAGATTCAAGCATTAGGGTTTGTATGAGCACATAGGATGTTCTTAGGACCAAAACCCATCAAAAATGTCTCCTGCTTCATCTTTAGAATCTTTAGCTTCAACCTCCATCTCCAGCTCATAACTACTGTAGTTAAAATGAAAAAGCAACCAACATTCTATTTCTAATTCATCTATTTTATTAACTCCATAAAAAGGAAGACATGGATGGCTTACCCATCAGTTAGATCTATTCACAGTGTGATCAAGTGCAATTTCCTATAATATAATAAAATATCAACGTAATTTATGTCATTTGAAATAAAAGAACAACTTAATCAAGTCGAATGACTATTCTCAACTTTATAATTTATTCTATTAGAATGTAATCCTAAAACTGCAATGACTATTCTCAACTTTATAATTTATTCTATTAGAATGTAATCCTAAAACTGCAATGAAAAAAAAGATGGGGTCTTATAGGCATTTCATCGAACAGTTAGAAGGCAGAAAAATTATACAAAAGTTTTGAGCAAATTTACATGGTACTTTGTTGCTGGAATACCAAAGAGTTTTGCAACATTATCATAAAAATAATCTAACTATCATGTCTACTTATTTGATTCGAAGTCAAAGAAATGTATTATTAAATAATTATGCTAACGTATTGAAATAGATACAAATATCGTATAGCTAAGGACCTAAGGTACATTAAAAAAAACCCAAAAAAATTATGTTATCATTAAATCCCAAAAAAACAATTGAATCGAAACATAAGGGGAAACAATTAAAAACCTGATTCATAGTATGGCATTTAAAAAAAGACAGTTGCACATTATGAGAAATAAACGGAGTCAACAATTGACAAGTATCAGTGGGGATAAATACAAGGGCCGATTAGAATCACAAATATCAACGCCACCATTGCCACTGGCTTGAGATGGAGCCTGATTCAATCAAAGGATTTCATGGATAAGAACCGATGAGAATAGCTCATGTAAGGAATCGGTCGATCTAATTTTAAGATAACCGACCCATGAATGAAGTGGGAGGCATCAGTGTACGGCGACATCAATTGATTACGGAGCCGACGGTGGAGAGACAAGAGGAAGAAGCGGCAGCATGCGTTTGTCGATGATGATGAACATGTTCGACCACACACATACACACACACAAATGAAGTGAGGGAAATAAAAAGGGAAATAAATTAGATTAAAAGTCGATTTGACTAGCATGATTATAGGGAATATTTATGGAATTTATAAATCAAATTACTAAATCATCCTTATTTATTTATTTTATTATTTCCTAAATTCCTTTTGGTGCATTCAGTTGCTAAAAGCATTTGAACATATATATATATATATATATATATATATATACATATATATATATATATATAGAGAGAGAGAGAGAGAGAGAGAAAGAGAGAGAGAGAGAGAGAGAGAGAGAGAGGTTCAAATGAGAACTCAAAAAGATTAAGAACCACTATCTTAAATATTTCCATGAAGGTCATTTTAGACAAATCCAACATTTTTATTGTATTAAACAAACTTTTTCATTCCCTAGTTTACAAACTATTTGACATTTGTCGACGGACCGCCGTCGGACCATCTTAGGACCACCATCAAACCGCTACTGCACCGCCGCCATACTAACATAAAATTCAGTAGCAGCTTCGTATCTGTATTCACAACTTAATCAAGCAAACATTGTAGCTCTCATTTCCTTGGTAATACTTTTTATTTTTCCAGCACAAATATACAAAATTTTAGCAAAAAATAGAATTATGTCTTGAAAAAATCAATCTTCTTTTTTCTAAATTGTAGATTTCTTTAGAAAATATATTGTGTATAAGAAATATTCACAGTTTAAAATATAATTTTCACAGTTTAATAAACATAATAGTTCACTAATATACGGGTTAATATTTTCATGCATACCTTCATACATATTTTAACAAAAAAGTTATATAAAATATGCAACTTAATACAATCCATTTTTAGTTTAATACATAAAATTCACAACATGACATAATATAATCCATTATACACTAAGGCCTTGTTTGATAATCCTCTTACTGGGTCCAGTAAGAGGTTATGTGTGACCCAGTCCGAGTCATGATGTTTGAT
Source organism: Lactuca saligna (assembly GCF_052625555.1). Taxonomy (NCBI): domain Eukaryota; kingdom Viridiplantae; phylum Streptophyta; class Magnoliopsida; order Asterales; family Asteraceae; genus Lactuca; species Lactuca saligna. The sequence continues at coordinate 261,807,616 of NC_136421.1, read as the reverse complement.
AACGCCCCCTTAAACCTCTTACTCGGTCAACACATTACTTACCGAGTCATCTAAAAAATAAAGTTGACTGGGAAATTGGACTTTGTTTCCCCTGTATGCCTCTCTCCTCTCTTCGCTATGATGTTCTTCCTATAGATGCTGAAATCATCTTGACCTAATGGACACGATCTGAAATCATCTTGACCTTGGCGACACTATCTGAAATTGATGATGAAATCGCACCTTCCCCACTACCATGTGAAATCGATGCTAAAATGGTTTCATTATTTTCCCTTGTCTTTTTAGTTAGATATGATCCATATCTCTATCCATGTGCGCGTGTGTTTAATTCCTTATATGTGTGTTTGTGTTACAAATGATATTGGTCCCTGAAACTACAACCTACAATCAGAAAGTTGAAGACGATGGTAAAAATTAATTTTATGTTTTTTATATAATACGAGTGACTTTGGGTGTTTAATTCACTAGTTTCTTACAAATGGAAAAGGTGTTATTTAGGTTTTTAGGTTTTTCAAGTTGTATCTGTTGGATTAGTGTCTAAGTCCATAACTGTTTTGGTATGTACTTGACCTGATGGTGCATGGTCCTTTTGGGTTGCCTTCATCAAAGCAACTTGATAGGATGAATTATGGAGAGAAAGGATTAATTATGATTTATTAATATATTATGAGAATAATATATTAAATGAGAAATCATATCGTTTAATTAATATTAGTCAAGAATTAATTGATAATTAAGTTTGTGGCTGATAAGTTTAAAGACAAACTTGAAGATCGATTAGATCTATGAAACAGGTAGAGAAATAACCAGATAAACAATAAGAACAAGCAAATGGATCAAAAGGTGTCGAATGATTTATAAACAATCCTCAGAAGAGCTCGATAAAGAACATCAACTATAGAGGATTTTAGGGTTTACAGTAATCAATGAGAATGACGACAACTCTTCTACATACGCATACATGCATGCATATATTTATATTAAAACCCTAACAGTTTATCTAAGAAAAAGGAGGCTAATCTAGATAAACATGGATTGATAAGCCCAATCCGGTTGTAAAACAAAAGGGCCCAAGACGCAACACATTAATCTTCAACAGTGGCTAAAGAGATTAATTAAACTTAAGGGACTGGAATTGTAATTATAAGATAATTGCAATTGGGCTATGGATTACCTTATATTATAAGGTTGGACGAATTCTATGGGGAAACCCATTAGAAATCGTCCAAGGCTTGTTAAGGAAGGAGTCCATGGGTTGCTTAGGGCTTAAGCATCCAAATTAGGGTTTCCTTGTTAGATAACCCTAATAGCCTCTCTATTTAAAGGACCCTTAAGGCTCAAAAACGTGGTGAACTTGTTGATTAGGGTTTCTACACGTTTTGGGCAGCCTCCTTCTCTTCTCTTCTTCATCCTCTTGCTCTTGGTGTTTGTGAACCATTAGAGGAGTGACATTTGTGACTCTAAGCTTTCTAAAGTCATTACAAGAAGGATTTGGGATTGTTATTGCTACATAACAATCAAGGTATGATCTAAACCCTAATTCATATGTTATATTAATTATCATATACTAGATATAGGGTTTAAAGTCTTGGATGAATAGCATGTACAATAAAGAAACCTAGATCCAAGCATTAGGGTTGCATGAGCACATAGGATGTTCTTATGGCTAAAACCCTTCAGTATCTTCAATAATCCATTTATAATAACTGATCTCTTGTTATTCAATAATCCTAATTTTACTATAATCTGTTGTAGAAACTTCATAGAATGCTAGAAGTAAACCCTGAAGTTTTTCTTTACATTATGCAGTTCTAACCCAAATATCTCTGTAATTTCATATGGGATCTTTGGATACCAAATTAGACATGTAAATCTTGGAACTAAAGCATGAAAGAGGAAGCAATAAGAGTGAACCAATGGAAGATTCTTCCACCACTGAAACAGGAAGCTGATAAAAAGTATTTATTGTAATTGATGAGTGCAAGTGATAGTAAAGATGATGAAATAGGAAGATGATGTAAATCCGCATGAAACATGAAGCAATAAGAGTCAACAAGTTGTGGAACAAATCCATGTTATTTTTGGTGAAAATTTGAGATTGCATTACTATAATGTAGTGGTTGCAGAGTTCATCGAATCTACTGAAGTTGTGGAAGTAAATTGCGTTTGTTTTATCCCCATTTGTTAACATGTTGTGAATCATGGTTGTTTTTCTTCAGCAACACCATTATAACCAAAATTGGTATTTAGATATAAATTCATAGCTACAAACAATTTTAATAACTATTTTCTTTAATTAATTAATGGCATATATTGCATTGATATTTGTTTTTTTATCAAGTACATCAATGAGAGACTGTTATAATAACCTTACTTCCAGATAAGTCAATTCAGCTTAGGCCACACTTAGTTAAATTATTAATCAGTACTCAATTCAAAAGGTTAAATACAAAGAAATAAAAGTAGAAAAACCAAATTAATCTACAGAAGTATATTGCCATTTCTTGCAATTACATAATCAGGTGATAAGTTTTTTTGTTCTTATGCTACTTAAAGTATAGGCTGTTAGCAGAACCCATGAGTTTCCTATTAAAAAGTAACCACAAAGAATTTGGGAGGTGAATTTCAATGTTTAAAGTCATGTTTCTCCTTAAGCATAATAACAATGTAGTCAGGCAATAAGGCAGAGGAATGGGTGACCTCGCTGATTTGTCGTTCCTAACATATAATATGGAGATAATCATAGCCGAAAAGTAACCCTTATCTACAAAATTGATGGAGAAGATGAACCACTTTGTGATCCACTTTTGCGTTCATTTATCCTTGGTTAAGTTTAAAATATGAAGAAAAAAATAGCGTTTAAAACCTTGTTAATGGCCTTACTTGAATGCTTCTTCATATTTCAAACATATATAATTTGCGGATTTAATTAATATTTTGAGTCGTTTCCATCATTCATTGAGATTTCAAAGGCTCTTGGTTCATAATGATACGCGCCACAAATTAGCCAAACATTAATTAAGACAGTCACTCGAACACTTGGGTGCCTGTTCTAGAACTTGAGAAAAAAACAAATCTAAGGTGTTGACATCCATAAACTAAGTAAAATATAATAAATAAATCCATGTATCTCAGAAATTCATCACAATAAAGTACACATGGAGCTTAGAGTCATGAGGATGTAGGGGTAGCCAGGTAGTATATGCAGACCAGATCAGTCACGAACTGTTGATGTACTCAAGTTATGTACAAGTAGCTTCACTCCTTAATTTCTCAACAACCCACCATCAAGCTTGACCTAAAACAACATAAAAAATAAATTTCCATCAACTCTAATAACAAATGTGAGAAAAATATGATTTTTCAGTAAAATAAAGAAGAGAAATTATGCACCATACTTACTGCTACCTTGTTCTTACATCTGTAGCTTCCTTCCTGTGATTTAAATAAAAATACTTTGAGAACTAATAAAATATAATATACCTGAGTAAAGCTGATAAGGAACTCAAGGAATCAGTAGAAGTCACGCACAGCGATCCTTTTCCTTCATTCCCTCCTAACCAGGTATGTATCAAGCGAAATACTGCATAGGAAGAAGGGAATGACGAAAACCATCTATTAAACCTTGACCAAAGTTAGGAATAGTAGTATTCTATGTCAGTGCTTCAAGTTCTTATTTATGTACACCATAGACATAATTTGAAACACATGATGATATATGGAAAACATCTATTGCATGCATACATTTATGAAACTTTCTTATTATTTTATACTATGTTTTATTGCTATTTAGAAATAAAAGGTACTTATAATGATTTGAATTATATTTTACAAATATAACATGTTTCTAGAGCGAAAAGGAGGAGAAAGGAGCCAAAAAGACGCAAAAATGATATTATTGGACAGCTTGACCCCTCATCAACGTTTTGCACATATCTAATGACTCGTAACACCGATTGACGAAATTCAAAATGTTCTAAAAACTAAACAAAATTTTGGAAGACTTTTTTTCGTGAAAAATGTGAATTCCCAATTCTCACGAAGTGAGACCCCTTTGCTCATAACATGAGAATAAACAAATCACCAAAAACTCCAAATTAATTCACCACCGTTCCCTTTGAGTTCGACACCCTTGCTTATGAAAACTATATTATACTCGATCATGTTCACTGCCTGTAAGATGTGGTTTAGATGCGATAGACTAGGAGTTATAAATAAAAAAAACTAGTGCATTAAAAATACACATTGTTTTTTTGGCACTGTTGTTGGGGATGGTTTTCAATTAATTTAGTTTGATTGATTATTCGTTATTTTTTTTTCTTTTCTTTTTAGTTTTATGTTTTTTTCTTTGATAACATGTAACTTGTCTGGAAGGTTTTTGTTGTTATTTGAAGGAATTCGTAATACTATGAATCATACATATTCTTGGTTTATCTTTTTGCAAGGGTTTTGAGATTGCAAGCGATTAGGGAATTCTTGACTTGTTTAGTCTACTACTTTGGTGATTTGTCCAACTCAATCCACGAGGTGTAGTATAGCAAATGTCACACCCCAAAACCGGGGGTGGAAGACGTCATGTTTAGTATCACAAGACAAGCATCATAGTAATCAAAGTAATAATCAACCATTTCATTAGAAAGAAAGTGTTTATAAAGTATGTGGTTCACATAACATAGACAAAAAGTAAATAACAAAACATTTACACAATTAACATTGTGTTCAACTTGTATCCCCCCCCCCCCCCCCAAAAGCATTTAAAAACAGTTTCACGATTGATTATAGGGGTATGAAGTCACCTTATGTGGGCGATTCATACAAATAAGCGCGTAAGGATGAGAAGCTCCACTAGTGAAGTCCCGAGACACATATGAGTCCTAAATGACATTAATTGGCATGAATATAGTGTTTAGAAGCAACCACATGCAAGTATCATCTTTAGGGACTAGGAAACACTTGGACCAAGTGTTAGAATCACATGTGATTCATCTAAGGGGAGTGTATGGCCCAAATGAGGAGTGTGTGGCCATGGGTGTACGGCCAGGGAGTGTATGTGACATCCCCAAAATCTCGGCCATAAAAGACCGATTTTCATTTATGCTTTTAAAATAATTTCAGAGTGAATCCTTTTGATTTGAAAGAGTTGCGGAATTTGTTCCCAAAAACAAAACGTGATAAAACAATGTTTACCAAAGCATTTCATAAAAGAAATGTATTTTCATTATATAATCAAAACTCGGTATGTCATGTTCCGATACAGACCATAAAGCATCAACGATAACATTACAAGTCATTCAACAAATATATACATATACAGACTTGCAAACAAAACAACTTGATGGTTCATCCATCTTATGCCCTTGCGCCACTTCCTGTAATACAAATAAAACTGAGTGGGTCAGGCTTGGGAGCCTGGTGAGCATATAGGGTTTTCAACCCACAATAAATAATTATATTTAGTTCCACCAATCAACAATAACCCAATTACCCATTCCCGTTATTCTCATTTTACGTCCCTAAAACAACTAACACAAGGGACCTAGTCTTAGAATATTTCATCGGGGTGACAACACATGCATTCGGGGGTTTCCCGGCAATATATGTCAAATAAGGCAACCATGAGGGGAATGGAGTACAGCAAATGAACACCCAAGTTCATTAACACCTACAGGTTGCGAACCTGCTAGCGTTCCATAGGACTGTCTAGAAAAGTATGTGGTCATCATCCAAACTCCGCTAGATGACTGAATCAAAAACAACATCGAGGCCTCTCATCTGTTTATCACACGTCAACTATCTACCCATGTTCTACCCGGCATATTAGTAGATAAAAATATATATTTTTATACATAGTTTAAAACCTGTATAGCATTCTCATTCAATACATATTCCAAAACAACAGATGAGACACATACACATAACACGTATTTCATAGAGAATAAATCGTATCTATGAGATAGAAGAAAGTGAATATACATTCACACGTACAACACAAAATATACACATAACACGTATTTCGTATAAAATACTTCATAATTATGCGTTAGAAGAAAGTAACCACACACTCACTTGATCAGAAGATGATCGGACACAACTACGACTTGTAGAAGTAGTAATCCTCAGCAGATCTGGAAGATCTCTACAAAAATCAAACTTCTCGCGGATAGAGCTTCGGCTCGGGAATCGCACTTCTCGGGATCTCGGGGCTTCGGGACTTGCTTTGGGGCTCGGGATTAATACCGGGGCTTCGGGATACTTCTGGCACGCAAAACGATGCAAAAACACGAGAGAAAGGGAAGAAATGAGAAAAGAAACTCGGCAGCCTCGACTTCCTTTTATAGGGGCTGAAACCCTCGATTACGCTGGGTGTAATACATGTACACTGGGCGTACGCAACATCATTGCATGCGTATGTTCTCGAGTGATGTCATTGCATGCGTAGCTGAGGCAGTTCACGGGTACGCTGGGCGTACCCCAAATTACGCTGGGCGTACTCGATTAAGCAAACTTCAAACTTGTGTAACTTTCACATACAATCTCTATTTTCGACGTTCTTTATATCCACGCGTAGGTGAGACTACGCTCTACAACATTTGTTTAGACTCCATCAGCTAAATATCGCTCTAACGTAAATTTCACTTTTTACGTCATTCAGCATTGTCGGTTCTGTCGCGAAACTTCGACAGGTCATAACTTCTTCGTTATTACTCGGATTTCAGCATTCTTTATATCTTCGGAATCCTTGTTTCGACCACTACATCTTTATGCAAAGATATCGGGCTTATCTCACACTTCAAATTTGGCGCTTATTTTAATTCTTAATTAATCAAACCACATAATTAAGCAATTAAGCACAAAACACATAATACTCAAATAATACACTTCTATTATTTCAAAACGGGTTACAAAGGTTAACCTAGACTATTATATCAACATTAATGACAGGCCCAGAAACATAGGCGTTACAGTGTACGGCCGTACACTCATGGGGACAAGTGCACAAAAGTTGGTTTAGATGATAGGGAAGCTTGTGGGACAATTGCTCATCAAGTCTTGAAGATAGAATTGCATTTTGGAGGCCCTTTAAGGGTGTTTTGAGGGGTGTATGGCCGTACACTCCTTATGTTCTTGTGTTATGGGCATTTTTAAGGTGTTAATCCAGTGATCCTAACATGTACTAAGCATAGGGAAGGAGCGCTTACGATTTGGAGGCTCAAAAGGGGTCACAATCACCAAGAGCAAGTGTGTGTTCTTGGTGTTCTTGGTGAGATGGACGAAGATTTGAAGATCTATCATAAAAAGATATTTTCATGGATGAATCATAAGATGATTACAAGGATAGGAAGGATATCAAGAAAGATGGTAGAATCACTTACCACTTTTGAAGATCAAGATGAGAAACGTGATGATAGTTGAGAGAGAAATCGATGTTCTTGACTGGGAAACTGGACGAATGACTTGGAAATGGAAGGAAATCATACTTAGGGAGGGGGTGTACGACCCAACATGGGTGTACGGTCGTATATTCATGTGTACAGTCGTACACTCCCTCACATGGAGTGTATAGCTTGATTTTGACACGAAGAACTTACCCAACTCAATCCTATACCTAATACTTGAATGTATTGAGCTTTGAGCCCTTAAAAAGAATTTAAACAAGGCTAATTGATAGCAAAAACGAGTCTGATACACTGTTGGATTAAATGGCTGAACTTTCAAAGCGTAAGTTTTTGGTTTGTCACATCATCCCCCCGTTAGATGGAATTTCGTCCTGAAATTAGCTTTCTAGTAGAACTACTGGGTTGTACTCCTGTGATTGGCAGAATTCTCACTCGTAGACCTAAAAACTTTGCCCTACTATCCATGATATGATTCATACTTGGTCCATTTATCATTACCTCGTGTATACAAGTCGTATATAATTTAAGACTAGTTAGACGGTCGGATTTGCAAATCTGACCCAGGTCCACAACCAAACAAGGAACAGGAGATAAGGCGGAAGCACACATACCAAATCTACGTAATCATAATCATATACCACTTTCGCGTATACACTAAATAGTGATAGGTGGACTTTGTTCATCCTTAGCCTCTGTGCTCGAACTCAGGTCTGCTAGACGAGTGGTATTTCATGACAGTCTGCGAAACATACGGCGGCAATGCTTCAGAGGACCAAGTACTCTTCGCATGAGTACTTCGGGGTTTAGAATACGAGAGACAAAACGGAGGTCTAGGTCGGACTGTCGTTACGAATGATGAGGGTTTTTGGAATTTGACGGTCAAGGCGATGGAGACATATGAACTTAGTATGGTGAGGACCACGCCAACTTCTGACGAATGATAGAAATGGACTCTTTACAGAATAAAAGTTTGGCCGATTTGAAAGAAACGTATGTTATATGATGATGTACTCCTAGTGTGTTCGACAATGTACTTTTTGTAAATGTTCTAGTGTTTTCTGTGTTTCCCCTTGATGCTAACACTTCTACATATCGTACCGCGATGAGCGAGTACATACAATGAAAGTGCTTTGATAACTAGTGTCGATACTTTATACTACGATCCTACTTGGTACCACTATGATCGCCTGTCATATACAAGTTATGAATAATTAAGATGAATAAGACTGTCGACTGAGTAACTCTACCTCAAATCCACAACCAAACAAGGAACAGGAATTAAGGCAGAATCACTCACTCTAAGTCTGCAAAATCTTAGCTATGAACACCCCTGATGTATATGCTCAGCCATCATAGCTTCTCTGAATGGATCTTTTAGTTCTCTTGGATACTGTTGGAATAATATTCCTTAATGATCGATAGATTCAAGCATAAAAGCAATAAATGAAACAATGAAGAACACAAGAATGGTTTAAACGATGTCAAATGATTAAACTTTAACACCCCAGAAGAGCTCGATTAAGAACTTCGACTGTAGAGGTGTTTAGGGTTACAATGCAAAAGATAATCAAAAGACTAGGCATACATGCATGCACTATATATAATACTACATAAAACCCTAATCACGGTTAGACAGGCCCAACCCGGATATACAAAATAGTGGCCCATGACGCAACACATAATACCCAACAATCTCCCAATTTGCGTCAATGGAGCCGAGAGCTCAGTTCAGTTGAGTTATCACTGACTTCTTCACAGATTTGAACACACCCGATATAATGGCCAAAAGAGTTTGTCTGAAAGTAATATACCACCGGAGCATGTCTGTGAATTTCTTCTTATTTGACTCGGAATTCGCCATGCACCGATGAATGATATTGATGATGTGTTCTAGACAGTCAGTAGAGAACAAATGTTTGTCCACCAGAGCAAACAAGAACCTTTCCCCTCTTGCCCTTGTAAACATGACCGTAAGATGAGCAGAATCTATTTGACCGAGAGTCATTTTGTTGACATCTCCTGGCTTTGCAGTTGGCTTTACCGTCAGTTTCTTTCTCAACACATTAGCCACTTCCTGATCCATTTTCGCAACTTCGTGGATATAACAAGCGATCATTCGTTTTAGATGTTCCATAATTGGTCAATACTCCTTTGCATTAGTAAGCAAAATGTTGAAGAGCATGATCCAATCATGAGGATTCAGGTTGGGAAGGTCTGCTAGCGAAATAACAGAAACCGAGTTATCCGAACCTCGGGTTATCTAAGAAAGAGACATTGATAAACTTCCCTGCAGGCAACGACTTCAGCACCTTGACTGTAGTAATCTTCTGAGCACTCCAGGTCAGATACTGAGGCTGACCGAACTTGGGCAAAAATCAATCAGTTCACGGTCGACTTGAGGATGAGGTGAAGGAACTTCAACAGTTGAATCAAAGCAGTGAAAAATGAATGCCTTTCGGGTTATAGGCATATCAAACTGTGAATCCCTTGTATTATCACAGTTAAAAGAATTCATAGGTTCCAGTCAGAGTGAGCTTGGAGACTCTATGGCGTCTTTGATCAGTGTCTCCTTAGTCCAAGGAGGGAACAACATCTTCTTGCAACTTAATGCATCATCCTCTTCTTTCTTCTTATTTTCTCTTTCCTCAGCTTCCTTAGCGATTCGAAGATTTTCATCTATCTCTTCATCCCTTTTCTTTCGTTTCAGGATTTTAGAAATTGTTTCTTGATCTTCAACATCTTCATTATCTTCTCCAACAACATGCTTTTTCTTTTATTTGATACCAGAACACGAAGCTAAATTATCCTTCGGTTTGGTTTTGACCTTCAGTTTAATTGGAATAGGTTGTGGCTTCTCTTCTTCTCCCCCTTGTTGTGCAGGAACAATTCTCTCCGAAACACCCTTCATTTCTCGTAAGAGTTCAAGTGATGGAAGGAGTTCGGAGGTCAAATGATTGAGAATTGTAAGTGTTAGAATGGGATCATGAGCCTGAAGCACGTTATGTAGCTGAGAAAGAACATCTCCAGCACAGCTGTGAAAAACAGCCCGTTCTGTTTTTTTAACAAGGAAATCTCATGTTCAGCCTTGGCAAGTGTTGCTTTATGCACTGCACTTAGTGCAGTCTGTTGAGCAAGATCATATTTGAGTTGCTTTTCCATGAGAAGATCAACAGTGAATTTTTCAAGCTGAGATTCAATAGAAGATGGGAAGTTCTTGTTGTCAGCAGAGATGTGGGAACGGACAATCTCAAAATTATTTTGCTCGGCTTGAAGGGATTGAGAAAGCGAATCGGTGGACTCTGTGACCTTGGCATCATTTGAATCAGCATGACCCTTGAAAGAGTCAAGAAAAACCTGGGAGTCACGGATAAGATCTTTAACATCGGAGGTGGCTCGTTTGCATATAGAAGTAGAATCATCCACGACAGCAGTACATTGTCGATGGATTCTGTATATTGGTGCAGGGCTGTATCCATGAATGCTTTGAGAACAACATCATTATACTTCTTTGTCGAATCGATCAGTTTATCAAGCTTTTCATGAACACTGTCGATTTGCTGCTTGGATGCAGGAGCAGATTCATCTTCCTCACCGGGGATTCGGTAGGGATTGTAGTACGTAGAATCAAACTCAAACTCAACTCCTCCAAGAACTGGATTAGAATAATCAGAAAGAGTTGGGGAAATTGGATTAGTTGTGACTTTAAGGGGTTCTTCAGTCTTCGCCCCCACATCATATATGTTGACGTTGACAGAAGAATATGTGGTAGAGGTGATGATAGGTGTAGTGGTGAAGATTGATATTGAGAAAATAGGAGTTGGTAAGGAACCAGTGATGACAGGAGTAGAACTGACAGGCGGTGATGGAGCAATTGTAGAAGCAGGAGATGATGAGTATGGGGGTGGAACTGAATCCTAAACAGTTGTCTTGGGTGGAGATGAAGGGGGTGTAGGAACAGAATCATCGACAATTTCCACCGGAGTTGGAGGCCGAGGAGGTGTATTACCCCTAGGTGAACCTTCATGTTGCTCTTCCTCTTCTTCACCTACATAATGCTCTTATTTCTGTTCTGAATAGGAAGGTGAAGGAGTTTGTTTTTTGCGAGCCATTTTCTTGACTTTCTTTGGTGCAGAGGAATCACCCTTGTCAGCTTTCCGTTTCTTTGACTTAGTGGGTTTGGAAGAGGGCTCTTCGGTTGCTTCCTTCTTAACAACAACTTTCTTCCCTTGTTTAGCAGGTTTCTCCACCTCGTCTAATGCAGCTTGCATCTCTGGATTCAATTGACGAGGACCTATGGGAGGAAGCAGTTTATATTCTGAAATAATCCTACTCTCTTGTGAAACAGATCAGTACATTGTCTACGGAATGGAACCATTGTGGGAAAACCTTGTCGGATCAGCAACAATGATCTTTTTGGTATGGAAGGAGGAGACATATGAGAGCAGAGAGTCCTTCATGACTGGAACCTTGAGGGAGGTTATTCCCCTTTGAGCGATGATGGTCCAAAAGTGACCACAGGAAATTTCAGAATGCTTGGTCGACAAGGATAGACTCTGTACCAGTTGGGACCAAATCAATGACCCATAGTCCAGGTTGATTCCATTGTAGATATCATACAGGATTGTCATGATGCATTTGTTTGATCCATCTGATCTACCAACACGCTCAGCCAACCCTTTATGAAGAAGGGTGAGCAACTCATTCCATTGAGGAGGAAAGAAAGATTTCGTGAACTTCGTGAAGGTGGTAAGAACCTCTGTGTAACCCATCTCGTAGAACATCGAGAACAATTGATTTGTGGTGATGAAGTCTGGTGAGATAACGGAGGTGTCGACTGCAAGCCCTAGAAGAGAGCAAAATCGTCCTTTTGAAATAGAAGCTTTGTGAGAATGAATCTGAAAGTAGATGCGTTCTTTGATTTTGTCGTAATATGTTGTGGAGTATACTTGAGACAGGAGTGACATGGGAATGGATTCCACTTGAGTTAGAGCGATTATGAGAGGCGAATACTTGAGACATTCTACTACTTGAAGCATGTAAGGATCATACAAGAATGGAGTCATCTGAATGATCATATTCTAGTTGGGCTTGATTGAAAGCAGGGAGGACGATGCAGTTTGATCCTGAAGTGGTGAAGAATCCGCCATTGTTGAGCTTTGTAAAGAAGATGAACAGGTGTTAAAGAACACCGGGGTGTTTGAGAGAAGTGGAGAGTGGTAAAAGGTACAGTAGAGCGATAACTCCTTTATATATGATTGCCATGAGAGAGAAAGAATCTGCCATCATGATGAAACGATCTCTGAAAAGGCGTCTGTAAAAGTGGGATTTGACAGCTTGGTTTTCCCTAGATACACATCATACAGTGAAGGTTTAGGAGCTGTTTCAACTTCATGCGCCCATTTTTGAACTTATCCAAAGACAAGTTGTAACGTCGCATCCATTCAACTTCTTCGATCTAGTACGCATTCAGGATACAGAATATCATATTACTTCCATAAGTATGTTTACTTTTTAGAGCTGAAAGTAAAAACCACTCATAATTGTCACGAACCAGAGTTTTGGAAAATCAGAAAGATTTTCATGCATTAGTGTACCAACAGATAAGAAATAAAGCAAACAAGTGTATGGTATGTGAGTGATGCCAAATATGACATAAAGCTGAGGATCCCGGGCACGAATCTCTTCCTTCAAAGTCAAGAGAGACTTGAAGTGCCTTTGTGGTTTCCCGTGAGACTACGATCAAATGTTTGTTAAGAAACATTGAAATGCTTTTTTTTAATCATAGGCTTTAGAGTGTGGCTAAGCTTCAACTGAACCTCGATGCTTAACATAAGACCGAACGTTGGAAGAAGTACATGTGAAACCGATGTGGTCTGTTGAACAAGTAGGTTGGATAGGTTGGAAGTAACATATTTTAGAATAGAAATCTTGAAAACAAAAACTAAACTGGATCTTTTAGGAAGAAATGTCTTGGTGTTAGACAATTCCATAAAGATAACGCAAGAAAAATAAAAGAGATTTCTTTTGGGTAACAAGTGAGTTCTTGAATATAAACATTCACCGTCAATTCAGTATTGGTGTTGGATTTTTGGTATCACTTAGCACGTGGTGTATGCATCTAAGATCATAAACACAGAGTTTGTGTAACCATAAACCTCAGTGGTAATTCCTGAGAGTCTCAAGGGTTACATTAATGAACCGAAAGTACATGGAGAATATAGATGAGGTGATTAAAGAGCTGAATGTACCCCTGCTTTTGAAAGAGTGACATAGTAGAAAACTCTTGACTCATTTGAGAAGAGTGGGGTAGCTCAGGACTTGAGTGAATGGTACAACCTAATTGGGAAGAAAAGATAGGTGTAAATCAAATCATTAAGGCGTCACACAAAGTTTTAAGAGGATTTAGTCTACATGCAGCAGCATGCTTCTAGGGACACCTATCTAGTTTATAGTTAAAATTGACATACCTACCCCTCCACGCGTTCATAAGATGTGTTGGCACTTGATACTTAGTAAGGAAGAAGAGAGAAACAAACGACACAAAAAAATAATAAAACAAAATCTTTTTGAAATTTTGTATTTTCTGAAAAATAAGGAAAATAATAAAAAAAAAAAACTTTAAAACATCTTAGAAATAAAGAAAAATAATAATAATGGATGAAAAAAATAGAGTATAGAAAGATACAGCCGAACCTACACCTTAAATAATTTAAGCTAAATGAACCGAGCGATCAATTCATTTCAGTTCCCAAAAATTAAGGAGCTGAAATAAGCAGAGCGTTCGGTTCATTTCGGTTCCCTAAAATTCCGGAGCCGAAATAGACCGAGCGATCGGTTCATTTCGGTTCCCAAAAATTAAGGAGCCGAAATAAGCAGAGCGTTCGGTTCATTTCGGGTCCGTAAAATTAAGGACCCGAAACTGACCGAGCGACCAGTTAATTTTGTTTGCCTAATTTTTTAGAGAGAGGTTTGAGGATTCAGTACCGACTCTGCATCCATCATTCCCAAACCTTGCAAAATTCTATTGAAGCTTGCTTCTAGTAACGGTTAAGTGAAAATATCTGCAAGTTGATCTGAGGACCTTACGAATTGGACTTCCATGTCGCCATCTTCAACATGGTCCTTGATAAAGTTGTACCTGAGTGAAATATGCTTTGTCTTTGAGTGCTGCACCGGATTGTGAAAAATTCTTATTGCGCTTTCATAGTCACAATAAAGAGTAATCTTCTTCATACTCAGTCCATAGTCTCTAAGTTGACTTTGTATCCAGACTACTTGTGAAGTACACGATGCAGCAGCTATGTATTATGCTTCGGATGTTGAGAGAAACACATAGGTTTGTTTCTTGGATTGCCAGCTAACTAGTTTACCATCAAGGAACTGACATCCCCCAGCTGTGCTCTTTCTATCTAGACCACATCCACCCAGATCAGCATCAGAAAAGGCTTGAACAAAGAATTCGGATTTTCCTGGATACCAGAGACCGAGCGACGAGGTTCGCTTCAAATATCAAAAAATATTCTTCACTGCCATCATGTGAGGTTCTCTAGGATTAGCTTGAAACCTAGCACAATAACAGATAGAAAACATAATGTCCGGTCTACTTGCAGTTAGATACATGAAAGATCCTATCATTTGAGGATAGAGAGTCATATCTACAGCAGGCTTTTCCAAAGATGGTGTTAACTTGGTGCCAAACGCCATTAGAACCTTCACCTTCGAGTCTCCCGTCATACCAAATTTTGCCAATAAATTCTTCGTGTAAGCCTCCTAGTTAATAAAAATACCTTTTGGTCCCTATCTTATATTCAACTCAAGAAAAAAGTTAATTGGACCCATGCGCTCATTTCAAATTTAATCTCCATCAGCTTCCTGAATTCAGTTGTTAAGCTGGGATTCGTGGAGCCGAAGACGATATCATCGACATAAATTTGAACTATCATTAGATGTTCGCCTTCTTTCTTGTGAAAGAAGGTTGGGTCAACCGAACCTTGCTTGAATTTATACATTTTTAGAAAGCGAGTTAGTGTTTCATACCAGGACCTTGGTGCTTGTTTTAGTCCATACACAGCTTTATCTAACACATTGCAATGATCAGGGAATTTCTCTTTCACGACCCAGGTGGTTGCTCAACATACACTGTTTGTTCTAGTTCTCCATTCAAGAAGGCACATTTCACATCCATTTGAAAAACTTCAAAGTTTTTATGAGCAGCATATGCTACAAAGATTCGAACCGATTCCAATCTGGCTACAGGAGCAAAGGTATCCTCATAGTCTATTCCTTCTTCTTGGCAATATCCCTTTACCACCAGTCGGGCCTTATTCCTAATAACATTGCCTTCTTTATCCATCTTGTTCCTGAAGACCCACTTCAATCCAACCACAGAAGCATCCTTTGGTGTGGGTATTAGTCTCCAAACTCGATTACGTTCAAACTCATGAAGTTCATCTTGCATTGCCTATACCCAATCAGCATGATCAAGTGCAGTGTTGACTGTCTTTGGTTCGATTTTAGAGACAAATGAATTAAACATATAGAATTCAACTTAAGGGAATAATGCAGTTTGCTTCGTTTTCAACTGAGACCGTGTGAGAACCCGTTCGGATGATTCACCAATTATTTATGTTTTAGGATGATCCTTAGTCCATTTTGTGAAAGGAGGGTAGTTCGGGTCATAACAGGGTCCAACTCTACATTAATCTCTTCCTCAAATTCTGATTGATCGTCTTTGTCATTTTTATTTACATTCTCCCCCTCAAATGGCGAAGTGTGTTCCTTGTCAGGTTCAGGATCTTTTTCAGATAATCGACTTTGTTGTCTGCTGAGTTCGCCTCTGGGTGTATAGCTTTTTTTGGTCATCAAATAACCTCATATATTCTTTAAACAAATTTGAGATAGGAACCGTAACTTGTACTAATTCAGGAAATATTTCACCCATGGCACTTTCTTTCGCTTGAGCTTTCTTTATGTAGAATTCATCAAAGGTTACGTAATAGGTTTCTTCAATATGTTTAGAGTGTTTATTCAAAACCCTATAGGCCTTTGAAGTGAGTGAATAGCCTAGAAAGATTCCCTCGTCACCTTTAACATCAAACTTGTTTTGGTTCTCTTTAGAGTTGAAAATGAAGCACCTGGAACCGAACACGTGAAAGAACTTGACATTGGGTTTTCAGTTGTTCCGAATCTCATACGGACGTAAGGATCTGTTGTGAGTATAACAGGTAGTAGCAACAGCATCAGCCCAGAAGTCTAATGGGAGAGAAGTGAAGCTCAGCATGGTTCTGGCTGCTTCACACAAGGAATGGTTCCGTCTTTCAATGATTCCATTTTGTTGTGGAGTATAGGGAGCAGAGAAGTTATGAGATACTCCCGTGTTGGCCAGAAAGTCTTCAAACTCTTTATTTTTGAATTCAATCCCATTGTCGCTTCTGATGTTCCTTACTACTTTTCGTAGTTGCAGTTCAACTTTCTTGATGAACATCTTTAACTTGGGAGTCACTTCTGATTCCTGTTTAAGAAAGAATACCCAGGTGAAACGTGAAAAATCATCTACTGTAACAAGAATGAACTTCCTGCCACCGATGCTTTCAATAGCTGAAGGTCCACATAAGTCAATATGTAGAAGTTCAAGTGCTTCAACGATCTTGGTATTGATACGTGATGGATGGCTCTTTCTGCTCTATTTACCCATCTCACATGTTGCAAACAGGTGTTCCTTATCAAACTTGAGAATCGAAAGACCTCGAACATAATCACCAAGCACCAACTTATTGATAGCTTTAAAGTTTAGGTGGGAGATATGTCGGTGCCATAGCTAGCTTTGATCAGAATTTGCCTTAGACAACATGCAAATAGCTGGTTTTCCTTTAATTGGACTGACGTTTAGGGGTTACATCTCTCCTTTTCGTTCAGATTTTAACAAGACTCTTTTGGATTGCTTTTCAACAATTTCTGATCCTTCATCCTCAAATGAGACTTTCAGCCCCGTACCCACAACCAATTGAGATACACTAATGAGATTGTGTTGCAATCCTTCCACGTACGCCACTTTTCAAATTGTAAACTCTCTGTTGGTTATCATTCCATATCCTTTGATTGTTCCATAAGAGTTGTTGCCATGCTTCACGCATCCACCATCCTTAAGGGACCGAAACTCCCTTAGCTCTTCCTTTCTCCTTGTCATGTGACGTGAGCAGTCACTGTCTACGTATCATTTGTCGTCGAACTGCTCGTCACTTATAACCTGAAAATTTAAGCATATTTAGGAACCTAAAGTCTCTTGGGCCCTGGTGAGTTTTTCACAGAAAAAGGAACAACAACAAATATATCAACAAGATAGGTTCTTTTTATGAGTGTGTTTTCGTCTTTTCTTTTGATGGTGTACACTTTTATTTTATTTTTATCGTGTTTAAATTGCAATGTACTACATGGTGTTATGACAATTGGAATCCTCCTTGGATCCCTAGGGTTAGCTTCCTTTTTATTATGATTGAATTCTGCTTTAGAACCAAGTTTTCCTTTCCCTTTAACATCCTTTATTGAGTTAGGTTTCTATTAGGAAGAACTGAGACTTGACCTTCGATTCTCATTTTGGTGTTTGGACCGAACCATGAAGTTCGGTTCTGAACTTTGTTATTGAAACTAAAACCGGATGTTCGGTTTCGTCCTTTGGAGTCAGAACAGAGATTGGATGTTTGGTTGTGAGATTGGGAATAGTAAGAGTTGGGACTAAAATTTTTCTTTCGTTTGATCTCTGGTTTGTCATTTTCTATAACATTGGCTTCTTTCTTCGAGGGAACATGGTTAGGGTTTTAAGATTCCCAAAACCTTTTTCGCTTATTCAGATTCTTCATGTACCTCTGATTTCTTTGGCATTTCTGTTCAGCCAACTCCTTCTGAGATTTATGAATATTGAAGCTTGATTTCTGCTTCTCCTTTTCAGTTTTGGTTGAATTGGAAGAAATATTGGAAGTCTTCTTTGATTTTTCCGGTTTCTTTCCCGGTTCTTTTGGTATCTCTTTGGTTCCACCTGAGCTTGGTTTGTCAAAGCTTGATGGTTTGTTAATTGGTTCGGCAACATATCTGCCCTTTACCCTCCATGAGGTTTGCTCTGACAGACCCACTGTCTCGTCTACATTATCGATAGGAGCGGACCAAAAATAGTTATCACACCCTTCAGCATTGTCTTTGTCAACCAGGATTTTTAGTTCAGTTGTTTGTTTTCCAGTGACCCCTGTGACAGCGTAGACTTGATTTGGCACAGTTTGAACCTTCTGGTAAACTACTGCTTTCTCTTTGAGTTTCTTTGACTTATCCTTTGAGTTTCATTTTATATTCGGTTATTAATTTTGAGTTTCAAGAGTCAAATGATTGTAGGGTCTCTATCTTAATTTTCAGCTTATCATTTTCGTCTAAGAGCCTTTTAAGCATGCATTTGTGTTCTTTTAAGTCAATGAAAGACTCAATTTTGTCCAGACCAATTTTATAAGTGATAGAAGTCTCTTCTAAGGACATTATGGATTCATATTCAGCAATGACCTCATCCTCCTTAAACTCAAAGAAGGGTAAGATCATCTTATGAATCTTTTTCCCTATTTCACAATCTAAATGCAATTGAGTAATATTTGTATATAAGCGTTTAGCAACTAAGCAAAAAATGCTTTTTTGTTTTAAAAACTTCAAATTGTCTCTCTGCAAATATAAAATCTCATCCCTAGCCCTAATTAACTCTGTCTCCTTCAGCTCAATCCACATGCGTCTCTCCTCACTCTTCGATGACTCCCTGCTGATTTGGTCAGTTAGGTTAGAGTTCGTTAAGCGAGTTTGCATGAGACTACTATTGAGGTTAGCGAATTTAAATTTAAGTTTGTTTAATTCTTCTTTGTAATTTATGATGGGAACTATAAGAAATTCGAGGATGGATTGTACCTTTTTGATTAACCGATCGCAGTCGTTAATCTTTTCACTCATGGGCTTTGTTGTGAAACACTTGTACTCCTTCAAGTTTGTCTCCTTCCGCTTGTCTTCAGTTGGTACCCCTGTCGTCACCATCAAGCACTTCCCAGCCGAACCGTTAACTTCCTATCTTGACACATATGCTCTATCATGCGTAGGCTTCCTCACTTCTTCATCCTCAGAGTCTATTGACCAGACTTCAACGCCTCCAAACTCATCATCGACCATATTCTCCTGCACAATCAAGACATTCATAGAATTGTTAGTTTCTTCCTTTTCTTTAGCTCTTCCTACTTTCGCTCATGATAAGACTCATCATCTTCACCATCCCTTTTCTTTGCCATCGTTCGTAACATACAATCTTTGGCAAAGTGATTCTTGTCGTTACAATAATTGCAGTCATATCCAGAATCTCCTACTATCTTGCTTTCCTTCTTATCATCATCCTTTTATGAGATGTTCTTCGGTTCTTCTTTCACCTTCTCGGAGCTGTAACTTCCTTGCCAGTTTCGGTTTTTATTGGCAGGAAATTTCTTTCTTGCAAACTTCTTAGGATTGGAGACCATCATTGCATATTCTTCACCTATCAGTTCACAATCAGACAGATCTGAGTCATCTTCTTCTTCCGCCACGTTCTTCTCTTTTGAGATAAGGGATAAAGAGCCCATGCCAGACACCACCTTTGCTTCTTTTGTTATTGTGTTTTCATGGGATTTTAAAATTCCCATCAGTTTTGCCAGCAAGTAAGATTTGAATTGTTCATGAGCCTTTACAGTTGAGACCACTGCCATCCACTTAGGTCTCAACCCATTCATAAATGTGATTTTCTGCTAAATCTCCTTTCTTTCAATATCATGCTTCATCGTCTTGCTAAGCAGATGATTGTAGCGATCAAACGTCTAAAGAAGAGTCTCATCAGGTTTTTGGGCAAAAGCACCGAACTCAGAGAGTAGCAAGGTTTGCATCGAGTGCTCCAGATCTTCATCAGTCGAATACAATTCTTTCATCCTGTCCCATATTTCCTTTGCGGTAGTGCATGAACTCTCCAGACGGAAGGTATTAGCTTGTAGGGAAAATCTGGCCATCCTCAAGGCTTTAAGATTGCACTGGTGCTTTTCTTTTTCATCTTGTGGAATCTTCTCTATGTCCACTAAAAGCTTATTGTACTCCTTTTGAGTCTTCACTGTCCTACTTGTTCCAGCATGAACAAACGGACCAATTGTAATAGCTTCCCAGATGAGATACCCATTGTCTTTAGAACCGACCACGAAATCTTCAAAGTGATGCGCCCACACTTCATAGTCTTGAGTGTAAAGAATGGGAACTCTTGTGGAAGATCCAATGCTATTCGAGATGTTGATGGGATTGCTTTAAGAGTCATCGTGCGACATGATGATATTGTGTTCTGGATCTGCAAGAATCAGACTTGTAAACTTGAGATTAGGGTTTTATCAAACACTAAAGTTACCGTCGACACGTAGAAGACGGCCTTTATATATTATATAAAAGCGGAAACCCTAGTGAATTCTTCACACATAAGGAATGCGTATGAGTAACACAGTCTCCTGCTCTGATACCACTTGTTGGAATAATATTCCTTAATGGTTAATAGATTCAAGCAGAAAAGCAATAAATGAAACAATGAAGAACACAAGAATGGTTTAAACGAGGTCGAATGATTAAACATTAACACCCCAGAAGAGCTCGATGAAGAACTTCGACTGTAGAGGTGTTTAGGGTTAAAATGCAAAAGATAATCAAATGACTAGCGTATTTAAGGCATACATGCATGCACTATATATAATACTACATAAAACCCTAATCACGGTTGGACAGGCCCAAACCGGATATACAAAATATTATCCCATGACGCAACACATAATACCCAACAGATACTGTGACTTGTTTCAATACGTGTGTTAGTATAATTACTTTTAAGCGTTTTCCCCAAGTTTTAATCTTATAAATATAAATTAATTTTTAAAGTAATTATTATTTTGAAAACGTACCACTACTCGCTAGCAACTCCGGGGTCGATTCTCCTGAGGTGATCATCAGAATTCGTCCATCTGCTCCTAAGTTCTTTGTTATCGGGCAGTCCCTCTGGTAGTGTCCAGTCTCACCACAGCCATAGCATGCTTGGTTTTCTTCAACTCCGGGGACTTGGGAGATCGGTTGAGCCGGTGCCCTGCAGAAACGGACTGTGTGTCCCTTTCTATGGCACTTCAGGCACTGCATTTCCCGGCATACTCCGGTGTGGTGATAGTTTCACTTTCCACACTTCGGGAGGGTTCCAGCATACCGACTGGTAGGTGTTGGAGCAGTATGCGTTGTAGTTGCGTACATAGTACTTGTTTTTTGCTCTTGCGGGGGTTCCTGTGTTGTTTGTTTCTTCTTTCTCTTGTTCCCTGACTTCCGTTTATAGTCCTCTCCCTATGATGGCTTGGGAACGGGGACTTATATACTATGGCAGACTCCATGGTCAATGAGCCATTGAGCCAGGCGTTTGGCACTATCGAATGTGGTTGGGTTAGAAGATAACACATCTCCTTTGATCGGGGCAGTTAGACCCCAGATGTATCTTTCTATCTTCTTGCTCTTCGGGGTAACCATCCCAGGGCACAATGCTGCCAGGTCGCTAAACCTGTCAGTGAAGGCCATTATGTTTGAGCCGAACATCTTGAGCTCCCATAGTTCTTGTTCCAGCTTTTGTACTTCGCCCCTTGGGCAGTACTCTCACATCATCATTTCCTTCAAGTTTTCCCAACCCATAGAGTTTTCCATTGATAGATTCAGTGACTTAACATGGTCATTCCACCATGTTAGGGTTCTTCCGGAGAAGGTTCATGCAGCAAACTTGACTTTGCTCCCTTCTGGGCATGAACAAATTTCGAAAACTGACTCTATTTTCTCAAACCATTGCATCAGAGCGATGATTCCTCTATCTCCATTGAAGGATTTGGGTTTGTAGTTCATGAAGTTCGTATACGAACATTCCTGTGGGTATTCGTGGTTATCTTCGTGGTTGGTTGGGTGAGCACCGCTACCAGATCCATTGGTACCACTTGCACGAATTTGGGTTAGGATGGTTGTTGTTGTTACTGTTACCGCTACCTAAAAAGCAGCTAGGTCGAATGGTGGTGGCGGATTTTCTATCGTGTTGTTGACTATGTGCCTTATTGGTCTACCGCAAGGCATCTTTGCTAAAAGAATACAAATATGAGATAGAATAAGTCCATAGCAGTGGATATAAGCTGAAAGCTTAAAGACATGGTTATCCTTGTTCTGAGTGTATTTGGTCCTGACTTTCACAGGGTTCTGGAAATGATTCATAAAAGAGTCTATACCTAATAAACTTTATGAATTAGAAGTGGTTGTCCTCGAATGAATATATGTGACATGAATAACTGTTACCAGTTGCATGCAAAGAAAATAATCCTAACACATAGGGTGAGCAGTGTTTCCACGAACTCAATAAGTTAACCAAGATTATTATTTATTAGGGTGACGCATAAGACGTTTTGGTTACTTCGGTTGATCCTTCTTTGAAAAGTTCTCATGAACCTGCTCTTGTTCTTTCTTGACTCCTCTGTTGACCACTATGAGGAAATGGTCACATCTATCTGGGTTTGTCGTGCAAGAATGGAAGTGTCTAAAGAATCTATGAGATTTAATTGTAACATTATAGGGTGATCCTTACAGAGTCCTTCTATGATTGCACAATGCATACAAGTTGTATATAATTTAAGATTAAATAGGCCTTCGAATAAGTGATCCTACTCCATAATCACAACCAAACAAGGAATAGGTAGTGAAGCATAGATCACAAATTCTAAGTCTATAAAATCTCAATTATATAAAACCTTGGGAGTGTACATTGCAAGATTATAGACCCATCTGTAAGGGTCTTTTAAGTTATCACATAAGTTATTTATATAGTGCCTAGAATACTCATATAGTATTTTTAATGTAATGTACTTGGTATGTTTTAAACTTGTTATTGTGTCATAATGTCATAGAATACTCCCATAGTATTCTAACTTTCATGCTCTGGTCTAGAAATCCCTTGTATAGTGTTAGGTAAGTTTTAAGACTGTTGCAACACCACATCACTCCCAAACACATGCCGGTCACATCGAATGAATATAGTTGATCAGGCTATATTGATCCTAGATATGATTACATAACTGTCTAGGTTTGACCGTAGTGTTCAACCTTTAAATACTTATGTTCTTTTCTTCTTGTGATACTTGTTCTAGTGTGTATACATGTATAAGCAAGTAGGTATATTTTTATAACTTATTGTTATATACTTAATATATATTATTATCTACATCACTTAAGCCCAATTGTATTTATAGTTGTATATCTTTTATCGGTTTATATACTTAGTTCACTATAAACAATGCTTTGATACCAATCTGTCACGCCCCAAAACCGGAACGGCGGAAACGTTAGGGGATGCAAGATGCCATGTTTAGTATCACTAGACATGCATCATAGTAATCAAAGTAATAAACAACCATTTCATTATAAAGAAAGTGTTTACAAAGTATGTGGTTCACATAACATAGACAAAAAGTAAATAACAAAACATTTACACAATTAACATTGTGTTCAACTTGTATTCCCCCCCCCCCCCCTTAAAAGCATTTAAAAACAGTTTAAAGATTGATTATAGGGGTATGAACTCAGCTTATATGGGTGATTCAAACGAATAAGCGCGTAAGGATGAGAAGCTCCACTAGTGAAGTCCCGAGACACATACGAGTCCTAAATGACATATATTGGCATGAATATAGTTTTTAGAAGCAACCACATGCAAGGAAACACCTTTAGGGACTAGGAAACCCTTGGACCAAGTGTTAGAATCACATGTGATTCATCTAAGGGGAGTGTACGGCCCAAATGAGGAGTGTGCAACCAGGGAGTGTACGGACGTACACTCATGGTGACAAGTGCACAAAAGTTAGCTTGGATGATAGGGAAGCTTGTGGGACAATTGCTCATCAAGTCTTGAAGCTAGAATTACATTTTGGAGGCCCTTTAGGGGTATTTTGAGGGGTGTACGGTCGTACACTCCTTATGTTCATGTGTTCTGGGCGTTTTTAAGGTGTTAATTCAGTTATCCTAACATGTACTAAGCATACAGAAGGAGTACTTACGATTTGGAGGCTCAAAAGGAGTCACAATCACCAAGAACAAGTGTGTGTTCTTGGTGTTCTTGGTGAGATAGATGAAGATTTGAAGATATATCATAAAAAGATGTTTTCATGGATGAATCATAAGATGATTACAAGGCTATGAAGGATATCAAGAAAGATGGAAGAATCACTTACCACTTTTGTAGATCAAGATGAGAAACATGATGATAGTTGAGAGAGAAATCGATTTTCTTGACTTGGAAACTGGAGGAATGACATGGAAATGGAAGGATATCATACTTAGGGAGGGGGTATACGGCCCAAAATGGGTGTACGGCTGCACACACATGTGTACCACCGTACACTCATGTGTACGGTCGTACACTCCCTCACATGGAGTGTATGGCTTGATTTTGACACGAAGAACTTACGCAACTCAATCCTATACCCAATGTTTGAATGTATTGAGCTTTGAACCCTTAAACAGACTTTAAACAAGGATAATTGATAGCAAAAACGAGTCTAATACATTGTTGGATTGAATGGCTGAACTTTCAAAGCAAAAAAATTCGGGTTGTCACAGCAAGGCGTGTTGTGCTGGTTAAGTGGAAGGCCGAACTCTTACTACTCTCGACTAGTTAGATCATTTTTGTTCTACGTATTTGTTAATGGTGCAAAGAAAATAAAGGAAATAGTATGACAAGACTCGAAAGTTTTTGTTTTCACAAACCACTTTTTGTATCTAAGGGATTCAATCAACAATTGTAGCATGATTGTGATGAAGACGAGTGATCATGATATCCTATTTATTTATCTTAGTGTGATTTTGTTTTGTATTTTTATTTTTAGTTTTTTAAATTTTGTTTTCCATGTTGATGCTCTTGATGTTTCAGATCTTTGTAGAATTTTTGCCCTTCGGATGTTTTCAATAATTTCAGCAATTTGGATCGAGTGCGGTTTTGTCACGATAGGCGTTGCATCACATAAGTGTGGGGTCACTTACCCACATGAGAGAGGGATCGAGGCTTTTATTAAAGTCCACTACTAGAGGGAAGAGCATATACGAGAGACGAGATGAGTGTTTGGCAGACACAACTCGAGTTCAATTTTTAGTCGCGAAAAAAAAATCCATTGTTCAGCTTCCACGCCATGGCATGTGCACACCACGACGTGGCGACATCTCTTATGTGGAGAAAATTCCTGAGAAACGATTCCCAGATGGTAAAAATTTATATGTTATACGATGTCTTCACCAATCGTTTCGCACGTCAAGTCCCGTTCTGAGAAAAAAAAAGTAGCAATTCGAGTTTCTAGTCTTCAACAAATTTTGGAGCAACTTTTAGCAGTCCCCATTCATTTCGATCTTGTCACTACTACCCCAAGAGAGTTTGTTCGTTTTTCTCTCTCTTTATTATTATGTTCTTCAATTTTTTATTCATGCAATGGAGACATTGCATGAATTAAGTGTAGGGTATGGGGTTGAAAGTTAAAAATAAATTTTAGGATTAATTGACATTGTTAGATTAAAATTTTTAAAATAGATAATAAAGACTTGTAAAAATAGTCTAATTTTGAAAAAAAAAATCTAGTGCATTTAAAAAAAATGTTGTATTATAGTGTTGAGACCTAGGTTGCTAGTGTTGTGTGAGACGATTCAATGCGCGCTTTGATGCTTAATTAAGCCAATATATGTTATAGTGTATTTGTGGTTTCCCTGTCCTACTAAAATCATAGGACAAAAACATGAATTTGCTTAGTTTTAGGGACATAATACATTTAACATGGTGTATCATAAATGTATCCAAGAAAGCTTATATAGTCATTGCACTTTAGACTAATATATTTAACCAATAAGGGTTGAAGTTAAGTTCATTCACTTAAGCATATGGTTTTATTTTTAGGATTTTTAGTTTTGAAAAAAAAAAGTGACAAAATAAGTGAAAATTTTGTGAAAAAAAATAAAAAAATAGAAAAAGATAAAAAAAAAAAAAGTTGCAATGTTGTTGAGTAAATAAGAGCTATCAAAGTATGAAGATCTCAAAGAAAGTGAATAAATAAGGCAATTAGCCAAGTTATTTTATTTTGTAATTTTTCTTTCTAGGTATTTTTCCATACGTGTGCTTGGGGGATTAACCAAAAATACGTTGAAGTTAAGAAAGTTTTCTGAGAATATATTCAAAGGGATGCATAAAATGAGTGTTGTACAAAATAATTAAGGGAATGTATGAGGATTGTAACTATTTAAGATTGGGGAGGTTCTTAGGAAAATTTAGACACAAATATATGCATTGCGGTCTTGATGTAATGGATGAGTTCAAAATGGATTGTCTTATGCGATGTTGGTGGCTAGGGTTTTGATGTGATAATATGATAATAAAATCGATTTTGTTTGGGGGCAAGCAAAAGACTAGTGTGGGTAGTTTGATAACATCTATTTTATACATATATTTATGATGGTTTCTTATTATTTACTACTATGTTTTAATGTTATTTAGAACTAAAAGGTACTTATAATGCTTTGAATTATACTTTACAGATATAATGTTGCTAGAGTAAAAATGAGGAGAAAGAAGCTAAAAAGACGCAAAAAGGATGTTACTAGACAGCTTGACCCCTCATCGGTGTTTTGGTCATAATTTCATGACTCGTAACTCTGATTGACGAAATTCAATATGTCCTGAAAACTAGACTAGGAAAAATGTGAAAAATGTGAAATCCCAGTTCTCACGACATGAGACCTCTTTGCTCACGACGTAAGAATAAAAATCACCAAAAACTCCAAATTAATTCACCACCGTTCCCCTTAAGTTCGACACCCTTGCTTATCAAAACTATATTATACTCGATCAGGTTCATTGCATGTAAGGTTTGGTTTAGATGTTATAGACTAGGAATTATAAATAAAAAAACTAGTACATTAAAAATACACATCACATACAAACGTGTACTTCATCGTGGTTGTCTTGGTGCTAAAAGGGCTTAAAATTTGAATCAACATCTTCCTCTTCTTTAGAATATAGTGTAAAATTTTGTTTAATTAATAATTAAATATATAAAAATTGATGAATTAATAGTCGCCCTAAATCTATATTATTTAGTGGGGTGTTGGTTTTGAGAAGCCAACTATTATAAATCGGATTATTTGAGGCTTAAAAAGTAACTTTGGGATTTATTTTGAAAATATTTTGGAGGCTAAAGGGTTGTTTAGTAACAGTTGGATTAATTGTGAAAAGAATTATGAGATCAAGGGTGTAATAGGTAAATATGAGAGCTGATTTAGGAAGAATTTTATGGAGAGGGACTGTTTATGCCATTATGGCAAACAACTTGATGGAGTTGGGTATTTAAAGGATTGCCAAACCCTAAACCTAAAGGAGAGGTCGGCCGTCACCCCCCCCCCCCCCACTTCCTCTTCATCCTTTAGCCGCAAACCCTATAGCTCTCTCTCCCAGTCGTCGATGTCTTGAAGCCGCCACGAGTCTGCTGTTGCCGCTATCTCTGATTATACGCCACCTCAAATCACTTTCAAAGAAGCCGAGGCAACTAAAGTTTGATGTCGGGCGGGTTTTGCTGTCGTTCCCAGCCATCAACGGTGTCACTAGCTTGAGTCATCAACCGCCAGCGTCCTCGTCGCCATCTCTCTCTCATTCCTGTCGTTCCTTTCAGTGTTGGACGTTGTGAACATCAAGGCCGCTGCTGGAGGCCACTGTGCTATTGTGGTTATTGTTTTCGGGATGTATTGCCACCATTTCCCCACCACAAACTCCCCTCCATCTTTGTTTGCGGTCATGCATGAAGATTATCGTCGTTGCTGTCGTTGTTATGCCTCCCTCGCTGTCGTTTTCCGCCACCTAGAGGGGTGGCTGTACCCATTCATGGTCAAAAGTGATTGTGGTGGTTATGTTCGATCATGGTGTAAGTATGAGACTGCTGGAATGATACTTGGCCGGAAACCCGAATGAAAGACCCCACTGCCACCACCGTGAGGTGGTGGCTACCGCCACTCGCCACCGTCGGTCACCACAAGGTGGTTATATGTGTGTGTATGTTTAGCTTAGTTAGTGTATGTGTTTGTGTTACTTTTGGTATTTCATTGTAAATTGTAACAAAAATGGAATAATGGAAAGAAAGGAACCCTAACCACCACTGTAAGGTGGTGGCTGCCACCTCCTATCCGCCACCAACCGCCATGTTGGGTGGCGGTGTGATTTGTTGTGTGGACTCGTATTGGGTGTTAGACAAAGTGGGCCTAATTGTGCAGTGGGCCCAATAAAGCCCTAATGGGCCTAAGGACTTAACTTTGGGCCTAATCGGATTGTATTGGGTTGGAAACCCTAATTAGGGTTTGGAAAGCCCTAAATACCATGAAGCCCTAATTTTGGGGATTGATCAGGACCCGCTATAGAATTGATTAATAAAGTTAAAATATTAATTTACAACATTGGCAAATTAACCTAAAGGTTATATTGGACTTAATGGGATAAGTCCTTAATGGGTTAAGTAGGAACACTTAACCCTAATCGACATTTTATGTGAAAACCCCTAATTGGAATTGGGTTCTTATTGGGCCACTTATTGAACTAAGTTGTTGTGGGCGTTAATGGGCCAATTGGGAACATGTTATGGATTAAAGAAATCCTTGGGCCTTAGGATAAGACCTGCTAGAGAGGCTTGGGCCAAATTGGGAAAAATGGGCCATAATTGGGACACAACTGGGCCTTGAGGACTATGAGAGGTTGAGTCATGGGAATGCCTAATGTTTGGACTAGAATAAAAGGTTGGGCCTTAAAATAAGTCCATATAGAGGTTTAGGTCCAATTTGGAAAATTGGGCTATATGATTGGGCTTTGGCCTATTACTTAGCCTTTGGAGTATGATTTGGACCTTGGGCTTGGAACTTAATTATTAATTGGGTACTGTTTGATGTTGACAGTTCGGGAGCTTGTCAACTAGCAGCTAGAGTTGTATTTGCGGGACTTCAGCAATGCGAGGTGAGTCTTCTCACCATACCAATGGGTCTAAGGCACCAAGGTCGACCCATTTTATACTAGTTGGTATACTTGCTATGTAGAGGTGTGTGATATGTATGTATGGATGATATACAGTAGAGATAGCCTTTGTGGTTAATGGTAGAGATAGCCTTATGGATGATGGTAGAGATAGCCTTGTGGTTGATGGTAAAGATAGCTTTATGGCTAATGGTAAAGATAGCCTTTTGTGGCTAATGGTAGAGATAGCTTCTAAAGCTAGTTGATATGTGATATGTGGTAGTGGTAGTTCGTATAGCTAATTGATATGTATTGTGTGGTAAAGATAGCTTTTATATCTAATTAATATGTGTTATGTGGTAGAGATTGCTTTATAGCTAATATGATATGGTTATGTGGATTGTGTGTGGGGTATGCTCTTGGGGACTCACTAAGCTTTGTGCTTACGGTTTACAGTTTTGGTTTCAGGTATCATCGATTTGGAAAAAGAGGGCTCGGATTGATCGCAGTACACACACCTATGATTCCGCAATGAATGATTTTGGAATGAACTATGATGAATGTTTTAATTAACAATGTTTGGAATAATTGGTAACTATGTTTGGGTTAGATTAAAAATGAAATTTTTACCCCTGATTTTTGGGTTGTTACATATAGGGTTGTTACTGGAGTTGACAATCAATTTTGTGTACATGCTCAACCAAACGCAACAAATAGGAGATGAAATTGGAGGAGTTAAACCCTAATCGAAGTGGTTCCTATGATGGTTGTGGCGAGAATCAGAGCGAACGTACCATTTCAGCCGGTTGAACAGCCTACGCCACCGGCATCACCATCTCCCCTCCGTGCTGTTTGGATTATGTGATGTTCTTGTAAAACAAAAATGACCCAACTAGTCAAGAGTATCAAGATTTTTTTGCATCATTAACTAATAAGTAGACCAAAAATGACCTATTCCAATGATTTCTTTGCACCATTAACTAATAAGGGTGACCAGAAGCTTCTGAACGCAAAGAAAATAGTCTGACAGGTCCCGAAATGACAAAATGACCTCTTCTGATGATTCATGTCAGTCGATTAAACGTGAGACCTCTTTTACACCATCGATTCAAGGTTTGATTTTCGTTTCTTTAACACACTTATGATGATTCGTCGCTACTGAAACTATTTAGGTCTTGGGTTAAATCAGAGAGAATGATCGAAAGAGGGAGTGTGGTGGAATTGAAATGAGAGAAGGTTCGAGATCTATCCGAGTTAAAGATAGGGTGGTAGAAAAGACGGGAGTAAATTTGTGAAATCATGAAAAATTGTGACAAAAGTCTAATGAAGTTAAACATTAGTGTTTCTCATTCCTAAAGTTGAGAATTCTTTAAAATCTGGATCAAACTTGACAAAGTGTACAAACTATTGTGACCAATTTCTAAAGAAGGGAAAAAGTATTGTTCCTAATTTATGCTTGTTGGTTATATATATATATATATATATATATATATATATATATATATATATATATATATATATATATATATATATATATATATATATATATATATATATATATATATATATATATATATATATTATTTAAAAAAATTCCAGCAAATAGATATTAAATAGATTAAGTTAGATATTAAAACACAAAATTCTTGTCAGCTTGTTGGTTAATTAAAGTTTTTCCCTTGGGAGTGGGAGACCCGGGTTTGAGTCCCCCAACCCCATTGTTATTTCACTACATTTGTCATGGATTGCAATAGATGTTTAACATCAAAATAGCCACGAATTTTTTTAGCTAAGAATTGTGATGGGTACCTTTGGCAACTGATGTCTTTAGCGACAGGTTAACAACAGATTGTATAGTTCCGGGGTTTAGCAACGAATAGTGGCGAAAGGCTTTGCAATGAACTGTCATCGAACACCATAACATTCAATGTATTCTTTCACTCGATACAAACTATTGGGCCTATATGAATAAGCAAACATGTGATACAAACTATTAGGTCTATGTGAATAAGCAAATATATGTTTTCTCAGTAATTATTCATTCCCAAAATCTACAAGTGTAATAAACTCATCGTCTTTCCATAATGGTTAATCTTTTTTTTAAATTATTAAATTATATATTTATATTACAATAATATAAATTTTTACCCATAAAGCTATAAGTTCCTCAAAAATCTATAATGAGAACACCAAGGGTGTATTCTAGAGATGAGCATTTAGACTAGGGAAAGGGACGGAACCGGTACTAGAACCAGAACCGGATAAAACCAATCGAGTCGAGACCGGGACGATATTCTTGTGGATTTTTGGAACCGCGAACCAGAATTGGTAGAACCGACAAAAACCGGAACCGTATGTTGCTATTTCTCGAGGGTCGATTCTAGCGTTGAAGACACGGTAAGAATCGGTGGTCCGGTTTGGTTCCTATTTTCCACCAAGTTCGGTTCCCGGATCGGTTCTGGTTCGGACCAATTCCGATGCTCATCCCTACTGTACTCCTCCCACACCCTTCATTTTTACTCTATCACATAAGTTTTGTGTCAATTTTCAACTCCTCTAGGAAATAGAAATACTTCAATTTCTCACTTTTTTATATAAATTTATTTTATACCAGAGTTTCAAATATATATAAACATTATATCACATTATAAGAAATTCGAAAGAAATTAAAAACTATGAATATTAATATTTTTTCTATATTTTTTTTAATATATATTTACATATTTTTGGGGTGTTTTTCAAACAACATAAAAAAAAATTTCACATATCAACATGGATTCCGCAGAGCTATATCTGAGGATTCCGCGAAATGAACTTGTATTCCAAAAAATCCATGTGGCAAAAAAATTTAAAACTATTATAATAATAATAATAATAATAATAATAATAATAATAATAATAATAATAATAATAAATTAAAAAAAAAAAAAAAAAAAAAAAAAAAAAAGCAAAATGAAGAATATTTTCGCTGAGCTTCTTCCGAGATATCTATCTGTCAATTTTATGCATATTCTCCTCCTTAATTTACCATATTGTCATTCTACGGAAGGTGTCCTAATTCTACAGAGCCCGTAGAGGCATCTCTACGGAATGTTTGTCTATTTGTAGAAACATGTTTTTTATATGATTACATTTTGGAAAATACCTCCAAAAATATATATCCGTTTGACTCATAATCCCTAGGGGTGTGCGCGGTACGGTTTGGTGCGGTTTAGAGCGAAAATCGCAAACCGCAACGCATATGCGGTTTGAGTTATTTAGAAATTGCAAACTGCACCACGAACCTTTTAAATCGCATAATGCGGTACGGTTTTGTGCGGACGATTTATACGGTTTACATGCGATTTGACTAATTATTTATATTAAATTTAATGACTATACTATTATTATTGTCACTAACAGTTCGCTAAGTGGTAATTAAAATTTTCCGTGGTCATAGAAATATGGTCTTTAACTACTTTTATATATATATATATATATATATATATATATATATATATATATATATATATATATATATATATATATATATATATATATATATAAAAGTTTAGAAAACATAATGAAAATTTTTTATCACTGCATGAATTTTTGTATTAATTAAATTTAAAGAAATATTGTTTACATTTCAAAAACTTAAGATAATACCACTAACTTAGGATGAAGTGAATTAATAAACGTATCCCTGTCAAAATATGTGTGTGTGTATATATAATCATTAACAGATTTTATCAACGCGTTGAACCATAATTTTGTAATTATAAACCGCAAACCGCACCGCATAATGCGGTTTAACAAAAATACAAACCGCAAACCGCACAAATGTTTTAAACCGCGTTATGCAGTCCGGTGCAGACGGTTTATACGGTTTTTGCAGTTTATTGGACACTCCTAATAATTCCTACATTTTAATAATAATTTATAAAAACTGAAAAAGAAAAGTAGCATATGATTTGATGGTACCTAGTAGTGGTCAACGCACAAAAAACATCATACGGTGATGTTTACCTTTTTATTCATACAGCCACGATCAATCCACTGCATAGTACAGACTACGGGTCTTGTGCACCTTCCAATCTAATAAAACTCATCTTCATTTATATAATTTATATTTTACTATATACACATATAGTTTAAGTATTTTATTATCAATAAACTCTAGGATTTTCAAGTCATGTTAGATTTAGTTGCAGATAGTTTTAAAAGGATTGTGCTGTAAGGTATCTCCGATGAGAATTTAATGATGATTTTAATCTCATTAAACTCAAAATCTTCACTGTGCAAAAATGAATAGGATTCAATAGGATGCGGAGTTCAATCCCCACTAAACTATATATTCTCTCTCCACACACACACACACACACACATATATATATATATATATATATACTAGCAGTTTATCCGCACCAAGCGACGGGTGTGACAATGGTGGTTGAATGCTGAAAGATGAATTAAACCTTAGAAATGGAAACGTCAGCGATATATATCTAAGATTTATGAACAGAAATTGCGAGATTTGAGGAAATACGGAGATAAGGAATGAACCGGGTCAAAATAGCTTAAGAATAGGGGATAAGAGATTTGACATTTTCAACTGTTGACCATATGTACTCTACTCCTTTTGTAATGCATAAACTAATTGTACAAATGCATTGTATGTTTGTACGACTTAAAATTCAGCATTTGACCAAAATTGTTTTATAAGGTAATTAAGATATATATATATATATATATATATATATATATATATATATATATATATATATATATATATATATATATATATATATATATATAGGAAGTGGTTCAAATGAGAACCAAAAAAATTAATAACCGTAAGAACCCCAAATTCATAGTTATTTAACATGTGAATACTTATTAAATATGTAAAAATCCTGATTTTGTTCGTCTGATTTTGTTCGTCTTATTTGGTGAGAAAATTGAAAAATCGTAATTTTTATAATCTAATATTTCCATTACTATTTTAACAGAGAGTATGTAGATAATACACAATTTAATATAGTCCATTGTATTTTAATAAACAAAATTCACAACTTAATACAATACATTTTACACTAATTCAAAGATTTAGAAAAGTCAAACCCAAAATTTACCACCACCACCAACTATCACATGTCGCCAACAACTATTTGTGCCACCATTGCAACCATGATTCCTTCTAAATCGGATCTGCATATACAATTATTCATTGACAAGTTAAATACTACATTCACAGTTTAATATTCACTCATTTTGATTTTAATGCAAAACAATAAAAACCATTACATTCTTATATATTTATACAACACAAATAAAAAATATATTCACAAGAAAATTAATACAAACATTGATACATAAAAAATTCATATTTTAACATAAAAATTATAAAAATTCACAACTCAATACAGTAAATTCACAGTTTAATACAGTCAACTTACAGTTTAATATACAAAATTTTACAGCTTAATACAATAATTTTATATTTTAATAAACAAAAAATTTTCATTCACATCCGTATTCTCAACAGAACACTTATATTTATATATGCATATGGAGGCTAATATTTTTTTTCAAAGTTTAATTTACAGAATATTCACTATTTAAATATTATGTACTTTATTCAAAAATTAGAGAAAAACATATATGTGTATAATGTTTATTTCATCTCATTGTTTAGAAGCAAACATAAAATTCATAAATAATAATAATAATAATAATAATAATAATAATAATAATAATTCAAAGCTTAATATATTTAATTCACAACTTAATACAGTCAATTCGTAGCTTAAATACAATCAATTCATATTTAATACAATAAATTCACAATTTGATACACAAAAATTATATATTCACAACCATATTTTTAACTTAAAACTTACATTTATACCTTGATATTTGGAGGTTAGTGTTTTTTTTAAGTTTATCTTACATAATATTTATAGTTCAAATTTTATGTATTTTATTCAAAATTAGGGAAGACTAGATTTATGTATATTGCTTCTTTCATCTCATATTTCAGAATCAAACATAAAATTCATAGCAAATTTACAGCTTAAGATATTCAATTCACAGCTTAATACAGTAACTTCACATTTAATACACAAGAATAACAGTTTAATTTAAAAAAATTATAGTTTAGTACACAAAAAATATATATTTACAAAAATATTTTCAACTTAAAACTTACATTTCAAGAATTTTATTTACAATTTAATAAAATAGTTTATGAGTTTCATTTAGAGAATGCACCATACAGATTCACAATTTAATAGAGTATTTCTAGATTCTCATTCACAGTTTAATCAATTCACAATTTAAGACAAAAAAAAATTATATTTACAACAATATTTTCAAATTAAAACTTATATTTATATGTTAATATAATAAATACACAATTCATAGATTAATATACAAAATTAATCAGATACATTATATGCACCACACAAATTCACAGTTTAATTCAACATTTGAGACACTAGTTCATAGCTTAATTCAATATTTTAGACACTAATTCACACTTTAGTGCATCATAAAATACATATTCATAGCTGTATAACTTACATATTCACAAATTAATACATAAAAAACACATTCACGGCTTAACAACTTTGTGTGCACCATATACATCAAATCCATAATCACCATTAAACATCAGATCTTACTAGATATATAAGGCAACATTAAATTAACAGTTTATATACTCATTTATAGCTTAATTTACCATATTTACTGTTTAAATTCTAAAAAAAACTTCACCAGTAGCATTCACATTCACAACTGAATTCACAACTTAATAATTAACCTAATTTCATTGAGGCATTTCATCAAGCACCTTGTGTGCATCATTTTTTGCAAAACTTTTTTATGTAAACACAATAATTGGAGACCACATATGATGCGGTGGTGGAAGCGCTGCCGACCACCATGAAATATACCACACACACAAATACCAGATCTAACATTAAAATGCACAAACATATTAGATCTGATAACGATCTGGTTGTGTTTAACTGTTGATGTATATTGTAAAAGTCGAATAGAGTGTTTTGTATAGTTTCGCATTTTATGTTATTTTACTAAGTCATTTTTATGCGAAGATAAAATGTATAGACTTAGTATACTTTTTGATGGTTCCCTATAAATAGGGACTTAGGCTAGAAGTTGTAGGACGATGCTTGAACTCACTTCTGCTTAACTCTGTAATCAGACTTTATCAATATAAGATCTTATTAATATTTACTCTCTGTGTTCATCATCTTAAATCATTCAAATCTATCTTTTCTATTCTAAATTCTCGATAACAATTCACATCAATTGGTATCATAGCAGGATTCAAACTGCTTAGATCTGATTTTCGTATAAGAATCATTTGCTTTTTGAGTTACAAATTTACTCAAAATTTTCCGCGCATTTTTGATTTTGAAAATCACTTTTGATCTTCAGATTTGAATTGATTCTGCATTTGAATTGTTAATTCGAGTAATCGATTAGTGATTTGTGATCAATTCTTTTGATAAATTCTGAAATTCATCAAGTTTTCAAGTTTTCAGATATTTTCTATGTTCATCAATGGCGAACTTCAACATGAATTCAATGACTTCTTTCTCTCACTTGCTTGGTTCATCAACCAAAATTCCGATGTTAATTCCAGAATACTATGATCAGTGGGCTGATAGAATGGAAGATTACTTAAATGGAATTGATGAAGAACTTTGGAAGTGTATTGATGGAACAGTACTAGCTCCTGCTAATGTTCAACTAATTGGATCGTCTTCTGCGTCTACTGATGTTGAAGAACAACGCAATCGATTGAAGAAAAATGAAAAGAGATGCATGAGAGAACTAAGAGGTGCTCTACCTCCTGTGGTTTACAATTACATTCGTAGTTGTAAAACAGCTAAAGAGATCTGGAATACTCTAAAAGAAAAATATCAAGGAAGTGAAAAGACGAAGATCAACTCTGTGAAGCAGTGTCTCGTTGAACTGAAGGAATTCAAACAAAAGGATTCAGAAACTTTAGAAAGTTGTTATGATCGTCTGAATGAGCTTATGTTTCGCTGCAACAGGTATGGAATTACTAGATCTACCATGGAGTTCAATCTCACTTTCATTATGAGTCTTCGCAAAGAATGGCGCGGTGTAAGCATGATGATAAAGAATCAACAGTGTTTTGATAACACCACATTGAATGATCTTTACAATCAACTGAAAACACATGAATGTGAGGTCACAGAAATGTATGAAGAATCAAAACAAGCTATTGGTGGTCCTTTGGCTCTTGTTTCAAAAGTAACAGACACTGATGAAAAAGATGGTTCTGATGTAGAAGGATTTTTGATGAACTCTGATGATGAAGCAGTAGCATACTATTCGAACAACAAAGTTAAAAAGTTTTTCAAAAAGCCTTTTAATCCAAAAGGAAAGAATAGTGATGTGAAAAGTGAAGTAACAAGAACTGGAGGAGAAGAGAAGAAGAAAATGGAGAAAACAGATGGAAAACAGAAGAATGCGAATGAAGAGAAAAAGTTAAAGGGAGATTCAGGAATTTATTGCCACTACTGCAATGGTGCGAATCATTTCACAGCTGATTGCATGTTGCGAAAGAAAGAAGAAAAGAACGAAAAAGTCAAAGATGAAGCTTATTATTCTGAAAAAATTGAAGAGTTAAGGGCAAAGAACAAAGGAGTGTCTTTGGTTGCTAAGGGAGAATCGGATGAAGAAGAAAGTGGAATGTATCAGATCTGGTCTTCAGGCTCTGATGATGAAGAAATGAGACATCCAACACATGGAGCTATGTTCGCAAGTTTTGAGGACTGCGAAGAGAACATTTCTGGGAAATCTTTTATGTCTAAATCCACAGACAAATCTCCTATGACAACCAAGGTACGTGCAATTCTTGAATCTTTTAATATTCCTTTATCTGCTTATGATGCTGAAATTGTTTCGTTTGATGATATTGTGGCTTATTTTGATTCTGTTATTGTGTCTGCTAGTAATGAAGCTAAGAAACTGAATGTGCAACTTAGTGAGACACAAAGGGAATTAGAAATAAAGAAGAGCAGGGTAGAAAAATTAGAATTGCAAATCAAAAACATAGATTGTGATAGGAATAATCTTTCAAATGATGTTAGATTGTTACTAGCACAAAGAAACATCTATTGTAATTCAGCAAAAAGGTTGTATGCAAAATTAACTGCTTTACATCATTCTTCTGATATTAGAAAAGAACAACATAGGAAACTTTTACCTTTTCTTGAATATGAGCGTGAAAAAGTTGATGTTGTTTCTTATGATTGCGAAAGTACAATTGCTCAATTTGACAAAATACCGGATGATAGATATTCATATGGTATTGTCAAAATTGATGAATTTTTGAATGCTGATGAGTTGGTTGATATTGTAAATGAAAGTCTGACAAAAAGTGAACAAGTGAAAATCTTAAAGAAAACCGAAAATTCAACTCTTACTTCGCAATTCAATTATGCTGATATTGATGAAAATTGTGATAATGTGAGTGAAATCAGTGAAATTGAAGAAGAAGAAGAGATTGATTGTTCTCAATTGTCAATCGTTAATATCACATCTAAGATCAAAGGTAAAGAAATAGTAGTTGATTCAATAGTAGAGGATAAAGTTGATAAATCTTCAACTTCGCAACATTGTAAGTTTGATAATGTGGAAGTTGAAAGCTGGAAATCTGATGATACTAATGAAAATAAAGAAGAAAAACAAAATTCAACTGAAACACATCAAAGGGTTGTGGTTGATCAAGTGTTTGAAAACACAAAAGAATTTGACAAAGTTTTAAATGACAAAGGCGCACATTATTTGGAAACCAACACAGTGGTATATCCAAATTTTGTATGTACTGATAAAACTATTTTTCCAAATCAAGTTTTTGTCACTACTGGAAATGCTGAGAAAATTCATCCTGAGTTCAATAAAATGGTTGAAAAAGACAATCAAAAGTCAACACCTGAAGGTTTCTTCGCAAATCAAAACACAGTAGAAAACAATTTAACTCAAAATTCTTATGTGTTTCAAAAACAAAAATCATTATAAAAATGGGTGGTTAAAGGTGAAAAATCAAACAAATCTTTTGAAAAAGTTGAAAAATCAAAGGTTGAAATGAAATTAAATTCTCAAGAATTCAAATTGATGGTTGAAACTTTTTCAACAGAAAATAATGTTGCAAAAAGACAAGCAAGAAAAGCAATATTTTGGCAAGTTGTGAATAATAAAAAACAACAAATTTCAAAAACATCGTCAAAATTTCAAGATAAAAACACTAACACAACTTCGAGTTTTCATAAACAAATAAATTCTGTTGATAAGGTTTCATATATTCGCAAATATGATAACAATATAAAATTTGAGAATTCGCAAAAATTTGCAAATAATCAAAAGTTTCCAAATGTTGACAAATTCACGAATAATTCATCAAATTTGAAGAAATCAAATCAAGTCAAAGCGAAATTTTCACCACAACAACCAAATTTTCCAAATCCTTCAATATCATCAAAAACCAAAGTTTCATACATCAAAGGAAACACTGATGTAAATATGATCAATAATTGGTTTGAAGGGAAAGGAAAGAAATATCAAAGTGCAAAGTTTTCAGAACAAGAAATCAAAAGTGCCTTTGATAAGTTTGCAAATAATTCTTCAACTGCTAGTACATCATCCCATAATTCGCAAGTTCCGGTTCAAAAATGGAAACCAGTTATCAAACATGCGAATGTTGTGAAGGATAAGATTACAATCAATGCGAATCCAAAACTAGTGAATGACTATATTTCAATATCTAGAACTGATGATGCTGATATAATGGATTCAGTAACAAACAAAGTGAAAACATGGTTTTTAAGTTCCAAAAAGTTGTTTCATTCTACTAATGATGGACCCAATAAGTCTTGGGTTCCTAAATTCTTTCATTAAATGCAGGTGTTATGTGACGAGCAATATGATCCAAAATGGTATATTGATAGTGGTTGCTCTCGTCATATGACTGGAAGAAAGGAAAAGTTGCGAGATTACCGAAGCTTGGAGAATGCTGGAGTTGTCAAATTTGGAAATAATCACAAATGTCAAGTGAAAGGATATGGGAAAGTCACAAATGGAAACTTCACAGTAAACAGAGTTGCTTATGTTGAAGGACTTCAACACAATTTGATTAGTGTATCACAACTTGTTGTGGGTACTGGAAATCAAGTAGTGTTTAATGAAGAAGGAAGTATCATCTCAAATGCAAAGACAAATGAAATACTTCTGAAATCCAAACGATATGGTGATATGTTTACTTTGGACATCAAACCAATTATGGGAAAACCAGATGTGTGTTTACTATAAAAAGCATCCAATGATATCAGCTGGCTTTGGCATCGAAGATTATCACATTTGAACTTTCGAAATATAAATAAACTTGTAACTGAAGATTTAGTTCGAGGTTTACCAATATTAAAATTTGACAATGATTCTTTATGTGCAGCTTGCGAACAAGGAAAACAACATCGAAAAGGTCATCCAATTGTCATAGATTCAAAGATAGTAGATCCATTGGAACTTCTTCACATTGATCTATGTGGACCATCAACTGTTGCAACAATAAATAAAAAGCGGTATATTTTAGTTGTTGTAGATGATTTCTCAAGATTCACATGGGTATTTTTTCTCAGGTTGAAATCTGAAGTTGCTCAGACAATGATTGATTTTATCAAAAAGATTGAAATTAGTTTGAAAAAGAATGTACACAAAATTAAAAGTGATAATGGTTCGGAGTTTAAAAATCAAACTCTTGACAATTTTCTTACAAACAAAGGTATTTCACATAATTTCTCATCACCATATACTCCACAGCAAAATGGTGTAGTTGAAAGAAGAAATCGATCTCTATGCGAAGCAGCCAGAACCATGCTCACATATGCAAATCTACCTCAATATCTTTGGGCGGAAGCTGTGTCCACAGCATGTTTTACTTAGAACAGATCATTCATTCACAGAAGATTCAATGTTACTCCATATGAAATAATCAATAATCGAAAACCTAATGTAAAATTCTTTCATGTTTTTGGTTGCAGGTGCTTTATTATGAATCTCAAAGATAATTTGTCAAAGTTTCAAGCAAAAGCTGATGAAGGCATTTTCTTAGGATATTCACATAATTCAGTTGCATACAGAGTGCTTAATAAACGAACAAGAAAAATTGAAGAAACTTTCAATTTAACATTTGATGATTACTATCTTAAACAGATTGATAGTAAATTCGATCAGAAACCAATACTTGTGGATTCAAATACTCAAATTGATAATTCTGAAATTAATGATTTTGATTATGACTTAATTTTTGGAATTCCTGACAGGGCAATTGATGCAGAAGATAATGCTCTTGATAATCAAACATCAGAATCTTCAAAACATACTGATGAATCAACAACAACTTCAACGATGATAACTTGTGAAAGCATACCAAATGTTCATATGGAGGAGGAACACACAAGTGTTCATGAAGATTTTATACCAACTTTTGAGGGGGAGCATTCACAAAATCAGCAAGAACATCAAGTTGAGTGGGAGCATACACAAAATCCACAAGAATATCAAGTTGAGGGGGAGCATTCGCAAAATCAAAATGCACATAATTCTGAGGGGGAGTATCCAAATGTAGATCATGTTGAGAGAGGACTTCATGACACAGAGACAAATAGTCATGATAACAATGCAGACTTTCATACGTTTAATGATAATTTTTCTGTTGCAGGATCTGAAAATGAAGATATGCATGAAGATGCACTATTAGACTATGATCCAAATTATTCACCACTTGCGAAATGGACAAGAAATCATCCACAAGAACAGGTAATTGGCAATTTACAAGAAGGTGTGTTGACAAGAGCCCAAATTCGTGCGAAAAATGAGGTACTAAACACTAACCAAGAACTTTGTATGTTTAATGTCTTTATTTCGAAAATAGAGCCAAAAACAGTCAAGAATGCTATGGAACACTCAGATTGGGTTGTTGCTATGCAATCTGAATTGGCTGAATTTGAACGAAACAAGGTTTGGAGATTAGTTTCTAAACCTTCTGATGTTTCAATTTTTGGATTAAAATGGATTTTTAAAAACAAAACCGACAAAGATGGTAATATTATTCGAAATAAAGCAAGACTAGTGGTTAAAGGATATTCGCAACAAGAAGGCATTGATTATGAAGAAACATTCACACCTGTTGCAAGACTTGAAGCAGTTCGCATATTCTTAGCTTATGCAGCTCACAAAGATTTTGATGTTTATCAAATGGATGTTAAATGTGCATTCTTAAATGGCAAACTCGAAGAAACAGTGTACGTTGAACAACCACCAAGTTTTGTAAACACTGAACATCCTGATCATGTTTATATTTTAGATAAAGCTGTATATGGGTTAAAACAAGCACCAAGGGCCTGGTACGCAACACTTACAAATTTTTTGAAACAATCTAAATTTAAACAAGGATCAGTTGACCCCACATTATTTCGCAAGAAAGTTGGGTGTCATCTAATGCTTGTTCAAATTTATGTTGATGATATTATCTTTGGTTCAACTGATCCAGCATTGTCACTTGAATTTGAAAATTTAATGAAAAGTCAGTTTGAAATGAGCATGATGGGAAAAATTAATAATTTTCTTGGTTTAAACATTAAACAAAACAGGCAAGGAATTTTCATTAATCAAGAAAATATACAAAGAATTTGCTGGAAAAGTTTGGAATGATTAATAGCACGAAGCTCAGAGTCCCTATGTGTAACGCCCCGGGTTTTCTCGGTATGTTTGTTTATTTTAATTTAATTATCCTTGTAACCTTGGGTTAATTTATTTAACCAATGTCTGATTTCTTATGTTATTGGACTCTTTTGATCATCTTGTAAACTCCTTTTATTGAAGTCCATGGGCTATGGGCCTATTTGCAAAGTCCATCTAGTTAATAGTACTTAATGTGTAAGTTGAATCATTTGGAACACACACAAGGAAAACACTCTAAACCCTCCCTCTCTCTCAAAAATCGTCCATCTCTCTCTCTTTGGGATCAAGAGCAGCCAAGGGGCTGTTTGGAGCTTAATTCTTGTTCATTTCCAGCCTTGATTCGTATTGGTACGAACCTCCTTATCCTTTCTTACAACTTGATTCATAACCTTGTTCTAGTTTTATGATTTCATCTTCACTTCTTCTCCTTCTTATTTTATTTGTAATTGTATGTTATACATCATCTCAAGATCCTATCTTCACCCCATATATGGTGGATGATGGATCTAGGGGATTACATGTGGCAAAAGATCATGGAAACCCTAAAAGGGAGAATGATGATTTTATGTGCTTATGTTTATTTTCATGTTGATTATTATTACATCCTTGTGGCTAAATGAAATCCTAATGATCCCTAACCCTTTTTAGTACCACCATTAGCATGGGGACTGAATTGGGATGATGAACACATCTTAAAATGTGTTTCAAAAGGAGAAGGATGGATAAGCCAAAAAGGAATCACGGGTGGCTACGATTCTGTTTTCCATCAGATCTGTAGTCATTTTGTAAAAATCATATCTGGATCTCTAGAACTCAAACGGACCCCAAACCAGATCCAAAAGTTCACAAATTGAGTTGGCTAACTTTCTTAAGCAGGCCAACCTCACTGATAAGGGCTTTATCTATGTGAAATAATGGCATCTTTGCTGTTAGGTCTGATCCGGGTCTGTTCTGATATGTCATTTTGTTTTCATCATTTCTAAGTCTTGGAAAAGGATCCAGAGTGATTCCAAGTTTCTATATGTTACTTATATTATGAATTTAAGATCTGGAGAATATGGGGTGTTATTTCCAATTATAAATTGGTTAGAATGGATCCGCACTCCAGGTCAGTGGACAGTCACCAGCTTTTGCTAGTGCTGTGATTGTCCACAATGTGAATTTTATATCTGGAGT
Source organism: Lactuca saligna (assembly GCF_052625555.1). Taxonomy (NCBI): domain Eukaryota; kingdom Viridiplantae; phylum Streptophyta; class Magnoliopsida; order Asterales; family Asteraceae; genus Lactuca; species Lactuca saligna. Next base: position 261,763,171 of record NC_136421.1, on the reverse strand, counting down.
TTGAGAGATGATTTTCATTCAATTCCAACTCTGAGACTTTCACTTGTATGTCCTTTAATTCTCTTATTTTTTTTTGGACGAATTCTACTCACAAGTTGGGTAGAATTGGCCAACATCACTTGACTGTATTGTTGGAGACAGAAGTGATACACCATTTTGTAAAATTCATATTTAATTCATCTTTTGGAGTTAGAATGAGTTCTTTATATTTGTGGAATCCTAAGAAATCATAGTTTCCTATAAAATTTAGTTAAATCTATGTTTCTGTTTTATATTTTGGAGTAAATCCGTTTTGAACAGCAGGTCTGTTTTAGAGACCTTGCTGTGATCACTCTTTTTTCAACTCATAGCTTCATTACTTCTCCATTCTAACCTTTAGTCCTTAGGTGAGGTTTTGAAGTTTGCTCAAGATTGGTAGCATTATTTGATTGTTAGCCATCCTTAATACTCACTCAAGGTGAGTTCTCTCACACCGTTGTATTGATGATTGTGTTTGTTAGTTAGCTCGTGTGTGATTATTTGAATTTATTATAAAAGCATGCTATATAAGTATTGTTTTAATTCGTACATGTGCACTGTATGTAACTAATTATGGATATGGGGACACCACCAAAGGATACGGATTTACCGGTGCGGTGGGTAGGTAAGATCACCAACGTAATACTCTTCATGAGGTGCGGTGATTAGGGCCAAATGATACGGGATCTTCCCGGTGCGGTTCAAACCTACAAGTCCTTCTCGTAATATAGACATTGATTCGTTCTTTGCCTTTATCATTATAATTGGAAAATGGATTAGGGCTAGTAAATATGAATGTTAGTACAATGTTTGTGTTTGAATTCACTAAGCTTCGTGCTTACGTTTTTCCCTTATAATTTTTCAGCTGTTAAGATTAAAGAGGCTAAGGCTTGACATGGAGCATCGGGACATCGCTACTAGTTATTTTGTTGGGACCTTATTATTATTATTACTTCCGCACTTTATTTTATATGATTATTAAGTTGATGCATTATGTTATGACTATTTCAGTTGTTTTAATTTAATTTAAGATGCGTTTTAAAAGTTTAAAATTTTTGAAAAAAAATTGGGTGGCAGTAGGAACACGACTAACTCCTTCGTTAGACACTCCTGCTGTTGATCTAACAGTGTATCGTAGCATGATAGGGTCTTTGTTGTACTTAACTGCGAGTAGACCTGATATTATGTTTTCGGTTTGTTGTTGTGCTAGATATCAAGCAAATCCAAGAGAACCACATTTGAAGGCAGTGAAAAATATCTTTCGATATTTAAATGGAACTGTTTCATTAGGTCTTTGGTATCCTGCGAAAACAGGATTTTTCATTCAAGCTTTTTCAGATTCTAATTTAGGAGGATGTACATTAGATCGAAAAAGTACGACTGGTGGATGTCAATTATTGGATGGAAAGTTGGTGAGCTGGAAATCAAAGAAGCAAACTTGTGTGGCTATCTCAACTGCTGAAGCAGAATACATCTCTGCGGCTGCTTGCACTTCGCAAATCATATGAATTCAGAGTCAACTTCGTGATTATGCAATCAACATGAAAAAGATTCCTTTGTATTGTGATTCACAAAGTGCAATTCGCATTTGTCATAATCCAGTACAACATTCAAAGACAAAACACATTGCTCTTCGATATCATTTTATCAAAGATCATGTGGAAGATGGGAATATTGAAATTCATTTTGTCAAAACAACTGAACAACTTGCTGATATTTTTACAAAACCTCTTGATGAAAAATCATTTGTTCGAATTTTAGCAGGTTTGGGGATGTTAAATGCGAATTCAATTTCATCCACACAAGAATAAATGTTTTGTTTAGAAGATGCGTTCACATTGTTCAGAAGTTACTGTTCATTCAGAGGCTTCGCATGGCTTCACATCCATATCAATTCGCATCTGTGAGTATATCAACTTAGGAAAGTTTTACATGTTGTTTTCTTATCTTTTGAAAAATCAAAAATACAAAAAGATTTTCATTTTTTTTTTTGAAAAATTAAAAATACAAAAAGATTTTCATTTTTTTTGTAATTTTCTTTTGAAAAATCAAAAATCCAAAAAGATTTTTTTTCTTTATTTTTTCAATTGTGTGCTATGACGTTACTGTAGGGCTAGAATGCGAAGTGGTCATACATTTTGTTTCTATGGGAAGGTATAAATTTTTTTTAAAGACTAGTTAGGATGTCCCTAGAAGCATGCTGCTGTATGTAGACCAAAAACCTCGACATGACTCTATGTGTGCAAAGAAAGCCTTGATGACATTATCACATGATAATTTCTACCCATAAAGGCTTATATTCGCATAAGTCACAAATGAGCAACCTTACTCTTCTCAAATGAGTTAAGAGTTTTCTGTTTTGTCCATTATAACAAAGGTACACTTCGATTCTCATCCAATCTTTTTAAACCAAACAATTCTTTTAATCCAAAAAAAATTTTGAAAAGATTTGTCCTTGAGGTTTTTGATCAAACCAATCAAAACCTAGACATATCACAAATCTGTGTTAATGACCTATCATCATGAGTCCGTGATGAAAGTGAAACCCAAAAATCATACACCTTAAGGAATTGACGGGGAACTTTGTTCCAGATTTTTACGAAACTTTTGTTTCTGTATCAAAATTTCGAAACTTCAAATCATATTCAATTCGCATGCGTGGTCTTGATCAAATATTTCGAACCCAGAATGTTTGGTTACCCAACAAGATCCAGAACAAATTTTTCATTTGAATATGATTTCAGTGTAAGTTTCATTCGCAAATTCTTGTCATGATAAATATTTTTCCAAAACCAACTTGTCACTGACTACACTGGTCAAACAAGTAATTTCATTTACATTTTCTCACCTTATGTTAAGGTTGATATGTAATGAAATTTCAAACCAATCCAAAATGACTTTTAAAAAGAATCCCTTCGATACTTTTCTATAAGTATTCGATTTTAATTCACGGGACACTATACAAGCAGTTGATTATCTCTCTTGATAATTAATGAAGTAACCTTTGCCCGGGGTTTTACTGACTTCATGTCAATTTGAATTATTGACATCACAACATTTCAAATATCTTTGTTTCTTATCTTATTTCGTTTGGCACAATGCACACACGAAATCCTTGAGGTTCTGAGTACAACCAACTCAGGCTGATGATTTCGCAAGTCTTGCATATGAATTTACTTTAAATCCCAAAAGTAAATGAGCCTTGCTTCCATGCGAAGGGTTTTAACAGTTACTGTTCTATAACGGATACTTGACAGGCTGTATACTCAAAATCGTTGGTATTTTGTCCAGTTTTCAAGGAGATCTGACAGTTACTTTTTGGGATGTTGTTACCTTTTGCAGTCATGATCCGACTTTCAAGGTGCCACGTCGGATAACATTAAATGTATCCCGCTTCAATTTCAAATCAATTTTGAGCAACCTATAAAAGGGGGTTCAAGAACACTGGTTACGGTTACGCAAACAAGAACTCTTACAAACACTTTCAAGATTCAATCTTCATCCCAACTTCAACTTTCTTTTTCCAAAACCTAACAATTGCGGCCACTACTTCCAACACCGATGAGGTTCTTTCTCAGTCTCTGATGAAGATTCAAAGCACAAACTACCAAGTTGATCCCAAAGTTTCTGCTTATCCTGAAGGGTTAAAGATGCTGATTCTTGCCCTAAAACATTCTGCTTTGGCAACCGCAATGTTTAGTTCATCTCCAGTTCTAATGGTCTGGTTATCACGTGCTGCTTCCACGGCTTCATACAATCACACAGCCGATGTGATTACATTTAATCTCATCAACAACAAAAGAGTTAAACTATCGAAGAACTTGTTTGTGGAAATTTTACAAATTCCAAACAATCCTCCCTTCATCAAACCTGTTAACTCCCAGGTTATTCATATGTTTAACGAAATGGGGCATCAACCGGAGTTAACAAAAATCAGTGATTTCAGAAAATCAGGGTTGCCGTGTATGTGGAATTTTCTTTTTGGAATTTTTCTCCGATGTCTTACAGGCAGAGTCGTTGGGTTGGATAGAGGAAGGATGGAAGTATATGCCATGGTGATGGGAATATACTATGACATTAGTGTTGATTACGCAACACAGTTATGGAAGGAATTTGTCAAGAGTTTAGAACACACAACTCCGGAGAAAGGAATTTCGTGTGCAAGATATTGGAGTTTGATTCTTGAACATGTGTATGAGAAAGAAGAGATTCCGATGTTGTCAAATGTTGAAGTTGCTGAATTTTCTTTTTATCAATTTCCCAAAGTTGTAGAAGATGATGAAGCAATCTTCACACATGTAGCTCGTATACCAGACGCAATGCTTCGCAAGGTCTCTCCCACCCACAAAATTTTGGTGAGATATTTGCGAACTGTTGATACAGATGAGCCAACTGGTGTTTTATTAGATGTTGCAATTCCATCTAAAACAAAGAAGGCTGGTAAGAAACTTGCGAAGGGTTCGTCTTCCTCAGTACTAGCTGAAGTCATTTCAACTGAGGAACCTTCCAAGAAGTCGAAGAAGGAGCTCTTACCTTCCAAATATGGGGTACTAAAACAGATTCGCAAAGCGGAAGTGAGTAGTAAAGGTGTTACTATTCGCAATATTCCAGCCCCAGTATCTCCCACGAAGAAGCGACAGCGAGCGGAAGACGTTGCGAAAAACATGCAACGTACCATGGTCAAGAAAAGGAAGATGGTGATTCGAAATGAATCATCTGAAGAAGAGATTATCCCAGAAACTCCTCCTGTCACAACAATGGTACCTATGTCTTTACCTATCATTCCCACTTCGCAAATTTCTACTTCTTTTTCTCAAACCACACCACTTGAAATAGTTCTTACCAAATCAGTTACTGAGGAGGTTCCTATTTCTAATATGGTTGTCAACGTATCTGATACGGGGGCACCTATCCTGAGTGATGCACCATCTGTTCAAACAACCTTACCCATTTCCTTACCTATTAACACTTTGTCTACCACTTCAAATATTTTTGACCATGCTCTACAAAACCCTTTCACCACACTATTTCCTTCGCAATCACCAGAAAATCCTCAACCTTTGCAAACTACGCAACCAATGTCTGATCCAGAAATCGAAGGAGGTGCCTTTGGGGGGATACTTGATGATATTCCTTTTGATTCAGATGAAGAAGATATTCCTGATCATATGCTGATGACTGGAAAACAGTTTAAAATATTGAATCAAAACTTGAAGACCATAATTCAATCACAAGCTGATTCAGGTCGAATGTCGTCAATATCTTCCATATGGAGGTTGATATCATGATTAAAGGAGCAGAAAAACGAATAATGGACAAAATTGCTCAATCTAATAAAAACAATGAGCTCAGAATTGTGTCTCAAGGCAATAATTTTAATTCTGTAGTTCAAGATCTTCGGGCAGTTACAAAAGAACGTCATGTTCTTTTTGTCCAAGATGTTAAAAAGGTTCGCGAAGACGTCAACTTCAAAATTCAGGAGTTGAATTCTGAACTTGCGAAAGATCTTCATGATGTCCACAACAAGCAAGATGCAGTTCAACAACAAATTGTGGATATTTCTGCTCAGCTTCAAAAGCTACATAATCTTCCTGGTCTTGCAGATCACAAAGCCGAAATCATGATGAAATTTGAACAGCTCATCCAGTTGGTCACTGATCTCAAAATAGCTCTTTCGCATTCTTCATCATCTCAAATTCTTACTCCAGAATTCTTGTCTCTAAAGATTAATACTTTAGAACAAGCTATTCACAAAGCCCTTACTCCACTCACCAGTTTTACTTCTTTACTTCCAAAGGGTGCTCCGCCTGTTTCCACTGGGGTGCAAGGGGGAGAAGAAAGACGAAGCAAAGAAGAGGATGCGAAAAGTGTGGGAAAAGTGATATCAACACAGCTTGTTGCTACTCTTCCAATTCCTTCTAATCCGACTTCTGCAACAACAATCACCACAAGAACAATTACTAAGGGTATTGTTATTGGAAGACATGAAGGTGGTTCAAGCTCAAAACCCCAACATGATGTTGTAGGAAGAGGGAAAGGAATTTTATATGAAAAATCAAAAGAAGAGTTAAAAGCAGAGGCTGAGGCTGAGATGGAGAAGATGAGGCAAGTCCAGAGCATTATGAGGCAACGGGCAAGTGATCCTCCCTCCATGAACAAAGGAGATCCCGCAAAAATTTACTCCTATGAAACCATAGAGTCATAAGTTGTTTGTAGGGAGATGTATGAGTTCGAGAAAAAGCCGAAAAGAAGTTATGATATTGCGAACTCAGATCATTGCCAGTTGGACTTCCCAATTAATGAAATACTTTTCATCAATGCACAATACAAGATCAGTGAGAAATTTGATAATCCGAATGATTTCACTCAAATGAAAATCAGATTTCATGTTGTCTTGGGGAAGGAACCTGATGAAGTTTGGTCGTTAATGAAGATCAAGAAGGTTGTGACGATAAAGAAAGATGTTATGTTTGAAGAGATGTTACAGAATTTCAGATACTTTGTTATCAGAGCTGACAACAAACAATATGACTTCACAGTTGCTGACTTTCCTTTGATGAATTGCAATGATTTGATTCAAGTAGCACTGATTTTGAAGCATATGGAAGAAAACAATCTCAAAGGCTCTGATACAGATGTTTTCAAAGCTGGCTTCGCACATGTGAAGACTTTCATAGACAATTACTTCGATTGTCTAGCCCTTACTGATGATGAATTAGCACATGTTGTGGGAAAGGAAGTGAAAGTTCCATGGGAGGAGACTTTGACACAATCTGCTTTGTCAAAGTATGCTGTTGGAGAAATTTGTCTCAAACCATTTGGTATGGTGTTTTCAGGCAGAGACACTAAAGGCAATCCAAAGAAGTTTTTGTTCAAGGTCTCAGAGATTGAAAGATATAATTCTTCGCAATATACGCACTTCATTGTACGTATGAACAATTGCAAGAAAAATAATGAAGGAGACAAGAAGGATTTGAAGAAGGTGATCCCCTGGTATGGAGAGGTGCGAAAGGCAATTCACTCTGCAATTCAAAAGCTTATGAATTGAATTGTATCAACTGTTTACAAAGGGGGAGAATGTTGATGTATATTGTAAAAGTCGAATAGAGTGTTTTGTATAGTTTCGCATTTTATGTTATTTTACTAAGTCATTTTTATGCGAAGATAAAATGTATAGACTTAGTATACTTTTTGATGGTTCCCTATAAATAGGGACTTAGGCTAGAAGTTGTAGGACGATGCTTGAACTCACTTCTGCTTAACTCTGTAATCAGACTTTATCAATATAAGATCTGATTAATATTTACTCTCTGTGTTCATCATCTTAAATCATTCAAATCTATCTTTTCTGTTCTAAATTCTCGATAACAATTCACATCATTAACAATAGATCAGAGAAAAACATATGAAGCTGAGTTGGAGAGAAACAGATCTGGTATAGATCCAACTAAGATCTTCGTTGTTGAGGAACTAACAAATAAAAAAACGAGTTCATATAGTAGATTAACACCTGTAGGTTTCCATGATGATTGTGATTTGTGAGTTGTGATGCTCCGACGACAACATCAATGATATGAGAACAAATCCGATGTGGATCTAACGACAAAATGATGAAATAGTAACAAAAACCTTTGTGAAGTAGCACCAAAATACTCAAATCTACATCAGATTTGACTAGATTAGGTGTGAAAGAAGATAGCAGCAGTCATCGGTGGTTTTGCAGTCGCCGGTGGTGGTGTTAGCCCCCTATTTCTTCAGATCTGGAATCACTACAGAGAATGGAACTGTAGATAGTAGGGTAGCGACGAAGGAGGGGGGAGATGGACGTTGGGTTGTCCTCAACAACGATGGTGGCGACAACAAAGTCGCCAGAGCAAGTCGTCGGTGGTAAGGACGGCGGAAATGGTGGATGTTTTCTGATGAAGGAAGAAATAAAGATGAAGATATATTTAAAGTCAGGTGAAAAAAAGGTTCGATGCATATGTTAGAAAGATGAAATGATGTTTTTTTAGAGGTTATTAGGTTCTTAACCTTTAGAGGTTCTCATTTGAACCTTTACCAATATATATATATATATATATATATATATATATATATATATATATATATATATATCGTAAATAAAACCTCCCTAAGATACCACATGTCCCTTTTTTACTCCATTTCTTTGCCACGTGGCATGATAATATTCACTACTCTTTTGATTTCCCGCTCATTCACACTCCATCGTTATACATAGCAACAATTATCCCAATCAATAACCATGATTCATATCCCAAAAAATTAGGTTAGAAATTTGAATTTCATAAATTATCCAAGAAATCAGGGATTCTAATCCTATCTATACTTAAAATGGATGAGAACGTTTCCATTTCATATATACCTACATCCAAGATTTCCTATATACCCATCGTTTTGATTCTGCTATACCGAGGGTGATCATTCTCCAGGTATGTAATAATTTCTATCTTATTTTCATATATCTCCCAAACCTAGGGTTTTTAGTTCCTTCTCCGGTCCTTCCAGTCGCCTCCTTCCTTGCATCTACATTCTTTCCTCCTTTCCAATTCGTTACCCGTTGCTCGAAAAACACGCAGTCGATTGATTATAAGGTTCATCAAAAACTTTGAATCACTTCTCATTTGGTTCTTTGTTTTTTTACATCTTTTTCAGCTTTTTTGTTTGTAGCAGTCATTCTTGTGTTTTTGAAGGAATCGGGGGATATGAGTGATAGGTTCTTTGTGCCACAATGATGGTTTTGAAGTCACCCTTAGTCCCTACAAAAACTTGATTTAAGAAGGTAAGAAGGTTAATGTTCTTAAAACTTTTCTAATTATTGTTTACTTTTTTTGGTTTAGTTTTATTCAAAACAAAGTAACGAAAAAGAAATTGTGGTCTCTCTCTTTCTCTCTACAGTCTTTATGTGTGTGGGTGTGTGTTTAGCTATATAAGTGTTGATTTCATGGATTCGGATCAAGTCACGATTTTGACACCGTAAACTTCAAGTGCTCTTTCTCTGTTTCTAACCTTAATTTGTATTTTTTTAGTATAGTATTGAAAATAGTATATGTTCTACAAATAGCGGATAGAAATAGTGATTCGATATATGTGCAGTGATTTGTGATTTTAGAAGGTATAGTTTATTAATTTTCGCTTTGGTCGTCAATTGAAGATGTAGTAGTTCAATAACATTATTGGTTCCTATTGGAAATTTTAATAGCTCTTTTGATAAGGTTTTAGGATTAAAAACAATAAGAGAATGTATTAGTTTATTAGTGTGTATGGTGGGGTGGGTTAATAATATATTTTACTTTTAGCCATTGTAAATGTTTTCATTATGCAGGCTTAAATGACCTTTTTTTACTATAATGGTGGAAACCTCAATAGCTAAGAATGCTAAGTTAGTAAAGAACCTACAGGAGCATTCCCTTATAGGGTGTGTGTGTGTATATATATATATATATATATATATATATATATATATATATATATATATTGAATTCCTTTAAATATAAAATTCTTTTCAAATTTGAAGTTCAAAATTCATACTTGAGAACACTTGACTAAAGAGTATCTAGGACTATGGACTAATTAGTACTTAGTGATTAAATCGACTCTATTTTCTTGACCATATTTCATCATTTTCAACAGTTCGTAAGCAATTAAAATAACTTTTTTTTTTAGTTTTTTTTATTATCAATTACACAGATTTTAAAGTGCAATGTTTGTTTGTGACCAAAAGTTTGGTTATCCTGAGTTTTAATGAATCTTATTAGAATGCTAAGCCTTCCCTTGAATTTACTTTTGACATTAAATATTATTCATCAATTACATTTTCCTCTAATGGGATGTTTTCTTCTAATAAAGATGATGTGTAGTAAAGATAAATTTGTAATATATATATATATATATATATATATATATATATATATATATATATATATATATATATATATATAAGATGATTAAAGTAAAGATGAATTTGATTATTTCAATAAATAAGTAATAATTAGGTAGGTTGTTTGAATGAGTTTATAATCTGATTATTTGACTACTACTTTCCTTTATATGATTACAAGTTGTAAGAGTGTCTTTTGTATGCACAATAGCTTACCTTCAGCCACACACACAACAGTATCTATAGACACAATCATTTGCTTCATTTCCAAAATTTAATTGTTGAAGGCTTGAGGGTATTGATTCCCTCTTGAGGAGAAGTTTTTAAGGAACAACTTTATGTCCAACATCAGCTATGGATTAGATTTGCTAATAGAGATTGGACTTACCTGTGAAACTAACATGATGGTTAAAGATTTACCCTAAACTATATTCCTTTCAGACCATCATAATTAGCTTTTTGTTGCAAATAAAGTAACAATTATAAAATACATGTCAGTTGCCATCTTGAAACAGTGGAATACAATAGTGTGTGTGTGTGTGTAAGTTTGGTTACAGGTGAATGGGTTTCCTGGTAAAAGTAGGGAAGGAATTGGATTATTTTAGGTTCAGTGGGGATGGCGGGAAGTAATATAATTCTAACGAAAAAAAGGTCAAATTTTTAATTCAAAAAATGTAACAAATAGACATTTTTATTTTATATACAAGGACCAAAACAAGAGTAACATACAAGTGTGGGGATAATTTTGTGATAAAATGAAATTAGGAACAAACGTGCAATTATAGATAAACTATAAAGATGAAATAGGTAATTTACTTATTTATTTATATAACCTTCTTCTTGAAGTAGCAATATACGTACTTGTCTACTTGACTTTTGAGTCCAAAGTGTTCTATTATATAGTATTTGTGTAAAAAAAAATTGATAATTGTGAGGAATAAACTATGTAAAATGTTTTTATAGGATTTCAAACATTTGTAGCATTCTATTTTGTAAAAAAAAAAAATTTTGGGTGAGGATCTCGAATATAGAGTGGATAAAAACATTTTTTGTTATGACATTTTACTTTCTTAAACTATCATTTATAGCATCGTACTTTGTAAAAAGGCCCCCTATGAGGATTTCGAATATGGAGTGGAAAAAAAACATTCTACCTTGTAAAAGGGTCCTTTTTATTTTTTGAAGATTTTGATCACCTTCGCGAAACTACTAAAGAGAAGGTTAAGAGTCTTTAGCGTAGCTTATAAGGATCTCCCAATGAAAAGGCTTTGTTAGAAAAAATAAATAAATAAAAACATTTCCTTATAAGACATTCTATTTTTTGGAAATTGTTATTCTGTTTTCTAGAAACTGTTATTTATGTATTTAAAAACTAATAATAAACATTTTCTAAATTCATTAATTGTGTAGTACATGGGTTTTAACCTAATGTGTGTGTGTGTTTGTGTGTGTGTGTGTATATATATATATATATATATATATATATATATTATATATAGAGAGAGAGAGAGTAAGGTTCAATTGAGAAAAAAAAAAGTTGAGAATGAGGGAATCATTATCGGCAACACATTTATTTTGCCGCAAAAAACTTTAGACGTACCGGTGGAATGGATAATGGATATATATATATATATATATATATATATATATATATATATATATATATATATATATATATATATATATATATATATATATATATAGAGAGAGAGAGAGAGGGGGGGGGGGAAGGTTCAATTGAGAAAAAAAAAAAGATTGAGAATGAGGAAATCATTCTCAGTCATACGTTTATTTTGCCGCAAAAAACTTTAGACGTACCATTGGAATGGGTAAGGGATATAAATATGTTTTCCAACCAAAGATGTTTCCTTAAAGTATGCTAATCATTATCTTAATATGCAACAAAACTTTTTTTTTATTTTTAGAATGTTATTTTTATCGAAAATTTATTTTAACTATATCAAAATTCATAATTTTTTATTCTCTATAAATAGACATACATGTTAATATAATTTTGAAATAAAATAATATTTTTTTTAGAGTTTTAACTATCGTCATTCATAAGTAAATAAAAACGTATCAGGTTTTTATTATAGTACATTCGTTATTCACTTATGAATAAAACGTATGGTTAACTTTTTTACAGTTTAAGTATCGTTTATATATGAATATAACATGTTACAAAGTTTTCTTACCTAAAATATATTTTTTACATCATCTTTCTTCGCATGTTATATTATATATGTATATAATGTGTTTTAGTAGTAGTCGTTATATGCTATATTCATATATTAATAAAACATTTATAAGATTAGTGTTATAATTCATTTATTATTCATATATAAATAAGTAGTATGTTAAAAAAAATTGAAGTGTTTTGAAAATTTTAACTATTTATTCATATAAGAATAAAAAATAAATTGTAACAAAATTATCATAAATGTGTTCTTCGTATATTAATATAATTTGTGGGGAAAGTCAATACACGTTTTATTCATATGTGAATATAACATGTGAAAATAGTTGATATAAGCAGTAAAAAAATATTATATATAATATTTATATATGAATGACACTTAATTTGTAAAAAATTAATTATAAATTTTATTCATAAGTGGATAACGAATGTACTGTACTAAAAATATAATGTATTTTTATTCACTTATAAATAACGATAGTTGAAAATATATAAAAAAAATTATTTCATCTTAAAACTACATCAATATAGATGTCGATTTGTAGAGAATAAAAAATCATGAATTTTGGTATATTTAAAATCATTTTTTGATAAAAACAACTTCTTAAAAAAAAAAAAAAAAAAAAAAAAAAAAAAAAAAAAAAAAAAAAAAAAACACTATGTTTTTGTATATATATTAAGGTAATGATTAGCATAGTTTAAGGAAACATGTTTTGTTGGAAAACATATGTGTATTCATTTACCATCTCCTACTATTTGACCTCAAGATCTCCATTCCGACTCACACGAGTCCTCCCTGCGGCCCTTTACCCTGAATCCGAACCACATACCCACCATTACACTTTACGCGCACGCACTGATGGGAAGTTCTCAAACTCCCAACCCTGAACTACTGAATCCGCCAAACGCTGAACTACCTCCTTTCCTTCTCAGAAATCATATGCCCGATCTGGATTTGCGTGCCCTTACCCTTATACACTCGGAGGATTCTCCCCCACTTTGATCCTGCTTACACCTCGATGCTCGATGAAGAGAAATCCCAATCCTTGCTACCATAATCAATCCGCTGAGGAATTCCAAGCTTACCATAGCTAAGGGTCTAACCTGTCCTTTCTAAAACTTATACGGCTCCGAACTAGCAAGACATACCGAGTCTCTCCAATTCATGCTACAGATACTGCACCCAAAGTAACCTTCTTCGATACAACCCATCCCTTAATTACTAACCAATAACCAAGGTATGAAAATGGCATATAACACGATCGAAGTCAACCCGCTCAAAAATAAAATACTCATACAGATAATGATGCAGAACCATAACAATATAATCATGCACAAGATAAAAGAACTGAAAATGGAAGTCGCATACCTGCAACGTCCGGTGCTGCTTGCATCTCCAAAGTAGCCATCTGAAAAGCCCGGCCTCCTACTGCAGGCGCCTCCGCACGGCCCTGACGGCCGTCTGTGATCCTCAAAGTTGCAGGGGCGGGTGCCATCACCCGTCCTGCTAAAAACAAACTGGGGCACTGGGCCTTCTTGTGGCCCCGCTGATTTCAGTGAAAACATATCAAGTCTGATCCCTGAGTGATGGTATCAGTACAATCTCTGCTAAAGTGACCAGTCCGACCACACCTGAAACAGCCAGACTCACCACCACTACCACTCCTGCACGCGCCCCCGTGCGTCCTGCCACACCTTCCGCATCGACTGCAGTCCTGATAATCCCTCAATCTCGACTCCGATCCCTTGGGCCTTTTGCCCGAACTCGCGGCTACCTAAACCTCATCCGGCTTCCTCTTCCGGATCTGCTCCAAATCAATTTCCCTCTCCCTGGCCCGAGAAATCATGTCTTCCAACGTCTTACAGCCGGACCTGCTTACGAACTCCCTGATGTCATCCCTCAGCATCTCGTGATATCGTGCCTTCTTCATCTCCTCATCTGCGACATACTGCGGAACAAGAAGGGCTCTCTCCCTGAACTTGGCGGTGATCTCCGCCACAGTCTCAGTAGTCTGCGTCAAATCCTGAAACTCCCGGGCCAACTGTTGCACCTCAATAATCGGCGAAAACTCTGCTCTAAACCTTGCTTAGAAATCACTCCAAGTCATCGCATCCAACGCGGCATCATCACCCAAAGCGTGACCAATCTCCTCCCACCAATCCCTCGCTCTGTCCTTCAGAAGACAGGAAGCGAGTCTGACCTTGTCCTCCTCAGGACACCGGCTCGTACGGAATGCGTTGGCAACATCAGCCAACCATCTGCTGCTAGCGATGGGGTCCCTAGCCCCATGATAATCTGGTGCCCCGCAAGCCCTAAACTCTCGAAATGTCAAGGTACGCGCTCCCAACAAAGCCATCATCTCAGTACGGAAGGCTCCCAGCCTCTTATCCAAAATCTCCAATATACCCTCCTTGATCGTGCCAAAGATCACAGGAGTCTGAGCTAGAATACTACGCATAACCCCCGCTGATACCAACTCTCTCATCCGCTCCTCGAGCTGTTCGGCCCCAAGACCAAAAATTTCTTTTAATAAATCATTACTTAAAGTAAAGTCATCATTCCAAAACATAATATGAGTATAAGTTTTCAAAACACATGTTCATTATCAGAGTAAACATTCCTAAGCTGTCTAATCTATGGTGTGTGCCATGCGATCACCCCGAGCTCTTCCCTCCGCTACCGGAAGTACCTGAAACCAAAACTGAAAACCGTAAGCACGAAGCTTAGTGAGTTCCCCGCCCTACCACATACCATGCATAACCACATACTGCACATACTGGGCCACGCCCCCTATCTTGGGCCTCGCCCCCTACCTCGGGCCTCGCCCGCTACAACGGCCCCGCCGCTCCAGGCCCCGTCTGGCTTCGAGCCCCGCTCGGATACAGATCTGTTTTACTTAGGCCTCGCCTGTCACAAGGCCTCGCCCGTCAACAAATAATAACACATAACTAACACATGCAACTGGTCCTGTCCTAAGGCCTCGCCTATCCTGGGCCTCGCCCATGTCCTGCTACTGATGAGTCATGGAACCCCGTCCACGCTACTAATGGTAGTGAGGTACGGGCCTAGCCCACTCCCACTCCTGTTCTAGTTTGGGCCTCGCCCCTATTCTGCTACTAATGAGATATGGAACCCCATCCACACTCTCCTATTGGTGAGATACGGGACTTCGCCCACACTCACCTCCCTACCAGGCACATACATGTATCATACAGACAACAAGTATAAACTATCATATAAACAATTCCTTGGGCACCCGCCCGCTATTACTGGACCTCGTCCTGAAAATAATACTAGCATACTGTGCCTAGGGCTAACCCCCGGGTCTTCTACTCATAACTACATGGGCCGGCATTGTGGCCTTAGACCCATTCACACAAAGGGAAACTCACCTGCACTGGCTGAACCTGCTGATGATCTCACTAGTTGCTGCCTGACAACTCACGGAACTCCTGCTCCTCTTGCTCCCCGAACTACCAATATCAATGCAACACTGAGTCTAACTGGCCCCCGAAAGACAACCAAGTCCACCCTGGTCCAAAGTCAAATTCCTGGTCAAAGTCAACCTTCCAGGTCAACCCTACTCGCCGAGTCACCCTACTGACTCGCCGAGTTCGAAATGATCAGATTCCTTCCATTCCTGACTCGACTCGCCGAGTCAGTCCATGACTCGCCGAGTCTACCGATTTCTGAGTCCAGACCTGTCCAACTCACTGAGCCTCCACCCGACTCACTGATTCGAGTCACAACTCAAAGGGTTTGGGGTTTCGCGACCTGACTCGCCGAGTACAAGGCAATCTTCATACGACTCGACGAGTTGCTCATCCCACTCGTCGAGTTTCTCCACAACTTCATGCTACTCGCCGAGTCCACTCAAAGGACTCACCGAGTCCCTTCAAATCTCCTTACATGCATAGGATTTTAGAGTTATGCATGGACTGCAAACTGTAGATCTACCCTTCCCAAGCCTATTCCACATGTAAAGTTGCAAACTTTACGTGTAGAGAAGGAGATCTAAGCAAAACATGCCAAAAACTAGGGCTTAAGGCAAAAAGACTCCATGGTCCACTCAAGGGCTGATACTTTACGGAATTATAGACCAAAACAAGCATGGATCTGAGGTAGCAACCTCAGATCTGGACCTCAAGCTCGAGATGGATTTCAAACATGGCTTAAAAGCCCCAAAACTCATAACCAAGGAAAATCTGGAGGAGAGAAACGACTTAATACCTTCAAATGCTCTGAAATGATCCCCAAACTTCGGATCCAAAGCCACTCCTTGATGCTTCAAAGATTCCCACTTCTTCTTCCTTTAAATCACTCAAAAATGGCCAAAAGCATGAATGAGCACAATGGGGGCTTAGGGTGCGGCGTTTTGGGTGTGAGGGACAGTAAAGGAGCACTAGAAAGAAGAATGAGGCGATTAAATAGGCTCCAAGTCCCGGATTTAAGGTTTTCCTCGCACAGACCCTATTAGCCGAGTCTCTTTGGCCGACTCGCCGAGTTGGCCACTTACACCTTGGCTCGGATCCCGCTCGGACTCGTTGAGTCCTTCCTTGGACTCGCCGAGTCGACCCTTAAATTTGGGCTTTTCTTTCCTTTCTTGGCCTTTGAAACTTTGGGTGTTACACTCGAATTTTAGATCGAGCAATTTTTGGCCTACGCGGCCTAAATGAGAGTTGAAGATCTCATTAATAGGAAGTCAACGATAAAAAGACGGACGAAAACAGAGTCTGTATGAAAGAGTTACGAATATTTCCCGGTCATTTAACAGTATAATCACCTCATACTGTTAAATTTAAGACCGGTCGGGAATTAGCCAACGGAGTCCGCATGAAAGTTGTAGATCTTATTTTTACCTACGTGTGGATATAAATAACGTCAAAAATGGAGCTCGTATGCGAAAGTTACGGATTTTAGAAGCCGGAAGTGTATTGTGCGAAAAAGGGTGACGTGGCACAATCTTGGCCATTGCTTTCTCCCCAAGTCTTGCCATCAGATGGTGACATATGGCACCAATTTCAGTCATATTTCACCCTATAAATAGAACCTCTCTCACCCTCATTTTCTTCACACATTTATCATTCTTTCTTCTCTCTACACTCTCTCTCTAAACCTCCCAAAACTCCCCTAGCACTAGAAGAAAGCCCTGGAGCGCTCGACGACTCCGATAAGAAGAGCTTTCGGCTCAGAGGTTCTGCCCCTGCAGAGCCCAGCTTCTAGCCAAACCCTCTCGTAGGTGAGATACACTTACGCTATTTTAAATATAGTTTTTATTTAAATATAGTAATGTTATTAGGTACTTATAATAAATATTTGGACTATTATTATGAGTTATGTAAGTGTTGTTATAATATCTTTTTAACCACTTGCGGTACGAAGAATCTGGTTTGGAGGGATGCTTGGGTTGCTGGATTTCAGAAGTGTTATATGCCAAAATGATCCTGCCCTCCGGTGTTCCATGTCTGGCTCCTGTCTGTACATAGTGGGTGAAAAGTATTGTGTTAATGCTTATATAATAGTAATAATAGTTAGACTATTAATTAGCTTCGTCGAGCATTAAACTAAACTCTAATGGTAATGATATTAGGTTTTGTCAAAGGAAAATTGTGTTAAGAGTAACGAAGTGATGTCCGAGTGCTGAGTCAGCGCCTTTTCAAGTGAGTGCATAGTTACTTTCATCTTACACATAGATATGAAGTATTTTATATAAATTACGTCTTATGTGTGCATATTATCTGAATACTTTCTGTCTATGTTGGATGAATGATTTTATATATGTTTTAATTGATTCAAATTGTATATTTATTTTATATCTACAAATATGTTGGGATAAAACTTGTGTAGATGAAATAGTTGGTTTGTGATGAAAGAAAATGATGAGAGACAGGTGAGGATAGGAAGGCGATGATAATTAGGTGAGGATATATAGGTGATGATGAATCGGTGATGTAGGGTGAAAGATACCATAACCTTGTCCGACAATATGGAGATGTAGTCATCTACCAGAGTATAGATGGCGACCACAAACTATTCTAGACAACCCCATGGAAACACCAGCATGCTCATAACCTGTAGGTGATGAATTACGAGTTCAAACGATGTTGTAACTATGTATTCATGTGATGATACTCTAACCCTTACTATGAATTACGAGTTCGGGCGATATTGTAACTACGTATTCATGCGATGATACTCCAACCCTTACTAGGCGTGTATCGAGGGGGTAATCCCCGAATCATTATTGTCTATGTGATGTAGGCAATGATCCTTAGGAAAAGTCCTTAGGAACGAACATATAAGGAAATGTGATGTAAAGAGATGAGAGGTAAATATGATATAGGAGATGATAATTCTTTAGGGAATATTAAATGAAGAAAATGGGGATGGGCAATCGGGTTAATTGTTTGACATGTATTATATGAAGAAACAAATTAACTATATTATTGTGGGTTGAAAACCATATGTACTCAACAGGTTTCCCAACCTAACTCACTCAGTTTATTTACTGCACAGGTGCTGATATGAAGTCACTTTACACTGAGAGATTAAGGAAATATAAATCACTAGTGATAATGAATGTAAGTTCCATTTATGATTATGTTTCTGTATTGAAGATAACATCCCACATGTTTTAAAATGAGTAAAAATATTTTTCTTCGGAAATGCTTTGATAACGTATTTATCATGTTTTACTGGGAACAAATTCCACAACATTTTTTTATTAAAAGAGGTACTCTGATTTTTATAAAGCATAAACAAAATCGATATTTTCTGGCCGCGGAAATGGGGATGTCACACACACACACACACAGATATATATATATATATATATATATATATATATATATATATATATATATATATATATATATATATATATATATATATATATATATATATAGGGAATGGTTATATGGAAAACAAAAAAACCTAAAACTCATAAAAATACATAAAAAAAAATACCTAGACATCAACAAAAAAAATTGACTTTACAAAAAAAAATTGCAGTTTTTTATAAAATTTCGCTAAAAAATCAAAAAATCAATTTTTTTTATTTTCTCAAAAAAAAAATCAGCGATTTTGTGTTAAAAGGTGCGATTTTTTGAAAAAAAAAAAAAAAAGTGATTTCTAAGTATTATGCATTTTTATGGTTTTCAGGGTTTTTTAAGGTTTTTTGTTTTCTATAGAACCTATATTGTTAATAGAAAAAGAATAAAAAAAAAAGTATAATTTTGTTTTCTATATGCAGGCCCGTCTTAGAGAATGAACCATAGGGTCAACCGGCCAGGTTCAATTTTTAAAGGGGTTCAAAATTTTTTTGGAAATTGTTATATTTAAAAGATAATACAAAGAATTTTATTTTAATTATTGATTTATTATAATAAAAAAACTTGATGACTTTTGTGTATTTTAAAGCCCATTTTTTCTTTTGCTCTGGGTCCAAAATATGTTTGGAACGGCTCTATTTATATGGAACAAAGCAATTAAGAATTCGACCAACCCACACACCATTTCTGTAGTTTACTCTATTTAGGCTGTAAGGTATGGTAGTGTTTTCACCGCTGACAATCCTATATGGCAGCTTTTACGCACGGTGAACACCGCCCCTCACCGGTGACTGAAATCAAAATCAAATTTATGTGTGTTTTGCAAGCGGTAAACAAGAACCTCACACCTTACCCATTTTTAAAAGTTGAAAATTTTACAAAATATGTATGAAAACGGTTCGATACAATTTAGCCTTAGTTGGAATATTTAAAGTACTAATAAAAAGTAACAAAGTAATTTACTGAATTCATTCTTATGGTTTGGTTAAAATTACATATTTAATCCCTAACTTATATTTTGCACTCTGATCATCACTGTGGTTTGATTTTATTGCATTTTTTGTCCTTGTGATTAGATCAAAATTACATGTTTGATCCCTAACTTTATGTATGGAATGGACGAAAAACACAATAAAATCAAACCATAGGGACGAAAAATACAACAAAATCAAACCACAAGTACGATCCGAGTGCAAAAGAAAAGTTAGGGATCAATTTCAGTAATTTACTCAAAATAGTAAAACTTGTAATTGTGATTTAAGAATTAAACGAGAATGTTACCAAGGGGATATCCAAAAAGGCAGGTTTAAACGGATTAAAAAGTGAATAAAACATTGAGCGGCTGGAGACGAGTATTATTCTTTTTTAAAACATCTCAAAAGCTTCCTATTGGAAATACCGTTTTAAGAGCAATATTAGACATCTAGAGCACACAGAAATTTCTAACATAAGACAACATAGACATAAAACTATATAGTTTAATGAAGACGTGAAAACTAACCAAATTCAATAAAGCACAAAAAAAAAAAAAGTAAAGCGAGTCCAATCATATGTGCCATTAAACTACTATCCCAAATCAACCAAAAGAAGATGAAAACCCTGATTTTTACATCTCAAAAAAGGCAGCAGACAAAAACAACCAAAGCACAGTGATCTCAATCCCTACAAAAGACATTCAATGTAAAAATCAATAAAAACCTACAAACTACACCAATTCCAATCTCTACGAACCAGATTTATCACCAATGCTGGATTTTGGTGTGTTAGAATTAATAGACAGATTCCGTGTAAGATTTATAAGTGACGATGTTGGATCCTTCAAACCATTGCTTTCCCCTGATTTTAAATTCTGAAACAAGAAATAAAAAAATTACATAATAAACAAATAAACTAAAAGTACATTGTTATTTCTTCAGTACTAAACTAATTACCTCTGTTTGAAAAGCAGCTTTACTAATCCGTTTTGCTTTAAGCATCTTCTCCCTGTTCTCATAAAAGCTCAAATCATCCAACAGAGATGTTTTTGCCGAATAGCTTTTGAAAATTTCAAGCATCTCCAAACCTTGTTTTAAACCAACCTAAAAATATATATATACAAGACTCATTAATAAAAAATAAAAAAACAAGTAGAATGTTGAGATATTTTTTAAAATTACCTCTTGAGTGTCTCTAGTGTATGTAACAGGTCTATTGTCATTGTTTTCAAGAATTATATGTCTCAAGAGTGTGTTGGGAACATCCTTCACAACATGCCATTTAACTGGAAAAAAACCATTCCATTTATCAAGCTGCCAAAAATCCATATTCTTTTCATAATCAACTGATCCAATCATTTCAGCAACACCAACAAATTGGCCACTACCATTAACCTGAAAATTAAATTTGTAAATTTAACCATAATTGGAAAGGAAATAAATAATCAAAAAAGTAAACTCACTTACAGAAAAGAAAAGAAAAACATTGGTTTTTCCTTCAGCATCACGATAAGCAGCATCTAATTTCTTGTTTCCATTTGGTGTACTTGACCAAACATCATATTTAATGCTTTTGTGAACATCATCTTCACTATACGATTTGATGACATAAAATTTTGCATGATCATACTTTGTCTGAAACTCTTCAAGATTGTATTTATCGCGTCTCAATGAGAAACCGACTTTTTCTTCCTCAAAATGTGAATTTACGCTTTGTGCCCTTGGGCCACGGGTAAGTTCTTCAGATTCTCCATTGTTGTAAGACTTTTCACGTGGTTTGTATCTATCATTTTCATTCCAAAGTCTACCCCCAGAAGAATAGTTCATAGAGTAGTTTGAAAATAGTGCTTGATTTGGGTAGGAAAATGAGGAGAAGTTTCCAGATTGTTGATACCCTTTTTGAAGACCCCCAGATTGGTAAGCAGAATTCAACTGAAACAAAATCATATAAATATTTAAAAACACTTCAAGTCCCTTTCTTTCTATTACACAACTTTTTTAGCTCAGATATCAACACATACCTTGTTGAGCGACCTGAAATGCTGTGACTGAAGGATAGACTTAGGAACAGAAGGTGTGGAATGTTGGCTTGACTTCATGTCCAAAGGGTAATTAGGAGATTTTCCAGAGTAGAAATTCATGGTTCTTTTGGAGTTCAAATCGTTTGACTTCATCCCATTTGATCCAGAAACTGATTTCGTACCAAAAGATGTTGAATTTTCAGGATATGTTGAATTCCATGAGTAACATGGAATGGCTTCTGATGAAGAAAAGTAGGGTTGTTGTTGTTGATGTTGTTGATGTTGTTGTTGTTGTTGTCCATCAACACCCATATAAGCTCCAGTAGCATAAGGATTATAGCTTGGCATATAATAAAGAAGTGATCCATTATCAGAGTAAACAGCCCCATTGGAACTCATTTGACCAGATCCATCTAGTTGACTATATGTTCCATTGTGTCCTAGTATAAAATATAAATAAACAATCAAACCAAATAAATAATTTTCTGAAAATTAAACCATACAATATAAAGATATATACATGTATGTATATATAACTCATGTGTAAGTGTGACTATGAAACTTCTTACCTGGATACTGATAATCATAACAGCTAGTAGATGAATACTGAACACCTTGATCAGCAGCTGCTTTGTTTCCATTGCCAACGCCACCTTTTGCAGAAACTCCTGATGATGAAGAGGACACACCTGAAACTATGACATCTTTTCTTGAGCCCTGAAACAAGAATTCAAATAATATTTCAGAGAAATACAATAATATTAACAAAAGAAAACAATGGAGTGGAGTTTAAAAAAATGTATTACCAGATTTTGATTGTCTCTTTTGGCTAATGAGTCAGCTGTTTAAGAGAGTTAAGTGAAATCATAGAATGAAAAGACAGAAACAAGTTAAACCACAACTTAAGAGGATGGAAATTCTGATACATTCTCAACTATTTTGGGAATATAAATTTGTGATTCCTACTAAAATTCAATGTGCCATTTCTAGGTTTTTGAATGATTTCAAACTGCTAAAGAAATCTAAAGCGAGAGTCTTATAAATAAATAACCAGACATGATCATGATCATGATCATGAACAAAGTTATTCCCCACAATAATCAATTTCGAAGATCAAAACCACAGATATGTATAAAAAGCAACAAATAAAACAGATTACATGTCCTAAACTGCGACATGCACACAATATGGTACTAATAAAGGGAATATAGAAAGGATACATTGCATAATTTTCTTGTCGCCCGGCATATTAACCTTTGAAGATTATTATTATCACCTGAAAATCACTAACTTTGGAAGTGTTAAACGAATAAATTTCAGAATCGTATGAAAATTTGGAATATAAAGGGAAGTTCTTTATGCTAAAAGATGTGTCGGTTTCAGAGAAAAAAAAAATATGCGATTCTATGTAGATAGAAAGAACAAGATTCTTGAAACACGAAGCAAATTGAAAGTAAAATTCAAAATCGGTGGCCAATTTCTACAATTGTTAACAAAGAAGAACATACACGGCATGTACTCGTAAGAATAATATCAACATCAACAACAAAATTGGTAAGAATTACCAAAAACAAATATTACAAAATATCATATTTTTCTCTGAATCAGCAAAGTTCAAATAAATTAACTTGCAGAGAAGTTAATGCAAAAATAATCCCATTCGAAAAACATTGTACTTGAATCAACACAGAAAATGCATTAGGCTTCAGTTGGACGACAATTATCGTTTGAGGAAAGTGGCAAAAACAAAAATCGATCGTCCATGGAAAGAACTTCACTAAAACCTGATTATCGAAAAGAAAATTAAGTTTCTAAAAAATAGAACTTCTCTTTTCAAGGAAAACAAAATAGCATGGAGAAAAGAAGTCAGAAACTTGAACGGAAAAATGACGTAGAGAATGATCACCGGCAGAAGGCGGCAGAAAAACCGCCGGTGGTTGGACGGGAAACCGTGGTGAAAAGATGGAGGCGGTGGAGGGGAGAATTGCGTGTGTTTTGCGTTGGAAGGGTAGAAGAGTGTGGGCGGGTTTGAAGAGGGGATTGCTAAACCCCTAAATTTAGATCCAACGGCCAATACTTTTTTGTGAAATTTAAGAGGGAGGTTATCTGGACGGTTGGATGTGAGTGGGTGTTTCGGTTACCTGAAGGTGCATAGGATGTGAGAAAAGCTTTTTGAATTTTTGGATGACTTGCAAACTTACGAGAACATCCCCTCGTCTTGTTGATGTTTTCATTTATCACCCACTCACTAGGATATTTAACCCTCATAAAATCATATATCAATCAACAAATTAGTGGTTTAAGTCCCTAAACTTTTAGTTTTGTATAAATGGTCCTTATGCTTTTAACTTTTATTAAATTGCAGTCATTAGGTCAAACACATGCCCCTCACACAAGGGTCATTATGTCTTTTTACCTCTCATATATATCCTGCTATTTTAATTGATCTTCATCCTTCTTCCTTTCTTCCTTATACAAACGCTTAAAGGGAAATTTTTTAACCATCATCCTACGAAGCGTGTAACATCATGTTTGTGGGACTAAAAGTTTGGCTTTTTGGTAAAAACTAAAAAAAGTAAAATATATAAACTGGAGTGAAATAAATGAATGAATAAATGAAATGAATATTTTTGAACAATAACAATAATAACTTTGTCAATAAATTAAACAAAAACGATGATAGAGTTTAGCCATCGGGTGAAAACTCTTAAAGTTTAGAGACCAAAAGTGATAGGTTGGGAAAAATTGTGTTTGACCCAAGAATTTGACTAAATAAACATCTAGGACCGATTTTGTATAGGTTAAGATAGGGGATTTTGGAAGGGGGACCTAAAATGTAAAATTGCCAAATTTAGGGGGAGCACACTGCGGCCCTGGGAAAGCGCATCATCGTTGTGCAGGATATCACATCGTTGCATGTTGTTTTCTTCCTATTTTTCACCTCCTTTCTCCCTTTCGCGTTTTTTACTCACGACACCTCCTTAATCGAATTTTCTTCCCCAATCTCATAGAGTTTTGAAGCTTGGAGTTGGTAGATTAATCCTTTCTCAGATCTTTCTCGACATATTGCATCAAAGAATTAGTTGTCCCCCTTTTTCGTTGAATTCATTCTAGGTTTCTTATTGAAATGCAAATCCTAATTTTATGGTTAAATTGTGATGTTAATGTGAAATTATTGATGTGATTTAACTCATTGATTTATCTACAAGCTCCAACTAACAAATAGTTGGGAGATTTGTGAGATTCAAGGCTAGTTACTGGGTTTCCAAAACCCTAGATCTTGAAATCCGAAATTGATGCTCCAAGCAATGATATGAGCTGGAGCTTATTGTTAGATGGTACATTTCCCTTCAATCAAGGATCAATTTCTCAACCCTTTTGCTTATGGTGAGACTCCACAATGTTTGAATTAAGTTCTAGTTCTAGTGGTGGTAATTTAGATATTTTAAACCTAAACTTCATAGATTCAAATTTATGGTTCTAAGCAATGATATGAGCTTGAACTTGTGATTTGATTGCTTATGTTCTTTCAAATTTATGGTCCATTTGTTAATTCATGACTAATGGTGAGATATATAGTGTTTGATTCAAGTGTAGCTTTCATGTGATGATTTGAGTATTTTCAAGACCTAAGTGTTTTAGATCAAGTTCCATAGTTCCATACCATGATATGAGTTTAGTGTTATGTCTAGAATATGAATCTGTTCCAAGCTATGGTTAATGTGATGATCTTTGTCCCATGGTGAGGTTTTATGTACTTTAGTGCACCCTTGGATTTATGGTGATTTAAGAATATCTTGATCATAAATGATCTCTAATATTTGTCTCGTCTGTAAGCACATCGTTATAATTTGACCTTCAAGTCTAGTGTTGGTATTTAATCACCTTTTGGGGAATTATGAAATAATTTCTCCATCTGGTGTCATAAATGGTGTGTTAATGTTTTTAAAAGTTCATAAGTGTTAGGGGATCAAGATCCTGAGACATTTCCAAGATCCCGAATCTTGAAGTATAACCAGGATCTTAAACTTATATACTCAGAATCCTGAATATTATCAATATTACTTCCTAACAGAATTATCGAATATGTTTAGTGTTTATTCTTCACGTGTGCAAAACAATCAACGAAAGACTTATCAACTCTAATGAACCGCTTTAATCAAACATAAGACCAAAAATACCAAGTCAAGGCAACGTGCAAAAACTTGTTCAACATGATCATAGAAATATCAAACTTTTAGTTATTCGACCTAGGCTATGAATACACTTGTAAAAATCACATCACGAACACGATCTAGGGTAACTAGAACACTTGTACTCATATTCTCAAATTCTTTTATGTACTTTGCACTTTGATTAATAAAATTAAACAAGACAGGTGATCATTATCACGTCCCAATGTTTTATGTTAGTGATCCTAGCAAGGATAAAGGGTTTTCCTTGTAAACCATATGCGTCATTTTAATCTCAATTCTATATCCAGATTAGTCATAACACCATAGCCTCTCATACATATTGGTTGATATATTTTTTTGATCAATTTTTTACTACAACAATAAGAGTATTGGAACTTGATATTGTGCATGTTTCAAGTTTGAAGTGTTTATAACGCATTCCCTCATAAAAGTGGTTTTAATACGAGTATTAGTATGTGTGGAGTCATACCAATTGGTCTTTGAAGCAATTCCCTTAATTTTAGAATTTAGATGCTCATTTATCTTTAAAAAGATTTATATAAAAATGTAAACGTTTTAAGGTAATTCTAATGATATGAACCAATTAGTGATCCTTATTATGTTCTTTTGAAGTATTATAACTTATGTTTGATGTCCTCAAGTCAATTGAACTGTTTATAGATTTAGATAGCTAATGAGAAATAAAAACTAGATTTTTGCATATATTTAGGTTTCTTCAACGCGGACCATTGTTGTTTACGGCGAGGTTACTGTCATACCTTGTTTTCAGTTTTTTGTTATGCTTGTGCTTCGTGTCTAGCTCATTCATTTAGTTCCTTTTTTCTTATATGATCCACAATATGACATTTTAGGGTATTTTGAGCTTAGAATGAGTAGTTGACCCATTGAAGGGGTCATTTAACACCTTGTAATGATATTAGGTGATTTATTTGGGAAGTTTAGAGCTTGAAGTGTTATAGTTAAAGTAAAGAAGGTGATGGATTTTATAGGTTATATCAACTATTTGCTTGCGGAATTTCACTTAACACTTGAGGGCACATGCAACCTAAAGGATCTATGTCTTAACACTTTGAATGTAACATACAATGAACAACAAAATAACATGAAACCTAATGAAACCCTAGTATTATCAAAATACAAGAATTAGGGTTACATACCTTTGACTTGCTGTAGTAAACAAATAGCTTCAATCCCTTGTAGTTGTTGGACTTGGAAAGCTTAGCACCAATGCTTTTAATGGATCACACCCAAAACCAATAACTAAAAGACAAGATAGGATAGAGAAAAAAGAGCAAGATTTCATTAACAACCCTTTAGGAAGTGGGAGCCAAGAAATTTGATGCCCAAGGGAATGTATTTATAGCTAAGAGATCTCCAGCTAAAAGACTGTATTACCCTTGAGCCCACAATATGAGTCTGACTTGCCTATCGAGTTTACAACTCATATCGGGCTTGTTGCCGAGCCAACAACATAAGTCTAGCTTGCCCTCGGGGCCTACAATTTATGATTGGCTTGCTCCCGGGTTTGTTGGCTACCACACGAAGCAGTACTATCTCAACCCAACCATATTATGTTGAAATATACATACGATATAAACATATATCCAACAATAGATAAGCATACAACCAATTATCAGACAAACAAGCATATTCACATACCACTGCTGCATACTACATCCTATATACCAGAATACTGATCTACAAATCACTATAATATATTAACATCCTTTGAACCATGATACATAATCTATTGGGTCGTCATTGGTGCCTTCGAATCAATAAGTGCAGTAAGGAAAACTCACCTCTCAATCCAAACAAAATCTGAATAATCCATGCGCCGAATATGGGCTCTACCCGACCCCTATTATTCAAACCATGGCCCAAATTAATATCAAAATAACCTTCGTCATAATTGGTCAAACGATAGTCAAACCAAAAGTCAACATATTGTCTTCCATGTCATGGTCATCCTTGATCACATCGTGGTGTCGATACGACAAAATAATCGTGACCAGCTTAGCCACCACGTCGTGGTGACCTTTGCCACATCGAGGCCACTAGGTTTTCAACAGCTTAACGAATTAAGTTGTTTTCCTTTGATTCTAAATATTCTCCAACTTAGATCTAATCCAATTTAGGGTCTATATGGATAAAGTTTCCAACTTTATCCCTCATAACCCTCCAAGGTGCATAGATCTCAACTTTATGATCCAAAATACCACATGGATTAAGCAATAAGCACTTAATCTATAAGGTCACTTGTCTAACCCAAATAACTAGCAAGCCCACATATATCACTTTTCCTGTTAGGGTAAAAGGAACGAATAAACTTTGACTATATAATCATACATTTTACTCACCAAGTCATTCATGGAATTACACTTTATAACACCCAGTTACAAGATGCGCTGGAGTAAACCAATGCACAACTGATTTGGAAAATATGATTTATATATCTCTGTTTGAAGAATATAAGATATTATCATTTTATAATTACTTGTGATTAAATCCATTAAGTAATCTATAAGCGTGAGTTTATCCAATACTTTAATTCTTATTTCTAAGTACTCATGAATATTGTAATAATCTCATGCAATGTCCAAACTCAACGGACAATCTACAATCGATTCATGATAATATTAATTCACTACCTATTTTCAAAAGTATGAACGGCTGTGTAATTTTGAATAGTAAAATTATTTAGGAAGTAAACATGCAAAGTGAAACTGAATAATAAATTAATTAACTATGGTATCATACCTACATAATATAAATAAATCTCTATTATTTTATCCCCATAACAATTACAAATTTATTCGTTGTATAATATTTTGAATATTAAAATAACTACTTGAATTATATAACATTAGTCGTGTCATGTTATGCACATGTATATTATGCCTCTCGATGGTCCTTCCTTTATGAACAGATCGACTGGACATTATTCTAATGATGCTCATTTCACAATTCCAAATTCTTATCACTATCCAAGATGTAGTGGAATTCAAACTTTACATGCATTAACCTTCTGAGATGTCGATGTTCCAGAGTCATAGAGACTGAGCCTTCGATACTACAAAATGTTCCACTGGAACTTGTTATAGAAACAATTCCATGGTGATGAAGTTTAAAATTCAAGGTACACTCCTTCAATACTTCTCTTGCATTAAAGTTTCCAACTCGCATGTAGATTTTACAAGCATCCACCTGTAACATACACGTTCAGTTATCGTGCTTTATAATGAATAATATTATGAAATATTAAATGAATTTGAGTATTGAGTTCTAACATATAGTTTTTACTATAATTAAAGTAAAACTATGTTTAGAATCATTTGAAATGTATTGGAAGTCTTATGAGATTCCAATCAAATGTCAGTTATTGAAATTAACAAAAATATGAAGTTGGAAACAACTGAAAATAATGTTAATGAAATTTGTAAAGAATCTCGTTAGAAACATTTAGGCGAAACCTCATCGAAATCCAAATCATAATGAGGAGGTTATGGCCTATTGAAGTTTCGCGATAGAACCGGCACGATGTCGTATGACGTAAAAAGTAAGTTTTCGATAAACTACTTTTTAAACTGTATAATCTAGATGAAAGTCGTAGTATTCGTTAAACCGAAAATTTTGATAAAAAGAACGTCAAAATCTGACTTCGTATGAGGAAGTTATGATTTTTTTAAATTTCGGTATAACAATAGACAACTAAAAACACGAAATAAAGATCGAGTGATTTTTAGTCGACGCAACCTAAACGAGAATCGAATGTCTCATCAACAGTAGTACAACGGTAAAAAGACAGACTAAAACGGACGTCGGATGAAGAACTTATGAATTTTTAACGGACTTTTCCTGTCTCGGTCCGTTAAATATATAATAATAAAAATAAAGTCAAAATTAGCCGACGGAATCTAAAAGAAAGTTGTAGAGCATAATTTCGCCTACGCGTGGATATAAAGAACGTCAAAAACTGAGTTCGTATGCGAACGATACGAAAATTTGAAGTTTATGGCACAAATTTCAAGGCTGGTTTGAAGGGTACGCCCAGCGTACAGTACTTACGCCCAACGTACTTGATCCGATGAACACGTATCATGCACTCTTGACACGTCCGATGCTCAGATTCCGATCAGTCGACACCTCGCAGGTACTCCCCGCGTATGAGGGGTACCCCCTACGTAGAGGACCGCCAAGCAGTACGCCCAGCGTACCGAGGAACTACGCCCCATGCAGTGAGCTGCTTCAGACGCTATATAAAGGATGTCAAGGTTGTTGTATTTTGTTTACAAAATCTCTCGTTTTACACCCTCTACTTTATCTAAATTTATCCTAACACCCCCCGAAGTCCCGGTATCATCCCCGACAACCAAAGCAAGTCCCGACGCTCCGAAGTTCCTGAGTAAATCATATTTTCAAGTCGAAACTCTGCCCGAGAGGCCAATTTTCAACTAAAATCCCCGGTTTCGTTACAAAAGTCATATTTAGAGTCGAAGTGTTGCCCAAATTATCATTTATCCATTCGGTTATATCACGGTGAGTTCAATATATAGGAACAATTGTATGTTATGTGTTATATGTGCTATGTGCTTTTCCCGTGTTATTATTTTGTGCTATTATGGTAGCAAAATTGTATCTTTAACCATGTGATTAGTGGAAGGACTTAGATTCACAGTATTATTGGTATGTAGCCTTTGGCCGTGTAGAGCATGTCTCGTAAGAGAATGACTTCTACCCTTATGGCCTTGGCAGAAGGTTAGATAGGGCTAAAAGCTTGAAATCTACCAAAATGTTTAATCAGAAAGTGTATGTCTTCTGTGCCATTTGGGCCGAAGCTTTATTGATGTATATCAAATATTGAAATTGTTATATCTCATTGATTATATATATTTGAATCAAATCATTGATTGATATGGAAAACTTGTCACATGATTCACATATGCCTTTGGTGTTCCTTGATCCTCTTAGCTTCTGCCATGTTGAAGTATATATATGGCATAACGTTATATTGTATCTATTATTGAACTCACTAAGTGTCACCGCTTATCCCTTCAGTGTTTAACCATTGCAGGTAATAAGGATCCAATATAGACATATATTGTTAAAAGATTTTGAATAGATAATAATATTACTTTTGTAATTAGTGTTCATGTATGTATAAAAATATAATATCCTGGGTAGTTATGTAATATATAACACTCTGTAATAGTTTAAATAGTCGGTTTGTATCCAGTCTTTTGTAATCAAATTATCAATGTAAAATATTATCTATGAATATGCATGCAACATGTTTTGGAGTAATATAATTTAGTTTTAACCTTCATATGAAAGTATGGGTCTTTCACCACCATTATGGAAACTTTTCCATATTAATATAAGACCATCAAGTATGATTAAGAATAATATCAATCCAAAATGTGTCACTGTGGCCCTTCCCAAATAATATCATACTTCTAACTGTCCATAAGCAACCAGTCTTCGGGAAATCTCAGAATATTCTTAGCATCAATTTAACAACCTTAGTCACATGAAATTCCAATCATTTTCACATAATGCTAAAGGAATTTAAAAGTTTATAATAATCGAATACTGTCGAATATGTAATCGATCCTATATCTTAAGCATATGAGACTCGATTCATTATGCCCTTCATAAGGATTTGATATATGTTTAATCTCTTACTATAATATTTCTATATATAGAAACTCCAATGTTACATTTCAACATGATATTAGTATGAGTCTTTGACTAAGTTCTATTAAACCATACAATCTGAACATTTAGACTTGAAATGAAGTATGAGTGTCATCTCCCTTAAGTCCACTATAGTGAAACACTTTTCCGAACCTTGCAATTTGAAAAAATAAAGACACTATTTCCCACAAACAGTATTGTCAACATGCAATACCAATATAAAAATTATGGTCCCACTAGCTTTGAAATGTACTTAGAAATCAACTGGACTCATAAAAATCAATACTCTTTGACTTTCTTAAGGAAGTGCAGATTTCTGTTACGCGATGCTTTGCTAAGTCTCCAACTAGACTTCTTAAGCTTATACACATTAATTCGATAGTGTGTGTATGTTTAAACCCTTTCAAGATTGATAGATATATCTCTTGAAAGTTCAAATAATTCCTTTCCATTCCATACAATTCGAATATGAAGAGGGATGTCATGATAATATTGTGAATTTGAGAACTTCTTTTTAGATATCAAAGACCAGAAGCTACACAAAAATTTTCATTGGATCTCGGTTGTTCTTAACAACGATGGTTATTCATTCAAGTCTTTGGGTAGCACCACTAGTAACACACTCCCGAACCAGCGGTGAAAACGTCCGGGGGTGGGTTACTTCATCTTGTAATATTATCACAGTGTGTATAAATAAATCAAAGACAACATCATCACCATACATTCAATAATACAACATACAAGGTTTACATCATTGTATTTGTTCAAAAATTACATTCCAAAATATTAAATGTATGATGGAAAAAAAATACAGCAAAAGTCCACATTTTACTGACGACCGACCTGTTTACTGTGTCCCTTAGAATACAAGTTATTTTGAAAATGTCAACATATATAATGTTGATGAGTTCATAAGTATGTTTGTATGAAACCATTTGTAACATTTTGTAAACACCAGAAAATCTGATATTTTCGGTAGAAATTGTTTGAGAGTTTTGTTTTAAATATTGTATTAAAGCATGTGTGTTCCGGTTTTGACGGTGTATGAAAAGAGAGTTCCAGAAAATCATATATTTTTTGTTGTTTGTAAATTGTGGTGTGTAGTATGTAGTTTCCAGAAAATTTGATATTTTCTGTTCGTAAAAGAATTGTCGTCTTAAACCATAAGACACGAGTAATGTAGTAAATGTATAGTTCGTACATTGTATCATAAGTATAGTATGTGTATTGCGTAAATTTATTGTGCTGTTAATCTCTATGTGAATCGTTATAACCATGTTTGATGTGACTGTTATGCATGTCATGACGTTCTTCAGGCGTCGCTTGTTTAAGGTAAGATATTTGTCACCCTAGACTAGCCTAGTCTATTTGTAATGAACAACTCAGATGTGGGGTGTCAACCCCATTTTAGTCTCTTGCAAGACACTCCTTCATTTACACAAACTCTCACTCTCCCTCCAGGAGACTCTGGTTATAACTACAAGACTTACGGTGTGCACTAGGTAGGTACGAATGAAGGAGTGTCTCACAAGAGCCTTAACTAAATTTACACGAAAAGTGTATCACATTATTTAACGCTTTAAATAATGATTCAAGTATGTATTTTGACTACAAAGCATCGATGATCACTAAAATATATTTGTTTATATCAAAAATGTCAAATATTAAATGTTATCGACCCGATTAATATAAAACGTGTCGTAAGGCCCAATAAGAAAATAATTGGGTACTTAAGGCCCAATAAACATGTGATAAAAATACAAAGCCCAATAAACATGTAAATGGGTATATAAGGCCCAATAAACATGTAATTAAGAATAACAGGCCCAATAAGCATGTAATGAGTATGTAAAGCCCAATAAACATGTAAATGAGTATATAAGGCCCAATAAGCATGTAAATGGGTATATCAGGCCCAATAAACATGTAATTGAGTATAACAAGCCCAATTTGAGTAAAAATGTCATAAAGATCCCATTTGTTATCAAAATGATCGTTTTAGTCCAATTAGTGCAAAAAATGACATAAAAGAACCACTTTTATTAAAAATGACATTTTAGGCCCATTTAATCCGAAAATTACAACTAAGGCCCATTCTTTGTAAAAATAAAAATTTAGGCGCATTTAAGTTGAAAATTACAACTAAGGTCCATTCTTTGTAAAAATGACATTTTAGGCCTCATAAAACCGTGATTTGTGAAGTAAGGCCTCTCTTTACGAAAGTTTACACTCTTGGTTTATAAAACCGAAAATGACTGCAAAAACCCATATAGTTTATCTTTATTGTCAAGAATGGTCCTTTATGTACATTCTTTGGATTTTCTAGTAACTTTTTCATGTTTAATCTTTTCAACATTTTACAAGTTACTTCTAATAGTTTGCTTACAAATATCACTAATATTTGGAAGATATTTCGAATTTTGTGGATGTTTAACAAATTTTCATGACATATTCACACCATATAACATGAAAAATACACACATACATGCATAATACTAAGATTAACCACAAAACTAGCTTGTATTCTCCCCCAAAAGATAGTAAAACTCAAAAACAAGGGGGTACGAAGCTTACCTTAGTGTTAGTTGAGTTTTGAAGAAAATATTGAACGTGTTTTTGGCCTAGAGTGTTCCTTTGGGAAGATCTTTGAAAACAAGATGATTCTAGGAGCATAAACACGAGAATGATGTTGTTTTGAGGAAAGATCTTAGCATAAGATGGAGTTAATGAACTTAAGTGTGAAGTAACTTACCTAGTATGTGAGTTTGAAGAACCTTTTTAAGCGCGCACACACACACTCATGAAAATTAAAGGGAAGGGATGAGGGAATTTCATTTGAGTCTGAGAGATAGTGAGGGAGTTGTAAGTGAGTTTGGAGTGAAAATTAAGAGAGGTGATGGTGGCTTCGGCCAATCTTGGATAGGGAATAAGAGAGAGATGGTTAGGGGTTATTACATGGAGGATTATCTTTTAATTCCTATAAAAATGGTGGTTAATGTGCATGGATTACCACCATGCAAAAATGAGGTGTCATCAAGTTTAAATCAATTCAAAATTTTTTATTATCTAAAACTGAGAATAGGAGAGGGGGTGAAAAGAAAAGGGATGTTGGGCTTGAATTTAATACCAACTGAAAATATAAAGCCTAATAAGAAATTTTTCAGCCCATTTAGCCCACATACAAGTTTACGACCCAAAAAGAGTAAAAGAAATGGGTTTTCGGCCCAATGTGGTTAAATAAATGAGTTTTCGCCACATAGAGATAGAGGAAATGGTTTTTGGACCAATAAGGCCCATGAAGAGTCGTATGGACCAAAATAATATAGCTTAATGAATATAGGTCCAACTAGGGCCCAATTAGGGATTCTTGGCCCAAAAGAACCAAGTTGATGGGTTTACACCAGGCCAAATAAGTGAATCTTGGTCCAATAATATGTTTAAACCGGGAAGTTAGGGTTACAAACCCAAAGTTGAGTGAATGTAGTGTATTGAATTAGGTTTAGGGCTTGCACAAGTGAATTTTGATTCGAATTGCCATTTTTGAATGAATAACATGTATAACATAATACTCAAGGTTACAAGAATTTACCAAAAGTAATTACTCGTGGACATAATTTCCTAGCCTTAAAATACTAGTTGTGACATCATCCCCCAGTTAGACGGAATTTTGTCCAGAAATCATTTTAAAGGTTGATCTTAAGAGCTATAGAAAATGTGAGGGTACTTTTGCATCATTTGATCTTTGCATTCCCATGTGAATTCCGGTCCGCATTTAGAATTCCATCGAACCTTCACAATAGGAAGTCGGCTTTGTTTCGTACGCTTTAACTCTCTGTCCATGATTTCAACCAGCTCTTCGACGAACAGGAGATTCTCATTCACCTCGATCTCATCCAAAACCCTAGAGAACAAGTTCCATACGTTTTTGGGATTTAAGGGTACTATTTATACATGTAGGCTATTAGGGATTTAAACTAGGAAACCCTAATCTAACTGCTTAAGCCCTAAGCATCCCATGGAGTCCTTTCCTAAAGGCCTTGGACGATTTCTAATGGGTTTCCCCATAGAATTCGTCCAACCTAATAGT
Organism: Lactuca saligna; assembly: GCF_052625555.1. Taxonomy (NCBI): domain Eukaryota; kingdom Viridiplantae; phylum Streptophyta; class Magnoliopsida; order Asterales; family Asteraceae; genus Lactuca; species Lactuca saligna. The sequence continues at coordinate 261,727,252 of NC_136421.1, read as the reverse complement.
ATAAGGCAATCCATAGCCCAATTGCAATTATCTTATAATTACAGTTCCAGTAATTAATCTCTTTTAGTCACAAACTTAATTCTTATTAATTCTTGACTAATATTAATTAAACAATATGATTTCTCCTTTAATATATTATTCCCATAATATATTAATAAATCATATTTAATCCTTTCTCTCCATAATTCATCCTATCAAGTTGCTTTGGTGAAGGCAACCCAAAAGGACCATGCACCATCAGGTCAAGTACATACCAAAATAGTTATGGACTTAGACACTAATCCAACAGTCTCCTACTTGGATAAGTCTAATAACTATTCTGCGTATGACTTCAGATCCTGATCTGCAATCGTAGCTTTCCAAAGCCGCTGTTAACTCTGATCCTATCAGATACGCGTGTCCTTTAGATAAGGGATCTTATATTCCTCCATTCTAGATATCGTATAAGACATGATTTCAAATCATTCTTTCTGTACTATTTCTTGACTTCCGATTTATGACGACTGACTAATTGAACAAATCAAATTAGCCCTAGCCCGGCCGAGCATTTACGTTTGTCATCACTAAACCATCGAGGGGCCCAAAGATATCGCTTTTATCCTACTTTGAATAAAAGGAACGGATAAACTTTGACTCAATGCTCGCTTGCACTCACTTACCGAATTACACACAATAACATGTTTTATGACACCAAGTTACTAGTGCGTTTACATATTATCAACGTGCAACCGACTCGCAAGATACAACTCACACATCTCGGTTTCAAGAATATAAGATGTTATCGTCTCACCAATTACTCGTGATAAAATCTATGAAGTGAACCAAGTGAGCGTGGGTTTACTCCAATGCTCAAATCATATTCATAAGCACTCATTAACGTTGCAACAAACTTTTGCTTATGTCTAATACTCTTTAGAAAATCCACACACCAATTCACGACAGTCTTCATTCATACCTACTTCCAACATAGGAACGACTATGGCCCGTTTGAATAATTTGACTGTTCTTAACCAATTAAATTTTTCAGGAAGTCAAAACATGCAAAGTGAAACACAAGGATAATACTAATCCCATATGGCCCCAAACCCTTGAGTATAAATAAAACACCTTTTAGTTATCACCATATCGATTACTCATTATTTGTCGTTTCGGGTAATCAACTTCTTACTTGAATTACAACACTTATCCCATGCTCTCAGCATGCACACAATGTTTACCTATGGTTCTTACTTTTGTGAAATAGATCAAATGAACACATTTCCAATCATACTCATTTCACAACTCCAAATCCTTTCCACAAGTGATAGAATATCAATTCTTGCCACTTATAGAATATGTTAGATTCTAACATTTTATGCAATGATCCTTTTGTAATGTTGCTGCACTAGAGTCATAATGACTATTGCCAATGAAAATACAAAGTCCTCTGTCGGAGATTGTTACAATACAATTCCTTAGATATGATGTCTCTCACTCAAAGTACATTCCTTTTGCATAAAATTTCTAATCTAGACATAGATTCTCAATATCTAACTCCCAATATGGACATGTTTCCATATTTTCCATATGACAACTCATTCTTAATAGAATCTTATATATTCATAATAATTGTCGATATACTCCATCCAATACTATACTTCCAACTACTCACAAGCGACCAATCCTCGGCGAACTTTGGATTTTCCTTTGATAGTTGTTTAATTATCTTAGTCAAAACCGATCCTTGTCCTTTTTCCCTCTAAATGTGCTAGACATTTGGAAAATTTTAGAATGGTCAAATATTATAGCATTTGCAATCGATCCCATACCCGAAGCATATTGGACACGATACGATACTTTATCAATCTTTTGCCATAATATTTTACGTGCTTCGTTCTCACAATTTGAACTATGAAGAGGGATGCCACAATCATAATCGCAATTTTGAGAATGCACTATGTACTCTTGACTAAATTTATTAACATTCCACAACCTAAGCCTTTAGATTTGAAATGAACCATAATATTCTCTCCCTTAATTATAGCAAAACAACTATACAACTCTTACAACTTTGCAAAGTTTGACTCTTGTTTTCTATAATTAATATTGCTAACTTGCAACACCTACCTTAATAATCATGCAATCATAACATTTATGCTCCCACTATCAAGATGATTATTATAAACATAACACTTATTCTTCCACTAGCTTTGACATGTATTCAGAAAACAGCTTAACTTCCAGAAAAACAATACCTATTGAATTTCTTAAGTTCATGTTTCTAATACTTAATGCTTTGATAATCTTTTATCAAGGCTTCTTAATCTCATACACCTTTATCCAAGATAGCTCATATGTGTCTTAAACAATTAAGATTAATTGCCAAATCTCACAATTCGAATCATGGAGAGGGATACCGTAACCATAATCAAATTTGAGAAAGCAATTTTACAATTACTATCTTCTTAAAATCTTTCTTAGTGAAAGCATTTTCTCACAGTCATTTTCATGAAGGAAAAAATCTTATGACACTTAGATTTTAATGGTGTATGTGTTCCTATCCATGTGAATTTGTCAAAACCAAAGTCTTCCAAGTAGTTAATCTTGGACTCTTGCCTTATGGTAGCACGGCTGCCCACCATGTCTTCCAAGTAGTTAAGCAACTCACCCTTTCCTATCAATGTACTTTTCATTGATCAAGGTCCTTGCCTTTTATGCATTCAAATGAGAACTCGAAGGGCTCACATGCATAATTAACTCTATTGGAATGGCATATAAACAAGATGATCTCAACACGATAGGTTGTAAACCTCAATTCGTGTGCTAGTGATGATCGATAAGGTCTATTTTGATTTGTTCTTGAAACCTTTCAAGACCATTAAGACTCCCACTGACTCTTCGACATATAAGATTCTCTTGTCGATAAACATTTCTCGACAAATATTCAAGAGTTAGTGTAGTTTCTATCAAAACACTTCATAAATTGGTCCTAGTTGGTCTTTGTCTTATCCAAGACATCACAACTTTCCACATTTGATGAATGTTATAAACCTTCTTAAGACTTGTCACTCAATGTCATAATCTTAACTCTAAGACTTGTTTTGGAACGAAGTATGATTGACTTCTTGATTTAACGATTTCTTCAATTCTTGATTCTTCTTCTTAGACATACAATTGCACTAAGACTTACTTAGAGGATCAATTGAGATATGGTTCTTAATCATTAAGACCCATCATAAAGTGTAAAAGGTACTCTCACTTCCTCTTAGAATGGATAAAATTTTATCTTTCTGCCTACTTGATTCTTCTTATTCGTTCTGCTATTGATTTAAACTTTTACAATCAATTCAGAATCACACTTAATCTTATAAGTGTAATCATATTTGCTAAACTTTTAGTAAATCATGACGAATATCTTTTTTACTCTTGTGGTGGACTCGATCAACACATAACCTTGGGTACTTCATCTCCTAGTCCTTCACTTGACACTTTGTCAACGAATTAGTCTAATTTCTAAATGTGAAAGTTTATTCATTCATCATAAAATTCTTGTTGTATGATTCCAAATCTTTATCCAATTGAAACTTGGGTGATGAGAAACTTTCCCTATTTGGTAAATTCTCGACATTTCCACAAACAACATAATTGAGAATCACATCCATTTGTTGTAAATATACGAACATTAATTCTTCATAACGATTTCATTGTAAGGAAATAAATAAATAAACACGTCAAACAAAATTTATTTTATTTATAAAAGTAGCGGAAAACATATGCCCTTACAATGCAAAATCAACTGAAAAACTATGTAATAAATATTCCTAACAACTCTATTTAAGCTCAAAATCTAATCTTCGAATCCATGCGATCGAGATCCATTTCTTTGTGATTAGAGTCATCTTGCTCTATTTCATCAAGCTTCCTCTTTTTTCATCGATCCTGCAAAACATTGAAATGCAATCTTATCACATTATGTATTAAGAATCAACGAATAGGAACTTAATGGAGTTAGATAGTGGATTATACCTGAAGTACAGTCATACTCTTTGACTCTCCCATCTTCTGGACTCTTCAGGCTCTTAGGGCAGACTTGTATCCAACGCCCTTTCTCTTGGCAGCAAACGCAAGTCAGTTCTCTTAGAACGTCCTCGGAAGCATGGTTGGTTGACTTTCCCAACAAATACGCTCCATTGCTTCGCCAAATCATTTATGATTCAGCAGCAATGAGAATGTAAGTTAGGTCAATGAGGCTTTCGTCATGATCCATCATATAATACTTTCTTTTGAACTCATTATATGATCCGAGAAGTGACTGCAGAACCCAGTTCACAGCCAACTTATCCAGGAATGACACACCCAACATTCTCAACCTATTAATGTGTGATTTCATTCCTAGAACGTGGGCACACACGGGTTTACTATCTTCATGTTTCATTTCCAATAGGGCTTTAGTGACATTGAACCTTTCAATTCTTCGTTCTTGTGGGTTGGGGAGAACTACGGGAGGAGGAGGAGGAAGTGAAGCATGATTTCTTGTTCCTCGATCGAATCGTGGAATATCATCTTCCTGTGGAATGCTTGTTCCACAGGACTTGGGAAGACCATAGTTGTCGAACTTTGACATCTACAAAACGGGAGAAAACATATTCAAGTTAGTTGATAGATTGAGTCCTTAGTAAATCACCCAAATGAGATACTAAGGCTAGGAACCAACACAATACGCTACAACCTAGAAAAGGGATGTTGTAATCTAGTTGCAGAATATTTGAAGGTAAGTGAATGACGATTCACTAATTTCCACCATGAAAAACGAAAAAGAAATTTAAGTTTTAAATATATGAAAACTCCTAGATCCTATGAGATTCATTGAACTTTTCAATGGCATGTTTAAATCTCGATATGCCCCACTTGTTTGTGACTAGGATGCCAAGGATCACAAAGCGGGTGTGAATAACCATGCAAACTTACATGGTGCCCTCACATGTTACGATCACCTATTCGATGTGCCGGTAAACCACACACGCTCCACCGAACTATGACAAACATTGAGTCACCCTTTGCTACCTTTGCTTAGAACCATTTAGTGTGCCGGTAAACCACACACGCTCCACTAACGTCTTCGCAAGGGCACAAAGTGTAATTTCATGGAATTGCATCAATTCACTTTTGCCTAAGTAACTAAGATTGGGAATTTTGTAAAAACATTTAGTTACTTTTGTACTTCACTATACTTATAATGGAAGGTTTTGTCCTATCCTACCCGTTCGGCTAACGACCCTCCACTAGTCAAGAGTGCGGTGGGTAAGAGTGGATACCCATTCAATCGCCATTTTATAGGCAATTTCCTTAAACACCCCTTATAGACCAGCTTCGTGAATGAGGCCTACTAACGGTAAGACTGACTTTTACTCATACATATATATAATGTTAGACTTTTAATGTTATATATAGTATAGGGTGTATTTTACACTTTTAAAATACTATGTGGTCAAATTTAACAATTATACTTTCAATTCAATTAAATTGTAAACCAAAACTTTATGTATTTATTAAACATCTTTTAATTATACACCTTAATTAATTAATAAAACCATAAGGGTGTGATTTGAACTTTTCAAAATAATACTAGGGTTTTAGAATTTAACATTTCTAAATTAAACTTTTAATAAACTTTTAAATTCCAAAAACTTGAGGGAAAGTTTTGAAACTATTCAAAACATTTGGGTTTTAACTATTTAAATTTCAAAACTAAACTTTTAAGTTCAAATTTAAACTATAAAACCTAAAGGGGAAAATATGAAACTTTTCATATCACAAGGATCAAATAACAAATAATATAAATTAAACAATTAATCTCATCATTATCTATATTTGACCTAATTTCAATTACTTGCAAAATAAGTTACCCAATTAATACAAATAATCAACTTTAATCATATAAGAAAGTTATTATCTAATCAGTTGGTAATTATCTTTTGTTTTATGAAGGATATACTCATAAATATGATTAAAATCGGATCTTAATGATCTAAAACATATAAGGAAATTATCCATGAGAAAAACAGCAAGAAATCCCGAAATCCCCTCTTTCTGACGCTCGAACTCACCAAGTACCCATATGGACTCGCTGAGTCCACAATGGGACTCGCCGAGTTCATCAGGCAGATTGGCCAAAAATCGAATTTGCAACTTGAATAAACACATAATGCATCAATACAATAGAAACCAATCTAGTCTCTGATACCACTAATGGGTTTTGGTCATAAGAACTTCCTATGTGCTCATACAAACCCTAATGCTCGGATCTAGGTTTCTCTATTGTACATGCAATTTATCCAAGACTATAAACCCTACATCTAGCATATGATAATCGATATTAGCATAATAAGGGGTTTAAGATATTACCTTAATTGTTATGTAGCAATAACAATCACAATTCCTTCTTGTAATGACTTTTAGAAAGCTTAGATTCACAAGTGTCACTCCTCTAATGGTTCACAAAACCAAGAGCAAGAGGATGAAGAGGAGAAGAGAAAGAGGCTGCCCAAAACCATCCAAAACCCTAGAGAACAAGTTCCATACGTTTTTGGGATGTAAGGGTATTATTTATACATGTAGGCTATTAGGGATTTAAACTAGGAAACCCTAATCTAACTGCTTAAGCCCTAAGCAGCCCATGGATTCCTTTACTAAAGGCCTTGGATGATTTCTAATGGGTTTCCCCATAGAATTCATCCAACCTAATAATATAAGGCAATCCATAGTCCGATTGCAATTATCTTATAATTACAATTCCAGTCCCTTAAGTTTAATTAATCTCTTTTAGTCACAAACTTAATTCTTATTAATTCTTGACTAATATTGATTAAATAATATGATTTCTCCTTTAATATATTATTCCCATAATATATTAATAAATCATATTTAATCCTTTCTTTCGATAATTCATCCTATCAAGTTGCTTTGGTGAAGGCAACCCAAAAGGACCATGCACCATCGGGTCAAGTACATACCATAATAGTTATGGACTTAGACACTAATCCAACAGTATCGTGGGTTTAGGTTGACCCTCTTTCCGAATCGTACCATCCCCTTCCAGGGAGAGACTTTTAGTAGCACACGATCACCTTCTTGGAATTCCAGCGGATTCGTCTTTTATCAGCATAACTCTTTTGTCGGTCTCGTGATGCTTAGAGGCGTGCCCTGATTTGAACTATTTTCTCAGTTGTTTCTTGAATGATCTCAGGTCCTGTAAGAGTGGTGTTCGGTGTTTGCCCTCTTGCCAGCTGAGTGTCTCCTACCTCAGCCCAACAACGAGGTGATTTGTATTTTCGGCCATACAAAGCTTCAAAAGGAGCAACCTTAATGCTTGTGTGATAGCTGTTGATGTACGAGAATTCAATTAGGGACAAGTGGGTATCCCATGTCTTGCCAAAGTCTATTACACAAGCTCGAAGCATATCTTCTAACATTTGAATGGTTTGCTCGCTTTGGTCATCGTTCTGGGGGTGGAAAGCAGTATTCATATTGAGTTGGGTGAGTGACAGCTAGAATCGTGAGGTGAACCTACTATCTCGGTCAGAGATGATAGATAACGACATCCCGTGAATTCTCACCACCTCCTTTATGTAGATCTGAGTTAATCTCTCCAATTTGTATGTTTCTTTTATTGGTAGGAAATGGGCGGATTTAGTCAACCTATCGACAATTACCCAAATGGTATCCAGTCCATCAACCGTTTTGGGTAATTTGGTTATAAAATCCACGGTTATTTGTTCCCATTTCTGCTCGAGTATCACCGGTTGTTGTAATAATCCTGAGGGCTACTTATATTCTACCTTAACCTTTGTGCAAGTCGGGCACTTGCTCACGTAGGTAGCAATTTCCGCTTTCATGTTCGGCCACCAATAATGTTGCTTGATATCCAGGTACATCTTATCCGATCCTGGATGGACGGAGTATCGTGTCTTATGAGCTTCGTTCATGCTCACGTCTTTGAATCCTCCAAATATTGGAATCCAAATTCGATTCATGAAATAGTAAGTTCCGTCTTCTTTTACTTCAAATTTTTGTCCATTTCACGCAGTGCTTCATTCGCTACATTTTCCGGCTTTAATGCCTCTAATTTAGCTTCTTTGATTTGCGAAGTTAGGTGGGAGTGGATGGTTATTGTTAGTGTTTTCACTTTGCGACCCAAGCATTCTTTCCAGCTTAAGGCATCGACAATAACGTTATCCTTGCATGGATGATACTTGATCTCGCATTCATAGTCATTCAGCAGCTCGACCCATCACCGTTGCCTCTTATTAAGTTCTTTTTGGTTCAGAATATGCGGGAGGCTTTTGTGTTCTGTGAAGATGGTGCACCTAGTACCATAAAGGCAGTGCCTCCAAATTTTTAGGGCGAAGACCACCGCTCCCAACTCGAGATCATGGGTGGTATAGTTTACTTCGTGCGTCTTCAATTGTTCGGACGTGTAAGCTATCGCTTTTTCGCGCTGCATAAGAACACATCCTAACCCCCTGACTTGAAGAGTCACAATATACTATGAAATCTTCCATTCCCTCTAGCAAAGATAACATTGGAGCACTACAGAGGGCTTGCTTCAGGGTTTGAAAAACAGCTTCTTGTTTGCCAGTCCAGTTGAAGGGTACGCCTTTTTGGGTTAGAGTGGTGAGGGGCTTGGCAATATTGGAGAAATTTTGAATGAACCTTCTATAATAACCAGCAAGGCCCAAGAATTTCCTGATCTCCGTTGGCGATTTTGGAATTGCCCAGTCTTCAATAGCTTTGATCTTGGAAGGATCCACATGAATTCCTTCCTCAATGACTACATGACCCAAGAAATTTACACTATGAATTCAGAACTCACATTTGGAGAGTTTTGCATATAACTTCTCTACCCTCGATGTCTCCAGAATTTGTCGTAGGTGTTGGTCGTGTTCTTCCTTGTTCTAAGAGTAAATGAGTATGTCATTGATGAAAACAATTACAAAGTTGTCTAGGAATGAGCGGAAAACTCGGTTCATGAGGTCCATAAATGTTGTGGGAGCATTCGTCATACCGAAGGGCATAAGAACAAATTCATAATAACCATATCGAGTTTGAAAAGCAATTTTGGGAATATCTTCTTCCCGGACTCGCAACTGATGATATCCGGACCTTAGATCTATTTTGGAAAAGTAACTAGCTCCTTGAAGCTGGTCGAATAGATCATCAATCCGAGGGAGTGGGTATCAGTTCTTGGTAGTGAGCTTGTTCAACTCCCGATAGTCAATGCACATTTTGAAGGATCATTCCTTCTTTTTGACAAACAAGACCGGAGCTCTCCAGGGTGAGAAACTCGGCCTTATAAATCCCTTCTCTAGAAGTTCGCTTAATTGGCTTGATAACTCCTGCACTTCAGCGGGAGCTAACATGTAGGGTGATTTGGCAATTGATGTGGTTCCCAATATTAGGTCAATTCGAAATTCAACTTGTCTTTCTAGGGTATTCCCAGAAGGTCTTCGGGAAATACATCCGGAAAGTCACATGCCACGTGACGACCCGATATTTCGAATCAATGTAATGACCTAAAAAGTCAAGAATTGGAACCTCTTTTGATATAATGAATTTTTTTTCAAAAATAAAATGTTAAAAAGTCATCTACTGGATTTCATAAATGATAGATATTGTGTCAAGGGTTTCAGAAATATAAAGAACATTGAAAACCGAGTTATAACGAAGAAGTTATGACCAACCTAAGATTCACAACAAAAACCGTTAATAAGGTTAAACGTAAAACGAGAAATTTCAATAAAATACTTATTAGCCTTAGGTATCTAAATAGAAGTCGAAGGTATTATTAAACCGTGAACATACATAAAAAGAACACCCATATCTGACTTCATATGAGGAAGTTATGATTTTTCGAAGTTTCGGTATAGCGGTAGACAACTAAAAACTCGAAATAGAGATCGAGCGATTTCTAGCCGAACCAACCTAAATGAGAATCGAAGACCTCAACAAGGGTAGTAAAACGGTAAAAAGACAGATGAAAACGGACGTCGGATGAAAAAGTTACAGATTTTTAACAGACTTTTCGTGTCCCGGCCTGTTAAAAACGATATATTAAAAATAAAGTCAAAATTAGCCGACATAGTCTAAATGAAAGTTGTAGAGTACATTCTCACCTACGCGTGCATATAAAGAACGTCAAAAACGGAGCTCATATGCGTAAGTTACGTATTTTACAAGTTCGAGGTGCACAAACCGAGACAAGTACGCCCAGCGTACTCGGGTGCTAGGCTTCGGCTCGTCCACGTCGCCCCTCTACGCCTCTATGCCCCTGTCCCATCCAATGCTTCGACCAAGGATGCAGTAAGCCATGACGCATGAGAACGCCCATCGTAACTCAGAAGTACGCCCAACGTACGAGCCGTGAAGGCACTACGCCCAGCGTAACTCTGAAGTACGCCTAGCGTACGAAGCCTCTCACACCCCTATAAATAGGATGCGAGGGTGCCGGTCATTTTTGCTAATTTCTTCCCTTTCTCGTGTCAAAGCTCTGCTTTTAAACCCCCGAAGCCATCCTAAAGCCCCGATCTTCACATCCAAGTTTCGAAGGAAGGTTTTACACTCCCGAGATTCCCGAGAATCCTGATGTAACACCGTAAATTTCAAGACAAATTTTTCATTTAAAATAATCATTTTATTCTTAGAAACGCTTGTTTAAAATATCATTCATAGTCGAATTACAAAACATAACTCCATTTTCACTTGCATAGAAAACCAGGATCCTCCAAAATATGACTCTTTCTCTGGTGTGTACAATCAAACCGGTGTCGTCCCGTGATACTGAAAGAAACCTGAAAAACATCACACAAAACACTGTAAGCACGAAGCTTAGTGAGTTCCCCAAAATACCACACATAACACATATTAGCCACTCGAGGCTATAACTCTATGGGTCCGTGCACCCAAACTCTGTGAACCCTCTGGTTCTAACTCCGGGAACCTTCTGGTTCCAACTCTATAAACATGCACAAAATAAATCACATAGAAGTAATGCAATACAACACATCACGTACATATAGCATACAAATACTCTGATCACATAACTCTGGTTACCTACTCGAGGTAAAGTATAGTGAAAAGACTCACCTGGCAAGCAGAAAGCAGATATCCCCACACTTAAATCTCGAACTCGCCACTGCCTAACACGTAAGGCAAATACTCACATGAATATAACTCTCGAGACTAGAATCAATCCTCTCATGGCACCCTATTAAGGGTAAAAGACTATTTTACCCCTCTCTTGGCCTAAAGGCCACATCGCTGACCAAACCCTAAAAGTCAACAGCCAACCCTTGGTCAAAATCAAAGTCCTCAGTCAAAGTCAACCCCTGACTGACCCTACTCGCCGAGTCAACCCTGTGACTCGTCGAGTTCCCATAATCAGAACTTCACTCAATCCGCGACCTAACTCGCCGAGTCACCTCGAGACTCGCCGAGTCCAACAACTCTGAGTCCACTCGCACACAACTCACCGAGTCATCCCTCGACTCACTGATTCTCGACTCAACCAGAGAATATTGGGACCCTTCGACAAGACTCGCCGAGTCCAAGAACAGACTCGCCGAGTCTAAGATTATCATCAACCTACTCGCCGAGTTGTTCTTCCAACTCGCCGAGTCCCAGCTCATCTTCAAGAAACTCGTTGAGTACACCCATGTGACTCGCCGAGTACCACCGGTTTGAATCCATTCAGAAGCATTCCAGGCCATGCAACTGCTCCAAAACGTAGGTCTAGCCTCCCACCACTCATCCATCACGTAAAGTGGCAAACTTTACGTGGATCCAAAGAGATCTAGGCCGTTTGCACATTGGGCTAGGGTTTGGGACATGTAAGCTTCACTAAACACTCCAACACAGGGACTTTCATGCTCTCTGATTCTTCTCCCTTCCAGATCTGAGGTAGCAACCTCATATCTAACCTCTAGACTTCCCATTTCATCCATAGACAAATTCCCACAAACCCCAAAATGAAGAAACAACATAACAACAGCCCAATAACGAGATATTACCTCTAAGAGATGCCCCAACTGCAATGTAATTCGAATCCAAGCAAAGCCCCTTGCTCCAAGCCTTCAATCTCCCAAAATTCCTTCAACAATTACTTCTCCAAGCTCCAATCCACTCAACAATGGTGTTTCTCCGCGATTTAGGGTTTTCTGGGGCTCAAGGGGTGATAAAGAGGCTGGGAGGAAAACATAATGATCTTTATATAAGGCTCAACCCCGAGAATTAGGGTTTTCTCCAAGCTCCATCTCACTGATGTAACGCCCGGGTTTTCAGGGCTAAGCATTTTTGTCAATGTAATAGTCTAGGTCAACTATTGTAACTCTTTTTGAAGTAATAAATATGAAATATTTGAGTATTATGTGAATTATGTGTGTTTATGTGTTTATTATTTAATTATAAATGTATAATTAATAAAGAATAAAAATGAGCGTCAAAATTAAAGTGTGAGATAATCCCGATATCTCTACATAAAGTTGTAGAATATGTCTCAAGGTTTCCGTGCATATAAAGAATGCCGAAATCCGAGCTATAAAGAAGAAGTTATGGCCCGCCGAAGTTTTACGACAAAACCGGCACGACACCGGGAAACGTAAATAGTGAATTTACGATAGAAGACTTTTTAGCCTTAGAAATCTAAACAAAAGTCGTAGAATATGTTAAACTAAGAACATCGATAAAAAGAACGCCCAAATCTGACTTCGTATGAAGAAGTTATGATTTTTCTAAGATTCGGCTTAGCAGTGCACGGCCTGAAACTCGAATTTTAGTTCGAGCGGTTTTTGGCTTACGCAACATAAATGAGAGTTGAAGATCTCATTAATAGGAAATCAACGGTAAAAATACAGACAAAAACAGAGTCCGTATGTAGAAGTTATTAATTTTACGCAGACGTTTAACAGTATAATCTCCTTGTACTGTTAAATTTAAGATCGGTCGAGAATTAGCTGACGGTGTCAAAATGAAAGTTGTAGATCTTATTATTACCTACGCGTGGATATAAAGAACGTCAAAAACGGAGGTCGTATGTGAAAGTTACGGATTTTAGAAGTCGGAAGTGTGCTGTGCGAAAATGGGTGATGTGGCACAATCTTGGCCATTGCTTTCTCCCCAAGGCTTGCCACCAGATGGTGACATGTGGCACCAAGTTCAGCCACATTTCACCCTATAAATACCACCTCTCCCACCCTCATTTTCTTCACACCTTTCCCATTCTTTCTTCTCTTTACTCTCTCTCTCTCTCTCTCTCTCTCTAGAACCTCTCTCTAGCCCCGAAATCCCCCGAAAAGCCTAGGGAACCTCCCTAGCACGAGGCGGAAGCCCCGGAGTGCTCGAAGGCTCTGAGAAGAAGAGATTTTCGGCTCGGGAACGCTGCTCCAAGCAAAGCCCGGTTTTCTATAAAACCCGCTGTAAGTGAGCTACGCCTACGCTATTTTTAATATAACTTTTATTTAATTATAGTAACGTTATTAGGAACTTATAATAAATACTTGGGCTATTATTATGGGTTATATAAGTATTTTTTTGACGCTTATATAATAATAATAATAATAGCTAGACTATTAATTAGTCTCGACGAATAATAAACTAAACTCTAGTGGTAATAATACTAGGTTTCGTCGAAGAAAAATTCTTTTTAAGAAGCGAAGCGCTGTCTGAGTTCGGAATCACCACCTTTTCCGGTGAGTGCATAGTTACCTTCAACTTACACATAGATATGAAGTATTTTATATAAATTACGTGCTATGTGTGCATATTATCTGAATACTTGCTATCTATGCTAGATGAACGTTGTTATACATGTTTTCAATGATTTAAACTGTATATGTATTTTATATCTACGAAAATGTTGGGGTAAAACATGGGTAGATGTAATAGGTGATGTGTGATAAAATGATGAGAGGCCTCGATGTTGTTGTTGTTGATCCAGTCATCTAGCGGAGTATAGATGACGACCACGGACTCTTCTAGACAGTCCAGTGGAACACTAGCAGGTTCGCAACCTGTAGGTGTTGTGAACGATGTGTTCACCGGTGTACTCCATCCCCCACATGGTTGCCTATTAGGACATTTATTGCTGAGGAATCCCCTTAGCAGTAGTGTCCGTCCCGATGATAATCCTTAGGCTAGGTCCCTTATGATAGGTGTTTAGGGACGTAAAGTGAGGATAACGGGAACGGGTAATCGGGTTATTGTTGATTGATGAAATTAATAAACTTATTTATTGTGGGTTGAAAACCCTATGTGCTCACCAGGCTCCCAAGCCTGACCCACTCAGTTTTATGTATTACAGGTAGTGGCGCATGAGCATAGGTGTGATGTTTTGGACGAGGGATTACGGATATAGGCCTGTAGATATGAAATAATGTAGTAAGGCTTATATTGTACTGTTTATACTTTTGATCTGTACGAACATGACATCCCGAGTCTTTTAATGAATACATTTCTATGGAAATGCTTTTGATAAATCTTTATCATATTATTGTTTTGGGACAAATTCCGCAAACCATTTATTAAAAGATAACTCTGATTTTGAAATAAAGTATAAACAAAACCGGTCTTTTCTGGCCGTGATTTTGGGGATGTCACAGTTGGTATCAGAGCATTAGTTTAAGCGAACTAGGAATTTGTAGGATTTCTAGACTTAAACTTAGAATGCTAAGCGATGATTGTGAGGTGTGAGCACTAGCTTATTTTAGGAATTGTGCCTAAAATGCTTATATGTGCTAAATGCTTTATGCATGATATGCTGTTATTTTGTTCGGATCTATGGTCTGTTGCCGACCGGATCTGGAAACCTTATGTGTTTAGGATTCTAAACGTACGACTACGATATTAGAACTAGCATGTAAACGTTTCGGAGTGATTAGGACGATTTAAAACGTCTCTCCTAAATAAAGATCTAAATTCACCTTATTCGGTGTATAGATCAAGATGGCAAGGACCCGTAGCGGAAACGTAAACGCAAATGGGAATAGACACCAACCCCCCGTGATCGAGCAAATACCAGTTGTGGAAGCCGCTGTCGGACCAATAACGATGGCCGGAGTGCAAGCGATGATCCAGCCAATGTTGGATCGTCAAATGGAGGAAACCAGGCGTTTGCTCCAGCAAAATCGAGAGGAAGCGACTATTCAGCTCGAACAGCCCGAGTTGAACGAAGGGCAGACTGAAGAAGGAAACTACAGTGGGACTATTGGTCAAGCCAACCCACCGATAGTTAGGCAAAACCACCAGGATGGAGGAAATGATGGACGTGGATGCAAATACAAGGATTTCATGGCATCCAAACCACCGAGTCTATCCGGAAGCCCGACGCCGGTGGAAGTCATGAACTGGATCTCTGAGATGGAGACAATGTTTGAGAGTTGCGAGTGTAGCAATAGGCAGAAGACTGCTCTTGCAGTTCCTCTATTGAAATCTGGAGTACTAAGCTGGTGGAAGCTATTAGCTGATTCAATGCCCAAAGGTGAAGCAAGCAAAATGTCGTGGGAGGATTTCCTGGTACAGTTAAAGATGCAATACTGCTCTGAGCAGGATCTTCTGGAGATCAGCAACGAATTCCAGAATCTGAAGAAGGGAAGAATGAGCGTTACTGAATACGCTGCAAGCTTTACTGAGAAAATGAAGCTCGTTCCTCACCTCGTCCCAACCGAACTCTCCAAGGTTAACAAATTTGCCCTCGGATTACCAGCGGACTTCGGTCCAATGGTCAAGCAAACTACCACTCTGAAAGCTGCCATCTGGGCTGCTAAGAATGTGGAGACCCAGATACGAGAGAAGGGTCTGGAGAGAGCGGAAGTGGGAGAGAAAAGGAAATTTGACGGATCCTCGAGGTCCGGTAAGAAAGGAAGATTCTCGAAGTCTGGTTCGAGAGGAGGAGGATCAGAAGCAAAGTGGTGTGACAAGTGCAAGAAGAAGCACTTTGGGAAGTGTGATGGAGGAGTCACTTGTTACAAATGCGGAAAGCCTTGGCACTATGCCAATGAATGCACCCTTAACCAGAAGGCCTGTTATGGGTGTAATGAAGAAGGGCACATTTTGAAGGACTGCCCGAAGAAGAAGGAGGCAGGAAGACCCAACATACCACCGAAGCCGAAGGCGAGAGCCTTCCAGATGACGCTCGAGGCTGCAAAGGAGGCAGCAGACGTCGCTTCAGGTACCTTTCTTGTAAATGGTTTGCCTGCAAATATATTGTTTGATTCCGGAGCCAACTACTCCTTTGTGTCGCATAAATTTAGTGCGAAATTAGCATTACCTGTAGAAAAACTAGATAATGCCCTGATTGTAGAAGTTGCCCGTGGCAAATTCGTACTTGTTAGTAATCGTATTAGGAACATCGTCATTAACCTAAACGGAAACGAATTCCATGAGGAACTATTACCCATAGAGTTAAACGGTTTCGACATCGTTTTGGGTATGGATTGGCTTAGCGCCAACGATGCCGAGATATTATGCCGAAAGAAGATAGTTAGGATAAACCCACCCGGAAAGGAATCATTTATGGTGTACGGGGACAAACGCAGAGTGAATTCTGGAATCATCTCCTTGATGAAAGCCAGAAAATGTTTGTCCAAAGGATGTGCATCATACTTGGCATTCGTAATCGATGCTAAGAAGGAAAAGAAAGAGGTGCAGAATATACCGGTTGTGTGCGATTATCCGGAAGTCTTTCCCGAAGATCTTCCCGGATTACCACCTGATAGGCAAGTGGAGTTTCGCATAGACTTATTACCAGGAACAACACCGATAGCAAAAGCACCTTACCGATTAGCACCGACGGAGATGAAGGAGCTCATGACGCAACTTCAGGAGTTGTTGGACAGCGGTTTCATTCGACCTAGTTCATCACCCTGGGGAGCTCCGGTGTTATTCGTGAAGAAGAAGGACGGAAGCATGAGGATGTGCATAGACTACCGAGAGCTGAATAAGGCAACGGTGAAGAACAAGTATCCATTGCCGAGGATTGATGACCTATTCGATCAGCTGCAAGGTTCAAGCTACTTCTCAAAGATCGATCTTAGGTCAGGATATCATCAGCTGAAGGTGAGAGAGCAGGATATTGAGAAGACTGCATTCAGAACAAGATATGGACACTACGAGTTCTTGGTTATGTCATTCGGACTAACCAATGCTCCCGCAGCATTCATGGATTTGATGAACAGGGTTTGTAAACCATTCCTCGATAAATCCGTGATAGTGTTCATCGACGACATTCTCATCTACTCGAAAAGCCAGGAGGAGCACGGCAAGCATCTACGAGAAGTATTGGAGGTGTTAAAGAAGGAGAAGCTTTTTGCAAAGTTCTCCAAATGCGACTTTTGGATACGGGAAGTCCAATTCTTGGGTCATGTTGTTAACCAGGAAGGAATAATGGTTGACCCTACTAAGATCGAGGCTGTAATGAAGTGGGAACGTCCGAAGAGTCCCACGGAGATTCGAAGCTTTCTAGGATTAGCCGGATATTACCGACGATTTATCCAAGGCTTTTCTTCGATAGCTGCTCCATTAACAGCTTTGACCCATAAAGGAGCTACGTATACATGGAGTGAGAAACACGATGAGGCGTTCGAGAAGCTAAAGAAGAAGTTATGTGAAGCGCCGATACTTTCTCTACCCGATGGAGTCGAAGATTTCGCAGTTTATAGTGATGCATCTGGAGTCGGGTTAGGTTGTGTTCTGACCCAAAGAGAAAAGGTGATAGCATACGCATCTCGACAATTGAAAGAGCACGAAAAGAACTACCCCACTCATGATCTGGAGTTGGCAGCGGTAGTATTTGCCTTAAAGATATGGAGGCATTACCTCTACGGCACGAAGTGCAAGCTCTTCACTGATCATAAGAGTCTCCAGTATCTCTTTAATCAGAAGGAGTTGAACATGATGCAACGACGCTGGCTAGAATTGCTCAAGGACTACGACTGTGAGATACTTTACCACCCAGGTAAAGCAAATATTGTTGCTGATGCTCTCAGTCGGAAAGTCAATCTTGAAAGAAAAAGGCCAAGAGCGTTAAGAATTGAAGTCGTCTCGACGATCGTGGAAAGTATCAGGAAGTCTCAAGAAGAAGCCTTAGAGAAGAATGACCGAAAGGAAGAACGTTTGGGAAAAACGTTAGTGCTCGGTACAAACAATCGAGGACTGAAGGTATTCCAAGATCGAATTTGGGTACCTAAGATGGGAGGAATAAGAGATCTTCTAATGGAAGAAGCACACAAGACCATGTACTCGATTCATCCCGGTAGCACTAAAATGTATAGGGACCTAAAACCCTACTACTGGTGGCCGACGATGAAGCTCGATGTTGCGAAGTATGTGGCTGAGTGTGTAACATGTGCGAGGGTTAAGGCACAACATCAAAAACCGTATGGGAGTTTAGAACCTTTACCTGTACCCATGGGTAAATGGGAAGACATCACCATGGATTTTGTGACTAAACTGCCCAGAACGAAGAACGGACACGACATGATTTGGGTAGTCGTGGATCGTTTCACCAAGAGTGCACACTTCATAGCAGCCAACGAGAAGTGGTCTATGGATAAGCTCGCAAATGCTTACGTGAAGGAAATTGTAAGACTTCACGGTGTCCCTCTTACTATTGTGTCAGATCGTGATAGTCGTTTCACATCGAGGTTTTGGAGGAGTCTACAAGAGGAGTTGGGTACAAAGTTGTGTTTGAGTACTGCTTACCATCCGCAAACTGATGGTCAGAGTGAAAGAACGATTCAGACGTTGGAAGATATGCTGAGAGCATGTACCCTCGAATTCCAAGGGAATTGGGACGAGCACTTACCTCTGGTAGAATTTTCCTACAACAATAGCTTTCACTCGAGCATCAAGATGGCTCCTTATCAAGCCTTGTATGGGCAGAAGTGTCGTACGCCGTCTTGTTGGCTTGAAGCCGGAGATAAGCAGTTTATGGGCCCCGAGATAGTCCATGAGACTGCTGAGAAATTGAAGGTGATTAGGGAAAGAATGTTAGCAGCTCAGGATCGTCAGAAGAGCTATGCCGACAAGAAAAGATGACCGATAACCTTCGAAGTTGGGGATTCCGTTTTACTTAAAGTCTCACCGTGGAAGGGACTTATACGATTTGGGAAACGAGGAAAGTTGAGTCCAAGGTTTATTGGACCATTCAAAGTTCTTCAGAGGATTGGGAACCAAGCTTACAAGCTGGAATTGCCCGAAGAACTCAATGGTATTCATAACACCTTCCATGTGTGTTATTTGAGGAAATTCATGGGAGATGTTCCCGACATAATTCCAATCTCGGAATTAAGGATGGATGAGAATAAAAGGCTGATCGAAGAGCCTGAGGCAATTATTGACCGTAAGACTAAGAAGTTACGACGCAAGATGGTCGACTTGGTGCTAGTCCGATGGAAACATTCGAATGGGCCGAATCTCACTTGGGAAACAGAGGATGACATGATGAGTCGCTATCCACATCTGTTTGCTGATGCATGATTCCGGGACGGAATCATCCTAAGGGGGTGAGAATTGTAACGCCCGGGTTTTCAGGGCTAAGCATTTTTGTCAATGTAATAGTCTAGGTCAACTATTGTAACTCTTTTTGAAGTAATAAATATGAAATATTTGAGTATTATGTGAATTATGTGTGTTTATGTGTTTATTATTTAATTATAAATGTATAATTAATAAAGAATAAAAATGAGCGTCAAAATTAAAGTGTGAGATAATCCCGATATCTCTACATAAAGTTGTAGAATATGTCTCAAGGTTTCCGTGCATATAAAGAATGCCGAAATCCGAGCTATAAAGAAGAAGTTATGGCCCGCCGAAGTTTTACGACAAAACCGGCACGACACCGGGAAACGTAAATAGTGAATTTACGATAGAAGACTTTTTAGCCTTAGCAATCTAAACAAAAGTCGTAGAATATGTTAAACTAAGAACATCGATAAAAAGAACGCCCAAATCTGACTTCGTATGAAGAAGTTATGATTTTTCTAAGATTCGGCTTAGCAGTGCACGGCCTGAAACTCGAATTTTAGTTCGAGCGGTTTTTGGCTTACGCAACATAAATGAGAGTTGAAGATCTCATTAATAGGAAATCAACGGTAAAAATACAGACAAAAACAGAGTCCGTATGTAGAAGTTATTAATTTTACGCAGACGTTTAACAGTATAATCTCCTTGTACTGTTAAATTTAAGATCGGTCGAGAATTAGCTGACGGTGTCAAAATGAAAGTTGTAGATCTTATTATTACCTACGCGTGGATATAAAGAACGTCAAAAACGGAGGTCGTATGTGAAAGTTACGGATTTTAGAAGTCGGAAGTGTGCTGTGCGAAAATGGGTGATGTGGCACAATCTTGGCCATTGCTTTCTCCCCAAGGCTTGCCACCAGATGGTGACATGTGGCACCAAGTTCAGCCACATTTCACCCTATAAATACCACCTCTCCCACCCTCATTTTCTTCACACCTTTCCCATTCTTTCTTCTCTTTACTCTCTCTCTCTCTCTCTCTAGAACCTCTCTCTAGCCCCGAAATCCCCCGAAAAGCCTAGGGAACCTCCCTAGCACGAGGCGGAAGCCCCGGAGTGCTCGAAGGCTCTGAGAAGAAGAGATTTTCGGCTCGGGAACGCTGCTCCAAGCAAAGCCCGGTTTTCTATAAAACCCGCTGTAAGTGAGCTACGCCTACGCTATTTTTAATATAACTTTTATTTAATTATAGTAACGTTATTAGGAACTTATAATAAATACTTGGGCTATTATTATGGGTTATATAAGTATTTTTTTGACGCTTATATAATAATAATAATAATAGCTAGACTATTAATTAGTCTCGACGAATAATAAACTAAACTCTAGTGGTAATAATACTAGGTTTCGTCGAAGAAAAATTCTTTTTAAGAAGCGAAGCGCTGTCTGAGTTCGGAATCACCACCTTTTCCGGTGAGTGCATAGTTACCTTCAACTTACACATAGATATGAAGTATTTTATATAAATTACGTGCTATGTGTGCATATTATCTGAATACTTGCTATCTATGCTAGATGAACGTTGTTATACATGTTTTCAATGATTTAAACTGTATATGTATTTTATATCTACGAAAATGTTGGGGTAAAACATGGGTAGATGTAATAGGTGATGTGTGATAAAATGATGAGAGGCCTCGATGTTGTTGTTGTTGATCCAGTCATCTAGCGGAGTATAGATGACGACCACGGACTCTTCTAGACAGTCCAGTGGAACACTAGCAGGTTCGCAACCTGTAGGTGTTGTGAACGATGTGTTCACCGGTGTACTCCATCCCCCACATGGTTGCCTATTAGGACATTTATTGCTGAGGAATCCCCTTAGTAGTAGTGTCCGTCCCGATGATAATCCTTAGGCTAGGTCCCTTATGATAGGTGTTTAGGGACGTAAAGTGAGGATAACGGGAACGGGTAATCGGGTTATTGTTGATTGATGAAATTAATAAACTTATTTATTGTGGGTTGAAAACCCTATGTGCTCACCAGGCTCCCAAGCCTGACCCACTCAGTTTTATGTATTACAGGTAGTGGCGCATGAGCATAGGTGTGATGTTTTGGACGAGGGATTACGGATATAGGCCTGTAGATATGAAATAATGTAGTAAGGCTTATATTGTACTGTTTATACTTTTGATCTGTACGAACATGACATCCCGAGTCTTTTAATGAATACATTTCTATGGAAATGCTTTTGATAAATCTTTATCATATTATTGTTTTGGGACAAATTCCGCAAACCATTTATTAAAAGATAACTCTGATTTTGAAATAAAGTATAAACAAAACCGGTCTTTTCTGGCCGTGATTTTGGGGATGTCACAGTTGGTATCAGAGCATTAGTTTAAGCGAACTAGGAATTTGTAGGATTTCTAGACTTAAACTTAGAATGCTAAGCGATGATTGTGAGGTGTGAGCACTAGCTTATTTTAGGAATTGTGCCTAAAATGCTTATATGTGCTAAATGCTTTATGCATGATATGCTGTTATTTTGTTCGGATCTATGGTCTGTTGCCGACCGGATCTGGAAACCTTATGTGTTTAGGATTCTAAACGTACGACTACGATATTAGAACTAGCATGTAAACGTTTCGGAGTGATTAGGACGATTTAAAACGTCTCTCCTAAATAAAGATCTAAATTCACCTTATTCGGTGTATAGATCAAGATGGCAAGGACCCGTAGCGGAAACGTAAACGCAAATGGGAATAGACACCAACCCCCCGTGATCGAGCAAATACCAGTTGTGGAAGCCGCTGTCGGACCAATAACGATGGCCGGAGTGCAAGCGATGATCCAGCCAATGTTGGATCGTCAAATGGAGGAAACCAGGCGTTTGCTCCAGCAAAATCGAGAGGAAGCGACTATTCAGCTCGAACAGCCCGAGTTGAACGAAGGGCAGACTGAAGAAGGAAACTACAGTGGGACTATTGGTCAAGCCAACCCACCGATAGTTAGGCAAAACCACCAGGATGGAGGAAATGATGGACGTGGATGCAAATACAAGGATTTCATGGCATCCAAACCACCGAGTCTATCCGGAAGCCCGACGCCGGTGGAAGTCATGAACTGGATCTCTGAGATGGAGACAATGTTTGAGAGTTGCGAGTGTAGCAATAGGCAGAAGACTGCTCTTGCAGTTCCTCTATTGAAATCTGGAGTACTAAGCTGGTGGAAGCTATTAGCTGATTCAATGCCCAAAGGTGAAGCAAGCAAAATGTCGTGGGAGGATTTCCTGGTACAGTTAAAGATGCAATACTGCTCTGAGCAGGATCTTCTGGAGATCAGCAACGAATTCCAGAATCTGAAGAAGGGAAGAATGAGCGTTACTGAATACGCTGCAAGCTTTACTGAGAAAATGAAGCTCGTTCCTCACCTCGTCCCAACCGAACTCTCCAAGGTTAACAAATTTGCCCTCGGATTACCAGCGGACTTCGGTCCAATGGTCAAGCAAACTACCACTCTGAAAGCTGCCATCTGGGCTGCTAAGAATGTGGAGACCCAGATACGAGAGAAGGGTCTGGAGAGAGCGGAAGTGGGAGAGAAAAGGAAATTTGACGGATCCTCGAGGTCCGGTAAGAAAGGAAGATTCTCGAAGTCTGGTTCGAGAGGAGGAGGATCAGAAGCAAAGTGGTGTGACAAGTGCAAGAAGAAGCACTTTGGGAAGTGTGATGGAGGAGTCACTTGTTACAAATGCGGAAAGCCTTGGCACTATGCCAATGAATGCACCCTTAACCAGAAGGCCTGTTATGGGTGTAATGAAGAAGGGCACATTTTGAAGGACTGCCCGAAGAAGAAGGAGGCAGGAAGACCCAACATACCACCGAAGCCGAAGGCGAGAGCCTTCCAGATGACGCTCGAGGCTGCAAAGGAGGCAGCAGACGTCGCTTCAGGTACCTTTCTTGTAAATGGTTTGCCTGCAAATATATTGTTTGATTCCGGAGCCAACTACTCCTTTGTGTCGCATAAATTTAGTGCGAAATTAGCATTACCTGTAGAAAAACTAGATAATGCCCTGATTGTAGAAGTTGCCCGTGGCAAATTCGTACCTGTTAGTAATCGTATTAGGAACATCGTCATTAACCTAAACGGAAACGAATTCCATGAGGAACTATTACCCATAGAGTTAAACGGTTTCGACATCGTTTTGGGTATGGATTGGCTTAGCGCCAACGATGCCGAGATATTATGCCGAAAGAAGATAGTTAGGATAAACCCACCCGGAAAGGAATCATTTATGGTGTACGGGGACAAACGCAGAGTGAATTCTGGAATCATCTCCTTGATGAAAGCCAGAAAATGTTTGTCCAAAGGATGTGCATCATACTTGGCATTCGTAATCGATGCTAAGAAGGAAAAGAAAGAGGTGCAGAATATACCGGTTGTGTGCGATTATCCGGAAGTCTTTCCCGAAGATCTTCCCGGATTACCACCTGATAGGCAAGTGGAGTTTCGCATAGACTTATTACCAGGAACAACACCGATAGCAAAAGCACCTTACCGATTAGCACCGACGGAGATGAAGGAGCTCATGACGCAACTTCAGGAGTTGTTGGACAGCGGTTTCATTCGACCTAGTTCATCACCCTGGGGAGCTCCGGTGTTATTCGTGAAGAAGAAGGACGGAAGCATGAGGATGTGCATAGACTACCGAGAGCTGAATAAGGCAACGGTGAAGAACAAGTATCCATTGCCGAGGATTGATGACCTATTCGATCAGCTGCAAGGTTCAAGCTACTTCTCAAAGATCGATCTTAGGTCAGGATATCATCAGCTGAAGGTGAGAGAGCAGGATATTGAGAAGACTGCATTCAGAACAAGATATGGACACTACGAGTTCTTGGTTATGTCATTCGGACTAACCAATGCTCCCGCAGCATTCATGGATTTGATGAACAGGGTTTGTAAACCATTCCTCGATAAATCCGTGATAGTGTTCATCGACGACATTCTCATCTACTCGAAAAGCCAGGAGGAGCACGGCAAGCATCTACGAGAAGTATTGGAGGTGTTAAAGAAGGAGAAGCTTTTTGCAAAGTTCTCCAAATGCGACTTTTGGATACGGGAAGTCCAATTCTTGGGTCATGTTGTTAACCAGGAAGGAATAATGGTTGACCCTACTAAGATCGAGGCTGTAATGAAGTGGGAACGTCCGAAGAGTCCCACGGAGATTCGAAGCTTTCTAGGATTAGCCGGATATTACCGACGATTTATCCAAGGCTTTTCTTCGATAGCTGCTCCATTAACAGCTTTGACCCATAAAGGAGCTACGTATACATGGAGTGAGAAACACGATGAGGCGTTCGAGAAGCTAAAGAAGAAGTTATGTGAAGCGCCGATACTTTCTCTACCCGATGGAGTCGAAGATTTCGCAGTTTATAGTGATGCATCTGGAGTCGGGTTAGGTTGTGTTCTGACCCAAAGAGAAAAGGTGATAGCATACGCATCTCGACAATTGAAAGAGCACGAAAAGAACTACCCCACTCATGATCTGGAGTTGGCAGCGGTAGTATTTGCCTTAAAGATATGGAGGCATTACCTCTACGGCACGAAGTGCAAGCTCTTCACTGATCATAAGAGTCTCCAGTATCTCTTTAATCAGAAGGAGTTGAACATGATGCAACGACGCTGGCTAGAATTGCTCAAGGACTACGACTGTGAGATACTTTACCACCCAGGTAAAGCAAATATTGTTGCTGATGCTCTCAGTCGGAAAGTCAATCTTGAAAGAAAAAGGCCAAGAGCGTTAAGAATTGAAGTCGTCTCGACGATCGTGGAAAGTATCAGGAAGTCTCAAGAAGAAGCCTTAGAGAAGAATGACCGAAAGGAAGAACGTTTGGGAAAAACGTTAGTGCTCGGTACAAACAATCGAGGACTGAAGGTATTCCAAGATCGAATTTGGGTACCTAAGATGGGAGGAATAAGAGATCTTCTAATGGAAGAAGCACACAAGACCATGTACTCGATTCATCCCGGTAGCACTAAAATGTATAGGGACCTAAAACCCTACTACTGGTGGCCGACGATGAAGCTCGATGTTGCGAAGTATGTGGCTGAGTGTGTAACATGTGCGAGGGTTAAGGCACAACATCAAAAACCGTATGGGAGTTTAGAACCTTTACCTGTACCCATGGGTAAATGGGAAGACATCACCATGGATTTTGTGACTAAACTGCCCAGAACGAAGAACGGACACGACATGATTTGGGTAGTCGTGGATCGTTTCACCAAGAGTGCACACTTCATAGCAGCCAACGAGAAGTGGTCTATGGATAAGCTCGCAAATGCTTACGTGAAGGAAATTGTAAGACTTCACGGTGTCCCTCTTACTATTGTGTCAGATCGTGATAGTCGTTTCACATCGAGGTTTTGGAGGAGTCTACAAGAGGAGTTGGGTACAAAGTTGTGTTTGAGTACTGCTTACCATCCGCAAACTGATGGTCAGAGTGAAAGAACGATTCAGACGTTGGAAGATATGCTGAGAGCATGTACCCTCGAATTCCAAGGGAATTGGGACGAGCACTTACCTCTGGTAGAATTTTCCTACAACAATAGCTTTCACTCGAGCATCAAGATGGCTCCTTATCAAGCCTTGTATGGGCAGAAGTGTCGTACGCCGTCTTGTTGGCTTGAAGCCGGAGATAAGCAGTTTATGGGCCCCGAGATAGTCCATGAGACTGCTGAGAAATTGAAGGTGATTAGGGAAAGAATGTTAGCAGCTCAGGATCGTCAGAAGAGCTATGCCGACAAGAAAAGATGACCGATAACCTTCGAAGTTGGGGATTCCGTTTTACTTAAAGTCTCACCGTGGAAGGGACTTATACGATTTGGGAAACGAGGAAAGTTGAGTCCAAGGTTTATTGGACCATTCAAAGTTCTTCAGAGGACTGGGAACCAAGCTTACAAGCTGGAATTGCCCGAAGAACTCAATGGTATTCATAACACCTTCCATGTGTGTTATTTGAGGAAATTCATGGGAGATGTTCCCGACATAATTCCAATCTCGGAATTAAGGATGGATGAGAATAAAAGGCTGATCGAAGAGCCTGAGGCAATTATTGACCGTAAGACTAAGAAGTTACGACGCAAGATGGTCGACTTGGTGCTAGTCCGATGGAAACATTCGAATGGGCCGAATCTCACTTGGGAAACAGAGGATGACATGATGAGTCGCTATCCACATCTGTTTGCTGATGCATGATTCCGGGACGGAATCATCCTAAGGGGGTGAGAATTGTAACGCCCGGGTTTTCAGGGCTAAGCATTTTTGTCAATGTAATAGTCTAGGTCAACTATTGTAACTCTTTTTGAAGTAATAAATATGAAATATTTGAGTATTATGTGAATTATGTGTGTTTATGTGTTTATTATTTAATTATAAATGTATAATTAATAAAGAATAAAAATGAGCGTCAAAATTAAAGTGTGAGATAATCCCGATATCTCTACATAAAGTTGTAGAATATGTCTCAAGGTTTCCGTGCATATAAAGAATGCCGAAATCCGAGCTATAAAGAAGAAGTTATGGCCCGCCGAAGTTTTACGACAAAACCGGCACGACACCGGGAAACGTAAATAGTGAATTTACGATAGAAGACTTTTTAGCCTTAGCAATCTAAACAAAAGTCGTAGAATATGTTAAACTAAGAACATCGATAAAAAGAACGCCCAAATCTGACTTCGTATGAAGAAGTTATGATTTTTCTAAGATTCGGCTTAGCAGTGCACGGCCTGAAACTCGAATTTTAGTTCGAGCGGTTTTTGGCTTACGCAACATAAATGAGAGTTGAAGATCTCATTAATAGGAAATCAACGGTAAAAATACAGACAAAAACAGAGTCCGTATGTAGAAGTTATTAATTTTACGCAGACGTTTAACAGTATAATCTCCTTGTACTGTTAAATTTAAGATCGGTCGAGAATTAGCTGACGGTGTCAAAATGAAAGTTGTAGATCTTATTATTACCTACGCGTGGATATAAAGAACGTCAAAAACGGAGGTCGTATGTGAAAGTTACGGATTTTAGAAGTCGGAAGTGTGCTGTGCGAAAATGGGTGATGTGGCACAATCTTGGCCATTGCTTTCTCCCCAAGGCTTGCCACCAGATGGTGACATGTGGCACCAAGTTCAGCCACATTTCACCCTATAAATACCACCTCTCCCACCCTCATTTTCTTCACACCTTTCCCATTCTTTCTTCTCTTTACTCTCTCTCTCTCTCTCTCTCTCTAGAACCTCTCTCTAGCCCCGAAATCCCCCGAAAAGCCTAGGGAACCTCCCTAGCACGAGGCGGAAGCCCCGGAGTGCTCGAAGGCTCTGAGAAGAAGAGATTTTCGGCTCGGGAACGCTGCTCCAAGCAAAGCCCGGTTTTCTATAAAACCCGCTGTAAGTGAGCTACGCCTACGCTATTTTTAATATAACTTTTATTTAATTATAGTAACGTTATTAGGAACTTATAATAAATACTTGGGCTATTATTATGGGTTATATAAGTATTTTTTTGACGCTTATATAATAATAATAATAATAGCTAGACTATTAATTAGTCTCGACGAATAATAAACTAAACTCTAGTGGTAATAATACTAGGTTTCGTCGAAGAAAAATTCTTTTTAAGAAGCGAAGCGCTGTCTGAGTTCGGAATCACCACCTTTTCCGGTGAGTGCATAGTTACCTTCAACTTACACATAGATATGAAGTATTTTATATAAATTACGTGCTATGTGTGCATATTATCTGAATACTTGCTATCTATGTTAGATGAACGTTGTTATACATGTTTTCAATGATTTAAACTGTATATGTATTTTATATCTACGAAAATGTTGGGGTAAAACATGGGTAGATGTAATAGGTGATGTGTGATAAAATGATGAGAGGCCTCGATGTTGTTGTTGTTGATCCAGTCATCTAGCGGAGTATAGATGACGACCACGGACTCTTCTAGACAGTCCAGTGGAACACTAGCAGGTTCGCAACCTGTAGGTGTTGTGAACGATGTGTTCACCGGTGTACTCCATCCCCCACATGGTTGCCTATTAGGACATTTATTGCTGAGGAATCCCCTTAGTAGTAGTGTCCGTCCCGATGATAATCCTTAGGCTAGGTCCCTTATGATAGGTGTTTAGGGACGTAAAGTGAGGATAACGGGAACGGGTAATCGGGTTATTGTTGATTGATGAAATTAATAAACTTATTTATTGTGGGTTGAAAACCCTATGTGCTCACCAGGCTCCCAAGCCTGACCCACTCAGTTTTATGTATTACAGGTAGTGGCGCATGAGCATAGGTGTGATGTTTTGGACGAGGGATTACGGATATAGGCCTGTAGATATGAAATAATGTAGTAAGGCTTATATTGTACTGTTTATACTTTTGATCTGTACGAACATGACATCCCGAGTCTTTTAATGAATACATTTCTATGGAAATGCTTTTGATAAATCTTTATCATATTATTGTTTTGGGACAAATTCCGCAAACCATTTATTAAAAGATAACTCTGATTTTGAAATAAAGTATAAACAAAACCGGTCTTTTCTGGCCGTGATTTTGGGGATGTCACAGTTGGTATCAGAGCATTAGTTTAAGCGAACTAGGAATTTGTAGGATTTCTAGACTTAAACTTAGAATGCTAAGCGATGATTGTGAGGTGTGAGCACTAGCTTATTTTAGGAATTGTGCCTAAAATGCTTATATGTGCTAAATGCTTTATGCATGATATGCTGTTATTTTGTTCGGATCTATGGTCTGTTGCCGACCGGATCTGGAAACCTTATGTGTTTAGGATTCTAAACGTACGACTACGATATTAGAACTAGCATGTAAACGTTTCGGAGTGATTAGGACGATTTAAAACGTCTCTCCTAAATAAAGATCTAAATTCACCTTATTCGGTGTATAGATCAAGATGGCAAGGACCCGTAGCGGAAACGTAAACGCAAATGGGAATAGACACCAACCCCCCGTGATCGAGCAAATACCAGTTGTGGAAGCCGCTGTCGGACCAATAACGATGGCCGGAGTGCAAGCGATGATCCAGCCAATGTTGGATCGTCAAATGGAGGAAACCAGGCGTTTGCTCCAGCAAAATCGAGAGGAAGCGACTATTCAGCTCGAACAGCCCGAGTTGAACGAAGGGCAGACTGAAGAAGGAAACTACAGTGGGACTATTGGTCAAGCCAACCCACCGATAGTTAGGCAAAACCACCAGGATGGAGGAAATGATGGACGTGGATGCAAATACAAGGATTTCATGGCATCCAAACCACCGAGTCTATCCGGAAGCCCGACGCCGGTGGAAGTCATGAACTGGATCTCTGAGATGGAGACAATGTTTGAGAGTTGCGAGTGTAGCAATAGGCAGAAGACTGCTCTTGCAGTTCCTCTATTGAAATCTGGAGTACTAAGCTGGTGGAAGCTATTAGCTGATTCAATGCCCAAAGGTGAAGCAAGCAAAATGTCGTGGGAGGATTTCCTGGTACAGTTAAAGATGCAATACTGCTCTGAGCAGGATCTTCTGGAGATCAGCAACGAATTCCAGAATCTGAAGAAGGGAAGAATGAGCGTTACTGAATACGCTGCAAGCTTTACTGAGAAAATGAAGCTCGTTCCTCACCTCGTCCCAACCGAACTCTCCAAGGTTAACAAATTTGCCCTCGGATTACCAGCGGACTTCGGTCCAATGGTCAAGCAAACTACCACTCTGAAAGCTGCCATCTGGGCTGCTAAGAATGTGGAGACCCAGATACGAGAGAAGGGTCTGGAGAGAGCGGAAGTGGGAGAGAAAAGGAAATTTGACGGATCCTCGAGGTCCGGTAAGAAAGGAAGATTCTCGAAGTCTGGTTCGAGAGGAGGAGGATCAGAAGCAAAGTGGTGTGACAAGTGCAAGAAGAAGCACTTTGGGAAGTGTGATGGAGGAGTCACTTGTTACAAATGCGGAAAGCCTTGGCACTATGCCAATGAATGCACCCTTAACCAGAAGGCCTGTTATGGGTGTAATGAAGAAGGGCACATTTTGAAGGACTGCCCGAAGAAGAAGGAGGCAGGAAGACCCAACATACCACCGAAGCCGAAGGCGAGAGCCTTCCAGATGACGCTCGAGGCTGCAAAGGAGGCAGCAGACGTCGCTTCAGGTACCTTTCTTGTAAATGGTTTGCCTGCAAATATATTGTTTGATTCCGGAGCCAACTACTCCTTTGTGTCGCATAAATTTAGTGCGAAATTAGCATTACCTGTAGAAAAACTAGATAATGCCCTGATTGTAGAAGTTGCCCGTGGCAAATTCGTACCTGTTAGTAATCGTATTAGGAACATCGTCATTAACCTAAACGGAAACGAATTCCATGAGGAACTATTACCCATAGAGTTAAACGGTTTCGACATCGTTTTGGGTATGGATTGGCTTAGCGCCAACGATGCCGAGATATTATGCCGAAAGAAGATAGTTAGGATAAACCCACCCGGAAAGGAATCATTTATGGTGTACGGGGACAAACGCAGAGTGAATTCTGGAATCATCTCCTTGATGAAAGCCAGAAAATGTTTGTCCAAAGGATGTGCATCATACTTGGCATTCGTAATCGATGCTAAGAAGGAAAAGAAAGAGGTGCAGAATATACCGGTTGTGTGCGATTATCCGGAAGTCTTTCCCGAAGATCTTCCCGGATTACCACCTGATAGGCAAGTGGAGTTTCGCATAGACTTATTACCAGGAACAACACCGATAGCAAAAGCACCTTACCGATTAGCACCGACGGAGATGAAGGAGCTCATGACGCAACTTCAGGAGTTGTTGGACAGCGGTTTCATTCGACCTAGTTCATCACCCTGGGGAGCTCCGGTGTTATTCGTGAAGAAGAAGGACGGAAGCATGAGGATGTGCATAGACTACCGAGAGCTGAATAAGGCAACGGTGAAGAACAAGTATCCATTGCCGAGGATTGATGACCTATTCGATCAGCTGCAAGGTTCAAGCTACTTCTCAAAGATCGATCTTAGGTCAGGATATCATCAGCTGAAGGTGAGAGAGCAGGATATTGAGAAGACTGCATTCAGAACAAGATATGGACACTACGAGTTCTTGGTTATGTCATTCGGACTAACCAATGCTCCCGCAGCATTCATGGATTTGATGAACAGGGTTTGTAAACCATTCCTCGATAAATCCGTGATAGTGTTCATCGACGACATTCTCATCTACTCGAAAAGCCAGGAGGAGCACGGCAAGCATCTACGAGAAGTATTGGAGGTGTTAAAGAAGGAGAAGCTTTTTGCAAAGTTCTCCAAATGCGACTTTTGGATACGGGAAGTCCAATTCTTGGGTCATGTTGTTAACCAGGAAGGAATAATGGTTGACCCTACTAAGATCGAGGCTGTAATGAAGTGGGAACGTCCGAAGAGTCCCACGGAGATTCGAAGCTTTCTAGGATTAGCCGGATATTACCGACGATTTATCCAAGGCTTTTCTTCGATAGCTGCTCCATTAACAGCTTTGACCCATAAAGGAGCTACGTATACATGGAGTGAGAAACACGATGAGGCGTTCGAGAAGCTAAAGAAGAAGTTATGTGAAGCGCCGATACTTTCTCTACCCGATGGAGTCGAAGATTTCGCAGTTTATAGTGATGCATCTGGAGTCGGGTTAGGTTGTGTTCTGACCCAAAGAGAAAAGGTGATAGCATACGCATCTCGACAATTGAAAGAGCACGAAAAGAACTACCCCACTCATGATCTGGAGTTGGCAGCGGTAGTATTTGCCTTAAAGATATGGAGGCATTACCTCTACGGCACGAAGTGCAAGCTCTTCACTGATCATAAGAGTCTCCAGTATCTCTTTAATCAGAAGGAGTTGAACATGATGCAACGACGCTGGCTAGAATTGCTCAAGGACTACGACTGTGAGATACTTTACCACCCAGGTAAAGCAAATATTGTTGCTGATGCTCTCAGTCGGAAAGTCAATCTTGAAAGAAAAAGGCCAAGAGCGTTAAGAATTGAAGTCGTCTCGACGATCGTGGAAAGTATCAGGAAGTCTCAAGAAGAAGCCTTAGAGAAGAATGACCGAAAGGAAGAACGTTTGGGAAAAACGTTAGTGCTCGGTACAAACAATCGAGGACTGAAGGTATTCCAAGATCGAATTTGGGTACCTAAGATGGGAGGAATAAGAGATCTTCTAATGGAAGAAGCACACAAGACCATGTACTCGATTCATCCCGGTAGCACTAAAATGTATAGGGACCTAAAACCCTACTACTGGTGGCCGACGATGAAGCTCGATGTTGCGAAGTATGTGGCTGAGTGTGTAACATGTGCGAGGGTTAAGGCACAACATCAAAAACCGTATGGGAGTTTAGAACCTTTACCTGTACCCATGGGTAAATGGGAAGACATCACCATGGATTTTGTGACTAAACTGCCCAGAACGAAGAACGGACACGACATGATTTGGGTAGTCGTGGATCGTTTCACCAAGAGTGCACACTTCATAGCAGCCAACGAGAAGTGGTCTATGGATAAGCTCGCAAATGCTTACGTGAAGGAAATTGTAAGACTTCACGGTGTCCCTCTTACTATTGTGTCAGATCGTGATAGTCGTTTCACATCGAGGTTTTGGAGGAGTCTACAAGAGGAGTTGGGTACAAAGTTGTGTTTGAGTACTGCTTACCATCCGCAAACTGATGGTCAGAGTGAAAGAACGATTCAGACGTTGGAAGATATGCTGAGAGCATGTACCCTCGAATTCCAAGGGAATTGGGACGAGCACTTACCTCTGGTAGAATTTTCCTACAACAATAGCTTTCACTCGAGCATCAAGATGGCTCCTTATCAAGCCTTGTATGGGCAGAAGTGTCGTACGCCGTCTTGTTGGCTTGAAGCCGGAGATAAGCAGTTTATGGGCCCCGAGATAGTCCATGAGACTGCTGAGAAATTGAAGGTGATTAGGGAAAGAATGTTAGCAGCTCAGGATCGTCAGAAGAGCTATGCCGACAAGAAAAGATGACCGATAACCTTCGAAGTTGGGGATTCCGTTTTACTTAAAGTCTCACCGTGGAAGGGACTTATACGATTTGGGAAACGAGGAAAGTTGAGTCCAAGGTTTATTGGACCATTCAAAGTTCTTCAGAGGATTGGGAACCAAGCTTACAAGCTGGAATTGCCCGAAGAACTCAATGGTATTCATAACACCTTCCATGTGTGTTATTTGAGGAAATTCATGGGAGATGTTCCCGACATAATTCCAATCTTGGAATTAAGGATGGATGAGAATAAAAGGCTGATCGAAGAGCCTGAGGCAATTATTGACCGTAAGACTAAGAAGTTACGACGCAAGATGGTCGACTTGGTGCTAGTCCGATGGAAACATTCGAATGGGCCGAATCTCACTTGGGAAACAGAGGATGACATGATGAGTCGCTATCCACATCTGTTTGCTGATGCATGATTCCGGGACGGAATCATCCTAAGGGGGTGAGAATTGTAACGCCCGGGTTTTCAGGGCTAAGCATTTTTGTCAATGTAATAGTCTAGGTCAACTATTGTAACTCTTTTTGAAGTAATAAATATGAAATATTTGAGTATTATGTGAATTATGTGTGTTTATGTGTTTATTATTTAATTATAAATGTATAATTAATAAAGAATAAAAATGAGCGTCAAAATTAAAGTGTGAGATAATCCCGATATCTCTACATAAAGTTGTAGAATATGTCTCAAGGTTTCCGTGCATATAAAGAATGCCGAAATCCGAGCTATAAAGAAGAAGTTATGGCCCGCCGAAGTTTTATGACAAAACCGGCACGACACCGGGAAACGTAAATAGTGAATTTACGATAGAAGACTTTTTAGCCTTAGCAATCTAAACAAAAGTCGTAGAATATGTTAAACTAAGAACATCGATAAAAAGAACGCCCAAATCTGACTTCGTATGAAGAAGTTATGATTTTTCTAAGATTCGGCTTAGCAGTGCACGGCCTGAAACTCGAATTTTAGTTCGAGCGGTTTTTGGCTTACGCAACATAAATGAGAGTTGAAGATCTCATTAATAGGAAATCAACGGTAAAAATACAGACAAAAACAGAGTCCGTATGTAGAAGTTATTAATTTTACGCAGACGTTTAACAGTATAATCTCCTTGTACTGTTAAATTTAAGATCGGTCGAGAATTAGCTGACGGTGTCAAAATGAAAGTTGTAGATCTTATTATTACCTACGCGTGGATATAAAGAACGTCAAAAACGGAGGTCGTATGTGAAAGTTACGGATTTTAGAAGTCGGAAGTGTGCTGTGCGAAAATGGGTGATGTGGCACAATCTTGGCCATTGCTTTCTCCCCAAGGCTTGCCACCAGATGGTGACATGTGGCACCAAGTTCAGCCACATTTCACCCTATAAATACCACCTCTCCCACCCTCATTTTCTTCACACCTTTCCCATTCTTTCTTCTCTTTACTCTCTCTCTCTCTCTCTAGAACCTCTCTCTAGCCCCGAAATCCCCCGAAAAGCCTAGGGAACCTCCCTAGCACGAGGCGGAAGCCCCGGAGTGCTCGAAGGCTCTGAGAAGAAGAGATTTTCGGCTCGGGAACGCTGCTCCAAGCAAAGCCCGGTTTTCTATAAAACCCGCTGTAAGTGAGCTACGCCTACGCTATTTTTAATATAACTTTTATTTAATTATAGTAACGTTATTAGGAACTTATAATAAATACTTGGGCTATTATTATGGGTTATATAAGTATTTTTTTGACGCTTATATAATAATAATAATAATAGCTAGACTATTAATTAGTCTCGACGAATAATAAACTAAACTCTAGTGGTAATAATACTAGGTTTCGTCGAAGAAAAATTCTTTTTAAGAAGCGAAGCGCTGTCTGAGTTCGGAATCACCACCTTTTCCGGTGAGTGCATAGTTACCTTCAACTTACACATAGATATGAAGTATTTTATATAAATTACGTGCTATGTGTGCATATTATCTGAATACTTGCTATCTATGCTAGATGAACGTTGTTATACATGTTTTCAATGATTTAAACTGTATATGTATTTTATATCTACGAAAATGTTGGGGTAAAACATGGGTAGATGTAATAGGTGATGTGTGATAAAATGATGAGAGGCCTCGATGTTGTTGTTGTTGATCCAGTCATCTAGCGGAGTATAGATGACGACCACGGACTCTTCTAGACAGTCCAGTGGAACACTAGCAGGTTCGCAACCTGTAGGTGTTGTGAACGATGTGTTCACCGGTGTACTCCATCCCCCACATGGTTGCCTATTAGGACATTTATTGCTGAGGAATCCCCTTAGTAGTAGTGTCCGTCCCGATGATAATCCTTAGGCTAGGTCCCTTATGATAGGTGTTTAGGGACGTAAAGTGAGGATAACGGGAACGGGTAATCGGGTTATTGTTGATTGATGAAATTAATAAACTTATTTATTGTGGGTTGAAAACCCTATGTGCTCACCAGGCTCCCAAGCCTGACCCACTCAGTTTTATGTATTACAGGTAGTGGCGCATGAGCATAGGTGTGATGTTTTGGACGAGGGATTACGGATATAGGCCTGTAGATATGAAATAATGTAGTAAGGCTTATATTGTACTGTTTATACTTTTGATCTGTACGAACATGACATCCCGAGTCTTTTAATGAATACATTTCTATGGAAATGCTTTTGATAAATCTTTATCATATTATTGTTTTGGGACAAATTCCGCAAACCATTTATTAAAAGATAACTCTGATTTTGAAATAAAGTATAAACAAAACCGGTCTTTTCTGGCCGTGATTTTGGGGATGTCACAGTTGGTATCAGAGCATTAGTTTAAGCGAACTAGGAATTTGTAGGATTTCTAGACTTAAACTTAGAATGCTAAGCGATGATTGTGAGGTGTGAGCACTAGCTTATTTTAGGAATTGTGCCTAAAATGCTTATATGTGCTAAATGCTTTATGCATGATATGCTGTTATTTTGTTCGGATCTATGGTCTGTTGCCGACCGGATCTGGAAACCTTATGTGTTTAGGATTCTAAACGTACGACTACGATATTAGAACTAGCATGTAAACGTTTCGGAGTGATTAGGACGATTTAAAACGTCTCTCCTAAATAAAGATCTAAATTCACCTTATTCGGTGTATAGATCAAGATGGCAAGGACCCGTAGCGGAAACGTAAACGCAAATGGGAATAGACACCAACCCCCCGTGATCGAGCAAATACCAGTTGTGGAAGCCGCTGTCGGACCAATAACGATGGCCGGAGTGCAAGCGATGATCCAGCCAATGTTGGATCGTCAAATGGAGGAAACCAGGCGTTTGCTCCAGCAAAATCGAGAGGAAGCGACTATTCAGCTCGAACAGCCCGAGTTGAACGAAGGGCAGACTGAAGAAGGAAACTACAGTGGGACTATTGGTCAAGCCAACCCACCGATAGTTAGGCAAAACCACCAGGATGGAGGAAATGATGGACGTGGATGCAAATACAAGGATTTCATGGCATCCAAACCACCGAGTCTATCCGGAAGCCCGACGCCGGTGGAAGTCATGAACTGGATCTCTGAGATGGAGACAATGTTTGAGAGTTGCGAGTGTAGCAATAGGCAGAAGACTGCTCTTGCAGTTCCTCTATTGAAATCTGGAGTACTAAGCTGGTGGAAGCTATTAGCTGATTCAATGCCCAAAGGTGAAGCAAGCAAAATGTCGTGGGAGGATTTCCTGGTACAGTTAAAGATGCAATACTGCTCTGAGCAGGATCTTCTGGAGATCAGCAACGAATTCCAGAATCTGAAGAAGGGAAGAATGAGCGTTACTGAATACGCTGCAAGCTTTACTGAGAAAATGAAGCTCGTTCCTCACCTCGTCCCAACCGAACTCTCCAAGGTTAACAAATTTGCCCTCGGATTACCAGCGGACTTCGGTCCAATGGTCAAGCAAACTACCACTCTGAAAGCTGCCATCTGGGCTGCTAAGAATGTGGAGACCCAGATACGAGAGAAGGGTCTGGAGAGAGCGGAAGTGGGAGAGAAAAGGAAATTTGACGGATCCTCGAGGTCCGGTAAGAAAGGAAGATTCTCGAAGTCTGGTTCGAGAGGAGGAGGATCAGAAGCAAAGTGGTGTGACAAGTGCAAGAAGAAGCACTTTGGGAAGTGTGATGGAGGAGTCACTTGTTACAAATGCGGAAAGCCTTGGCACTATGCCAATGAATGCACCCTTAACCAGAAGGCCTGTTATGGGTGTAATGAAGAAGGGCACATTTTGAAGGACTGCCCGAAGAAGAAGGAGGCAGGAAGACCCAACATACCACCGAAGCCGAAGGCGAGAGCCTTCCAGATGACGCTCGAGGCTGCAAAGGAGGCAGCAGACGTCGCTTCAGGTACCTTTCTTGTAAATGGTTTGCCTGCAAATATATTGTTTGATTCCGGAGCCAACTACTCCTTTGTGTCGCATAAATTTAGTGCGAAATTAGCATTACCTGTAGAAAAACTAGATAATGCCCTGATTGTAGAAGTTGCCCGTGGCAAATTCGTACCTGTTAGTAATCGTATTAGGAACATCGTCATTAACCTAAACGGAAACGAATTCCATGAGGAACTATTACCCATAGAGTTAAACGGTTTCGACATCGTTTTGGGTATGGATTGGCTTAGCGCCAACGATGCCGAGATATTATGCCGAAAGAAGATAGTTAGGATAAACCCACCCGGAAAGGAATCATTTATGGTGTACGGGGACAAACGCAGAGTGAATTCTGGAATCATCTCCTTGATGAAAGCCAGAAAATGTTTGTCCAAAGGATGTGCATCATACTTGGCATTCGTAATCGATGCTAAGAAGGAAAAGAAAGAGGTGCAGAATATACCGGTTGTGTGCGATTATCCGGAAGTCTTTCCCGAAGATCTTCCCGGATTACCACCTGATAGGCAAGTGGAGTTTCGCATAGACTTATTACCAGGAACAACACCGATAGCAAAAGCACCTTACCGATTAGCACCGACGGAGATGAAGGAGCTCATGACGCAACTTCAGGAGTTGTTGGACAGCGGTTTCATTCGACCTAGTTCATCACCCTGGGGAGCTCCGGTGTTATTCGTGAAGAAGAAGGACGGAAGCATGAGGATGTGCATAGACTACCGAGAGCTGAATAAGGCAACGGTGAAGAACAAGTATCCATTGCCGAGGATTGATGACCTATTCGATCAGCTGCAAGGTTCAAGCTACTTCTCAAAGATCGATCTTAGGTCAGGATATCATCAGCTGAAGGTGAGAGAGCAGGATATTGAGAAGACTGCATTCAGAACAAGATATGGACACTACGAGTTCTTGGTTATGTCATTCGGACTAACCAATGCTCCCGCAGCATTCATGGATTTGATGAACAGGGTTTGTAAACCATTCCTCGATAAATCCGTGATAGTGTTCATCGACGACATTCTCATCTACTCGAAAAGCCAGGAGGAGCACGGCAAGCATCTACGAGAAGTATTGGAGGTGTTAAAGAAGGAGAAGCTTTTTGCAAAGTTCTCCAAATGCGACTTTTGGATACGGGAAGTCCAATTCTTGGGTCATGTTGTTAACCAGGAAGGAATAATGGTTGACCCTACTAAGATCGAGGCTGTAATGAAGTGGGAACGTCCGAAGAGTCCCACGGAGATTCGAAGCTTTCTAGGATTAGCCGGATATTACCGATGATTTATCCAAGGCTTTTCTTCGATAGCTGCTCCATTAACAGCTTTGACCCATAAAGGAGCTACGTATACATGGAGTGAGAAACACGATGAGGCGTTCGAGAAGCTAAAGAAGAAGTTATGTGAAGCGCCGATACTTTCTCTACCCGATGGAGTCGAAGATTTCGCAGTTTATAGTGATGCATCTGGAGTCGGGTTAGGTTGTGTTCTGACCCAAAGAGAAAAGGTGATAGCATACGCATCTCGACAATTGAAAGAGCACGAAAAGAACTACCCCACTCATGATCTGGAGTTGGCAGCGGTAGTATTTGCCTTAAAGATATGGAGGCATTACCTCTACGGCACGAAGTGCAAGCTCTTCACTGATCATAAGAGTCTCCAGTATCTCTTTAATCAGAAGGAGTTGAACATGATGCAACGACGCTGGCTAGAATTGCTCAAGGACTACGACTGTGAGATACTTTACCACCCAGGTAAAGCAAATATTGTTGCTGATGCTCTCAGTCGGAAAGTCAATCTTGAAAGAAAAAGGCCAAGAGCGTTAAGAATTGAAGTCGTCTCGACGATCGTGGAAAGTATCAGGAAGTCTCAAGAAGAAGCCTTAGAGAAGAATGACCGAAAGGAAGAACGTTTGGGAAAAACGTTAGTGCTCGGTACAAACAATCGAGGACTGAAGGTATTCCAAGATCGAATTTGGGTACCTAAGATGGGAGGAATAAGAGATCTTCTAATGGAAGAAGCACACAAGACCATGTACTCGATTCATCCCGGTAGCACTAAAATGTATAGGGACCTAAAACCCTACTACTGGTGGCCGACGATGAAGCTCGATGTTGCGAAGTATGTGGCTGAGTGTGTAACATGTGCGAGGGTTAAGGCACAACATCAAAAACCGTATGGGAGTTTAGAACCTTTACCTGTACCCATGGGTAAATGGGAAGACATCACCATGGATTTTGTGACTAAACTGCCCAGAACGAAGAACGGACACGACATGATTTGGGTAGTCGTGGATCGTTTCACCAAGAGTGCACACTTCATAGCAGCCAACGAGAAGTGGTCTATGGATAAGCTCGCAAATGCTTACGTGAAGGAAATTGTAAGACTTCACGGTGTCCCTCTTACTATTGTGTCAGATCGTGATAGTCGTTTCACATCGAGGTTTTGGAGGAGTCTACAAGAGGAGTTGGGTACAAAGTTGTGTTTGAGTACTGCTTACCATCCGCAAACTGATGGTCAGAGTGAAAGAACGATTCAGACGTTGGAAGATATGCTGAGAGCATGTACCCTCGAATTCCAAGGGAATTGGGACGAGCACTTACCTCTGGTAGAATTTTCCTACAACAATAGCTTTCACTCGAGCATCAAGATGGCTCCTTATCAAGCCTTGTATGGGCAGAAGTGTCGTACGCCGTCTTGTTGGCTTGAAGCCGGAGATAAGCAGTTTATGGGCCCCGAGATAGTCCATGAGACTGCTGAGAAATTGAAGGTGATTAGGGAAAGAATGTTAGCAGCTCAGGATCGTCAGAAGAGCTATGCCGACAAGAAAAGATGACCGATAACCTTCGAAGTTGGGGATTCCGTTTTACTTAAAGTCTCACCGTGGAAGGGACTTATACGATTTGGGAAACGAGGAAAGTTGAGTCCAAGGTTTATTGGACCATTCAAAGTTCTTCAGAGGACTGGGAACCAAGCTTACAAGCTGGAATTGCCCGAAGAACTCAATGGTATTCATAACACCTTCCATGTGTGTTATTTGAGGAAATTCATGGGAGATGTTCCCGACATAATTCCAATCTCGGAATTAAGGATGGATGAGAATAAAAGGCTGATCGAAGAGCCTGAGGCAATTATTGACCGTAAGACTAAGAAGTTACGACGCAAGATGGTCGACTTGGTGCTAGTCCGATGGAAACATTCGAATGGGCCGAATCTCACTTGGGAAACAGAGGATGACATGATGAGTCGCTATCCACATCTGTTTGCTGATGCATGATTCCGGGACGGAATCATCCTAAGGGGGTGAGAATTGTAACGCCCGGGTTTTCAGGGCTAAGCATTTTTGTCAATGTAATAGTCTAGGTCAACTATTGTAACTCTTTTTGAAGTAATAAATATGAAATATTTGAGTATTATGTGAATTATGTGTGTTTATGTGTTTATTATTTAATTATAAATGTATAATTAATAAAGAATAAAAATGAGCGTCAAAATTAAAGTGTGAGATAATCCCGATATCTCTACATAAAGTTGTAGAATATGTCTCAAGGTTTCCGTGCATATAAAGAATGCCGAAATCCGAGCTATAAAGAAGAAGTTATGGCCCGCCGAAGTTTTACGACAAAACCGGCACGACACCGGGAAACGTAAATAGTGAATTTACGATAGAAGACTTTTTAGCCTTAGCAATCTAAACAAAAGTCGTAGAATATGTTAAACTAAGAACATCGATAAAAAGAACGCCCAAATCTGACTTCGTATGAAGAAGTTATGATTTTTCTAAGATTCGGCTTAGCAGTGCACGGCCTGAAACTCGAATTTTAGTTCGAGCGGTTTTTGGCTTACGCAACATAAATGAGAGTTGAAGATCTCATTAATAGGAAATCAACGGTAAAAATACAGACAAAAACAGAGTCCGTATGTAGAAGTTATTAATTTTACGCAGACGTTTAACAGTATAATCTCCTTGTACTGTTAAATTTAAGATCGGTCGAGAATTAGCTGACGGTGTCAAAATGAAAGTTGTAGATCTTATTATTACCTACGCGTGGATATAAAGAACGTCAAAAACGGAGGTCGTATGTGAAAGTTACGGATTTTAGAAGTCGGAAGTGTGCTGTGCGAAAATGGGTGATGTGGCACAATCTTGGCCATTGCTTTCTCCCCAAGGCTTGCCACCAGATGGTGACATGTGGCACCAAGTTCAGCCACATTTCACCCTATAAATACCACCTCTCCCACCCTCATTTTCTTCACACCTTTCCCATTCTTTCTTCTCTTTACTCTCTCTCTCTCTCTCTAGAACCTCTCTCTAGCCCCGAAATCCCCCGAAAAGCCTAGGGAACCTCCCTAGCACGAGGCGGAAGCCCCGGAGTGCTCGAAGGCTCTGAGAAGAAGAGATTTTCGGCTCGGGAACGCTGCTCCAAGCAAAGCCCGGTTTTCTATAAAACCCGCTGTAAGTGAGCTACGCCTACGCTATTTTTAATATAACTTTTATTTAA
Organism: Lactuca saligna; assembly: GCF_052625555.1. Classification (NCBI taxonomy): domain Eukaryota; kingdom Viridiplantae; phylum Streptophyta; class Magnoliopsida; order Asterales; family Asteraceae; genus Lactuca; species Lactuca saligna. Next base: position 261,684,802 of record NC_136421.1, on the reverse strand, counting down.
TTATAGTAACGTTATTAGGAACTTATAATAAATACTTGGGCTATTATTATGGGTTATATAAGTATTTTTTTGACGCTTATATAATAATAATAATAATAGCTAGACTATTAATTAGTCTCGACGAATAATAAACTAAACTCTAGTGGTAATAATACTAGGTTTCGTCGAAGAAAAATTCTTTTTAAGAAGCGAAGCGCTGTCTGAGTTCGGAATCACCACCTTTTCCGGTGAGTGCATAGTTACCTTCAACTTACACATAGATATGAAGTATTTTATATAAATTACGTGCTATGTGTGCATATTATCTGAATACTTGCTATCTATGCTAGATGAACGTTGTTATACATGTTTTCAATGATTTAAACTGTATATGTATTTTATATCTACGAAAATGTTGGGGTAAAACATGGGTAGATGTAATAGGTGATGTGTGATAAAATGATGAGAGGCCTCGATGTTGTTGTTGTTGATCCAGTCATCTAGCGGAGTATAGATGACGACCACGGACTCTTCTAGACAGTCCAGTGGAACACTAGCAGGTTCGCAACCTGTAGGTGTTGTGAACGATGTGTTCACCGGTGTACTCCATCCCCCACATGGTTGCCTATTAGGACATTTATTGCTGAGGAATCCCCTTAGCAGTAGTGTCCGTCCCGATGATAATCCTTAGGCTAGGTCCCTTATGATAGGTGTTTAGGGACGTAAAGTGAGGATAACGGGAACGGGTAATCGGGTTATTGTTGATTGATGAAATTAATAAACTTATTTATTGTGGGTTGAAAACCCTATGTGCTCACCAGGCTCCCAAGCCTGACCCACTCAGTTTTATGTATTACAGGTAGTGGCGCATGAGCATAGGTGTGATGTTTTGGACGAGGGATTACGGATATAGGCCTGTAGATATGAAATAATGTAGTAAGGCTTATATTGTACTGTTTATACTTTTGATCTGTACGAACATGACATCCCGAGTCTTTTAATGAATACATTTCTATGGAAATGCTTTTGATAAATCTTTATCATATTATTGTTTTGGGACAAATTCCGCAAACCATTTATTAAAAGATAACTCTGATTTTGAAATAAAGTATAAACAAAACCGGTCTTTTCTGGCCGTGATTTTGGGGATGTCACAACTGACTCGCCGAGTCGGCTACTTAACACGCGACCAAGTCGCGACTCTACTCGCCGAGTCCATCCATGGACTCGCCGAGTCACTCTTTCACAACTTACTCTTTTAGCCCCTTCAACTCTACTCTTGATATTTAGGGATGTTACACCTGAGAAATCAACTTTCTCAAGTCAAAGTTTTGCTCGATTTTCGTCTCACCCTCTTCAATCTATTAGGTGAGTTCATACCCCTATAACTACGTTTTCAAATTCTTTGTAAATGCTTTTATACACTTTTAAGGGGGGGAAATACAAGTAAACACACGATTATCCTCGTGTGAACAACATCAATCTATTGCTATACTTTTTGTTATAATCAATCATATGTGATTTATAACTACCATACAAAAACATTCTCATACAACATATCATGATAACACTTTGTCTTTTTGGAATGAAACATGTTGTTATATAAATATCAAACACTTTATTTATATTTTAAGTATAAATGTTCAATAATGTTATACTTTACATACAAAGTCGACACTACACTAGGGTTTACCACACAAATGAAACATACTTTTGGAAAAACTATAATAGGTATAGTGTACTAGCTATTCAGGAGATTTTACATACTATGAGTACTATAGCAAAGAAATACTTTCATATACAAGAACTAATGGACTTTTCATACGTAAATCTATTTGATACTAAGTTTTGCGAGACATTCAACTTCACGTACTTTCAAGTATGCAGTTAAAGTCCTCCATTATATACCATAATCTCTTGTAGGGAGAGCGTGATACTTGTGTATAGATTTATACGAGATTGACAATCTCGCACCTAAACTGTTACCTATAGTTAGACTGGCAGGTCTGGGGTGACAACGTCATAACATTCCAACGCCTGAAGAACCTTGTTACAGGCAACCTAGGTCAATAGCATGGTTATAAAACTCACATGGAGTATTAAAAACACGTGGATTTACGGGGTTATCAAATGCCTTAGTGATTTTATACATACATAAATCTATTATTCTAGCATGAAAAAACACTATTGCATTACAGTTTTGGAACTTTTAAACTACCATACACTTATGGAAAAATATTGGATTTCTAGAAGCAAACATTCAAAACAGTCGGGTCTTGGTAGAATACTACTTTTATAGTAGTAGGAAATATGGGATTTTCTAGGAGCTTTCAAACATCTACAAACAATTTCATTCAAATTTATACAAACATTGACATTAAATACTTATGAACTCACCAGCTTAAATGTTGATCTACTCTTTCAAATCTACTTGTATTTCTCAGGGATTTAGTAATACAGGTAAACTTCAACTTTTGGAGAAGTGACGCTAAGACATCAATTTAAAACTCATTTTGTCATCATGTTGTAATTTGTTTTGAAACGAGTATCATTCAACAATGTAACTTTTAAATTACATATATGATGGTTGTTTTACTTTCTTTACTATGTATTCAATTGTTACGATATTACATGGAGTCATCCGCCCTAAAACGATTCCGCCGTTCTGGTTTGGGGGTGTGACACCACTGGTATATCTCTGATGCTTATTTCCTCTTTTGTTTTATCCACAACAGGGGCGAGGAAGGCATAATTTTTCTTGTGCAGACATTTTTGTGCCTTGATGCATGAGACAAGACATATATTGGCGCCAGGTTTATCACCGTAGATTATTAGGGTTTCGTGCACTACTAGAAAAACAACCTTTTACGGCGCTCATTGCGTGTCATAAAAGGCTCAGACGACGCGCAAATGCACGTCAAGGAAGTCCCTGTCATAAAGAGAGACGACGCGCTTTTGCGCGTCCTTTATAGACGACACACATTTACGACGCTCATTTACGGCGCGCAATTACGACGCGCGTGTACGACGCGTAATGTGTATCAAGGAAGGCCCTGTCATAAAGGAAGACGACATGCATTCGCGTGCGTAACCTTACGATACACGTGTTAATGACACACAATGCGTATCAAGAAAGCCCCTGTCAAGAAAGGTCATGTCATAAATGAAGACGACACACATTTTTGCGTATCGTAATTTAAAATTTTTTAAAAAAAATTATTTATAGATTTACTGATTTTCAAATTAAATTTGCATTTCATGTCTCATAATACAAAAAATACAATACATTGCACAAAATTTAATGTCATACAAATAATCATTCCAATAGTAGACAAATGTAATACATCAAATAATCATTCCAATAGTAGACAAATGTAATATTTCAACATTTTTTTATATAATTAACTATATTATAAGCCAAATTTCCTAAACTACCAACATACTTTCATATGAAGAGCATTAACACTATTCTTTTCCATCAAAAACTTCAAAACCTGCATAATTAAATTAATGTTTAATCAGCTACAAGTCAATAAGGCAGGTTTAAGCAAAAGATTTTCATAATAGTTAGATTTTACTTACCACTGTTGTTAATGACATTGAAAGAAGCAGCCCAACAAACACCCCCTCAGAAGGATTACTACCACATAACCATTGATATTTGATACTTTATTACTAAATGAAACCAAAAACAAAGTTAAAAAGTAAACAAAATCAGAAGGTTTTAGTCAAACTTACAGAGGCTGTAATTCCAAATATTACTAAATGACATTGATTGAACCACTTGAAAATTTACCATTTTGTCCATATGAGATTCACTACTAAACACATTCTACAGTTTGTAAACTATAATACATACATACATACATACATATATATATATATATATATATATATATAATCATTGTGAAAAGCAAGAAATTAGAAGTGGAATATGATTGCATACCATCAAAACCAACATTTTTACATGCCCATTTTTCCCAGTTTCTATTCACAAAACCCTAATCCATGATTGCTTGTTGGTTACAAAAGCCAACAAGTACTACAACAAGTAGTAAGGCAGGCCTGCAACTAACCCATCCACATTTTTTTCACATAAAATAGCTACCTAATTCCATAATTACTAATACATATATATATATATATATATATATATATATATATATATATATACTTCAATTTTTTATGTCAAGTGATAAGAAATAAGCTATGTTAAAAACGAAGTGCCTAGTTCATTTATGAACCATAGAAGACCATCTACAACAGGGGGAAGCGAAGCATCATGAAGTAATTCCTAACTAACTAGATAATAATAATTATCTAATAACTCTACAGTAAATTTAGAATTTTAACTTACATGAACTGATTGCATCTGTAGTAAATCCGCCCTGTTCGAAGTGAAAATAATATGCCCTTCTGTAAGCTGAACAGATTCTATCTGTGATACTGATGTTGATGCCACATCATCTTGAACACCAGGAATTACATATGATCCTTCATATCTACATCCATGAAAAGAATATCATCTTCATTAGACAGGTTGAGAAGAGAATCTGGTAGAATTTGGTCTCCCCACTTTGTTGAATACTTGACCCATTTTTTGCTTTAGCATTTGCAAACATATGAAAGTCTACAATAAAACATACTACATTGTACATACTTGTATGTAAACTTCTCAGCAATTGCATACACATACTTTATCTCTAAAAATTTCTGAATGTATTATTCCCATCAGATGTTGAAAATTGCTCAAAATTTGACAACAGGACACGAAACTAGTGAAGCCTTTTATGAATCACAACATTGAAAACGTTGCAAATCTAGACAAAACTTATATATAAGATGGTTTAAGCTATCAAATTAGCTTTTAGAACCAACCACGTCTACCAAATTTAACCTTCCAAACCAAAGGTGAGTCATGGAATCCTTTACCCTATATTGACACAATGTTCATATCTGTTCCTGCCTCTTTCCTAGTTGCAACACCCTAATAAAGCATGCAACCTAATTTTAAATCTGATATAATCATAAACAAGTAGTAACAAAGTTTAAAGTTTCACTATATTAACATACCTGCAGTAGAAGCTTGAGGACTTCATCAACGTTTTTAACATTATATTCTATAAGATTCCTTCCTTTTAATCCTCTCTCACCTATAAAATAAAGAGATGATCATGTTGGGCAAGAAAAACTGACATTTATATTGGCACCATACTGTAACAGCATTGCCTTAGCAAGGGTTAGAGAAGAATTACACTAAAGGAAATAATATTCCAGTAAGATCAAAGGAGAAGACATACTCAGCTTTCGATATTAGACGTGTAACACTTAAAAAATGCATCTACTTTGAGATATGTAACACTTAAAAAATCATGCAAGTACTTCAAAACCAGATATTAATTTTCCCATTATACCCTTTTGTTCATTAAAAAAAAATATATGAAGAAGCAATCCCAAATCAAAAAAAATATTGGTTTTCCCATTATACCCTTTTCTAATTTATCTGGTTGTTGAGTTCAGAGGTTGGTGTTTATCGGAAAGCAGCACCCTCTAAACCCACCAAAAAGGGATGTTAGGGTAAAACTGTATATTTCTGAAAAACTTTAGGGTTTTTATGCAAATATCCCCCAAAACAAACAATTTTTTTTCTGTTGTGATGGAATGAGCCATGATTCCATCATAAGGAACACTATATTAGAAAGCTAAAACCAACATGAACAAAGGTTACCACTCAACAGGGAAACAAGTTTATCCAGATCAGGCAACTGTGTATGCTGAATTAGAGGAAGCTCCAAACTATTGATCCCATGTTTTTCCTATCACATTATAAAACAAAAAAATTACATTTAATGAGTGATCTAAAAGAAATAAAGAATAACTCCATGGTTCAATGTTGGCATTTTCCCAACATATTCATTCCTTTAGCACTACACATTCTGCAAATGTTTCTAATGTTCCACATATAGTAATAGTTAAAACTGTTGGAATAGAAAAAATATTAAGACTACACTTTCAACTTATATAAATTATTTTGCAGAAGAATTTGCATATATCAAAATAAGCACCAGAATGAACAACTAATGCAACATTAATGTTGACAATTCCTGGACAACTTTCTCTAATCCTTTGGTAATAACTTGCATTTCCTCTGCCAAGTATTTCAACTGCATCTGGAAAGAAATAATCAATATAATTAAACATTAAAAAAACATTGCTAAAAATTTGCAGAAGATTAAACTAGAATATACCTTTGCTGCAGGTTCCAAACTTTGAAGATCCTTGGAAAAATCAAGAACTTCAGGTAGTTTGTCAGCAAGCACCTACACACATATCCACCATGATCCACAAAAGTTGAAAACAAGATGATTTTCTTTTTACTTTTTAATTTTACTAAAATAAAAGGAAGAGAAATAAAATAAATACCTTACAAAGATAATGCATAAATGTCATTCTATTGTTCCTTGCACGTGTGTCTGTAAGTTTCAACAGGCTATCCAACCTGAACCCAATCGCAGGCCCTAAAACAAAATCAATTTTTATTTTTATTTTTGTGAGTATAAAAAGTCAAAGTCAAAGATCATAGTCAAAGTTAAACTTAACTCACCTCTTGCAGTCCCTTGATTCAATGCATTTCCTAATGAAAGAATTGTTTGCATGACTCTCTTCAATTTAGTAGAACCCCTAATCTGATACAAACACCATCAACATTAATTAGATATATATATACATACATACATACATATATATACATATATATATATATATATATCAATAAATTAATAACTAATTAACTATCATAACTTGCCTGTTCTACTGCATAATTTATTATGTTCAGGTTCTTCCTGAGATCAGAAACCTAAATGCCAAAAAAATTCAAGTTTCAGATTTATAATTAAAATAAATAAATAAATTAGTCTAGTATTGTTTAAAGACTCAATGTCCATGTCCATTTTACATTTTAGCCCGCCCAAATAATCTTAATAATCATGTTAGACACAAAAAATAGTTATCATCCCAGAGTATGATGGATCATTTGTTTTAAAACCGATTCAACATTTACAATGTAGATTTATGAACTATCCAAACAATTTCACCACATCCCTTTAGAAAACATGGAATTCCCCAAAATAGAAAGAACCAATTAGGTAAGATTTAAGGAATATAAGCTTTACTAGGATAAAAGATCAACATCCCCTACAGCTTGCCAATCATTTGACTCTTCACTTTCTGAATAATGCCTTGATTGGTTTGCTTTTCTTTCATTAAGATGAATCCAATCACTTGCTTCACTAGCTGAAGAAACCCTGCTACTTTCTCTTTGTCTAATACTAGATAATCTACTAGAAAGATCATTATCTTCATCTTCTAGATCACTGAAAGAAACATCATCCTCAAGGGTTTCACTCTTAGTAGTCTTGTTGGCTTCTTCAGTGCTATTTACCTCACTACCCTTTTCAGATAAACTTGTATTTCCATTAGTATCCTCTGTTAACTCCATGGATGTATTATTCTTGTTTCTCAGTTTTTGCAGAAGCACCTCGTGTATTTGTACAATCTCTAGGGTTGATAGAAGCATATAATCGTCGTCTTTCAATCTTGGAAGCAACAAAATGAAATAAATCATCCAAAAGTGTTGTTCACTCATGTGATTGTGAATTTTATGCCTCAAAGTGGTCAAACTTGGTACTAATTGTTGTTCTCTCTCTCTTCCCAACCCCTTCAACTCCGACGAAGAAAAATCTCCTCCTCAGTCCCCCACCGTCACTGCAAAACCAGGCTTTTCCATCATCACACAAACCATCGGCCGTCAACTACAAAACGTTGCTTCCTTTCTTGCTCTACCACCACAACAGTCTTCTTCTTCAACCTCGAAACTGCAGTCCGATGATTCCGGCGAGGCTTCACCATCGTCTACTTCCTCTTACACAGGCATAAAGAACGACCTCGCTAAAATTGGTGGTAGCTTTAAAACATGCCTCTCTCTGCTATCATCCAATAAAGTAGTGAGTGAAATTTCTAAATTCGCTTCCAATTTACTCCAGTTTGATCTAGCGGATGATCTTGAAGAGATTGATCCACTTGGGATTACTGATGATGTTATAAATTTCGTTCAAGAAATCTCTCTTCGCCCTGAATGTTGAATTTAAATACAATAATTAATTTTGCGGTATCACTTAACAAGCCCAATGTCGCTGGTGGAAACCCTAGCACGTGCTAGAGAGAAGGGAGGTGGCGATGGCTTAGGGTTTATAGAGAGACGGGAGGTAGAGAATGAAGGGAGATCTAGAGGAGAGAGTATCAGAGATGGGAGAGTGGATTACAAGGATTAAAGATAGATAGAAGATAGAAAAAACGAGGCGGATTTTCAAAATTTTGGGGATTTCGTTTCCCCCCTTGTCTACTAAAAGTGCGTTTCATTAAAATTATAAAGCAACAGGTACAGACGACGCGCGTTTAAGATAAAGTGCCCTCCGTGTTTTTAATTTTTTTTCTTGAGACACTAAATTAAGGGCACGCAATAATGCGTGACGTAAATCCTTAAATTTTTTGAAGAGATGACACTATTTTAAGAGCACGTCCTTTTGCATATCATTAATCAGTGTGTGTCATAAAAAGCGCGTCATTAAAGGTCTATTTTCTAGTAGTGGTGGTTAGGGAGGTGAAGGCGAACAACCTTCTCGTGACACATAATGTCGGCATGATGGGGGCTTTACCAATCCATGCCTATAATCACATCAAAACTTCTAATAACTACCGACATCAAATTAATTTGACACGAGTGATCATTTAGCATTAGAGTGCACCATATGAATATATATATATATATATATATATATATATATATATATATATATATATATATATATATATATATATATATGGTTGTTTCAGTTTTCCTATTAGCCATCTCCACCGTGAAGGCTTCGCTTAGATTTTGGGGTTGTTGGTTTAGTAAGTGTTTGAATTTACTACTCACGAAACTCCGCTCAGTCCCACTATTAAATAGACTGCATGCGTAGGTGTTGTTGAGGGAAAACGTACCAGTGACAACGATAGAGTCTTGAACCACCTCCCCTTGTCCCAAAGTTAGGATCCTGACTGATCCTCCTGCACCCTGAGTGATGGCTCTGGGGCAGTTTCATCTAAAATGGATAGTTCCTCCACATCCATAACAAGTATAACTGGCATCGACGCTATTGTTGTTGTTGTTGTTGTTGTTGTTGTTGTTGTTGTTGTTGTTATTGTTGTTGTTGTTGTTCTTGTTGTTGTTGTTGTTGTTGGGCTGTTGGTTCGGTTGGGGTTGAGATATGCAGTACCGGGTGGTGTGTCCCTTGCGGTTCCAGTTGGTATATTGCATTTCTCTACACTCGCTATTGTGGTGGTAGTTGCATTTGTTACATTTTGGTAATGTTCCTACGTAAGGCTTGGTATTAGTTTGTGAGGATGATGTTGGGGGCAGGTGGGGCTAGTGTAACTTGAGTCGTAGCAGCGTGGACTGCTACGAATTACTGCTTTTTATAGGAACCATGGTTTTGTCGCCCCTTTCATTTATTTTCTCCATTCTTCTTGTTATTCCTTTCATTCTTGGCCTCAGTCTCAGTAGTTTTGGTACCTTTCGTGTTGCCATGATCATAAAGCTTCTAAGCTAGCCGTTTTGAACTGTCAAAAGTCTTAGGGTTTGCCGCAATCATGTTTCCTTAAATTGGAGATGTTAACCCCCAAATGAATCGTTCGATCTTCTTTCCCTCTGAAGTGAACATACCTGGGCACAACAGTGCTAACTCACTGAATCTGGAAATGTAAGCCTTGACGTCTGAGTTTTACACTGTGAGGTTCCATAACTCTTGTTCTAGTTTCTGTACTTCCCCACGAGGACAGTACTCTACCATCAACATCTCCTTAAGTTCTTCTCAAGGCATAGCGTTTGCGACTGGCAAGGTCATGGCCTTCACATGACCATTACACCAGGATAGGGCTTGGTCAACAGAGGTGCAAGTTGCGAACTTCACCTTGCTTTCTTTCGGACATTCGCAGATTTCAAAGACAGATTTGGTCTTTCAATCCAACGCTTCAAGGCTATCACGTCGCTGGTTCCACTGAATGTTCAGGGTTTTGCATTAGAGAATTCTTTTAAGTGCATGCTTTCGTAGTCCCTTAATTCATTCCGTGATTGAAGCTTCCCATTCCTTAACCATTTCTACCACCATTATTTCCATTATGAATATGAGCCAATGTTGTGGTGACCGCAGCCGATACTGCTGCCTGGAATGCAACAAATTTTACCTCCGGAGGAGGCGGCGTTAGTCGTAGTGTTGTGTTGTTATTTCAACGTATTGGTCTTTGAGGCATTTTTTGTCATGGAACATAAATATGGTGAGTACATAGCAGCCATGACAATGTGACAACAACTTTTTAACAAACTATTAAACTCAAGGAACTATAATGGGTACTTCTCTTTCTCTATTGTTATATAGTCATCCCTAACTCACATTTTATCTTCCAAATGATCATTTTGCACCCTAAGATGTATCATCTTTGCATTATTCTCAGCAAGCCATTTTTCAGTCATTTTGATTGTATTCTTAGTCTTTTTTATCCATTCTTCATGCTCTTTGATTTTTTTTTATTAAGGTCTATCCATTCTTGAGCTTGCTTGCATTCCGATGCAATAACTTTATGACGTTGGCTGAGAAGTCGGGATGCCTCTTTATCCTGTTTTTGTTGTTCTTTAGCCCTTTTTAATTCTTGAAAAATTTTATCTGACATATATGGGCCTGCCGAAGAGGATGTAAAAATGTGTCGACTGGATCATAATAGTAACAATCTACTTCGTTGCATGAGCAAATTTCGATTTTGGGGGATGAACTCATAATAAAGTCGAGGTTATATATAGTATTTTTAGTTAGAAAACGGTGTTATATGTCGTATTTATACATCCTAGTAATCTATAAATCATAGTCCAAATTCAAAAATTTTGTAGTCAGAGTTGGAATTCATTGTCAAACTTTGAAATGACTACACATAAATGACAAGTCATTGTAGTACCTACAAATGTTAGTCAAACTTCGAAATGGCAACACATAAATGATTGTTTGACATGATAAGTCAATGTAGTACAAAGGGATTCCACTACACTTTTTAAGTCCATGTTAACTCTTCTTTTTATGATTATTATAAATAGGCATGTAATCTATACGAAACGGAAAACCATGTTCAGAAATGTCATTGAATGTAGCAACCTCTTCGAATGCACTAGGTGGTTCTAATTCTCCACGACCATGGACAACAAATGAGGTATTGTTTGTAACACGATGTTGGCTTAGTGTTAAGGAGGGTGTAATGCTACTGGATCCCTCGCATTTCCTGGTTGGTGATAAATGGACCCACATAACAACTTTGTTCAACCATGAAATGGGAGAAGGACAACACCGACTACAATAATATATTGTCGGTAAATGGATGGATGTAAAGGGAGAAGTCACATGGTTCAATCGAGCATTTAATTATGCGAAAATGATGAAAACTCATTATGCAGGTGAAGAAGAGTTTTTTTGGAAATTGTTAAGGATTTTTACATTTTGGAGCGTGGAGGTAGAGACTTCGAATATGAGGATGTTTGGAAGCTTGTTAAGAATAATAAATATTTCTTGTATACGGCTCTATTATTATGAAAAATTCATATTTGGAATGTTTTAAGTGTAATGATTCATGGAATTGTTATTTGTAATGTTTTAAGTGTTATGTTTCATGTAGATGACTCTATTATTATGAAAATTTCATATTTGTAATATATTTGTAATGCTTCATGGAATTGTTATTTGTAATGTTTTTGTAATGTATTGTAAAAAAAAAACCAACGAGTTTTCATAAATAACATTGAACAGAGGAGCTACATCTAATACAAACAAAATACATTCAAATAACCTAGTACAAAACTAATACATAAAAGTAGATATTAAACAAATGAGACATATTTCAAAGTATTCCAAGGGGCTTCATATTGGAATTCCAACCTGTCACTTAATGATTTGTATTCCTCCTTAGCAGCTTCCAAGATGACCTCCTCAGTAGCATTTAAACGAACGTCGTCAATTTTGGTATAAAGTTCGTTGAATAATAGAATTTTAGTTTTCATTTCATACCATTTTGCTGTGATATCTAGGTTGTCATGATGGTTTGCTGCAGTCGTTCGAGTTTCAGCGTGAAGATATTAGTTAAACGAGTCAAAAACATTGGATCCTTCAACTTGCTGGTCTTGTACACATGAATATATGCACGACTAAGAACCAAGTCCTCTTCACCGGTCCATGGTTTTGAAGTCATTTTTAGTGAAATAAAGAGAGTAAATTTCCAAATCTAATAGTTTTTACACAAAATCGCAGTCAAATTTTTAATTTGTTTGCATTTCATATTCTATGTTAAGTGAAGAACTCAATGTACCTGTTGACAACAGAAGAGATGATTGTTTGAGTTGACAAACCATTGCACAGGGAAAAGAAGATTGTTTGACTTGACAACACAATTTCAGTTACCATAAGGGGCCACTGTAAATAATTGTTCATATCCATTTCAATTGTATCACATTACAATTTTACCATGCAACTATGGACTCACTTGTACCACTTAGATGGAGCAACGGAGAGGAGGTCTCTTTTGCTTCAAGCTTGGATCAAATTTGTAGGGGAGGATTTTCGACCAGGTCCACCAGAAGTTCATGCTAGATCATTTTGGTCTCGTGTTTGTTATTTGTTTCATCAACAAATGGGTTGTACTCAATATCGAAGAAGAAGAGATGTCAATGGCAAGTTTCTGGATTTGAAAAAAGGGTCAAGCATTTTCAACATATTTACAACGAACTGGATAATGAACATGTGAATATGGATGAAGACATTCTCATACAGGTGGCTATGGAGCTATAGTGTTTCGAATCTGATGGTAGGGAGTTTACACATAGGGAGGCATGGAATCTTTTAAAGAATTTCCCTCACTTTTAATATGCATGTTAGTTAAATAAGACTAGATGTAGAATGTTCGTTAGTTATGTTGTTTGTTTTGTACGTGTGTTTTGTTACTTCTTTAATGTATGTTGTTTCGATAATGACGATTAAACATGAATTAAGAAAACACATACATTTTCATTTCATTAAGACACTAACCCATAACTAGTACATAATAAGACATAAAATGCAATGGTGTAGATGAATAACTACTACATAATAGGACATAAAACGCAAAGGGGTACATGAATAACTACTTCTATTTGGGAGGTAATAGAACCACCCTTTCATTTGGTATTTCCCATTGCACATTTGATGGTATAGAATTCACCGTCTCAGATCCTAATGCAGCTCGATACACGGCATCAGTCAACTTATAATCAACCATTTCATGAATGGCTTCAGACGCACAGGTTCTTAGAGATGCTATAGCGTGCCCACAAGGTATACCGTTTTTTTTCCATTTCCCATAACTACATACCCTACGTTCAAGTTGTGCTTTGTTGGTGTCGAAATTGTCATCGACTTCAAATGTATCCCTATAAATATGTCTTGCCTCCCAATTATAAGGCTTGTTCACACGCTTTTGAACCTTATTCTCAGCGTACGGGGTCATACCAACAAAAATCCTCCCTGCAATATTTGTTAATTTATAAATAATAACACAAGACAAAACAAACTATAACTATAAAGTTACCTACTATTTCATCCCATTCAACATACGCCAATTATATCTACCGATTGATTAACTCAATTATCGTTGTTATAGGTAACTCATGTGTGGAGGTGGATATATTTTTCACAATTTGAGGAATGCCAATTGATTTAACATTGCAACGTACTTTAGGGAAAAATGCTCGTGCCCATTTTGAAATTGCTATATTGTCAAGCCAGAAAAGTTTACTCCTAAGTCAGGTGCATAAATGTGGATTCCTACATGCACTTTGCAAGCTTTCCAAACACAAGTAAAATTCATGAACACTATATTCATTGCATGAATTCCAAAACAACGTTTCGACTTCCGTATCATTATGTCCGACAGAATCTCGTATTTTTTAAGTTATATCTTTAGGACAATACCCATGTATGAATCTAGGTAGACTCTCTCAATGACAAAATCACATAGGTTGCCTATGAAACCAACCTATGTATCATCACATGAACATTCTTTCACCTTCATCATGAACCATTCCCAAGATTCATCACACCTAAGGTTCCTAAACCAACTACTAAGAGTATGGGTTCATGGTTTCCGTCCAAAGCCACCGCAAAGTACATTGTTATCAGATAGTTTCCAAGTCGGGATAAATAAACCACATATATTAACAATATCATGCACCTAAGGAAGGTGCAGATCTGCATAAAAAACATACTTATATTAGTGACAAACAAAATCTAAACGAGGTACATTACCTACAACTATTAATTAACTCAATAAAATAAATATGTCATACCATGCAATCTAAAGCCACGAAACAAAACTGAAAGCAGTTGGCATCTATTTTCTTGATGCCTGTGAAGGTATTAGGATTTGTTCTTTCAAGATTATGCAAGAATATTGGTAGGTGACAAAAGCTTCTTTCGGTGTGAGTACTCATTTTCACAAGCAATGAAAGTGTTTTAAAATCATCACACGAATCAAATTATAAATATACACAAGTTGGTGCTTGTCCGCACTTCATAGTTCAACTTGAAGGATTCATAGTCAAACAAGACGATTTCATAGTCAAACTTTACTGATTGACAAGACAAGACGGTGTACTTGTCTGCACTTCATAGTTCAACTTGAAGGATTCATAGTCAAACCAGATGATTTCATAGTCAAACTTTATTGATTGACAAGATAAAGAAGTGTACTTGTCCGCACTTCATAGTTCAACTTGAAGGATTCACAGTCAAACTAGATGATTTCATAGTCAAACTTTACTGATCGACAAGACAAGACATTGTACTTGTCTGCAGTTCATAGTTCAAGTTTTTGGATTCATAGTCAAACTAGTTGATTTCGTAGTCAAACTTTACTAATTGACAAGACAAGACAATGTACTTGTCTGCAATAAAAATTCTAATATAAATGGGTAATACTCACTCCATGAAAATTATATGTGAAGTCAGTCATATTTGATCAAATAAATCACGTGAATAACATATTGGCATTGTGGAGGTGAACGTATCGAGTACAACTAAAAACCCAAGAATATTATTTTATGCTTGCCCATATATGGTATCATGATCTTTAGTTCCTTAATATTTACACCCTCATATTTATATGACAACTATTCTTATTGTCTATCTTTAAATTTACAGGGACCAAAATGCAGGTTTATCAGTTGGGTTGATGAAGAGAATGACCAATCTTCTATGGTAATAGCTAAGGTAGCTAAGTCTTATAAACACTTTCAATCATAAAATAAGAAGTTTATGATAGCCTTGGTTTGTAGTTGGGTGTTGTTTTTGGAAATTATTGTTTACAAATTGTAAACTTTTTGAATTTTTGATAAGTTTGAAGTTGTAACGTCAGTAACATGGTGTATTTGTTGTTATGTTTAAAGTTTTGAAGTTGTAACATTAAAAAAATGGTGGAGTCGTTGTTATGTTTTAACTATTGAAGTAATTACTACATTACGAATGAAGTAATTATTATTTAACGATTGATAATCAAATCCAACATTCAATTACACACACACACACACACACACACACACATATATATATATATATATATATATATATATATATGTGTGTGTGTGTGTGTGTGTGTGTATGTGTAGCAATACCCGACATAAACGTCCTCCAGTCGAAACCATCCTCGAGAACATGACAAGCAAAAAAATTCGGAAGCATTATTGTATACCGATCACTATCAAATTGTTTCCCCATCAACAATCTAATACAAATCGTCATATGTTGTGGAAGTTATGATACTTTTGTTATTAATTAATAAATAAAAAACAATTACAATAATAAAATAAAAGATAGTTACCGCTTCATCCAACCATCCGTTGTGTGTATGCCCAAACAACACACTCCAAAACTCTCTATCTAATACCAAATTATACAAATGGTGCTCCACGTTATATGCATGAAAAAATAATTTTGTAAGACAACCTCACTACCTACTACATAAGGTTGCAGACGCAAAACTGAGAAGTCATGAACAACGAAGAATGCTGGAGGAGGAATGGGGTTGTTGATTTGGCATCAACCTTTTTCTTTGGTTTTCGCTTTTGCTTTAGTGTCGTGTGCAACTAAAACAATATTGAAATTTTAAATCATTATGTTTCGAATAATTCACATAAAAACATATAATTAGGATATAAGCTTTTAAATTCAATGAACACCTCGATGTAAGGAGTACACCGATACTTTGATGGATTTAGAAGCCTAGGTCTATCGGGTGTAACTACGTTGTCATAAAAAACATGATCATCAAAATGATTTATGGTCCCTGTAATTATTACATCTTCCTCTACCACCTAAATTAATAAGACATAATCATTAATAACAAAATGTATGAATCTATTATCAAACAATAAAATAAATGTAAGTATAGCAACATGTTCAGCTTCATTATCATCAAAAGCGAACACATCATCATTGAATTGATTCGTACTCCGATCCGCTTTGTGTATCCTCTCGTCCAACTCCTACATTAAAACATTATAATTATTAACGAAAGGTGCCTTAACGTTTAACAATTTAAATCCTATTTGTAATATATATAATAACATTTTCGTTTTCAATATCACCAAAAAATATTAACAAAAAATTACTAACTTGTTAACAAATTATATCATAAATGTAGGGTGTAACTAACCTTTTCACCAAAATTTGTTTGGAATTATGCAGGTTCCTCAAAACTGATGTTGTTCCATATGATTTTATTATCCACTTCTTCTACAAAGACCTTAGTAGGTTATCGGTTTATAAACACATGTTGCTCGAGTGCATGTAGTCGTTTTAACACCTCCTCTAAGCTTAGTTTCCCACTACGTCCACCTCTACCATAAGAGTTACCACTAGAAGATATACTAGACGAAGATTCGTCTTGTCTCCTAAAATGGTCCAGTACTAGGGATGGAACTGGATTTCGTTCACCATATACATACTCTTGACATGACATATAATAAGAATACACCATCTCATCATCACCCGGTGACATGCTATGTCTTGGTCGTCGTACCTCCTAAAACAATTTAACATATTAAAAATACATATAAAAGTACAATCATGAATTTTTTTAAAATTAAAACAATATTTTAAAAACATTTGTCATGTCAAAAATCATGTTCACATTAACCCATTTCAATTTTTTAGTACCACTCCATCGTTTTATCCGATGTGTGTCTCTGTTTTTTTGTAACGCAAATCCACCAGCACGAACAACTGGATGCATCTCATATAGTTATATCTATAATTTTCACAATTATAGTAATTGAAATTACAATAACTAACATAGCAATAACATCTTACAAATAATAATAAATTTGTATACCCTAAATGGTGCCGTAAATCTTGAGACAGAGTATTTAAAAGTTTGGCGACGCTCCGGTAGTGAAAAATATCTATGCATCTTGTTCCACGTATCCTCAAGGTCATCATAGGTAAACTCCCACAGATAGCTACCCCAAGCAAAACTGCCAAAAAATAAAAATGAATTATAATATATATTAACATTAATAATATAAAACTATAAAACTAGGCAAAAAATACTTGTTCCACACATCCAAATTGTCGGCCAAAAAAACTAGTCTTGTGGCACTCGTTCATTTATTTATTTTCTCAAAAATCCTTCACACAAAACCTATATAAGACACACTCTAACTGCATCATTGTCAGTAGCTTCTAAGAAGAAATTATTTAAAATAAAACTGTTCAACAAACAAATTTTCACCGAACTATTTGTATGGTTCGGAAATAGACGTTCCTGCAATAAATATCTATTTTTACTACTAATTTTTTTTTCTAAGACTTTTATCCTAATCATTTTGGGATACACACCAAAATTAAACCAGATTATCAAACAAAACTCTTCCGGGCCAAAAACCATTTTCGTATCTCCCAATCGAAAATATAACCGTTTTATGTCATCTGGGGATAAAACGACGTCCAACCATAGCTGATGAATAAACATTTTATGGAACATTAACTCGTCCCCTTGTAATTGAGGGACGTCTAACAAGTAACCATAACATAGTGTGGCTAAAATGGTCGCGTTGTGCACCATGTAGCACCTCCAATACTTCCCAAATAGTGCACCCTGATCCTTTTAGGTTGACAACAGTTTTAACATTTAAATTACTATAATCATGCTGAAAAACAACATATTAAAAAACTAAACAACTATTTTCTATAAAAATATCCGGATATAAAATGGAATAAATAAACCAACATTCAAATTACAACCATAACAATGTGTAAGCCAACATTCAAATTTCTATAATCATGCTGAAAAACAACAACATATTATAACAATTTTTTCATAGTAACAAGTAAACAAACACTAATTTATAAAACTAAACCGCATTTAGACTAAATAAATGCAAATTTAATACCACATCAATCAAGAAGAATTATTATCTTCTTAAAAAAAATCATTTCACTCAACTTATTAACAAAAAATTACCAAATGTACAACCCAATGCACGCTTTACGCATTGTATACTTGTACATCCATACAACCACTAACCAAATAACATCAAAACTTCAAGGCTAGTAATCAATATTACTCTATCTATCAAATACAACACAATCACCCAATAACACACAATATAATTTGTTTTTTTTTTTTTTTTCAAAAACTAATAGAATAAATCATAATTAAACAAAATCTACACTTGATAAATGTTGATTAAAACATAAAATGAGTTAAGATCTTACCATATTTTCGGGATTGTTGAAGAAATTGTTCATAATGGCTTTAAGGAAATCGCAGAGAGAGAGAAAGAGAGAGAGAGATGGGAGAGAGAGTTTCTCTAGAAAATATAGTGAAAATGAAGAAAAAAAACGTTTTTATACAACAAGAGTACAAAATCGCAGATGGACTGTACGAAATCGCAGATGGAAAGGCGAAATCGCAGATGAGCTTAATCGATCTGCGATTTTGAGGGCTAATTTTATAATTTGGGTCTTTTTGGCTATTTTCCACAAAGTAAATAGTGTATTTGGCTAAATTTGTAATTTTCTCGACAATGTTTCATGTAACATTATGATTAAAACAAAATAATCATTTTAACTTTATTGACTCGTTTTTTTTGGAGATTGAAGCATATAGATTAGTTGGGATCCCATTGGGCACCGTAAAAGTTTACGGTTGTTGGTAGCATTAGCTCAAGCAAACTCACAATGTCTTTGAAAGTGAGCAAAATTGTTTATTTATGATTCATTTCATCCTGGCTTGATCACTAAAGAATTTCAATAAGTTTTTTTAATTGTTCACTATAAGATACTTAGATTCTACTGAAAAGGAGATGTGTATATTCTTTATATCCTTTGGGCATCAGTTGTGATTGTTTATCTTTATAAATTTAAATTTTAAACAATATATTTATTTACTAATCCTTAATGATTAAATCTAATAAGAAAATTTATTTTAGTAAATTATGTTTTTTTGTCAGTTTTAGGTACATATGTAATGAAAAAGCAAAAATTAAGATGAAAACAATTGAATAGTATAATATAACAGAAAAATTCAACACTGATACCTTGATAATGAAGTACTAAAAACAGATAAAAAACTAATACCTTAAGTAATTCACATCGAAAACCAAATATTTTGGTTTGGTTTGGGTTCCGATAAAGAAGATGGCCATACACACCTTTAGTATTAACAAAGCTTGTTATGATGGATACTAAGAATAAAATAAACATCTTAGTGTTAATGAGTTATGTTAGGGATGAGCATATGGATCGGGGAACCGACCGGAACCGGAACCCGATGGAACCGGTCGGACCGGGACCGATACTATAATTTCTTCAATTCTTGGAACCGGAACCCGGTAAGAATCGGTCGTTGGAACCGACCCAAAATCAGGAACCGGACCGGATAACTCACTTAAATTTTGAAAGTTGCATAACTCACTCTTTTTAACTGTTTTTGACCATAATCTTTTTCCTACATGTAGAATATGATTTGTAGTTAAGTTTAAACTATAAAAACGCTTGATTTGGTTAAAAATTGAATGAGTTACAAGCCCCGCAAGAAAGGGTGTCAAATTAGATTTTTTTTTAATGTTTCAACAATCAAATGTAATCTGACTATGTTGTTCAAATGTGCATAACTCACTCAATTTAACTTTTTTTGACCGAAATCTTTTTCCTACATGTAGATTAGGATTTCTAGTTAAGTTTAGACTATAAAAACGTTTGATTTGGTTAAAAATTGAAAGAGTTACAAACCCCACAAGGAAGGGTGTCAAATCAGAATTTTTTTTTATGTTTTAGCAATTAAATGTAATCTGACTTTGTTGTTCAAATGTGCATAATTCACACAATTTAACTTTTTTTGATCTGAATCTTTTTCCTACATTTAGCTTAGGATTTGTAGTTAAGTTTTTATTATAAAAACGTTTGATTTGGTTAAAAATTGAATGAGTTACAAGCCCCACAAGGAAGGGTGTCAAATCAAAAATTTTAAATGTTACAGCAATTAAACGTAATCTGACTTTGTTGTTCAAATGTGCATAACTCACTCAATTTAAGTTTTTCTTAACCTGAATCTTTTTCCTACACGTAGTTTAGGTTTTGTAGTTAAGTTTAGACTATAAAAACAATTGATTTTGTTAAAAATTGAATGAGTTACAAGCCCCACAAAAAAGCATGTCAAATCAGACCGGTTCCAAAATTGAAAACCCATCAAAAACCGGATCCGAAACTGGAACCGGTAGAGCCGCTGGGCCGGTTTGATTCTTGATTTCGGCCGAAATCGGTCGGGCGGTTCGGTCCGTTTGCTCATGCCTAGGTTATGTTAAAATTTCAAATACCAATTATTAACTTATTTCGTATTGTTAGCAATACATGATGAAAACATAATTAGTTTTTAATAAATAATGTTTGTCCTAAATTTTGTTAGAATAATTGATAAATTTTGTTAGAAAAAATGGAAAACCAATAGCCAAACATTTAAAAAAAAAAAAAATTAATCGCCTCTGGAAACTAATTTCTAAAAGAAATTATTCATATCCATCGCTTAGCGCAGGTAAATGGCTAGTATGTATATATATATATATATATATATATATATATATATATATATATATATATATATATATATATATATATATATATATATATATATATATATAGGTTCAGGTTCATTTGAGACCATTCTAATTTTGTGAGACCGTGAGATCAAATCTAAAAATAATTTTAAAATGAAAAATAAATGGAAAAATCCAAAAATTCTTTTTTTAAAAATTATTTTCGGAACTTGAATTAACTAAAAAAATACAAAAAAATATTAAAAAAAATAAAAAAAATAAAAAAAATTCCGTTTTTTTTTTTTTTGAAAAATACGTGAAATATTCTAAATAGAATATTACACTGACATATTTTAAAAAGTAATTTTAAAATGCAAAATAAATGGAAAAATCTAAAAATTCTTTTTTTAAATATTATTTTCGGAACTTGAATTAACTAAAAAAAATAAAAAAAAATTCTATTTTTTATGAAAAATACGTGAAATATTCTAAATAGAATATTACACTGGACATATTCTAAAAATAATTTTAAAATGCAAAATAAATGGAAAAATCAAAAAATTCTTTTTTTAAATATTATTTTCGGAACATGAATTAACTAAAAAAAAAAAAATAAATAAATAAAAATAAAATAAAAAAATGTGTCTCACGGTCTCACAAAATATAGGTGGTTTCAAATGAACCTAACCATATATATATATATATATATATATATATATATATATATATATATATATATATATATATATATATATATATATATATATATATATATATATATATATATATATATATATATATATATATATATATATATATATCACTGCCACAATCAAAGTGATTATTTTGACGTTTAAAAGCAAAACATGTAGATGAAAAAAGTTCCAATAAGTGTTTCATTATCTTTCCTACTTTTGGATTTTATATTTCATTCAAACATTATTTTTAGTCATTAATTTTACGATCTCTATTATAAGAGACATGTATCAAACAATGCATTAAACATGATCTTAAAACATGCTAATATCATAAAATATTTGGTAAATAATGGACATAAATTTTTGGGGTTATGAATAATTTCATAAATCAAATACTTATAAAATATGGCTAACGTAAAATTTCTTAAATGGGGTCATGGGTACAAACTCATAAATCGTAAAAATTTAAAATAGATAATACAATTAAAAAGTTGAACTTATAAAACTGCAGGTATTTACTAAATTGATGGATGTTGGCCGTATAGATTAGATCAAACCAACCTGCCCAGTTAGGTATTAATGGGCTAACTGCAAGGTAATCGATTTAATGTGCTGGCCCAGTATTGTGGGCTTATGTTTGGCAAGATCCAGGAACCAAACCAAAAACCGTACCCATTTGGCGGCACCTCAAAACCGAAAATACCGAAACAACATCATTCAGAATCGATTTCACTCGATTTGCCCAAATATTTGTTCAGTTGCACATGACTAATGGCTTAAGTGGTTATTTATTTATTTTTTAATTTATTTTTTTAATTTGTTTTTTTACTTGTTTTGAATGAAAATATTTAACTAATTTCCAACCGTAAGTCCATAATGCACCAGTTTTATGGAATAGTGTTATGGTACCTTTGACCATCTGAATTTCAACCTAACCTAAATGTATGCTTGCCCGTGATTTAAAGTGATCAATTGTCGGATAAGAAAATGAATATTTTTATGTCGACTTTAGTGTTTGTGAAACTGTAAAAAAAATTGTAGCATACAACTAGTGTTATACCCGTCCGGTGGATGATGGACCGGTGTAATAAAAAAATATTGATTTTACTTTCGTCTATTTAATCTGTATGTAATTTGTTACCATACATTGTACAATCACACATTTATCCAAATAACAACATATGAATGACAATAAAATAAAAAGAATATCAATCGATTAACACACAATGAAATGTTTAACCAATCCATTCCAGATCGACCGAATTGGTACAAAAGTACCATAACATGGAAAAACCATGGAAAGCACGACTTATTATTATTATTTTTTTAATGTATACAAAAATGTCATGCCGTTTGATCTTGCCGTCACACCTCACATCATTTAAAACCTTAATTAACACTTTCATAAAAAGTAATTTGTTGATTCGCCGACAATAAAACACCATTTGAATAATTATAAACACATACAAAACAAAGAAAATTTGATTAATCATTGGATTGTACATAATCTATTTTATGAAACTCAAGATTTAAACATATCTAAATCATCCGGTTTACATCTTGATTAGTAGATTGTACATAATCTATTTTATGAAACTCTAAATTTAAACATGCATCTTAAGTAAGCAATTTTAGTTTCAGTACACAAAGTCCAACATACTTACATGTAAAAGATTTAGTAACAATAACATTGAGTTCAAAATGACTATTTGAACTAGGGATGAGCATAGGCGGGTACCCGTTTTATTTGGCGAGAACCGGAACCGGCGGTTCCTAAAAAGTTAGAACCGGAACCGAAACCACTCTAGACAGTTCTTAAATGTTTGGAACCAGTCCCGGAACCAGCGGTTCCGATTACGGGAGCAGATAACCCGGTTACATTAATTTTATTAACTTTTATCGATAAAACCATAATTTAGTTCGATCCAAATCAAGTCAATTTGAACCAAAGACTGACAAAATGGGACCAATATATATTCTAAACCGATCTAAGTAACACACACACACACACACACACACACACACACACACACACACACACACACACACACATATATATATATATATATATATATATATATATATATATATATAAACCAGTTTCAACCGGTACCCAACGGGTAGTGGTTCCGAAAAAATGAGAACCGGAACCGAAACTGCTTAAGGCGGTTCCATAACTTTAGGAACCGGAACCGGGATCGCTTAAGGCGGTTCCGGTTCCAAAACCGGCAGTTCTGAGGCGATTTCGGTTCCAAAAGCGGGTACCCGGTTCCGATGTTCATCCCTAATTTGAATCACCAACTCTAAGAGCAACATGGTTTCCATATGCCTAGATGCATCACATGGGAACGAGATCTCTTAATGCCCCTATTTCATAATATTGATACTTTTTACCAAATAAATAAAGAGATAATGACTTAGAAGACCATTGAAGTTTCAAATTTGTTCAAAAAACATATGTTCAAAAAACATCATCAAACTAAGACATATATTAAAAAAAACACCAACGAAATACATATTCTGTTTAAAAAACACCATCTTTATGGTTTGAGGTAACTTACATATTTAGCCTATAACTTTTTATTTTTCTTAACTCGGACGGTCCCTAGTGTTTATATTTATTTTTCCTTCGGACGATGATCGAATTAAAAGACTAATATATCCTTATTAGTTTCATCTAACATTTATTTTGATTACTTGTTAATTATTTATACAATTGATATATTCATAATAAATAATAACATAAATTGTATAAATAAGTAATAATTAATAAAAATAATGTTAAATTAAAGTAGTAAGGGTATATTAGTCTTTTAACTTGATCAGGATCCGAAGTCGAAGCAAATTTAAACTAAAGAGACCTCCGAGTTAAGAAAAAAAAAACTTGGGGACCAAATATGTAAGTTACCCCAAACCATAGAGATGGTGTTTTTTGAACAGAACATGTACTTCGTTGGTGTTTTTTGAGCATATGTCTTAGTTTGATGGTGTTTTTTGAACATGTAACACTTGAATGGTTTTTTTCGAACGAATTTGAAACTTCGATGGTCTCTTAAGTCATTTTCCCAATAAATAAACTACAACTCAAGAAAGATACACAAATCATAGTCCTAGCCTCACACTGTGTAGGGTCCCTAAAATAAAAAAAGAATAACATCACTATGTTAAAATATTTAATATATATATATATATAATCAATTTATTCATACCTTTTAATACTCATATCACATTTCCGTTTTACAAATTAATTGCATTAAATATTCACATTTTCGTTTGACAAATTAATGGCATTAACATTGACGTTTCATAAATTGAATTAGAAAAGTCAACATACTATTTTCTCCTCTGTCCTTTACACTCGCATTTTTCCTCTAACAAATAACAAAAACCCTATTTTGAAAATCCGACATCGCACCTCATCTGCCAAACTCATCATCATAATCACCATCGGTAGTGAATCACCACCCACTCTCATTCCTCGCACCACTCACTGTATTTGTATCTGATCCTCGTCGCCGCCACCTACTGTGCTCTTGCAACACTTTTTTGGTGATAGGAAGCCACCACGCTCTTTCTTTCCTGAATCATTTTCATCTTCAATAGATTTTGGTTAACCTCCTATTTCATCCTTTCCTCTTCGTATGCAATCAATTTAAATATAAAATGTATTCTTAGCAGTTATGTGAATGAAGTATTGGTGATTTTTATTATTAGTTTTATATTTCAACCTTTTTGTTAAATAACATCAGGAAACTTGAAGCATATATTATGTCAAATGATATAAGGGAGGCCTTGGTGGTGAATATGAAATCCCTTACGGTGAAAAAAAATGCTAGCTTTAACAAGGTTATAACATGCTTCATATCTAATGCAACGGTAAGTATTCTTTGGTACCGTATACTCCTGTTTTTTATAATATATACTCAAGTAGTTATGTTTTGTAGTGTAGGTACACTGGTAACCCAACTATCAGCATGTTAGAATCATATCTCTGTTTTGTTTTGGTCAATAATCCATATACACAACATGTATTTTTTGAAATGATGTGTGAAATTCAGAAATTTGTTTGGTTCTTTAATTTTAGCTCAAGTTTTATGTTTATACTTATGATATTATTCATAATATGTTTCATAATATAATTTGTTTGCCTATTTAAGTTTAACACTTATGCTTAATGACATCTCTATATTGCAGTGAAACAACACCTATAGTGAAATAACACATGAAGGTCCCTAGATTGCAAATCTTGATCATATTTTCTTTAATAGAAAGAACATAACTATTGTAAGTATCATGCTTCTTGGTTAAATCTTTTCTACATGATTAGGATTATATATTTTGTCTAACAATTCTTATTAATCAACTTTTGTTTTGGTTGAATTGAAGAAGTCTGAACAAGAAACTCGCATCCTGGAGGTTTAATCTTTAATGTTTTTATGTAGTCTTACACAAAATTTCTATTTTTATTGGTTATTTTACTGATTTTGTATATCTATGGTTGAATTGAAGAAGCTTGAACACTAGGTGTTGATTATTTGGTGTGCAAAAACGAGTCAACAGAATAGAAGAGGGAAGCGAGGTAGCTGAAACAAAGAAAAGAATTTGCGAAAAGGAAGTGTCTATGAGTAGTTTTGAGGATCTGGTATAGAGGAACAAGATTATGTATATCACCCAAATCAGTTATTATTTATTTATTTTTATTAATCTTCTTTTACTTCAGGTGATTTGCTTCACTAGAAAAAAAAAATAGATAATTTTCACTGTTAATGTATTTTTTGGTGTTTTCTGTTTATGTGGGTCTCAAATTACTGGAATATGAGGTTGTTAAATCCATTTTGTTCTTAATTGAGAAAGATGATTACATCATCCACTTTGTTTTTATAAACTGAGAGCTTAATTCATGTTTTTAAAAGTTGTTATTTAAATGCCATGCTTTTGACCCATTGAGGAGCTTTATCACAAGACATGGCTGCTACACAGGTAAGGGTAAAATGACCGAAATACTCTTTATAAAATGTGTGTATAGAAGTTTCGTGAAGAATATACTAATTATAATATAATTTTAATACAAAAAAATAATTAATACATGGTGAAGATATGGTTATTATAATCACACCAGGTCAGCTATAGATGGGTTTGGGAATAAGCAAGTTAAAGGTAAAAAGAGAGGGATACTGTTTAATCACACCAGGTCAGCCCTCTGTTAGGTCCCATATTTCTTCTCCTTTTGAATTTCTCTTACCAAAAATTTCCTTGCAATGTACTTTTTTTTTTTTTAATTTCCATTCATCTGGTACGATAGTGTTGTAAATAGCAACTAACTTTCATTGATTTGAGCATCATACTTTTGTTTACGGTGTTGATTTTGCCACTGGTAATTTTAATTCTTCCACTGAAAAATTTAATATAATAACAATTATACCCTTGATCTAAATTTATAGATATTGAAAGAGGGAGAAAGATCCTAGGGAATCTAGTATACGTTACCAAACGAACAACGTTCCATCTTCTTCCTTTCTCCTCCGCGCACGAGGTCGATTGACGTTCACAATATTTACACTCTTGGTAAGTTATTCACCATTGATATATGTAATCAAGAAAAAATAATTATAGTTAGGATGCATATTTTATTTCATGGTCTATTCGTTATGTGCAAACAAATAATTAACATGAGGGAAAGAGTCTCCGCCTCGCAGGGGATACTCTGACACTGAAGAATGATGGATGACTGTAGAAAGCAAGCAGAGAAGGTTCAATATGGTGAAAAGGGGAAATATTATGGAGCTAAAAAAGGATTACAACTACTTTCTTCGTGTCTCACTTGCCTGAAGGGTGTAAGAGTAGCAAGCTTGGAAAGTTTTCAAGGATGTAATGTGGCTAAGTACGATAGAAGAAATTTTTTATGAGATTGTTGACAGGAAAGGTGATAGGGAAATAAAGGATACATGGAGACCTGAATTGGATGGATATATGGTGCATGCCAAATCGTTCAAAGAGGCTATATTTGGATCTTTCAGTGGGGCTGTAAAACATGATAATTCTATCTATATGGGGAATTGTTCTAGATATAGTGGAAGTCGATTCGCATCGATCCATGGCAAATGAATTCCGTTAGAGCAACATACTACATGGAGTAGATGGCTCGCATGGTTAAAAAGATGGGATAAGAATTTTTTTCACAATTAAAGGATTGTTTGGTTAAAGATTAGTGGAAGTACTCTTTTTGGAATACCAATGCCTTATCGATGATTGCTGGAAAGTTTAGACGGGTTTTAATTCCTTGTAATTAATCTAAAGAAGTACATAGTATCTCGGTTGGTAGGGTTTGTATTTTAAGCACAAGGTAGGTAGATGGTTGTGATCAATGGACAATGGGTGCCATAACACATATTTGATATGTATTAATATGAATATTTTTGTTGCCAAAACATTTTTGTTGTTATTTGATTTACATTAGTTTGAAATTATATATATATATATATATATATATATATATATATATATATATATATATATATTGGTTGTTAAGTTGTTCATTTTAAAAACTTTTATTTAATTAATGTATCAATAACCTATCTTGAAAATATTAAAGTTGATGGTGAAAAAATAACCAAAGAAAAAAAATAAAGTGTGAAAACGAGGGATAAGACTATAATAAAGAAAAAACTAATTGTAGAAAAAAGAAAAAATGATGTTAATTAAAGGAGTAAAGCTAAAAAAAAAAACTTGTATTTCGTAAATTTTTAGGAAAGAATTATAAAAGCATCACCAAAAAATGGGTCTGAATCTTTTGCTCTCATTAATGATTATAACTAAAACAAATCCCGGATTCCTTAGGATCTTTCTCTCTTTTTCAATATTTATAAATTTAAATCAAGGGTATAATTGTTTTTATATTAAATTTTCAGTGAAAGAATGAAAATTTTCAGTGATTTTACCCTTTTGTTTATTCTTATTTCATTTATTGTTACTTCATTATTCTTATGTTTTAGTCATAAAGTTAATGCAGATGCGTGCCAATTGTGTGTTATTAGAGAAATGAATGACAACTTTTATCCATTAGGTCCAAAAGTTAAAACCGACATGTTGTCGTGGCTGCTTAGTAAGGTCTTTGACCAATTAGGAACTACTCACCAATAAATTGGATTATAACCCATATTATTTATAGGTTTGTTGTCAACTTTGCTTATATTGTTGAAGTTGTTTTCCAAATCAAGTGCGTCAAGCATTGTATTTGTCACCGACTGAAGTTCATCACTTTCCATATTAAGTGTATCAAATAATGAATTTGTACGTTTATTTGGTAAGTTTGCTTGATTATTACTTTGGTACTCATTAAATGTTAAACTATCCCCTATTTTACAAATGGAAGCAAGTTATCTCATCTATTAAATAAAAAGAGAATATATTTGTTATTTTTTTATTTTATAAAATAAATTAAACCTTCTAAATTATTTACCTATTTTCTCATATACAAAATTTATACTAATAAAATATAAATTAGTTGTTTAAAGGGTAAAAACCATATTTCTTTACAAGAATAAATATATTATCTAAAAGTATATCTACTTCCATATTTCAAAATTATTTTGATAACTATATACCAAACATGGGTTCTAATGAATTAAGAAATTCATTTGCAAATGTAAATCACCATCTTCTATAACATTTCTTTATGTTAATTCTGATAAAGATTTTTATATTTTGAATTTGAACTTTCTTGGTGGATATATCATCGAGTATAGTTGTTGTTTTTGAACAATATTTTGTAAATAAATTCTTATATATAGTAACTTACTTTTATTTTTTTTATCCAAAACAACCATCCATGTTTACTTCCAGCCAATTATAGTAGGGTGTTTTTATTTTAAACATAGAACATCAAAATCAGATAATTTTTTATTCAAAACAACGTACATCATAAATAATTTTTTGATGTTGTTATTTGTAATATGATATATCTATGAAAAAAATTATGGGCAGACACGAAACTATAAGAAATTTTTTATTATTGCATTTTACTTTCATTTTCTATTTTTATCGTCTAACCGAAAGAAACTATGTACAAACTTTTTTTACGGTAGTACTCTTGGGTTAAACTATCAACTCTTATTTCACGGTCTACATTTTTTATTTTTAAATTTTGAAAGATTTCAAAATTTCAAATATTACATCTAAAATCTCAAAATTTCAAATTTTCATATATTTATTTTCTTAGAATATATAAATTTTTGAATAGTTTTTTTTAGTAAATACAACAAAAGATCTCTGTCTATATGTCAATAGTCGCTTGATCTCAATCGATTGCCTAGACCAATTAAGGAACTCTATCTAAGTGTCGATTTATCTGTTACCTGTCTGTTGTGACAAAAAAACAACATAAATCATAATTATACTGAAAAAAAACTTATATTTAATCGGGTTTGTAATCAAGAATGTGCATTTATATATTATTATTTTAACATCTGCACAGTTTGACATGATTGTAGAAAAAAATAGGCCTAATGATGTGACACAACTTGATATAAATGTACAAAAAGGCATGTATATGTGCAACATGATTATTTTTTTATCATAAAATATACTTCATCTAAATAAATTGTTTTATCAAATGTGGGTATTAGAAAATGTTGCACAATTAATAATGCACAATCAATTATGTCTTCATGTATATTTATAAAGAATTCTAACTTTTTATTTTTATTTTTTATTAATTTAATTTCCGTTACCATGATTCTTACTGATAATTGTTTATATGTAGTAAACTATTTGTGCAAAAGAATTAATCGTCTCTACAATTTTTTTTTTGAATAATATATCCGCACCCGACGCTTGGCGTTTGGTGAATAATAGGAAATCATTATATTTTTAAACCCAACGCTTGACGTTTCCTGTTACAAATGGTAGGTTCATTTCATCAGCTACAGCTGCAACAATCTTCACATCAAATCTGTACAGAGAACATGTCATTACATTAAGTTCAAAAAAAATACCCTTGTTTTGTGTTCAATCCTGTCCTAACGACTGTTTCACCTTGTGCAAGCTAAAAAGATGAAAACTTATGTTTCAAATTTCACATATGCAAAAGCTTTTAAATGATGAAAAAGTAGATGATTGGAAACCTGATACATGCAAGGGAGAGTAAAAATGGCATGTTCAATATAAATTCATGAATTCATGTTTTATTCATGTTTTACCTTGCAAAAAACACTATGCCCAATGAATTCATGAATTCTTGACAAAGGGTAAAGGGTGTTGCAAACAATTTGGATACACGAAATTAGAATTTTCATTGCATATGTTGTTTTCACCACATGTTTATTTAACCCATAATACTTTTAAATCAAATTAAATAAAGTTTTGAAAACAAGAATGCAAAACAAAATAACCAAAATAACTCTTTAATTAATTGGAAAATCACTCAAAACCAATGTTTTACAATCTGTTCTCATAATCATAAACTCGATTATGGACACGTATATATAGCCTAACATACCAACTTGTATTAGACTAGGAAACTTATGACCAACTTGTCATAAACTAAGCTTTCCATAAATTAGATTGCTTGGACCCCAAGATGTAGGATTCCAACAATCACCCTCGAATCTCTAAGTCCTTCTAGAGAATTCTTCAACCCGATCCGTATTTAGAACACGGATTCGTCGCTGTTGTCACGTTCCGAAAAACCACTGTCTTGTAATTTTTGGAGTCGTTCTGGACATTTAGAAGCAAAATGACTCGGTTTGTCACACCGAAAGCAAATCACCTTAGATCGATCTTTTTCCCTATTTTTCCGATTCTTGCCACAACAACAATTACAATTTTTGCAATCATAATTAGAATTGGACAGTTTATTGGGCCGATTGCCTTGAGAAACCCTATTATTCCCTTTGGGCCCGCCTGACCCATATGACCCTCCAGACCCGGATCCACTCGACCCATTAGTCCCATTAAACTCATTCACTTTATTAGACCCATTCGATCCTTTCCAGTTTCCCTTCGTTCCCGATGAGTTACCCCCACCAGTCGACGACCCACCTCCATCTCCGGTCGATTTTTCGGCAAATAGAACCCTCGATTGTCCTTCTCCAACATCGACTTCCCTTATTCTTTCTTCATATGCCTTCAATCGACCCACTACATCTTCAAACCCTACCGATTTTAAATCTAGTACCTGTTCAAGAGATGCAACGATGTGAATAAAGTTTCTGGGTAATGATTTGAGGAATTTCTTCACCAATTTTGATTCCTCAATCGTTTCTCCTAATGCCGACGATGTAGACGCGATTCCGGACAGCTTTCCGGCAAAGCTGTCGATTGTTTCTAACTCGAGCATCTTCATGCGATCGAATTCCGACATCAAGGTTTGTAATCTTGCTTCTTTGACTTTATCTGCGCCCACATTACGTGTTGTAATCGCATCCCACAATTTCTTGGCCGAATCCTGATCTCCAATCTGCATTATGAGGTTTTCTGGTAGGGCTTGATATAGCAAACCCATGGCAAGGCAGTCCTTTTCTTCATTGACATCGGTTCGTGGATCAATCACAGTCCAGGCTTTGTGGATGCGTAAGACAACCTTCATACGCATTGCCCACACGGTGTAGTTAGTGGATGTGAGCATCGGACACGAAATTGAGGTTGTCCCAACCTCCTTCACTCTCACCGGAGCTTCTCCTTCTCCCCCTGTATCTGTTATGTTGACCTGACTCATCAACAGGTACAAATCGATCTCACAGCTTCTCAACCTAAGCTCTGATACCAATTAAAGTTTTGAAAACAAGAATGCAAAACAAAATAATCAAAATAACTTTTTGATTAATTGGAAAATCACTCAAAACCAATGTTTTACAATTTGTTCTCATAATCATAAACTCGATTATGGACACGTATATATAGCCTAACATACCAACTTGTATTAGACTAGGAAACTTATGACCAACTTGTCATAAACTAAGCTTTCCATAAATTAGATTGCTTGGACCCCAAGACTTAGGATTCCAACATTAAATGCTAAAAGCCTATTTTAGCTTCAAGTTAATATGCCAACTGAATGAGCTTATAATAAAGATATTTATCTAAAAATACAATAAGATTTCCATAAAAAAAAAGTAATCAAATTGTTGTAGACCTGATGGGCAGAGTTGTCACACATTATTATTTTTTCTGCAGGGGAATTGAGGTCTCCGTTAACCTCATAAATATTATTAAACTGAGAAGAAGAAGAAATTCGTTTCAGAATGAATGTAATTTATGTTCATAGTTGTATTTTTTAAAAATGAATGTAATTACTGATTCTAAGAACTTAAAATTCGTTTCATATAAAATTTTATTTTCATTAAAAATAATTAGTTTTGATAATATATGTTTATTGTATTCTGTCAAAACATTTTCATCTAACAAAATAACATTCTGACAGTTTGCTGAGCTTTGGCTCTTTCAAAAAAAAATTGACAGTTTAAAATTGATTATGCTTATAATATTTGAAATTGAATTAATTTAACAAAAATCATATTTTTAAAATTAAGAGAATTAGTTATTTCCTAAACCCACAATTTTCCTTTTTTAAATTTATATTAATTGACTAAAATACCCTTACAATAAAATTAGATGATATTTTTTAATTATTTTTAATTCAATAGTATTTATTAATCATTTTCTTCAAATAACTAAAATAATTGATAAATAATCATTCTTACATCCACACAATAATTAGTTGAGAAGACAATAACCTAAGCATATATATATATATATATATATATATATATATATATATATATATACTATTTCTAAAAATAGATTGAATATAATAATATTATTTTTTAAGACGTTCAAATCATTAAGTTAATAGTACAAGTAATCATCAATAAAATAATATTAAATTTTAACATGTGTTTTGAATCCTTATATTTCTTAACAAATTCTATCTCATTCCTTGAATTCCGGATAATTCAAAATTTGAAACCATCAGAAAATACATGTTGATTCAAATATCCCTCCTGCAAATGGCTCTTTCTTAATAGGTTTTTATTTTAATCCTTACTTGTAATTGATTTCATCATTTTTAACTTTTTGTATTTTTATCTTATAAATATATTGGGTGAAGGCTTTGTTATATCAAGTTTGTTCCTAAAAAGGTGTTTACTATGTTTCTTTAATTTGTTGGCTTTACAGGTTCAAAGAACTCAACCAAAAGGGCCAGTTAGAGCATTGTATTATCATTAGTTTGTATATTTTGACATCTTACTTTTGCAATAAAGAACGGTTAAACACAAGATTTGACATGATTAAGGTAGTTTGTATATTTTTCATCTTGTTTAGTCTAAAAATGAAACCTTTTTCATCATTGGTCCTTATAATATCAAGTTTCATCACATGGACTTCCTGATTACGGTGATTATTGTCCTTATTATAAGGTTCTATATAGATTTTGTTCAATATTTTAAGGTTTCGAGAACCTAAATCAATATGAATCATTGAATTACATACCATCGTTGAAAATGTTTTAATTTGTGACCAAACATGGTTTAAAATCACAATGAATAAGTTAATACCTGAGTATTTTGGCCTTCTCAAAGGCTTTTTTATTGACTTTTGAATCACAACACCTGATATTCTAAAGGTTTATTTTTATAAACTATTATTTATATATTTTAGCATTTTACTTAGTAGGATATTAAATTAATAAAGGAATTAAGGAAAACGAAAAAAAAAGAGAACGATAAACAGTACAAGTGGTTTGGGTATGTATAAATGGAAGTAATAATCATTTAGGGGGTGTTTGGCAAAAAAACTTATTGCTTATTAGTTTATTAACTTATAAGTTAATAAGTAAGTGTAGGGTAACTTATAAAAAAATGACGTATTAGAGGTTCCCCACCGGAATAAGTTGTTTTAATCCAAACATTTTTTTTAACTTATAGTGATGTGGACCTAATAAGTTGTTTTAAAAAAGGTTAGCCAAACACTCCCTTAATATGGTATGGTAATGCTCTTGAAAAATAGATGTCATTTAATATTCATTTGTCGAAGTGAACGCAAAATGGTTTTAACTCTAAAGATATCAAATTATTCGCCGTCCGCCGCTTTGCGCGGGTAGACGGCTAGT
This sequence comes from Lactuca saligna, assembly GCF_052625555.1. NCBI lineage: Eukaryota > Viridiplantae > Streptophyta > Magnoliopsida > Asterales > Asteraceae > Lactuca > Lactuca saligna. Next base: position 261,649,821 of record NC_136421.1, on the reverse strand, counting down.
GTGTGTGTGTGTGTGTATATATATATATATATATATATATATATATATATATATGTTTGAGGTTTATCTTAATTGAAAGAAAAATAAAAAGGTATAATAAGATTAAAAGACACAATCTCAAAGACCAAAGTTGTAACTTCAGTTAAAAGAACTATGAATCATCATTTTTCCACCCCGTTTACTTCTTGGTTTTCTTCTTCATCGGTAGGGTCATTTTTTTTACTTTGATGGATACAAAGAAAAAAGGAAAAAATGTCAAATATGTTACCATTGTTGCTGCTACTTTCTTATTCGTCGTCTATGTCCGTCCTCGCAACCACTCTACAACTAAGTCATCGGTCTATAGGACAATGTTCACACATACTTTGGGTTGTCACGTCGGAAATCACGCGGCTTTTACACTACCATTCCGGATAGCCTAAGACAATATGTTAAGGAGGTGCGATGATAAAGATGCGAGTTCGGGTTGGCTTGGGATGTGGGCCACAACTGTTTTTAAGAGTAACTTTTTTTTTTTTTTAATTTATATAAATGACAATAATTTTAATAGTAAAATAGCCGGTTTAAGTTTGAAATCGACTTAATCTACATCAAATATTAAAAAAAAAAAAAAAAAACATGTTGCGAGTTAAAAACTTTTTGTATTTTTTAAAACAAACAACATACCATATAAATTATTTTTGTTGTTTTATTTAATTATTAATTACAAATACTTAACATACTTAATGAAATATACAATGTTTTGTAGATAATAACCACTTATAAAAAAAAATATTAGTATTATAAAGATAATTATTGGTATGTTCGGCAAAACTAGCTTGTAGCGGTTAGCGGTTAACGGGTAACTGATAGCGTTTTGTTAAACGTTACGTGAGGTAACTTTTAGATTTGAAAAGTATTGTTTAAACTAAACGCTAGAAGTTGTAGTGTCAAACAATATTTTCTATTCAAAACGAAACATTTTGTTAAATACTAAAAGTTAGAAGTTCTTAACACCCATAAACGTTCCGTACCGAACAAGTCTTATAACAATTTATGTAGCACAATTAAAATGTAAACCGATGTGAGAAATCCCTTCCGCATTATGTTAAAACATAATAATTAATTTAATGTATTCTATCAGTCATCTCGTAATTTATCCATATGTGAGTCGTTATCCATGTTTTACTTATTCATCCACACGCAAATCATCATTCATGTTTTATTCACTATTTATTGGTTTTTGGACGTGGCTTTATAATTTTCCCAAGAGATTACATATTTAATTTCTTTTCATGTTCGCGTAATAAAAACGATCTTCATTTAGAACTATTACGAGCACATGACATGCACACTTTATTAAATTTTGGTAGATATATAGGACCATCTTTTTTAAAGTGATAATGTATTTCTAACTTAGATTCTTCCACATCGAGTGTTTTTTTTTTTTTTTTTTTTTTTTTTTTTTTTTTTTTTTTTTTTTTTGTAACATAAATTCTATCTTCAAATTAATATTATAAATTTATAATACATTTAGGTTACCTGCTCTTTGGTTGGTTTATAACTTGCAAAACATAAAATATTGGAAGAAAACTAGAATTCAGAAGTGGTGTTTAAAGGACCACTCTTAGGGACAACCCTTTAAGCTAAAGCATGTTTTCATGTCTATTTCCATCTTCCTTAATGGTCTCCATAAACATAAACTATTCTGTAATCATGTGTTAACTACACTATGCCCATATGTGACCATGGGAGGACCACACATTCTTCTCGATTGAATCCCTACTCCAAACACGTATGACATGATAACATATTAACATTCATTAGAATGATAGCTTCCATATACACAACATTATAATACATCGTGTGCATATAAGCCATATGTTTGTGATTTTAGTGTCACATGTTTATTTTATGCAATAAGATTTATACATGTTTCAATCGGGATTATATGTTTGTTTTAATACAATGTTGGAGGTATATAGTGGATACTTGTACTATTCTAAATTAATCCCGATACAGCAAAAAACGGGGGTCAAGGGGGTCGCACCCCTTTACCGGGTTCCAAGGGGTAGCTCCCCTTAGCGGTCAGTCAGCGGGTAAGAAAAAAATGCAAAATTACTAGAGGGACCATAATAGAAATTATTGATTTTTTGGGGGTTCAAATGTAATTATGTATGGTTTTCAACTCTAAATTGTCTTATCTAAAGGCAATTAAGATCGAATTATGGGAGAAATCGCGACTCTCTTACGTTTTGAAACATAAGAAATTTACACACCATATTCTCTCTAGTTCTTGATCGATCTTCTACGCCTAGAAAACCGATTGTCTCTTTGAGGATTTTCCTAGGTTGAATTTCTCATACTCCATACATAGGAAATATATATTGATTCGGAAAATCTTGATGAATCCAGAAATTATCCTATTATGATTTAACCCTAGATTCTAACACCACATATCTCTCACTTGTTTTAAATGATGCTCAAAGAGTGCAGTATTGCACAGGAAAGGGTAACTATAGTGCATAGTCATTGACATTCCTGATATTTGTGCACAACTTAAGATCTTTTGCATTTTTAAGGTATTCTTTCTTGATGTTACACATGATATAGAATGGAAAGAAAATAAAATATTTTAGCTTAGAGCATTTTAGGGGAAAAAGGATAAATGCCACTCTTAGACACAAAGAATTTGATCATAATGTTCTTAAAGTAAGAAAAACGATAATAGATCTTGAATTTGATATATTCTTACATTTTTATTGTTACACCACTTAAACTTTGGGTGGAGTGAAACCCCTTTGTGTTAAAATCAGTGAAAAATTCTTGTGTTTGGAGTCTTAGAAAAGGAACTAAAAGTAGAGATAAGTAAATAGAAAGGGAAGTTGAATTATGATTGTAGACAAGAAAAAATTCAACATTTTGCTTTATTGTTCTTTTATTTTTTCAGTGGGTCCATTAATTTCTCCTTTAGAAAATTGTCTCATACAGATCTACAAAGCACCGTTTGTAGTAATCTATAAGCCTATAAAACGTTATAGGCCATGAAAAAACATACGATGACAAAGGAAAACATGTGTACGACTTCAATTGAAAGATAAATCCAATAAACTAATAGAAGATCATTCTTGGAAGAAAATAAGATGGTATCAAATATATGGTTGTTGATCCCTTTCAATAGAAAGTGTTTTGGTTTTGAGAAAGTAGAAAAGTTTATTGAAATCCCGATAATACCCAAAGGCAACAAATCCAAGTTATATAGGAGGAAGTTCAGTTTTCTTCCATGCATCGTGTGAGTATGTTAACACACATGACACATGTATGTGGATGTGTTTATGTACATTTGTTCGGTCATATATATGTTTTATAATCATAACATATATGAAATATGAAAATTCACGGATATTTAAGTAGGTAAATTTAAAAGGGAAATGGTTAGTTGCACATGGGATGTTTATAATATGAAATGATGCATATGAAGTTATAGGTCATGATAGTTCATAGACTTTTACGTCTTTCAAGGACATGGTGATTGTTTTGTGGAAACACAAAGAAAAAAGAACAAAAGAACAAAGAAAAAATGAACAATGTTTTTTTTTTTTTTTTTTTGAATTATAAATTAAAAAAAGTTGATATTGCTTTAAAAAAAAGATAAAAACTACTTAAAATATTTATTCTAACACTTCTTAAATTGTTTTTACTTATAATGTTTTATTATAAATATTTTTATATTGTTAAAGGTAGATGTGTAGTTACAAATTGTTGTTATTTTTACAGTAAATTGTATTAGTAGTTACTCGTGTAGTAAATACATCTTAGGTATCATCATAGTAAATTGTTGTTATTTTTACATAAATCAATAAAAATATAAAGCTGGAGGGAGTATAGTGCGGTAAAATTGACATGGTACCTATGTGGCATAGGAAACACCGTCCCCTCTATGCAGTTTGAGAGTGTGGTTTGAGGTGTGTAGCCGGGAGAGCTCCCTTCTCTCTCACTCATCCTCCCTCCCTCCCTCCCTCCCTCCCTTTCTCTCTCTCTCTCTCTCTCTCTCTCTCTCTCTCTCTCTCTCTCTTTCTATATATATATATATATATATATATATATATATATATATATATATATATATATATATATATATATATATATATATACTCTCTTAGTGGTATACCGCTCTTTGAATGTGATAATGGAGTGTGATACCACTTCCTCCAGCATAAGATGTCATTACATAAATATGTATTTAGTTTTTTTTCATATGAATTATAAATTGATCAAACATATAACAAATTAATATATTTGGCAACCTTAGTATGGAAAAGTTTCCGAATTTTACATTGAATATGCAAAGGCGGAAGGTCTTCTATTGGTTTTCTAAAATATTTGATACACTATCAAAGATAACACAACTCGGTGACTTGTTCAGATAAACAACCAAACAAGTACCTTTATTTGTTGAAAAATATTTTATAAAGAGTTTTTAGTAGTAATAATAATAATAAAATATAACATTATTTCTCTTTTATTAGTTTCTGGAATTTTGATTCATGTAATTTTGCAATTTTAAAAATCTTTAATCTAACATGTCTGTTCATCGCAAGTGCTTCTGACAAAAGGCGTGGGGTTATTTTCTTGTTCATCGTTGGGCAACTATAAAAATATCAAATTATTAGATAAATTAATACGACACAATAATAAATAATTTAATTTAATTTTATTTATCAAAATAATCATCATATCCTAAATAAATATTTCGAAGTGAGAAAACATATAATATATAATTTTTGTTTTCACCAAATAATTTTCTACAAAGAAAATAATTAGATATTTTTTTAATAACCATATATTATTAAGAACACTAGCAAGAAGCTATAAAAAAAACTAATTACGAAATGTCAAAAAAGAAGAGGATTGTGCATCCATTGGGGCGAAATAATACTAATGTTGCTATTCCTACTTGAAATACCAACTAAAAGAGAATAACTATACTCTAAAAAATATGACTCCTCATGCTATACGTCTTGAAAACTTTAGTATTTCGACCAAATAACTCAAAAAGTTGTGATGACAATTACTTCAACCTTACTTTTTTCACCCTTGAACCTGTCATACCATTCATCCATTCCATAATGCTCGCTATATCTGTGAAGAAAGAGCAAGGAAAGTCAAACCACTTAGACACCTTTTTACATATATCTTTAGACACATAACACCCAGTAAACACATGCCCACAATCTTCAACTGTAAGAGTGCAAAGAGGGCATAACACGGAGTTGAGATTAATACCCCTAACCACCAGATTATTCAGAGTAGGTAATCTATCCAAAATGTATCTCCAAAGGTGAATATTTAGTTTGATTGGAACCAACTTGCACCATCTCGTCTGTCACAACTAGCAAATTAGGGTTAAGATGTTCCTTTGTACAAGATAATCTCCTTATGTAATCTTGCAACACTTCATTTAGTGAAATTCAAACTTCAATGCTATTAAGTTCATACTTTCGTACGTCGTCATTCAAGTCAAAACAACCACATATTAGCCCAAAACTCGATCCAATAAGCCAAATCAAAAAATATTTGGGCCTTAGCCCAAGAATTTTCGGTCCAAATCCCTTATTGGACCAAGACTTCATTATTGGGCCGATAACTTTTCCTTTTGGTCTTGTTGGGCCGAAAACCCTTCTTTGGGCCCTAATAGGCCGAAAACTTTTATTAAACATTATATTGGGCCGAAAACTCCTCTAATGGGCCTTTTTGGGCCAAAAGCTTCTAGTTAGCCTTTGTATGGGCCGAAAACCCATACTTGGGCCTTAGTTGGGCCGAGGACTAATTTGTTTGGGCTCTTTGAATTGAAAACCCCTATTTAGAATTAATGGGCCAAAAATATTCATTTGGGCCAAGCCAAATCAAAGCCCACAAATATTTTTAGGCTAACCATTGGGTCGAGAATCTCTTAGGCCGGTTGGCTTATTAAAAAAAAAGGGAAATAACTTGGGTAATAGAGATGACACCTCATGTATACACAACATGCAACCAAGTTTTGCCTAACAAACACTCATGCACTTCACATCACTCAAGCCTAGGTTAACTCCTACTCTCCCCTCTCTCCTTCTCTACCTCCCGGCCACTCTCTCCCTCTCCACCCTCATTCAAACTTCACGTCCAACTCATTTTCCTCTCAAACCTTCAATATTTCTCTCATTTCCTTTATCTAAAATTCATGGGTGTGTGTGTTCTTCAAGGAATTCTTCTTCAAGGATCATAAACCTGGTAAGCCTATGTTTAACTCAATTGTTTTTGCTTCATGTTTATGCTTAGAACATTCAATTTATACACTTTGTTGTGTGTTAAACTCCTTAGAAAACCCACATTTTTAGAGAATCCCATCAAGAAAGAAAGCTAGGCTCGAAAATCCTTATTCATCTTCCTCTAAAATTCAAAAATCCCCAAGGTGAGCTTCATACCACACTCTTTTCAAGTTTTTCATCCTTTTTTTTTTTTTTTTTTTTTTTGGGGGGGGGGGGGGGGGGGTACAAGTCAAGTCTTGTTTGAAATCCTTGGATAATTGCATGAACTTGTATGCTTATATGTTTATGTGTGTTGAAATGTTATTATTTCATGCTAACACTCCGTAATCTCGAGATTTCTCAAGGTCTCAAGTTGTCGGAACAAAGTTATCTTTGTGTAGTATCACATATTTTGGTGTCATGTTGAAAATGAAATATGTTGCTAAGTGAAAATGGTTTCTTTTGTTATGTGTGTTAAAAATCACAAATAATGTCAAAGAGAATATTAAAGCACTCTTGGTTATAAAAACTTGAAAGATGGTAAACATGAGAGTTTACACTTAAAATGGTAAAATTTTGGATATATAAATTTTTACCACTAACACTTGTAAAATTTTGAAAGCATAATAAATTTCACGGTTTTATGTAATTTTGTGTAAATTGTGACAGATTCTAGTCACAACAAAAACAAGGTATCTTTAATGTTACAAAACACACAAACGAACTTTGGGTGTGATAAAAACTCACCAAAACACTTGAATATTTTACTAAAACATTATTTTTTATTAGTAAAATGATCGTAAAAGGTTGTACTATTCAAAGGCTAAAACCTAGAGTATTTTGTTACTTTTACAACACATTTTGTAAGTTAACAAGTTATTAGAAATTTTTTATAATAAATATCTTTATAAAAAATTTAATATAACTGGTAAGCTAAACAGAGTTTTACGACAGGAATATTCGCATGTCATAATCTGACCATCATAAAGCTTTTAATAATACAAGTGTTAAGTTGTATGTCATAAAGCTGTAAAACGCGTCTGATAAAACCGCAGTCGTAAATTTACTCTAAGAATGTCGCATACATTATCCAATAAATTCGCATAACTTTTGTTGAGGCTCTTGTGAGACACTCTTTCAATGTACTTACCTAGCGTACACCACAAGCCCTGTAGTTATGACCAGAGTCTTCTGGAGGGAGAGTGAGGTAATTGTGTATAGATCTATACGGGGTTGACACCCCCACACCTGAGCTGTTCGCTACAGCTAGATCGGCCAGTCTAGGGTGACAATTATCTTTTAGAAACCGACGCCCGAAGAACGTGGCGCGTGAGTCATATTAGCAAGGTTGTAACGACTCATATAGAGAATTGTAACACCTGATTCCTGGTACACAGTTAAATCTAGAAATCTTTATATTTTCATTGGGGCTCGACGAGTTGGTGGCCTAACTCGTCAAGTAGAGTCGTGACCCGCGGGAAGTTTAAGTGACCTACTCGACGACTCGTGAGACCGAATCGGCGAGTAAGTGTTGTTTGAGTGAAACCCTAAATTTGAGGGTTTTCATCCTATTTAAACAACTTATATCCCCCCCCCCCCCCCATTTGTAACGTCAGTAGATCAAGGCTAGTCAATTTAGAGACATTAAGCATCAAAAATGACTTTTTGATAGAAGATTAGTTAAAATGAATAATCTTAACTAAGTTGTAGTATATATTACAAGGATTTCGTATATATAAAGAATACCGAAATCTGAGTTATAACGAATAAGTTATGGCTCATCGAAGTTTTACGGTAAAAACCGGCACGACACCGGGAGACGTAAATAGTGAATTTTTGATGAAGGATTTTTTAGCCTTAGTGATCTAAACAAAAGTTGTAGTATACGTTAAACTGAGAACATACAAAGAACGTTGAAAACAGAGTCTAAATGAAAGTTTTAGCCGACAAAGTCTAAATGAAAGTTGTAGATCTTGTTTTTACTACGCGTGCATATAAAGAACGTCGAAAACAGGGCCCGTATGCGAAAGATATGAATTTCTAAAGTTCGGGGCACAAACCCAACGTTGTGTCAGAGTTCATGGCATGAACTCAATATTAATGACTTTTGGAGCCTGACAGAAGCAACATGCAATAACTCATGCAGTGATGATCAAGCCCACGACGTGAAAATACTGTTCACGACGTGAAAATCAAGAAATCAGCCCTAAATAGATTTGAAGGAGCAACCGGCCAAGGTTGCTAATTCACCCTTCTCTCACCCATATTACCTTGATTTACGTACAAAAAAGTACCCCTGAAGCCCCGATATCATCCCGAGACCCAAAGTGAGTCCCGACGCTCTAAAGATCCCGAGAAGAAAAGATTTTCCGAGCCGAAGCTCTGCCCGCGAGAATTCCGGTGTGTGAAGATATCTCGGTTTCACCGAAGAATTTCTACTTGAAGAGCCGTAGTGCTATCTGATAATCGTCTTATCAAGTGAGTGTATAGTCTCTTTCATAAACACGATTTTAATACAAGTATTGTTTGAATGTATTAAGTATATGTTTTGGGTGAGTGTGTAGTTCTAACCCATAAATATGAAGTATTTGCTATGAAATATTTGCTATGTGTTTATATATTGTTGTTTATTTAAGATGAGTGCGAAATGGATGTTTTATATAGTTTTAAATGAGTTAAACTGTATATGTATTTTATATATACAAATATGTTGGGTAGAACATGGGTAGATTAGATAGTTGGTGTGTGATAAAAGGTGAGTTGGATAATGAGATCAAGAGGTTAGTTTTAGATCCGAGAGTATGGATCAGGTAAATAGATAAACTTGTTATTAGTCTGGGAGTATGGATTAAGACTAAGTTAATTGTCCCTAGTCTGGGAGTATGGATTGGCACAGTTATTGATCAGGGAGTATGGATCAAATCAGGAGATTAGTTCTAGATCCGGGAGTATGGATCAGGTGAAGAGATTAGTTTTAAATCCGGGAGTATGGATCACGTGAAGAGATTAGTTTTAGATCCGGGAGTATGGATTAGGTGAAGAGATTAGTTTTAGATCCGAGAGTATGGATCACGTGAAGAGATTAGTTTTAGATCCGAGAGTATGGATCAGGTGAAGAGATTAGTTTTAGATCCGGGAGTATGGACCAGGTGAAGAGATTAGTTTTAGATTCTGGGAGTATGGATTAGGTGAAGAGATTAGTTTTACATCTGTGAGTAGGGGTCAGGTAAAGAGGAAGGTTTTAGATATGAGAGTTTAGATTGTGTCGTTGTGAGGATTGATGGGGTGGGATAAGAGTTTCTTTTATATGTTGAAATTATAAAAGTTTGTGAGTTCTAATATATATATATATATATATATATATATATATATATATATATATATATATATATATATATATATATAAATATGATATAACATTATGAAATGAAAACCTTATATGCTCACCAGGCTCCCAAGCCTGACCCACTCAGTTTTCTTTGTATTACAGGTTATGGCATGAGAGCATAAGTTGGCTGACATAACGAGAGATTTTGAATTATGGGCCAGTAGTTATGAATAATTGTTGTAAGGTCTATTATGTTCTGTTTATGCTTTTGGTATGTATTGAACATAACATCCTGAGATTTTTTTATATAATGAAAATACATTTCCTTAAATAAATGCTTTGATAAATTATAATCATATTTTGTTTTGGGAACAAATTCCGCAACTGTTTTCTGTAAAAGATTACTCTTATTTTAAAAACAAAGCATAAACAAATCGGTCTTTTCTGACCGTGAAATTGGGGATGTCACAGTTGGTACCAGAGCATTAGTTTAAGCGAACTAGGATTTTGTAGGATTTCTAGACTTAAACTTAGAATACTAAGTGATGATCATGAGATGAGTGTCTACCATATTTTATACACGAGCACTAGTATATTTTAGGAAAGATGCCTAAAATTCTTTTATGTTGTCACACCCCCAAACCAAGGATGGCGGAAACGTCCGGGGGTGGAGGACTTCATGTAAAGTATCACAACAATGAGTATAATAGTGCTCAAAGTAAATACAACCAACACAAATATAATTGAAAACGTTACATCAAAGCACATGTTTACATGATTCACATCAATTACATTATGATACAAAATGAACTGTTTGACGATTTATCGTCCCATCCTCAAAACGTTGTTGATTTCCTGTTTTCACTGAATTCCTGAGAATACAAGTAGTTTTGAAAAGTGTCAACACAAAGGTTGGTGAGTTCATAAGAGATTTCGTTAGAAAAGTAAACCGTTTTCCTTGTAAAAGCGTTAGAGTGTGTATCCAGAAAATCCTATATCTTCTTTAAAATCTGTGTAATGTAGTCTTATGACCGAAGACCAAAATGTATAAGTAACCTTTCTTATTAATAGAAAATGTTATGTACTTAAATGGACATGGACGCGTTTGAATTAAATGAAATTTCTGTATGTTCTCATGTTTGTTAATACTTTATATATATGTAGTCCTAAATTAGAGGACCGAGTAATAACAAGTATTGACCATACTTAAAGGTATAAATGTGGTTTCAAATGATGTGTAGTCGTAACTACCAAAACCAAAAGTGTACAGTAATACCTGTACTCATAGAGATAAAAAGTGATTTTAAATCGACATAAAACTCATTTAGGTTTTAAAAATAAAATCCCGTAAACTTATGAATTGTTATATCCCTATGTGAGTCGCTATAATCATACTATGACTATGTGAACCTGCCACGACGTTCTCAGGCGTCGCGAAAACTGAAATGACATTTGTCACCTGTAGACCTGCAGGTCCCACTGTAGCTAGCAGCAAGGTGTGGGGTGTCAAACCCAATATAGATCTATATACAAGTATCACGTTCTCCTTCAAGGAGATTCTGATTATAACTACCAGGAATTATATCCCGCACTCGGACGTACGGGGAGAGAGAGAGAGAGAGAGAGAGAGAGAGTCTCACAATATAGGTTAACAAGTTTACGTGAAATGTGTGTGAATATAAATCTTTTCTGTATGAATGTACCCTTTCTGTACGAGTGTGTTGACTGATGTGTCATAAACTATACCTATTATAGTTTATCTAAAATGTATGTAATATGTATGAACTCTTTTATGGAAATGTATTAGTGTTATGAATTTATTAAACTATACTTTTATAGTTTAATATACGTGTTCTAAAATGAATGATTAATATTTATTCTGAATGACTTAGTTTCAGTTCATGATGACAAACTAACAAGGAAACACATTCAATAATTAGAACTTAGGATTATACACTTTGCTCAACATAATACAAAGTGTTATGATATTTACATGTTGTTGGCTAACTTTATCCATTCTGTCATGTTTTGTAAAAATCATAGAAAAATCATACGAAGTCGAAAACTAGATCCGTAAATTCTGAGAGTTCACAAAATGTGTCTAGTTTACTCATAATTTTTATCACGATTATTAATGACCTCCAACTTGGGTGAATAAGTCCAAAATCACAGACTGGTCCGGATTATTGTTTGAAATGATAGGCAGTTTTGTAAAAATCACCATAAATTGTAGAAAAATCGTATAGAGATGTGCAAGTAGTCATTTTAAAGCTAAAAGCTTGAACTATTTGCACCTTGTACAGTTTTGAAAACAAAAATGTTTAAGATGCCCAAAACAGTCCGTGAATGGAGTTGAACTTTTCTGATGAAGGTTGTTAGAAAAATTTAGTTATGTTCTTAGTGTTTTGACTTGTATCCCCCCCCCCCCCCTCTGAAAACTTGAGAAAACATGAAAATGTAGGGGTATGAACTCACCTTGAGTGATTTCAGTAGATAAGTGTTGAAGAAGAGAAGTGTTCAACCCAAGAACACTTGAAGAATCACTTGAAGATTCGAAGCTCTATCACAAATATAATGGAGTTTGTGTAAGATATCCATGATTTGAGTGGAAATAAGTGAGATAATCATAAAGAGAATGGATTATGCTTACCAAATGTGGAGGAAAAACTCAAGATCAGCCCTTGAATCTCGAATTTCTAGAGAGAGAAAGTGAGAGAGGAAAGAATTTGATCTTCTTGTGAAATGAGAGCAAATGAGAGAAGTGAGGAGAGAGGATGAATATTCAGCTCTCAAAAACGTGGGAAAGAGTGATAATTGAGTGGAAAGGACATTGATGTGACCTAGGTAAGGTGGGGAGGTGTGGCTGGTAATAGAGTGGGTGTGGGAGTGGTTGCTTGTGTCATAAGGTAAAGCAAAGTCAACACTCCACCTCTTTATACTTTACCCACTTGCTTTTATTATTTAAATAAAGATGTTTACGAAAATATGATTAAATTGTGAATATTTAGGGTTTATTATGTTAAAATATGATTTTGGGTGAAAATCCCGCGTTAAAATAATTAAAAACGGGCCTTAAACGCAAAACTACGCGAAAACCGGGAGAAATTGAGTTCCCAGCGAGACCTCTCGGTCCTAGGCCGGGGTTCGGTCCCTAGACCGAGACTCGGTCCATGCTAAGGATTGTAGCCGGAAACGAACAAAGGGAAACGAAGGGGCGAGGAGGCGAGGAAGCGAGAAGCGAAGGCGAAGGTGAGGGTTCGGTCCGGAGGTGAAAGGCGCGAAGTCAGACCCGAAATGAACCGAATGAACAGTACCTTCGGGTTCGGTTCTTCCTTTTAAGCGAGGTTTGGTTCCTCCTGGTTCGGGTTCGGTTCCTTGCTCTCGGGTTCGGTTCCTCCTGGGTGAGGTTCGGCCCTGAGAGGACCTTCGGCTCAGGAGGGTTCGGGTCCTCCTTGCTCTCGGTCCCTAAGAGGACCTTCGGGTCCTAAGAAGCTTCTCTCTCTTCTCGAGAGGTTTCGGTTCCTAATGTCCATTTTTCTCGTTTTTACCCCGTTTTAAGCCGTTTTTGACCCGGTTAAGGGTCGGAATGACCCGAATGATTCTAAAAAGTTACGGGAAACTTTGGAGAGAGATTTGGGAGAGATTTCACGTACTTGGAGAGATTTGGGAGAGATTTGGCATTCTTGGAGAGATTTCTCATACAAAGAGATATTTGAGAGAGATTTCACATACTTGGAGAGATTTGGGAGAGATTTCAAATACTTAGAGAGATTTGGGAGATATTTCACATACTTAGAGAGATTTGGGAGAGATTTCACATACTTAGAGAGATTTGGGAGAGATTTCTCATACTTAGAGAGATTTGGGAGAGATTTTACATACTTAGAGAGATTTGGGAGAGATTTCACATGCTTAGAGAGATTTCTCATATAAAGAGAGTTTTGGGAGAGATTTTACATACTTAGAGAGATTTGGGAGAGAATTCACATACTTAGAGAGATTTCTCATACAAAGAGAGTCTTGGGAGAGATTTCACATACTTAGAGAGATTTCAAATAGAGATAGATAGATTGAAAACGATTGAGAGAGGTTTCGAGTGTGGCATTTGTGAGTGTCCGGCTTCGCAATGCAAGGTCCGTAAACACAGTTAAGCCTTGTTTAAGGATCTTACACACTCCCGATGAGTATGTAACATTGTTTTATCGGTTTGGCTAGCCACGTACCACAGTTTTTGCTTAAGGAGATCTAGATGTTCACACTTTTTGATTTATGATCTCTCATTAGAATAGAGACTTGTGTAGAAATTTTCATAATGTAAATTCTAGTACTCAAGGGCAAATTGAGTCAAACGGTTTGACTTGTTGACTTTAGTTGACTTTGACTTGACCAAAATTTGACAGTTGTCACATGCTAAATGTTATATGTTTGCCATATCTGAAATTGTTTGTTCGGATCTATGGTTTGTTGCCGACCGGATCTAGAAACCTTCTGTGTTTAGGATTCTAAGTGTACGACTACAATATTGGAACTAGCATGTAAAAGTTTTGGAGTGATAAAGATGATTTAATTATCTATCGTGATTAAGGATCTGAATTCACCATATTCAGTGTGTAGATCAAAAATGGTAAGAACCAGAAGTGGAGTTGGAAACGTGAATGAAGATAAGAATCAACCACCTGTGATTGAGCAAGTACCTGTTGTAGCGGCAACACCTGAGCCAATAATAATGGATGGTGTACAATTAATGATTCAGACGATGTTGGATCATTAAATGGATGAATTTAGACGTCTACTTCGGCAAAATCATGAAGAAATTTCAATATCGGTTGAACAGCCCAAGTTGAATGAAGGGCATTCGGAAGGAGGTAACGTCAGTGGGATTGTTGGTCAAGCCAACCCACCGTTGGTCAGACAAAACAAACAAAATGGAGGAATTAATGGACTTGGATGCAAGTACAAAGACTATTGACTTACAAACCATCGACCTTCACTAGAAAAGAGGATCCGATCGGAGTGATGGATTGGATCTCAGAAATGGAGCTAGCCTTCATGACGTGTGGTTGCAGAGGCAAGTTGCAGACCACGTTCACAATACGTCAGTTCAGAGGTGGCGCTGTTCATTGATGGAACACTATGGGGAAGACCCTAAACCCTAATGAGCCACTGCAACTGACTTGGGCAGAATTCTTGGTGCAATTCAAGCGCAAGTTCTGCTCGGCCCAAAATCTGCTAGAGTTGGAGAACAAGTTTCTAACATTGTCAAAAGGCAGCATGTCAATTGATGAATACATTAAGGCCTTCATAGACAAGATGGAGTTTGCTTTGCGCATCGTCCCAAACGAGCTGAGTAAAGTTGGCCGGTATGCAAAGGGACTCCCATAGGAGAATGCGATTGCAGTGCGTCAGGCACTTACTCTGGATGGACTCAGCGAGTCGTTCTTAGGACTTGGCGAGTCGGGGTGTAATGACCGCCAAATCCCTTCTGTCGAGGGACCAGATGATACTATGGAAGGTCCCTCGGTTGTTTAGGCTCTTAAGGGACCTAAGAATCATGGGACTCGAAGAGTATTAGAACAAACTCGATGAGTCCAAGGCAATCTTCCAATCTTTGAAGCTGGACTCGACGAGTTGTTCTTACAACTCGGCGAGTCATAGACTGGACACATTCATATGCTGAAGATGAACTCGACGAGTTTAAGGAAGAACTCGGTGAGTCGGATGAAGATTGACTGAAGTGTTGTTGAAGGTGAACTCTTTGAGCTCTTGCTAGACTCGACGAGTGGGGACGGGTTTATAGTATTATGTGAACGAAGGGACTCGACGAGTTGGCGGACCAACTCGGCGAGTTTAGTTGACCAAAAGATGATTGGACCCAAGTTTGACTTTGACTTTGCCTTTGACCTGGATTCAAGTTGACCCTTGTAGGGGTTGTGAGTACAAGTTGATAACTTACAGGGGTTGTTGTGTAGGGATTGAGCAGTCAAGGAGAGCCGACTTTCACAACGAGGATAGTGCAGACACTACACGACTTGGAGGTGAGTTTCCTTCTAGTATGGGTAGGTCTAAGGCCACAATGCCAACCCGCCAGCAAGGGCGTTGCATAGATGGTTGTCTTTGTGATAATCATCTAGGATTTATGTGCGGTATGATTATTGTGCTTGATATGATCATTGTATTTGATATGCTTGTTGTGCTTGATATGTACTAGTAATAACAGGGGTGAAATAGTCCCCGGAAACTGGTTGAAAGATACCGAAGGGGAGGGTAACTCTCGGTTATCGGTTGAAAGATACCGAAGGGGAGGGTAGTTCCCAATTATCGGTTGAAAGATACCGAAGGGGAGGGTAGCTCCCAGTTAGTGGTTGAAAGATACCGAAGGGGAGGATAGTTTCCAGTTACCGATTGGAAGATACCGACGAATATGCATTATTTGGTATGGGTATGATGGGGGAACTCACTAAGCTTTGTGATTACAGTTTCAGTTTTAGTTTCAGGTACCTCTTCGTCTAAGGGAAGGAGTCGGCGGTGTAGCAGCACATCACATACACACATATGGATTCTGCATGGGGATTTCCGGGATTGTACTCTGATTTTTTATTACTTTTGATGACATGATTTTCAGACACGTTGTTATGATTTTATGAATTGATATGTCACACCCCAAAACCAAGAACGGCGGAAACGTTCTGGGGCGGAGGACGTCATGTACAGTATCACCACAATGAAAAGTAGTAAACAAGTATTGACTCATGAATGAAATGACTCATTGTATAGTAATGTACTGTGTGTACTAGCTGTAACATATGTTCTCTCTATCTAGCAAGTATTGACTCATGAATGAACTGACTCATTGTATGATGTCACGTTCTAGTAATAGTTCTAGTATCTTCCTAAACTACCCATATGGTAGCTTACTAGTAATTTAATTGGTACGTATGAACCTGGATGTATAACCTTGCTACCCAAGGGCATTGGATGAACTGGAAGGACCTTTATGACTATATATGTACATATGATATATAACTAATATTTAAACGACCTTCGGACGGATACCCGATGTCCCACCAGACCACATCTCAAGCGCAAAAAGGAAATAGGGTGGATAGCCTTCCTAAGTCTTTTAAACATTTCTTATATATACATATATATATATATATATATATATATATATATATATATATATATATATATATATACAAATATAGGCATGCAATTGATAATATAAAAGCATAATATAAGTTTTGTAAAACCTTTGAACATAATTATTATCTAAGAAAAGATCGACTTGATGTCAATCTATAAAACGGTTTAAAGGCATGGATTTGATAAAACAGTTTAAGTATAAAGAAGCATTTGTTTGAAACACAATTGTAAATGAGTTTGAACGAATCATACAAAGTAAAATGTACAGTTTAATAAGGAGTTCTAAACATATAAAGTGTTTATGAAAAACATTTGAAGGAAACTGTTTGGTAAAACGGCTAATGAGTAGCCAATCATTTGAATGTTGCTTATTAATCACATATGATTGATATAATAAGTAGCATGATTCTACTTGTATCCCCCCATAAAGTATTTAAAAACATTTAAAACATTGATTAAGGGGTATGAACTCACATGTTGCAAGTGGATCGGATGGAAGTGTCGGGTAAGTGCTTGGTGTCAAGTGAAGACTTAGACATGCACAAAGATCCTAATTACATATGAGGACACATGTATATAAACAATTAGTCTTTAAACAACTAATAAACAAGTCAAGGCACTCTAGGACATGACAAACACTTTGTATAAGTTTTATAAGTGCTAAGGAGTGCATATAAGTGTTGTAGGGAAAGGCTAGTATGATTGGGGTTCAAGGAACACTCTTAAAATGAGTTTACTCCCTATGGACCAACACCCCTTGAGTTTACGGTAGTTTAAGGTCGTAAACTCCTAACCTTTTGACCATTTGTTGGTTTGGAGTCATCTAAGCTATTCTAAGCATTCCTACTTCATGATTTAGCCTTAGGAAGTGTTGTGTGGCATCAAAACACTCCTAAATGGAGTTTACGGTCTAAGGACCATTTCTCCATGAGTTTACTACCTTAAACTCACAAGTTTGCTATTTGGGGGTTTTCAAGTCCTTAGCTCAATCATGGCACTAATCTACGTTAGATTTAGGCTTAAGGAACAAGTATGGGACATTTATGGGACATTTACACACCTTTTGGGGTGTTTACGGTTTTGGGACATGACCAAACCGTAAACACATAAAAATGGAAGGTTTTGGTGCTTTTTGTGTGATAAAATCTTCAAGGATGAACCTAGACAAGTCCCTAAGGCATTGTGAAGCATCTAGGCACCTTAACACACCATTTTGGCCCTATACTTGGTGTTTACGGTTTTGGGACCTCCCAAAACCGTGAACACCTTTATCTTGGTGTTCTTGGGACTTTTCTTTGGTATAAACATGTATAGCAAGCTTAAAATGACTCTAGGATAGAAGTACTTACATTGTGGAAGCTTGAAATGAACTTTAAGTCCAAGAACACAAGTGTGTGTTCTTGGTGTTTTGGAAAAACTAATCAAAACACAAAAATGGATGGATTAAAGGATGTACAATCACTAGATTAAGTGATATACTAACTTGAAAGGGCTAGAAATACTTACTAGATTGAAGATTTCGAATAAAAACTTGGATGATATTTTGGAGTTTACTCTTTTGGTGTTTGGGGAGTAAACACAAGAATGACTAGCCTTGGGGAGTAAACTCTTGCTTATGCATGAGTTTACGATTTTTGGATGATTTTTCGACCCAAACTTAAAAGTTTGGCCGCGAACTTCTAAGACACGAGGTGTTTGCGGTTTTTAAATTTCAAAACCCAAGACGGCACTTTCTTTCACCCGTTCGCTTAAAAATAATATTAAAATAATCAAACGAACTTTTATTTCTTAAAAATAAGAAATAATGACATTAACTTATGATAAGAGGTGGTTGACTTTTAGGGTTTGACCGAATGAAAATTTCGAGTTGTCACATGATATGACATTGGCAATGTTTGGTAAACTATGTTATGAAACTCGTAATTAAAAATGAAATTTTTGACTTTGAATATTGGGATGTTACAAGAATAACAATATTATTTTAATTTACGAAGGATATACAATCTACTAGTTTTATAAAATACACAACTATGGTTCGTCTATTTTGTAAACCAATTTCACTACTCCAGACTTAGGGTTTTTAAGACCACAATTCTTTTATATACAAAAAAATTATAGGATTTTTCTGGGATCACACTCTAGTCAAATACAAACAAAGGAAAACAAAGAACATGTATGCAATTATACACGATTATGGAACGAGACTCACAAACTACTTTTATAGAAAATATTGGATTTTTTGAAGTTTTACAACTTATTACAAACAAAGATGTTACAAAGTTGTCTTACAAATATGCTTATGAACTCACCAACATTCTATGTTGATGCTTTTCAAAACGACTTTGTATTCTGAGGGACTCAGTGAATAGGTACCCGAGCCTTGGATCTGGATATTTTGTTATCTTTTTGAGACATCATGCTTATTGTTATTTTTTTGTAATCGAAGAACAAGTACAATTTGTAAACAATGAATGTTGGTGTATTGTAATGTATGATGTTGGGTTGCTACGTATAATTTATATCCAATTATTATGATATTACAAGATGAAGTCACCCGCCTCGGACGTTTCCGCCGTCCCGTTTCGAGGGTGTGACGGATTGGTATCAGAATATTGTTTATAGTGAACTAGTATATCTAAACCATAAAAGATATACAACTATAAACTTAATGGGACTAAAAACATTCTGACTAAATGTGACATCCCCATTTTCACAGTCAGAAAAGACCGATTTTGTTTATGCTTTATAAAAATCAGAGTACTTCATTTTATAAAAATGTTGCGGAATTTGTTCCCAGAAAAACATGGTAAATACGTTATTAAAACATTTTCGAAGAAACGTATTTATTTCATTTTAAAATGTTTGGGACGTCATCGTTAATACAGAAACATAAGCATAAACAGAACTTACAATTATTTACACTAGTGATCTACATCTCTTTAAATCTCTTAGTGTAATGTCACTTCATATCAACACCTGTGATATAAATAAACTGAGTGGGTCAGGTTGGGAAACCTGGTGAGTACATAGGGTTTTCAACCCATAATAATATAATTATTATGTTTAAACAATCAAACAATCAACCTAATTACCCATTCCCCATTATCTTCTTTATTCTTAAGGATCTACCCTAAGAATCAGCTATTTCTCATTCATTCATTCCTAAGGATCATCCTAAGGAAACAACATGAAGTCCATTGTTGCCAATGACACATTGGTCAAGCGCAGCTGCTAATATTGTCACTTAGGCTCAGCTACCAGAATTAGGATATTTTCTATGAGGCGCTTCTGCCGATATTGACCTTTAAACACTACTGTCATGGTCATAAGGCTCCCTATTAGGCGCAGCTGCCGATACTATCCTTAGAGCGCAGCTGCTAGGACGTTTACCGTAGATCTAAAACATTTACGGGTTATGGCACAGCTGCCAGTGCTCATCTATAGGGTACTAGGTCCACTGCTGCCAATGTATACCCATAGGGCACTAGGTCCATGCTACTAATGTTCCTCTATATCAACTTTTATTGCTGATTATTCATCTACCCATGTTTTACCCAACATATTTTGTAGATATAAAATACTTTATACAGTTTACATCATTTAAAACATGTATAAAAATCTTTCACTCAGCATAGACAACAAGTATTCCGACAATATGTACACATAGCACGTAATTTATATTAAAATACTTCATATCTATGTGTAAGATGAAAGAGACCATGCACTCACCTGATTAGGTGGTGATTCCGAACTCAGACAACACTTCGTTATCTCAAAACAATTTTCCTCGACAAAACCTAGTATCAATACCACTAGGGTTTAGTTTTTAACGTTAACCACGACTAATTAATAGTCTAGCTATTATTACTATTATATAAGTGTTAAATAACACTCAATATAACTCATAATAATAGCCCAAATAATTATTTTAAGGTCCTAGTAATGTTACTATAATTAAATAAAATCTATATTAAATATAGTATAGGCGTAGCTCACTTACAGCGAGTTTTTATTAAAAACCGGGCTTCGCTGGAGCAGCGTTTCCAAGCCGAAAGCTTTTCTTCTCGGAGCTGTCAGGCGCTCCGGGGCTTTCTTATCATGCTAGGGAGGTTCCGTAGACTTGGGAGAGGTTTAGGGAGGCTAGAGAGAAGTTAGAGAGAGAAAGAGAGGCTTATGGTGTGAAGAAAATATGAGGAGTTCACCCTTGTATTTATAGGAGTTTTATAGTAAAGTAGTCTCTAAGCTTCGTCCGTAACTTTTGCATACGAGCTCCGTTTTTGTCTGTCTTTTTACCGTTGAGTTTCTATTAATGAGATCTTCAACTTTCATTTAGACCTCATTGGCTAATTCTCATTCTATCTCGGATTTACAAAACTGTATCGAATTCGCCGCGCTCGAAAAGTATAGACTAAGCTTCGTCCATAACTTTCTCATACGAGCTCCATTTTTGTCTGTCTTTTTACCGTTGAGTTCCTATTAATGAGATCTTCAACTCTCATTTAGACCTCGTTGGCTAATTCTCATTCTATCTCGGATTTACAAAACTGTATCGAATTCGCCGCGCTCGAAAAGTAGCGACTAAGCTTCGTCTATATCTATCTCATACTATCTCCATTTTTGACGTTCTTTATATCCATGCGTAGGTAAAAATAATATCTACAACTTTCATTTTGGCTCCGTCGACTAATTCTCGACCGATCATAAATTTAACAGTAGGAGGCGTTTAGACTGTTAAATGACCGCGGAGAATTCGTAACTCTTTCATACGAACTCCGTTTTCGTCCATCTTTTTACTGTTGAGTTCCTATTAA
This sequence comes from Lactuca saligna, assembly GCF_052625555.1. Lineage (NCBI taxonomy): Eukaryota > Viridiplantae > Streptophyta > Magnoliopsida > Asterales > Asteraceae > Lactuca > Lactuca saligna. Next base: position 261,628,273 of record NC_136421.1, on the reverse strand, counting down.
TGAGATCTTTAACTCTAATTTAGGTCGTGTAAGCCAAAAACCGCTCGAACTAAAATTCGAGTTTCGGGCTGTACACTACTAAGCTAAAACTTTGAAAAATCATAACTTCCTCATACGAAGTCAGATTTGGGCGTTCTTTTTACGGATTTTATCATTTTAACATACTCTACGACTTTGGTTTAGATAACTAAGGCTAAAAAGTCTTCTATCATAAATTCACTTTTTACGCTTCCCGGTGCCGTGCCGGTTTTGCCGTAAAACTTCGACGGGCCATAACTTCTTCGTTATAACTCAGATTTCGGCGTTCTTTATATGTACGGAAACCTTGTGACATATACTATAACTTGGTTAAAATTATTTATTCTAAATAATCTTTTGCCGAAAAGTCGTTTTCGACCCATATTGCCTCTAAATTGACTAGCCCGGATCTACGGGCGTTACACTAAAAATAAACATTCTTGGTGAACGGTGTCATAATGTGAAACAAATAAAAAGTCCTTAGGGGAGTTGTGTATTGAGATTAAAATCGGGTAGTTATATAATCATATTTAGAATAAATATAGGCTGATCAACTATATTTATTCGAAATTTGACCAACATGTGTTTGGGAGTGATCGAGGTGGATAACGAATCTAAAAACTTACCAACCTTATACCCAAAGTTTTAGAGAACCAAAGATAAACAATTAAAATACTATAGGAGTATTTTAGCACTATGTGTGATCTTCATGCATTTTCTTGTATCTTCTTTATACTTACATTCTAGTACAGATGACATGGCAGGCTTTCATCAGCCCGATGATCTTTTTCCCCCAAACCAGGGGAACGGGGGATGGTTGGAGGAGTAACCGGATGAGATTGAGTTTGAGGAAGATGAACTTGATGATGATACTGAAGAGGAGCCTATGGAGGACCTCGAGGAGCCTGCGGTAGAGTTTGAAGAGGAGGACATTTATTAGGATGTCGAGGAGGATGAGGAAGATGACTCGGACGTGGAGTCCGAAGTCATAAATACGCCCTACATGGTGTGGGTACTGGCACACCGGATGGGCTATAATGGCCCAACGCCCCTGGGCACTTGACATAGAGATTGAAGCCGACACCAGGGCCAGTGCCCGCCCTTTGGCATGGAGCGGGGATTCTACAACCTCCAGCATGGAGGCCCGACAGATCGAGCCCTTCCCGTGATGGTCCGACGGACCAGGGACATTGGCGACCAGGCGCAGGTGACGGCCAACAAGATGATCCAGATGAGAGCTGCAGTGGAGCGTGCAGAGAGGCACACTTAGGACCTCGTGTATGAGTTTTAGGAGCGGTAGACTGCGGTAGAGATGAGGGTGAGAGTCGCTGAGCGCCGATTAGCTGAGTATCAGGACATTTCCACCTTATCAAAGTCACCACTCGGGACCACTCGTCATGTGTAGGACTCATCCTACCCTTTCTCTTTCCTTATCTATGTAGGATTGACCCTACGTTTAAGTGATTACACTACTCGCAGGGTCGTTATGGTGTCAGAATTTTTTTTAATTTCTCTATGAACTGTATACCTTTCAAAGGTCAATTTTCATGCATTGTACTAAAAAGGTATCATTAATGAAACGATTATGTGTTTTATTTGCGATGTTGTTATCTGCTATGTTCTCTCTTTTCATAATTGATGTAATATAGTTTCAATTATAAGTATAATCGAACCACCGTAACCGCTAAAATAAGGGGGTGTCCATAAACTCATCGTCATTTCCGACTTCGTAGCAAGAAATGCCCATAAAGTATATCCACAAAACACTACAGCACCACCACCACCTCCGTTGCTTCTACTGGAGATGAATAATGTTGCTTTCCAGGCGGCAGTCTCAGCTGCAGTTACTGTAGCATTAGTTCACATAAACCAGGGCATAAATAGAGGAGGTAACGTAAATGGGACAAGAAGTTCCAACCACGGGGATAACCCAGGGAACCAAAGAACATGCACCTACAAAGACTTCACCAATGAAAAACCGAAGTCATTCAATCGAAGTGGGGGTGTAATAGCTCTTACCCGGTGGTTCGAAAAGACCGAATCTATTTTTGAAATCTATGATTGTCCAGATGAAGTCAAAGTAATATTGGCAACTTATACATTTGCTGACAGGGCTCTTTCATGGTGGAACGCCCATGTCAAGGCCCTAACTCTCCCGTTCGCAATTGTTATGTCATGGGAAGACCTCAAAACTATGATGTTGGACGAGTATTGTCCCCGAGGTGAAGTGCAAAAGCTCGAACAAGAATTGTGGAGTCTTATCGTGCAGAACTCTGACATTGAAGCATACATTATCAGGTTCAGTGAGCTGGCACTCTTGTGCCTGGGAATGATAACTTCTGAGGGGCAAGAAGGTTGAAGGCTTCATTTGGGGGTTAACTCCTCCAATCCACGGAAATGTGATTGCTGCGAACCCTTCAACGTTCGATATTGCTAAGCGCCTGGAACAAAAGTTGTACGGCCATGGGGATGGAAAGGGCACGAAGACTTCCGACGCTGAAACAAAGAAGGAGGATAACAACAAGAAAAATCGAGGAAACAAAAGAAAAGGGAGACATACTTAAGAATCATCTAAGAAGCAACAAATTGTAGCAGTTTACGATGCTACCACTCAGACCGCACCAACACCAACTGCACCAACATCAACCACACCAACACCTGCAAGGCCATACACAGACACTCAACTAAAGTGTGATAAATGCAGTTTCCACCACAGTGGTGCATGCCTAGACTTATAATGCACCAATTGCAATCGAAAAGGGCACATTGCCCGGTATTGTAGATCTCAACCACAACAAAACAACCAACCCAACAATGTTGGGGAAATTCAAGAATGTTACAGGTGCGGAGAGACCAGCCATTATAAAAGGAACTGTCCCAAGGAAAACAACCGAAATGCAGGAGGAACAAATAGAGTCCTAGACATGGGACAAGGGGAGGTTGTGCAGGATCCGACCATAGTCACTGGTACGTTTCCCCTCAACAACATTTATGCATGCATTTTGTTTGATGTTAGGGCGGAACGAAGTTTCGTGAGCCATAAGTTTAAACACTTACTAAATTAAAGTCCCTAAAAGTTAAACAAAACCTTCACAATGGAAATGGCTAATAGGAAAACCGAAACAATAAACGATATTTTCATAGGGTGCATGTTAACATTAAATAATCACTCGTTTCAAATCATCTTAATGTCGGTTAATATTAGAAGCTTTGATGTGATCATCGGTATGGATTTGTTAAGCCCCTACCATGTCGATATTATGTGCCACAAGAAGGTTGTTCGCCTTCACCTACCCACCGACGAAACACTAATTATCTACAACGATAAACCCGGTACAAACCTCCATCTTGTCTCATACATCAAGGCATAAAAGTGCTTGCATAAAAAGAATCACACCTTTCTAGCCCACGTAGTGGACAAACCTTAAGAGGGAAAGAACATCAAGGATATCCCAGAGGTATGTAATTTTTCATACGTATTTCCTGAAGACCTCCCGAGAATACCCCCTGAGTGATAGGTCGAATTTCGAATTGACCTAGTACTTGGAGCCATGCCAATTTCCAAGTCACCGTATAGATTAGCCCCTGCAGAAATGCAAGAGCTATCTAGCCAATTGAGTGAACTACTAGAAAAAGTATTCGTAAGATCGAGCTTCTCACCCTGGGGAGCTCTGGTTTTGTTTGTCAAAAAGAAAGATAGCTCCTTCCGCATGTGTAGCGATTACCGTGAACTCAACAAGCTCAATGTCAAAAATCGATACCCTCTTCCCTAGGATCGATGATTTATTTGACCAATTACAAGGAGTCAGATACTTCTCGAAGATAGATATGAGATCCGGATACCATCAATTGCGAGTCCGAGAAGAACATATCCCTAAAACTGCCTTCTGAACTCGTTACGGGTACTATTAATTCGTGGTAATGTCATTCGGTCTAACGAATGCACCTATAGCATTTATGGATCTGATGAACCAAGTCTGCCGACTGTTCCTTGTCAACTTCATGATAGTCTTTATCGATGACATGTTGGTTTATTCTCGGAGCAAGGAGGAACACAACCAACATATACGGCAGGTTCTGGAGACCCTAAGGACGAAAACGTTATACGCGAAATTTTCAAAGTGCGAGTTCTGGATTCGTAAAGTGGACTTTCTGGGACACATAGTTAGTGAAGAGGGAATACACATGGACCCATCCAAGTTCAAAGCAATTAAGTCCTGGGCAACCCCGAGAACACCAACGCAGATTTGGTAGTTCTAGGGTATTGTTGGTTATTATAGGAGGTTCATTCAGAATTTATCCAAGATCGCCAAGCCACTCACTACTCTAACCCAAAAGGGTGTACCCTTCCTCTGGAGTTCGAAACAAGAAGCTTCTTTTTAAACCTTGAAACAAGCCCTATGCAGTGCCCCGGTATTATCTCTTCCAGAGGGAACAAAAGACTTCATGGTGTATTGCGACACATCAAATCAAGGGTTAGGTTGTGTACTTATGTAGCGCGGGAATGTGATAGCTTATGCATCCAGAAAACTAAAGACCCATGAAGTAAACTATACCACTTATGATATTGATTTGGGAGTTGTGGTCTTTGCTCTAAAGATTTGGAGGCACTACCTCTACAAGACGAATTTTCACAGACCACAAAAGCCTCCAGCATATCCTGAACCAAAAAGAACTAAACATAAGGCAACAAGGATGGATCGAGCTGCTAAACGACTACAAATGCGAGATCTGGTACCATTCGGGCAAGGCTAATGTGGTGGCCGATGTCCTAAGTAGGAAGGAATAATCGGGTCGCCGAGTGAAAGCACTGACGATGACCATTCATTCACACTTGTCTTTGCAAATCAGGGAGGCTCAACTAGAAGCTTTGAAACCAAAAAAACATCGCAACAAAGGCTTGCATGGAATGGATAAGAACCTAACCATCATAGAGAACAAGGCTTACAACTTTATGGAACATATCTAGACACCGAAGTTCGATGGGTTCAGGGATGTGGTTATGAATGAAGCACACAAAATAAGGTACTCCATCCATCCCGGATCTGATAGAATGTACCTGGATCTTAAACAACATTATTGGTGGCTGAATATGAAAGCAGAGATTGCTACCTACGTGAGTAAGTGCCCGACTTGCGTAAAGGTTAAGGTAGAATATCAGAAGGCCTCGAGTTAATTACAACAACCAGTGATACCCGAATGGAAATAAGAATGAATAACAATGGATTTTATAACCAAATTGCCTAAGTCGGTAGACGGAATGGATGCCATTGATGGGTTTTGAGCATTACATCAATCCTATGGTGCACTTGCAAACCCTAAAGCTTTGGATCTAGTTTATCTAGTTGTACATGCAATAATCATCCAAAGCTCATAAACCCTAGATCTAGCATACTATAATAAAAATTAACATGTGAATTAGGGTTTCGATCTTACCTTGATTGTTATGTAGCAATAACAATCTCAGTTCCTCTTGATCTTGACTCTTTAAAGCTTAGTGCCTAAAATGTTGCACCTCTAATGGAATAACAAACACCATGAGCAACAAGATGACTTAGGAGAGGGAGGAGGAGCACCAAAAATGTCCAAGAACCCTTAGGGATTACATCCACACGTTTTTGGGGCCTTAGGGGTTCCTTATATAGTTAGGCTATTAGGGTTATCAAACAATGAAACCCTAATTTGACTGCTTAAGCTCCAAGCAGCCAATGGACTTCCTCTTTAGAAGCCTTGGACAAATTCTAATGGGTTTCCCCATAGATTTCGTCCACTCCAACTTCTATGGAGTCCATTAGCCCATTTATGCAACTATGTTATAATTACAATATCAGTCCCCTTTATTTAATTAATATCTTTTAGCCACAAAATTAATTATTGACTAATATTAATTAAACAACATGATTTCTCCTTTAATATATTATTCACATAATATATTAATAAATCATAATTAAACCTATTTCTCCTTAGTTCATTCTTAGTTGCTATAGTGAAGGCAACCCAAAAGAACCATGCTTGTAATCGGGTCAAGTACATACCAAAACAGTTATGGGCTTAGACACCTAATCCAACAGTCTCCCACTTGGACTGCCTCATGTTTAGGTTCGGCTGATCAATAATATGCCTCAAACTCTTGTGATCCGTGTAGGTGGTACAATGGACCCCATAAAGATAATACCTCCAAATATTGAGAGCAAAAACCACCGCTCCCAACTCAAGATTATTCATGGGATATCTCGCCTCATGCAGCTTCAGATGCCGCGAAGCATAAGCTATCACTCGTCGCCTCTGCATGAGGACTGCTCCCAAACCGGTGATGGATGCATCACAGAAAACCACAAATCCTCGATTCCCTCCGTGAGGCTCAATATCAGAGCCTCGCAAAGTCTTTGCCAAAGGGTCTCAAAGGCTGACTGCTGCTCGGGGCCCCACCGTAAATTCACCCCCTTCCTTGTCAGATGATTGAGGGGTACTGTAATCATAGAGAAGTCCTGAACGAATCTCCGGTAGTAACCTGCCAAACCTAGTAAACTCCTGATATCTGAGGGAGACTTCAGAACCTCCCACTGCATCACTACCTCGATTTTAGCTGGATTGACCAAAATCCCATCTTGGTTAATGAGGTGTCCAAGGAACCGAACCTCTCATAAACAAAACTCACACTTTGTGAACTTAGCATAAAGCCTTTCTCACCTCAAAACCCCTAAAAGCTCGTGAAGGTGCTCCTCATTGTGCTCTATGGTCTTGGAATACACCAAGTTATCATCGATGAACACGATAACCGAGCAATCGAGCATCGACCTACATATCCGATTCATCAAATCCATAAATATTGCAGGCGCATTGGTGAGCCGAAACGGCATCACCATAAACTTGTAATATCCATAACGCGTCTGGAATGCAGTCTTCTCCACGTCATCCTCCGTCACCCTAACCTGATGGTATCCAGACCTCAGATCTATCTTGGACAAACCAAGATGCTCCCTGCACCTGATCAAAGAGATCATCAATTTGTGGTAGGGGATAATGGTTTTTCACCGTGAACTTGTTTAGCTCCAATGAAACCATCCTTCTTCGTGACAAATAAAATCAGAGCTCCCTGCGGAGAACTATTCTGACGGATGAACTGCTTGCCTAGCAACTCCTGTAGCTGAGATGACAACTCATGCATCTCACGCGGTGCAAATTGGTACATCGCCTTGGCAATAGGGGCCGTACCTCGCACAAAGTCGATCCTAAACTCAACCTTCCTCTTAGGAGGCAAATGGGTAACTCCTATGGGAATGCATCAACGAACTCCCTGACAACTGGAACATCAGCCTTTGACAATGACCCCCAACTCACGTATCCACCACATAAGCCTAATAACAACACACTCGTGATGAATATACTGCCGAGCGCTAGCTGTCGAACAAAACCCTGAACCCAATCTGGTTCCCTCTCACTAAAATTTTGGATTAGATGTCTAAGCCTAAATTATTATTGGTATGTATTCGACCCGACTTGGCATGGTCCATTTGGGTTGCATGGCATCAAAACAATTTGATAGACAAAATGAGAAAAAGGATACTAGTGATTTATATTAATATATTATAATTTCTAATACAATAATATGAAATCATATTATCTAATTAATATTGATCAAGAATTAATTTAGTGATCAAAAGGAACTAATTAAATATGGACTCTTATATATAGTTGGTGGGCCAAGTTCATTTAGGTTGGGCTAAGCTTTCATGGATAGTCCATGGAGTGTTTAACCCATAGATCCTATGGAAATGAAAGGTCATGGGTATTAGGGTTTACATGAATGTAACCCTAATCCTCCACACTATATAAAGAGGTCTATGATTCATGAAATGATACTAGTGGAACTATTGTGACTAGTGTGTGTACACAAGAGGGAAAAACCGAGTTTTGTATAAGTATCCTTATTCTCATGTTATTCCAAGTGTTCTTGATGTTGTATGAACCATTTGAGGTGTCACACTTGAGGAACTAGGCTCTTAAGCTCCATGGAATCAAACTACAACAACCCGAATTCTATCTCAAGTAACATACGATCTTCATCTTGATCTTCCAAAAATGTAAGAATTCTTTCCTTTGATTTGTTCTTAAATCTCTTTATCTAGTGATTGTACATGATTTCATCCATGAAATCTCTTCATTTTGATAGATCTTCAAGTGTTCTTCATTTCACCAAGAGCACCAAGAACACACACTAGTGTTCTTGGACCTTAAACACCCTTACAAGCTTCTTATAAGTAAGTACACTACCCTTAGCTTGTTATATGCTTGAATCATTTGTTAAACAACTAGAAAACATCAAGAAACTCAAGAACAAAAGGTGTTTACAGCCAAGGCAATCTCCTTGGGCCGTAAACCCTAATTTGTGGTGCATTTGTGCCACCACTCCTTCCTAAGGCTTGGACTTGAACCTAGAACACTTCTTAATGACTTGTAAGACCTTAACACACAATATGGTACCAAATACCATGAGTTTAGGGATGTAAACTCATTGGGCCGTAAACCAATGGCCGTGAACTCATGGGGATTACCATTTGGGCCGTAAACTCCTAAGTCAGGCCCTACACCCCTTAGATGCAACCCTTTGTACTCCTAGCACTCGAATCAAAGTGTTTTCCATGTCCTAGGGCATCTATACTTGCTTAATTAGTTGTTTAATCACTAATTAGATACATACATGTGTCATTATGTGCTAACTAGGATCTGTGTGTGTGCTCAAGTCTTCACTTGACACCTAGCATCCTATACCGATCGTTCATTCACATCACTCACTACAGGTGAGTTCATACCCCTTAAATTATATTTTAAATGATTTTAAATGCTTTTAGGGGGGGGGGGGCATACAAGTACAAAACATGTTAATTATATAATCAATCACATGTGATTTATAATTGTGTTTCAAATAAAGGATTTCATATACTTCAAACTGTGTTTCAAACAAAGGATTTCAACTACTTTAAACCGTGTTATCAAACAAACTAATTTTAAATCATTTTATAAACTGACATCAAGTCATTATTATTTATTGTTCAAAACTCTTTAAATGTATTACAAAACCTCTTTTAAACTTATATATTGTCAAAAGCATGTCTATATCTATATATATATATATATATATATATATATATATATATATATATATATATATAGTTATATAAATAATGTTTAAAGGACTTAGGACTGCTAACTCGCTTTATTTCATTTTCCTTGTTTGGATGTGGACTTAGGGTATCGGTTATATGTAGATATAAAAGTACTATCAATCAATTCAGTACCTTTGGGTAGCAAAGGTATACATTCAGTCATTTATTTAATTACAGAAATCACTAGTAAACTATAACATGTATAGTTTAGGAGAATATTATCATATACAAATACTATAACAAAGAATACTATAACAGAGAATACTATACAGAGAATACTATACAGAGGATACTATACATAGAATACTATTACTATAACAAGTATACTATAACAAGGTTCAAAAATAACATAATGTGAGATACTAATTCATGACACAACGACCATTTCCTTGTGTCACGTTTTGTAACCAGAATCCCCTGGAGGGAGAGCGTGAGTTTGCGTATAGATCTATACTGGATTGACTATCCTACACCCTTGTTGTTCGATATAGTGGGATTTGCAAGTCTACGGGTGCCAAATGTCATTTCTTCTGACGTCTTTCATCGTCGTGTTATAGTCAATTTAGTATGGTAACAATCTTATCACATTTTGCCTTAATTAAACCATTGGTTTTAAGGTAGTTATTACTTCAGTAGTTAATACAAATAATATTGCAATACACATACATTTTCCCATTATATTCAAATTGTGATCTTCTCACATAAAGGGTAATATAAAACTATATTTTGGTAATGATAGTTATATTTGGGAAAAACATTCACTTTTACAGAGAAACAAACATACAAAACAGTCGGGTCTTGGTAGAAGACTACTTTTTATACTAGTAGAAAATATAGGATTTTCTAGGAGTTTTCAAACATATACAAACATTTAGATTGAGCATTCACAAACATTTTCAGTAAACTTATACAAACATTGACACTAAATACTTATGAACTCACCAGCTTAAATGCTGATCTACGCTTTCAAAATAACTTGTATTCTCGGGTCATCAGTAGACAGATACTGATGGCAGGTTTTGAGAAGACGGAGCGCAGTCAAGACTCGTCTTTTATTTTGATTATTCATTTTTGGTGTCTTATTACTATGAAAAGAACACACTTATATGAAATTATACTATTAATGCAATGGATGATGTCGTTGCTTATTTACTACTTTGCATTGTTATGATACTATACATGACGTCCTCCGCCCCCGAACGTTTCAGCCGTTCTGGTTTTGGAGTGTGACATTAGAAGCGTGTTACGAAGAGAAGCCAAGTCACAAACGTAATCAAAATTCATACCACATATGTCGCTATCTTGTAAGATGTGATATTGTAACACCCAATGTTGGACCATTGAGGCAACAAAAACATATGAAGTTAGGGATGAGCATATGGACCGGAGAACCGGCCGGAACCGGTACTGGAACCGGAACCCGATGGAACCGATCGGGCCGGGACCGGGACATTATTTTTGTGGATTTTTGGAACCGGGAACCGGTAGGAACCGGAACCGATATAACCGGAACCGGAAAAAACCGCTAGAACCGGAAAAAACCGGAACCGTATGATGCTATTTTTCAAGGACCGGTTCCAACATTTGAAGACACGACAAAAACCGGTAGGAACCGGGAACCGGTGGAACCGCCGGGCCGATTCGGTTCTTAATTTTGGCCGAAGCCGGTTCCCGGTTCCGGTCCGGTTCGGGCCGGTTCCAACCGGTTCGGTTCTTTTGCTCATGCCTATATGAAGTAGTCTCTATTACCAAGTACAAACCTAAACCACCAAACTAACTTTGGTAGGGAAACAAGTCGTCAAAAAAAAAATGTCACCACAAATTACAATAACCCCATGTAGTTCTTTGTCAAAAAACCATCGAATGGGTTGATAGATCCTTAGCCCAAAGAAAAGTTGATCAATCAACAACAAAATAGCGTAGTAAATACATAAAATTTTGCTTATATGGTCGTATACTTGTCACACATACATGTAATCTCAATAAATGGTGTCCATATAACTTACATGAATATTTTTAATTACATACTTTTGATAAGACTATATAGTTAGATAAATAAATAATAAATACTTTCTGATTATTTAAAATTATAATAATTAATAATTTGTTTTTCGAATATGTTATATTTTTAATTATTTAAGGAATCATCGATAGACACGACTGAACAGACTCAAATGCATAAGTATACTTTAGGAGTAATAGTTATCTTTCGAAATAAAATTATAAATTTTCTCAAATTACGGTGATTTTATATACTTTTTGAAATGTATTGTAATTTATTCTATTCAAATTCAATTTTAATTTATTTTATTATTGTAATTACTTATGTGGTGTTTGTTTTTTTTTTTTTTTTTTAAAAAAAAAAAACTACTTCTAACCATTTATTATTGCGTCGCGCAGCACACGTGCAACACTTTGGCCATTCGCAGCTGTTTGTTTTTCAGAAGACTTCTAACTTAAAAACTGATGCGTGTGTGTTGTGTGACGCAACACTTGATCGTCTACTTCAAACCCCTTCACGTCTTACTTTAACTTATTGCAGCAGTATGCAAAAGTTAAAAAACAAACAAAACTTTAATCAAAAGAACGCCTCTATTAAAAACAAAAGATGTGTTGAAGTGGTCACCATCAACTTCTTAGTTGCATATGTTTCTTGGCTTCAATCATGGTTGCATAGCTGTATGATATCCAACATTGATTCTCCTTTTATTTATTTTTTTATTTTTTATTATAATGTTAATTTTTGTGTGGGGATGGATGTTTGGCACCCATCTAAAATTTTGGAAAGATAATAATAATTTATAAAATAGGTCGCTTTACTTCTTTATGGCAGCTTTCCTTCAACGTTTTGTTTTATATTAATGGAATGTGCCATGTTTCCCCTCCTTCAATTATCACTCCCATATGATCAAATTGGGTAACGTATGTGCTTCACACTTATTTGAGTGGGCTCTTTATTCCCCAACAATCTTTGATTTGGCATGTAAATCATGTATAGTTGTATACACTACATGATAAGAGTCTTATGATCCTACTTAAATTTAAACTCTCAAACCTCATATGTTTCTTTAAAGATACAACATTGAAAGCAACTTTCCACAGTTTTCTCATTGATTAATACAAAACCCAAATCGACCCCGCATGAGTTTTTGTTTTTGTAAAATAATACAAGGGAAAAGTGAAAATATTATGCTTTAAAAAAGGACCAATAGCTCATACTTGTCGTGGCTCTCCAAGACAACAAAGGCCCATCCATGCTTTTGATTTCTTATAAGGCTTTCCTCATTATATTTCTTATGGCTTCTCCAGGTAACAAGTAAGGTATAGTATTCATCAAGTTAGGCATCAAGTATCATTGCGTACTGTGAATTCTCTTGTGCTTTCTTCGAGTTAACATATATTACAATTATACTGGAGTCTCGTGTGTTCATCTATATACAAGAACAAAGCATTTCTTTCTTGAAGACCGAAACTCAATCGTGTCACGATACACCGGAGCTTCACAAGTAGTGGGGTCTCAAGCCAATACACCATCATCTTTCTTTGGAAACGGGTAACTAAATCGACTTTCTTTGTCTTAAAAACAAAAACTCTTCTCGTGTTCCTATAAACACTGATATTTGGGTTCGATGGGAACCAAAACAAAACAAAACCGGTTTTGATTCCCAATAAATTTTATCGAAGTGAGGGAAAGATCCCGTTTTCACCATCTCTTGATGTTTTATTGGGTAGTTCTTGCATAGGTCGTGTAAAGTTTACTATATTTGGGAAGATTTTTACATTTTTTGCGATGTGATTTTGCAGGAGAATGGATGAGTTCAATACAGAAAGATCAAAGGCATGGAACATGTACACGGATTCGCCACATAGCCCGCCTCAAACAGGAGGTGATGGTGAAGGCCCATGGAAGAACTTTGGGACATCAATGAATGCAATTTCTTTTGGTTTTGTTGCTACCGCAGTTTTAATATCAATGTTTCTTATAATGGCAATATTCGAACATCTTTTTAGACCAAATGCTTCATTCCCTTTGCCTCAACATGGCACCAGTCACTCTCTTCATGAGGACTCTAGGCCTATGCAAAAACTTGCAGGTCCACAATCACATGTAAGTTTGCATGTCGGATGCAATGATGAGTTGTATTTGATAGATATATGGAGTCCTAAAATGTTCTTTCCAAAGAACTCATGTAGGACTTAGACACCATCTTACAATCCATCATTTGCAAAAAGATGGTTATAACACTTTTATTTTTATATAGTACAATCCATTATAGCAGATTGTGGCTTCATTTGTGACAGGTACAAGCGGCTTATGCATCGGATTTTTCGGTATTGATGCCGGGGCATCAATACCCTACCTACATTGCACATTCAGCACCTCTACCTTGCTCAAGGGAAGGAGCGCAATGGCCTTCTCATCAACAACATAATTATGTATTTCCTCCGTAGAAATTATTTTGTTTAATAAATACTTGTACATAAGGTGAACTTCTCTTATGAGAAAATACAATACTTTCCTTGATTCAACTTTCTTCGGTGTCAAAGGGCAACCATTTTCTCATGAATATTTCATGAAACACTAGAGTTTGGCTCATTAATTAGGAATGTTTCATGGTTGTTTTACATCATAGGTTTTGTTTAATGGTTTATCCCTACCTTTCCCAGTAAATTGATTATTCAATCTATTCAAACAAAATTTAATATCATCAACGTATAAATAACTTTTTTTAGATCCGATCACGCTTAGCGTGAATTTGAAGACTTTTTTTTTTATTAGAGCAGAGCAGGTCCAAATATATTCTAGGCACAGAGCGGAACCAAAAATATGTTTTTCAGAAAACATGTTTGAACGAGAAAAATAACATTTTCATTGATGGGTTAAACCAAAAATTTTAATAAAAATCATGCCCCTTATGAGCTTGGACATCTCAAATAAATTTCGATTATTAAATCAAGAATTAATTTTAAATCTAATAAACATCTAATGCCAGTTCAATACATATCGATTCAAGGCAAACGAGCAACAAGCTGCGCCGCTAGCTCTTTCTGGATGGTAAAACCATTTTTTTTGAAAACAACATTATAAATCACATTTTCATTGATGGGTTTAAACCAGAAAAATATAAATAACACTATAAATCAAATTTTCTTGTAGATGAAATAGTTTTGGACTAATCTTTATAAGAAAAGCAAAATAATTAGTAGGTATCGAATCACTAATATTTAATTTAAAGCCATGATTCCCAGCCACGTTTTTAAAAATGGAATTTAACTTGTACAAATTAATCTTATTTAACAAATTTTGTCATGTACACAGTGACATGGATACGATTTTGGCAAATAACATGGAAATTCAGTTTTCTAGCTATAGCTCATCCTAAAGCAGACGCACGTGTGTGTTGCATAAAAATGAAATTAAAATGTTAAAAATAAGAAAGACAATGTAATAAACTTAAACTTCTTGATTTTTGTCAAAAAGTGAACCTGACGTGAATCGAACACGCAACCTTCTGATCTGGAGTCAGACGCGCTACCATTGCGCCACAGATCCTTCTGCTTCTTCTCGTAGCTTCATATTATAAATAGACAAATATCAGTTTTCACTTAAACACCAGGACTAATTTTTCTACCAAATCTCTGTTCCTAATTCTCTCAAACCCACCATTGATGTGCATTTTTGATGTAATCCGGTTTGTTTGTACACCAACAAACGACCGGATTTAAAAGAGATATGAACCGAGTAAAAATTCCGGTTTGCCCGCTTTTCTGTTTGAAAACCCTATCTCCCTACCAAAACCCCAAGATTTGCATTTCTTTTTCTCTGATCAAATATTCAGTGTACTTTTTATCTCACTGATTCATCTCAGATTTCTTTAAATCCAGATTTCAAGTATTGGGTCTATTTTGTTTCTGTAGAAGGCGATCGTTTGTTCCTTAAGCAATGTCGCTGGTGAGTTTTTCGTTCCTTATTGCGCTAGTTTTGAGTCCTTACTGTGTTAGTTTTTATTAGTACATGTTTTTTTGTGCGTAGTTTGTGATGGATATCTCTTTGTATATACAAACTGTGCGGATCAGGGTATTGATGTGCATTTTGTTCGTTCCTTTTGTTTTCGCTTACTGATTTCAACTTTGTCGCATTGATCGTGATATGAAGAACTCACTGAAACTTTATTGTACGATCTCCCAGTCGCTTTGTCCATTTTCATGAGTTCTATGAATAATTAAAGCTTTAAACATGATTACACAATTCATATTAGTTTAAATATTATCTATTTTTTTTCAACAAAAGCACTTGTAAGGTTTTCACTTTCTACACGATCAGTTTGTAGTTTAGCATATTTTAATTTTACCCGATTAAACTATAACCTTGATCGACATATATTTTTAAAATGGGTTAAGAACACTTAGTGGGTACTGTATATCCTTATTAATTAAGTTACACGTTTTTACCACAATATGCAATGAAGTGGATTGCTCTATGAATTGTTAAAAGCTGGCAACAAGTCAACAAGCTGAACGTTTGTTACATAAATTGGGAAGAAGCCCATTCCTTTGCATAAATTTAACTATGTTGCATAAAGAAATCATTAACTCTTTATAAATAGTTGGTATTAGGTAAGGATATTTATGAATTGTTTTAGCTTTATTCAGAACGTTAATCATGGTTATATATACCTTATTTTAACCTTATGATTTCTCTGGCTAGTTATAGTGGCATAACCTTACCTTTCCTAAGTTTTCAAGTTCGTGTATTTTACAACAAATTTAATAAACTTCTGTTAATGTTGCCTTTTCTTTTATGCTAATTTGTAGAGATTTTTTAACATCAGATCTATTAAATTTGAGATTTTATTGTTTGTTTGCGATCAATTGATAGATGTATTGTGCTTGTTGCAGATTATACATGCGGGGTCCCACAACAAGAATGTTTTCAAGACATTAATTGCTGCAGAATATGTTGGTGTTGAAATCAAAATGGCTGAAAACTTTCAGATGGGTGTGTCAAATAAAACTCCTGAGTTTATTAAAATGAACCCTATTGGAAAGGTATAGTTTTTTATTTATAATCCGATTAACACTTTTTACAAAATACAAAATCTTATTTAATCTGTTACACCCTGTGATTCATCATTAATGCAGGTTCCTGTCCTTGAGACTCCAGATGGCCCTATATTTGAAAGTAATGCAATTGCTCGATATGGTGAGAAATCAATTAGTCATTGTTTTTAATCCTCTTTTGATTTTGAGTAATTGAGCTTATTTTGTTATCTTGGATTCTTGGTTGCTGTAGTTGCTAGTTTGAAGCCTGAAAGCTCTCTCATGGGGTCTTCACCGATAGAATATGTAGGTTTTTTTTGGTTATTTTCTCATTATGAAGGAATAAAGATAACAGATAATGAAGCATGTCTTTTTTAAAATATATATATATATATGCAGGGTCAAATTGAGCAATGGATAGACTTTTCTACATTGGAGCTTGATGCTAATTTGAGAGGATGGGCCATGCCAAGAGTTGGATATTCCCCCTATATCAAACCTGTTAGTCAGAAACTTCTATTCCTCTAAATTTAATTTTATATTATTTTTTTATTAGTTTACTTTGATATATCATTGACTTCTCCATTAGTATTTATGAAATTGTCCAAATGATAAATTTGTGTGTATGATTTGAAGGTTGAGGAGAATTATATCTCTGCTGTGAAAAGAGGTCTTGGTGCTCTAAACACGTATCTTGCATCACACACTTTTTTGGTTGGTGATTCCGTGACTTTGGCTGACATCATCATGATATGTAACTTGGCATTCAAGTTTAAAGTGGTGTTGACAAAGAGCTTCACTTCTGAGTTTCCTCATTTTGAGAGGTATTTCTGGACCATGGTTAATCAACCAAACGTGAGAAAGATATTTGGAGAAATCAAACAAGCAGAAGTTCTCCCTCCTATTCCTTCAGCCAAGAAACCAGAGGATAAACCAAAACCCGAGCCTAAAAAGGAAGTCAAGAAAGAAGAAGCCCCTAAACCCAAGCCTGAAGTTGCCCCAGAGGAGGAAGAGGCACCAAAGCCTAAGGCAAAGAATCCTCTTGATTTATTGCCTCCGAGTCCTATGGTTTTGGATGACTGGAAGAGGCTTTACTCAAACACCAAAACTAACTTCCGTGAGGTTGCAATCAAAGGTATTTTCATTTTTTATTTTTTTATTTTTTCCTAAAAGATCAGTCTTTTCAAACTAACACTTGGCTGATATATTATATATTTATTGATTTTGTTGAAGGTTTTTGGGACATGTATGATCCAGAGGGATACTCTCTTTGGTTTTGCAACTACAAGTACAATGATGAGAACACTGTCTCATTTGTGACCATGAATAAGGTTGGTGGATTCCTTCAGCGTATGGATCTTGCAAGGAAATACGCGTTTGGAAAGATGTTGATTATTGGAAACGAGCCTCCATTCAAGGTCAAGGGTTTGTGGCTTTTCCGTGGGACTGAAATCCCAAAATTTGTGATGGATGAGTGTTATGACATGGAGCTTTATGAGTGGACCAAGGTTGACCTTTCTGACGAGGCACAGAAGGAGCGAGTGAATCAGATGATTGAAGATTTTGAGCCTTTTGAGGGTGAAACTCTTTTGGATGCTAAATGCTTCAAATGAAGGGAAAATGCTGATACCTATCAACAATAAATATAATATAGTGATCTGCAAAGTTCAACATGCTAATTGTACTCCATACAGAACGCCAGATGTGGATGAAAAGCAAGTAGCAACCCTTTGAACGCTATGCAGTCCAAGTAAGAAAGCAACATGTGAATAAAAAACTAAGAGTTGTTTCTATTGTAGTCCAAGAACACTTTTGATGTTAATGTTACCAAGTGTAAAATGTATGAAATATTTGAGATCTCATGTTGAAGCTGGAAAATAAGGTTTTCTGTTGAACATGTTAATATGTACCATTAGCCCTGGTCGAGATATCCGTGTTTGTTTTTGTTTAGACCTGGATTTCAAAATGTGGAAACAATTGGAGATGAGGACTGGAATTGGTTTCTTTTTCTTCTATGTGCTCATCTAAAAATTGATGATTGATGTTGGTATGAGAAGATGGAGATTGGAGACTTTTCGGAGATGCCAAGGTTGTCAGGAACCGGATAGACCTAGAATAGTCTATCAATTTGATTTTTTACTGTATTTTAAACTTAATTTACCAAACCAGACATAAAAAGATTTAATTTTTTACTATACTTCAAACTTTTTTACCTAACCATAAAAGACGTACTTTAAACTTTTTTACCTGACCATAAAGACATGAAAAGATTTCTTTTGGTTAGAAATTAATGTGTTACGTTAAATTATTCTTATATAAATATATCTATGTATTAAACATATTTAATTTATAGTTTCTATGATATACTAAACTACTAACTCCTACGTTATAAAACCAAATAAACTAAATATTTAAGCTATCTATTGAAGGTAATTGAATATTGAATAACTATAAATTATTAAAATAATTATTAAAAATATAAGACAAAATTGCAAAAGTGGTCCCTGTGGTTTGCATTTTTTCAGGAAAAAAGTCCAAACCACGAGTTTTTTGGTTTTGTGGTCCTTTTGGACTGGTTTGTTTGTGAGAATGGTCCCTATACTTAACACCCGTTAAAAAAAATCCGTTAACCCCCTCATGTGCCTTGTACGTGAGGGTATTTCTGTCCTTTTACTTATAGGGACCATTTTTGCATATGGAAAAATAAAACATCCTTTATATATCGTTTTCTTTTCCCAGCTTCTTCCCCAACGTTCTTAACTGTTCTTCCCCAACGACTATTATCTTCCATTTCTCCTTTCCTGACTTGCAATCGAACAATGGTTGTTTGTTTTTGTGGAAAGCTTGCTTTGGTGAAAACGTCTTGGACACCACTGAATCCCGGCAGGAGGTTTTATGCTTGCCCTACTAAGGATTCTGTTTGTGGGTTTATCGGGTGGGTTGACCCACCTATTTGTGCTAGGAGTAAAACCATCATACCTGGTCTTCTAAGAAACATAAATACATTGGAGGAAAGATGTAATGGGCTGGTAAGAAGTATCAACATGTTACAGGAACAGTGCAATGGACTTTTGAGCAGGAACAACATGTTGGAGGCAAGGTGTGATGCATTGAAGGATGAAGGTTTCAAGCTGAAGATGTATTTATGTGCAAGTTGGTTTATGTTTGTGATTGTTATCTTTAGTACTTGGTCTATGTAAGGGATAGGGTTAGGCAAATGTGGGGATTTTTGTTGATCAAGTGATGCAGGGTAAAAATGGTATAATTTTGTTGTAATTTGACTTCATCATGTTTGTAATGAATTCCAAAATGTGTATCAGTTGTGTTCAAAATGTGTATCAGTTGTCAGATATAAGCACATAAATAGAACCAAAATGTAACAAAAGTACATTACCAAAATACATGTCATAAATTTACCAAAATGAACATTCCATTAACCACATGAGTGGAACCAAAAACCATTACCAAGTTAAGCATACAAGTGTCTGTGCACCATACATAACCACATCATCAAACCATAACTAAAGTTTTCAAAAACAAACAGTTTTTAACAACAAGAAACTAAATAGTCATTGCACCACAACAAATAACCACAATCACTTCTTAGATTGATTCCCTCCTTGCCCTTTACAGGTCCTAGAGTTGTGTCCTTTATTCTTGCATTTGCTACAAGTAACACTAACATGTTTCCTTGATATCTTCTGCACTCCATCATTTCTTGGCCCTTGGGAATTTTCTCCTTGCATCTCATTGACTCCATCTCCTTCACTTGCCTTCTGCCTTTTTCTTAACCTTTCACCCTCACTTTGTCTTCTTTTTTTCTTAGGCCTTCCCACCTGAGTGTGATGTGGAGGAGGGATTAGCTTTGTTGGACAATTACTTTTAGGCCACATGGGTCTCCCTTTAATTGGTTCCACCTTAAATGAATAAGCTTTTTGCCATGTCTCTAGCCAATACACCTTGTGTACCCACTTGTAAATGTTAAGCTCAGCCTCAGGGTCTTTGCTCATTTCATTCAGAGTTGCAATTGCATGCCTGCAAGGTATTCCCATTAATTCCCACTTTCTGCAAGTACAGGTTTGGTTCCTAACATCCACCACATGTTGATCTTGCAATGCTGCAGTGACTTGATACTTGTTTGCCCCATTCCACCTAGCAATATATTGTGAAGCACCTTTTTTCCTTGCATCTAGGATGTCTGTTGCTGTAGGTGTTAGTGGACCTTTAGCCTTCTTCATTGCCTTCATGACATTGCATATCCTCTTCATTAGATACTCCCTAATGAACTCTAAACATGAAATTACAGGTTTGTCCCTGCCTTTCTCTATCTTCCCATTAAACACTTCACACATGTTTGAAATCAACACATCAGAAACAGCTCTTCCTGCACATTACAATAACATACAATTAATGCTGATAAATAACTGAAACACATAATCTTTACCATATGCAAACATATACAATTACCTGAGAAATGACTCCTTGCCCAATGTACAGGAGGAATTTGCTTCAACCATTGACATGCCTCCTTATCATACTCACTAAACTCTTTCATCAAATGTTCAAACTCAGGAATGGTGGTTGCTGATGCACACCTCCATAAATGGTCCCTGTACTCAGTTTGCCCCCACTTCTTTCTCATATTGTCATGAATATGTCTAATACAATACCTATGCTCAGCATTGGGAAACAATTGATCAACTGCAATTTGTAATCCCTACATGACTCAACATACAATAATTAGAATTAATTTCTTGGTAAAAAAACACAATCTAAATGATCAATTGATGAGTTTTAATTTACCTTTTGCCTGTCACTTATGAAAGTATAGTTTGAGTTGCTCCCAAGCTCCAAGTCATCCCCAAGGTTTTCTAAAAACCACTTCCAGCTAGCTGTGTTTTCAGACTCAACAATTGCATAGGCTAAGGGATAAATTCCATTGTTGGAATCTAGACCAACTGCTGTAAGAACCTGACCAGGGAATGGGCCTTTCATGAAGGCACCATCCAAACCTACTAAGTCTCTAAGACATGCTTTGAAACCTTTTTTTCAGTGGACCCAAGCATACATAAATCCTTCTAAACTGCCTTGTTGGGGATGCAGGGTTGCCATTAGGACACACATCTATTTTGACTGTTGTGTCTGGGTTTGTAGCTTGAAGTTCAAGAGCATAGTCCCTCAACAACTCAAACTGTTTTGTGTAGTCCCCAGTTACATGCTTTCTTGCCATATCTTTTGCCCTAAACACCTTATCCATTGAAATACCCACCTGGTAGGTCTTTTGAAAGTGATCTTGTATGGCTCTCAAAGGAATCTTCGGATCTGCCTCAACTTGATCTATGATTTTCTTGCAGATTAAAGAAGCAGTACAAGCTCTGAGTTTTCTTGTTTGTAAGCATGTATGAGTTTGGTTTAAGGTCCTTATAAACCAATCAGATTCGGGGTTTGACCTAGATGCATGTATATACCAACGACATGTTTCTTTTTGTGTCTTTACTTCTTTGCCCTTGCTTTTTGAAGTGGTAGGTTTAGTCCCCACTTGACCTTTATTGATGACAGGTACAACTCCTCTGCACTGTGCCCTAAGCCTTTGACTGTCATTTTTTTTAAAGAATAGATTCCTTCTTGTTTCTAGTGCGTGCACATCAATTAACTCCTTTAATTCTTTTTTACTTTTAAACTTTTGCCCCACTGAGAATGACTGTATATGTACTGACCCAAGGTTGCACCTTTTTTCTTTTCCCAAATTTCTTATGAGAGCTCTTCTTTCTCTGTCTTGGTCTGATCCTTCATCCAATGATTCGAACTCCTCATTGTTGATCACTTCCATATCTTCAGGTTCATGACCATCATTAATACATGCTCCTTCAACATCACTTTCAACATTTACAAAGAAGTCTGCCATGTCCACATCAACATCTTCTATATTGTTCTCCTCATCCATTATGTCATCCACTTTATCTTCATTTTCTGATTGTTTCCCATCATGATCACCACCTTCATCCTTTTCATACTCTTCATCACTCTCTTCAGATTCAACATCCCCTTCATACTCTTCAACATACTCATCACTTCCATTTAAATTTTCCATAAGGTTGTCAAAAAGTTCATTATATTGTTCATCATCATTAATGGGTGGGGTGTTGTAGCATCCATCAATATGGTCATTATCATGAACCCCAATCATCTCATCCCCTACATTAGCAATATTTGAAGTAAATGGATTGTAGCATCCTTCAACAACAGTTGCAGCCTCATGAACCTCCTTAACACCCTCATTAGTGTTTTCCTTCTCTTTTAAATCATCAATATCCTCTAAATTAAGCCTCTTGCTACAAGAACCTTCCTCTCTTTTTGAATTCCCAACTCTACCCCTTCTATACTCTGGAGAGAATGCATCAGTTTTACTCCCAAAAAGAATCAAAGACATGTACTCACCAATTGGTTCATCATTGACATGGTTCATATTTCTCAATGGAGATTCTACATGAACTTCAGCCTCATATTTAGCCCCTTGATCATCATTTTCTGGTAATTCCTCAATGACAACTTTACCATTTGCATTTGGAGACATGAAGTATGTGAGTAGATTTGTCTTCCCATGTTCTGTGTACACTTCAATCAACTTGTTATTTTGAATAAATTTAGAAAGATTGATAACATCCTGATTATTCCCTAAAGCTCTAAGACCAAATTGAAAGTCACCATTGGGTATCCTGAAATGGTAGTATATCACTGGGGATTCAACACTCAATTCAATCATCCGTGGGTCTGGGTAACCTAGGTCAAGCATTATGGCATCAAGTTCATGTACAGAAAACTCATCTATGTCCACATAATCAACATAACGCACTTCACCTCCAGTATACTTTATGTCAAGTAACTTAGTAAACTTCCCACCATGATGAAGCTTAATACTAAACCATGTGGGTGCACCCGCTACAAGTCAAAAATTGTACATGATAACAAAGTCAAAATTTGGCGGATTTTAGTATAAATCAAGGGTAAAATGAAAAATAGGAATGTTTAAGAAAACAGAGCAACTTACCATATAAGGATGATACGTCGACAACTTCATTTTTTGGTCTGATCTGCCACATTACGTACACCATTTCGACTTTAAAGTATGACCTTGTCTCCTTTTGCTTCGATTAGGTTCTTTCGATAACGACTTTTTTTTTTTTGCAGGTTTAATGGAGCAGAAGGAAGAAGGAGGGAGGTGGGGAGTTGACGGGTGTTTGGGATTGTAAATGAGGGATAAAAGGTAGAAGGAAGTGTTGACACTGTAAGTAAAAAGACAAAAATACCCTCGTACAAGGCACATGAGGGGGTTAACGGATTTTTTTTAACGGGTGTTAAGTATAGGGACCATTCTCACAAACAAACCAATCCAAAAGGACCACAAAACCAAAAAACTCGTGGTTTGGACTTTTTTCCTGAAAAAATGCAAACCACAGGGACCATTTTTGCAATTTTGTCAAAATATAAAATAGTTGTTAAGGGGAGACCATTTTTGAAAGAATATGATATTGCATTAACTCAGGTTAGTTGTAAGTTAGTTGTTTACCATGATTCATTTCCATCGTTTCTCAGTGTCTTTCTCACCGCCTCTACTTCATCTATATCTCACCGGCTTCTTCTTTTCTAGAATGTACTCCACTGGATCTTCACAAAACAATGACTCTCTCCTCTTCTACAATCTTGTTGCTCCACTCAAGAAATGATTACTTTCAATGTCATTGGTTCTTCTCGGTGGAATCGAACCATTGTACCCAAGAAATTTGTGTGTGTTCTGGTGTCTCCGTTCGCCATTAACAGAAACACAGTCATAACTACACAATTGGTGGCGCTTAGCACCGATGTTGCTAATCGTCGGACAATACAGCAATGGTGTTCTGCCATGTGGCTTCACTCTTGGACTCAGCATTTTGAAGGCGTATTATGGGCTTTGTACCCATTGCCGTTGAAGACCCTCCCATGGACTGCCATCAACAAGAACTGCTTGATCGATTTCTTCAACATGTTCTAAAGACCCACTTCAAGCAGAAGGTTTGTTCAAAGTTTTTTTTTTTTTTTTTTTCAGTATCTAATGAAAATGAACATGCAGTCCCCTAACCTATGCCTTAATCTTGATTCTAGAGTATCAGTTTAATCCTATGTTTGATGATAGGGATTTTTTTCTTTGAGATTGAATGTTATCAAAACCTGTTATATTTTAAATTCTAAAAATATGATCGTTAATAGTATCATCTTAAATTTAGAATGAATACTTTATAAATAGAATTTAAATTGATATTTGGCTCTTTAAATTTGAGTTTGTATATCTGGTATTTAACTTGCTCCATTTTTTAAGTTTATATAATTATATTGTTATATTTTAAATATGATAATTGTTTCAAATGTATTTTAAATTTACTAGTTTTTAATAATTTATGACATGATATAATAATTAATAAATCTTCAAATGGCCATATATAAATATATATTACAATATTAATATCCTAATATTACATTATCATTAATCTATTAACATAAATTTTAAAGTTACTATAAAAAATAGAAAATTTTTTATGAACCTTATTAATTGATAAATTATTTATGAAAATTTGAAAAGTTAAAGAAATAAATATATTTGGAATACTTTTTTAATATAAAAGATAAAATGTAAAATAAAATAGTGTTTGGAGAATCATGTTAACTATATTTTGAGATTAACAAATAGAATGTGTTTGTAGAGATGTTTTCGTTTAGGAGACCGGTTAGCATTGCAGTGCTCAGACTAGTATGGATGGTCTTACTGCCTACCTGTGCACTTCAATACCAAAACCCTAGATTTCTGTTTGTCACTGCTTTGGGAGTAAACGCTGCGTACCAGGTAACGTTCTCTGCTCAATTATATACTCATTGTCCCATTTAAATTCTTGCTCTTCTTTACACCCTGATATACTGTTAAATTTTCTTTATTACTGTAGATCTCTATCAAAAGCGATCGTTTGTTCCTTAAGCAATGGGGCTGGTGAGTTATTCGTTTGTTGCTGTATCAGTTTTTATAAGTTGGACGTCTTTTTGTGCGGAGTTTGTGATGATTTCTCTTGTTTTGTATACAAATCGTACGAATGAGGGTTTCGATGTGCAATCTTCGTGGATTGTTTTGTTTCGTTTACTGATTTTAACTTTCTTTTTTTGTTCGTTATATGAAAAAACTCACTGGAAATTTATTGTATACCTCAGCCATTAGAATTTTCAGATACTCTACTGTTTTGTGTCATCAATCGACTGTGTAGTTATAGTGATGTACTAAATCATCCTGTCGATTTGGATGATTTTGTTTCATAATCAACCAGAAATGTTAGATGTTAATCATACCTAATTTCTATGATTCATACATCCAATTCAATTGTTTGAAACTTGAAACTGCTGCTATTGTTGCTTTCCTATTTTAAAGTGTGAGGTTTATTAACAGTTTGCGATCATTTGAAACTTACATTCTTGTGTCCTGTTGCAGATTATGCATGCAGGGCCAAACAACAAGAACGTTTACAAGACATTAATTGTGGCAGAATATGTTGGTGTTGAGATCAAAATGGCTGAAAACTTTCAGATGGGTGTGTCAAATAAGACTCCTGAGTTTCTTAAAATGAACCCTATTGGAAAGGTATTGTTTTTCTGATTTATAATCTGATTAAAACATTCTACAAAATGCAAAAATTTGTTTTTAGTTTTACGCCATATGATTCATCATTGATGCAGGTCCCTGTTCTTGAGACTCCTGAGGGCCCTATATTTGAGAGTAATGCGATTGCTCGATATGGTGATGAACCAAAAAGCCATTGTTGATTTGTTTCTAATCTCCTTTTGGTTTTGACTTTTGAGTAATGAGCTTACTTTGTTATGTTTTATGCTGCAGTTGCTCGTTTGAAACCTGGGAATTCTCTTTTTGGTTCTTCCCCAATAGAATATGTAAGTTTTTTCTTTTGTGTTTTTTCTGATTATGAAGGGATAATGATACTTGTTATAACAAAGCTTACCTATTTCTTTTGAAAAAAATTATACAGGGCCAAATTGAACAGTGGATCGATTTTTCTACATTGGAGCTCGATGCAAATATGAGGGGATGGGCCTTGCCAATATTTGAGCATGCCACCTACATCAAATCTGTTAGTTACTGTTACTCATGCTCTTGTTTTTTGTTTTTGCTTCCTTTTATCGATTTGAAACTTATTTTTTTCACCATTTATGTTTCTTTAGTCTTTTCAATGTGTTTTGTGAAATTTTCCAAACGATAATTATGTGTGCGTGTTTTGAAGGCTGAGGAGAGATATATTGCTGCTGTGAAGAGAGGTCTAGGTGCTTTAAACACTCATCTTGCTTCACATACTTTCTTGGTTGGTGATGGTGTTACTTTGGCTGACATCATCATGACATGCAACTTTGCAATGTGTTTTAAATATTTGTTTACAAAAAGTTTCACATCTGAGTTTCCTCATGTTGAGAGGTATTTC
Source organism: Lactuca saligna (assembly GCF_052625555.1). Lineage (NCBI taxonomy): Eukaryota > Viridiplantae > Streptophyta > Magnoliopsida > Asterales > Asteraceae > Lactuca > Lactuca saligna. The sequence goes on along the minus strand of NC_136421.1, from coordinate 261,601,545 downwards.
TGGACCATGGTTAATCAACCAAACGTGAGAAAGATATTTGGAGAAATCAAACAAGCAGAAGTTCTCCCTCCTATTCCTTCAGCCAAGAAACCAGAGGATAAACCAAAACCCGAGCCTAAAAAGGAAGTCAAGAAAGAAGAAGCCCCTAAACCCAAGCCTGAAGTTGCCCCAGAGGAGGAAGAGGCACCAAAGCCTAAGGCAAAGAATCCTCTTGATTTATTGCCTCCGAGTCCTATGGTTTTGGATGACTGGAAGAGGCTTTACTCAAACACCAAAACTAACTTCCGTGAGGTTGCAATCAAAGGTATTTTCATTTTTTATTTTTTTATTTTTTCCTAAAAGATCAGTCTTTTCAAACTAACACTTGGCTGATATATTATATATTTATTGATTTTGTTGAAGGTTTTTGGGACATGTATGATCCAGAGGGATACTCTCTTTGGTTTTGCAACTACAAGTACAATGATGAGAACACTGTCTCATTTGTGACCATGAATAAGGTTGGTGGATTCCTTCAGCGTATGGATCTTGCAAGGAAATACGCGTTTGGAAAGATGTTGATTATTGGAAACGAGCCTCCATTCAAGGTCAAGGGTTTGTGGCTTTTCCGTGGGACTGAAATCCCAAAATTTGTGATGGATGAGTGTTATGACATGGAGCTTTATGAGTGGACCAAGGTTGACCTTTCTGATGAGGCACAAAAGGAGCGTGTGAATCAGATGATTGAAGATTTTGAGCCTTTTGAGGGTGAAGCACTTTTGGATGCTAAATGCTTCAAATGAAGAGAAAATGCTGATACCCAGATAACTATCTTGATCCATCTGGAAGTGTTTGTGTCAAACAAAGACCATAATATAGTGATATGCAAAGTTCAAGGTGTCCCACAAGCATGTTTGGCAATTTTACCACCAAAAAAGATGGGCTAAATTGTAATATCGATATAGTAAGCAAAATGTGAAATGAAAAGCAAGTAGCAACCCATTTAAGACTATGCATTTCAAGTAACAAAGCAAAAGGTGAATTTAAAGCAAGACATTTTGTTGTAGCCCTAAATGACTTTGATTTTAATGTTACCAAGTGTAGCATGTGTAATATATTAGTCTATGCGATTGATTTGTGGACCAACATCAATAGTTTTAGACTCAAAGTTGAAGCTCCAGAACTGGTATTTCATCTTGTAATTAGGCTCATTTAATAGCGGTGAGGAAAGAAACTTTTGTAATCATGCTTAATGCACCGGTTAATGTCTCAATGTTAAAGCTAGGGATGAGCAAAAGGACCGAACCGGCCGGAACCGGGAACCGGCTTCGGCCAAAATCAAGAACCGAACCGGCCCGGCGGTTCTACCGGTTCCCGGTTCCTACCGGTTCTTGTCGTGTCTTCAAATGTTGGAACCGGTCCTTGAAAAATAGCATCATACGGTTCCGGTTTTTGCCGGTTCTACCGGTTCCCGGTTCCAAAAATCTACAAAAATAACGTCCCGGTCCCGGCCCGACCGGTTCCATCGGGTTCCGGTTCCGGTACCGGTTCCGGCCGGTTCCCCGGTCCATTTGCTCATCCCTAGTTAAAGCTCCATTGGTCAAGATGCTTACAACTGGTACCTATTAATAGGGATGAGAAATTGGGCCGAAAACCCGAACCGAACCGAATTAGACCCGAATAAGCAATTCGATTCGGTTTTCGGGTATCTATATAAGGCTTATTCGGTTTTCGGGTTATTCGGTCCGGGTTACCCGAATAAGGGGTTATTCGGTCCAAAAAACCGAACCGAATATGAAGAGTCTTTTTTTCCCTTGCGGCCTTGCGTGAGTCGATTTAGTGTTTAATTTGTTTCTTTAAAAAGTTTGTTATGAAATCATAAGCTACAAAAATCATAAAAAATACAATATTTATTCGGCTTATTCGATTCCTTAATCATCTTGTACATGTTATTTGGGTTATTCGGGTTATATACTTATAGATAGATTTTTGGGTGTTTTGGATGTTTAATATTTAGTGTTTAATTTGTTTCTTTAAAATATATGTTATGAAATCATAAGCTACAAAAATAATGCAAAATATTCGGGTTATTCGACTACAAAATCATTTTGTACATGTTATTCGGGTTATATACTTATGAAATCATAAGTTTCAAAAGTAATACAAAATATTCGGGTTATTCGGGTTATTCGACTACAAGTGTTATTCGGGTTATTCGACTACAAAATATTCGGGTTATTTGGGTTATTCGACTCCTTAATCATCTTGCACATGTTATTTGGGTTATTTGGGCCGGAACCGAACCGAACCGAATAATACCCGAACCGAACCGAACCTGTATTGCTTATTTGGTTCGGTTTTCGGTTCATACAATTTGCTTTATTCGGTATTCGGTTTATTCGGTTCGGTTCAGTTCCGACCTGAATAACATCCCTTCCTATTAATGGCTAAGTTCCATGATTTTGGGTCTAGATTGATGGGACTCTCTCGAAGTTTAAAACATAGAAAATTTACAGGCATTGTTGTAAGTGTGTAATTTAGTCACACTTTTTAACATACGATTTTAGGCAGAGTTATCTGCAGGAAAAAAAAAAAAGACCATCAAGGCATACGTCCATGTGATGCTCTTGTCTCGGGTATGTTGTGGCCATGATAATGAAGAGCTGTGGTTTCATGTTGGAGGATACAAATTCTCTTTTCAACATGAGAAGATTTGCATTACATTAATAAGATTTTAGGTTTTATTTTGTGTTGGATATTATATTGGCCCATTAGCTAGGAAAACCCAAATTAACTGGTCTGAAATTATGTTTTTTTTTATTATAATTGTATTTCTCATTTGATAATAATAGGAAATCCTAGTCGTTATATGTATTTTACTTGTTTGTTCACACATTCACGTTACAATTTGAAAGATTTACATGTATAGATACGGATGTTATTATCCGGTTTACCTTTTGGATTCCCAAATTGTCTCATTATATGATACATACAAACATTTTGTCAATTTAGGCAACATTCATTGGTTTTTACTAAAAAGTACAACAAGTTATTAAATACTATATTTATATAATCTGAAAATATATTTTTTTTTCTTTTTTATTGTATTGTAAATTTTCTTCATGGTTTTAATCTTGCAATCTTACAGTAATACGAAATCCTCTACCTGACAATAAAGAATACATTATAATTACATTTAGATAGTACCATTTATCGTACAAATAGAATAAAATAAGATTATACTAATATAATATTCGATGCCAAACAAAAAGAATACAATAACATCACAACAAAATAATATTATCTGTCACACAAACAGAATACAATACGATTACAGTAAAAAAAAAATACCCTATGTCATACAAAGTGAACAAAATAAGATTTCAGTAAGACAAATATTTTATAAGACAAAGATAATACTATAAGATTACAGTTGGATAGAATCGTATATAAGACAAAGAGAAGATAGTAAGATAATATTTTTTTTTCTCCTTTAACAAAATCAATGATTTTATCGTTAATAAGTCCATAATATAAGGATTTTCCTGAAAAATTATTATCTAAAATCCTAAAGTTATAAATGATTTTTTTTGTCATTTTATGTAAATAAATAAATAACTGCGACCATTGCAAATTTTAATTTAATAGGGAATCAAAATGAAAAAAATAATATAATAAAACTTTAAATGTTATATATAATAAAGGGAAATCTTCAATACAGTCCCAATATTTTAGGTCAATTTACAATTTTGTCCGATCTTTTCTTTTTTCAACGTAAAAGTTCTGATTATTTTATAATTTGCCCAAATTAACGAAACAATCATTATTTTTTTTTCAACAGAAAATGACTAATTATCGTATGAAATTAGTTAATCATGACTTTTCTGATCATTGTGTTTAAACCGTTACTGATCCAAATTATTGAGCCTTTATCAGAGATTTCCCTCTAATGAATAAGTAAAATTGAAACATAATTAAACAAAAACACTTAATTATACAAAAACATGAAACTAAAATAAATCAGTAGGTTATAAATGGTTTATACAATTGACCCAAAAATAATTCACTACAATAATAAATAAAAAAAAAACATTTTTTGAGGTGATTTTTAACATTCAGTCTAAAACAAATTCATTGGACATGATATGTTAGAACAATTCATTTTAATTCATTTTTAAGGTTATTTTGAGTAATTATTTTGACCAAGTTCGTGTTGGATTAGTGTCTAAGTCCATAACTATTTTAGTATGTACTTGACCCGATGGTGCATGGTCCTTTTGGGTTGCCTTCACCAAAGCAACTTGATTGGAGAAATATATAGAGAGAGAGGATAATATGATTTATTAATATGTTATAAGAATAATATATTAAAGGAGAAATCATATTTGTTTAATTAATATTGGTCAATAATTAATTAGGAATTAATTTTGTGATCAAGTGTAATTAATTAAACTAGAGGGGCTGATTTGTAATTATGTGATAGTTACAAAATAAGGTAAGGATTATCTTAAATATAGGGTGAACGAATTTGAGGTGATAAGGCCTTAGAATTCGACTATGATAAGGATTCAAGGATTATCTTATGGGTTGCTTTGTGGATAAGCAACTAGATAAGGATAATGACTGAAACCCTATCTCTACACCTATATAAAGGCCCTAAGGCTCATGAATTCGTGTATCCCTTCCCAAGGAGTCCTAAGGACGAATTCTAACCTCTCTTCTCTCTCTTTATACCTTCTCCATTTGCTCTTGGTGTTTGTAAACCATTAGAGGAGTGACACTTGTGACTCTAAGCATTCCAAAGCTAATTCTAGGAGGAATTAGGATTGTTATTGCTACATAACAATCAAGGTAACATCTTAAACCTAATTATATGTTAATATCGATTTCCATATGCTAGAATTAGGGTTTATAGTCTTGGATTCAAAGCATGTACAATAGAGAAACCTAGATCCAAGCATTAGGGTTTGTATGAGCACATAGGATGTCTTATGACCAAAACCCATCAGTGGTATCAGAGTCTAGGATGGTTTCAATTGTATTGATGCATTGCATATCAAAAAAAATTCGATTTTTGGTGTTCTAGGGGCTGGACTCGCCGAGTCCATAGCTGAACTCGCCGAGTCCATGCAGACTCAACGAGTCCACGCCCGACTCGACGAGTCAACTTGTCAGATAATGCTTATCTCGGGATTTCTTGTTGTTTTTGCATATGGATAGTTACCTTATCATGTTAGATCAATATTAATCCGATTATATGATATATTTGACTATATTTTTTTTATCTAAATGAAGATATTTATCAATTAATAAGATAATTATTTCCTTATAAGATAATTGATTAATTATTTTGAGTAAATTGATAAATTGTTTTGCAAGAAATCATTAAATAAATCAAATATGGATAATTATGTGATTAAATGTTAATTTAAAATTATTTGTTATTTGATCCTTGTTGTTATGAAAAGTTTCATATTTTCCCCTTTAGGTTTTATAGTTTAAATTTGAACCCAAAAGTTTTGAAGTTTTGAAATTTAAATAGTTAAAACCCTAATGTTTTGAAAAAGGTTTCAAAACTTGCCCTCAAGTTTTTGAATTTAAAAGTTGATTAAAAGTTTAATTAGGAATGTTAAATTCTAAAACCCTAGTAATGTTTTGAAAAGTTCAATTTACACCCTTATGGTTTTATTAATTAATTAAGGTGTATAATTAAAAGAAGTTTAATAAATCCATAAAAGTTTAGGTTTGCAATTTAATTGAATTAAAAGTATAATTGTTAAATTTGACAACTATATATATATATATATATATATATATATATATATATATATATATATATATATATATATATATATATATATATATATATATATAACATTAAAAGTCTAACATTATATATATGTATGAGTAAAAGTCAGTCTTACCGTTAGTAGGCCTCATTCACGAAGTTGGTCTATAAGGGATGTTTAAGGAAATTGCTTATAAAATGGCGATTGAATGGGTATCCACTCTTACCCACCGCACTCTTGACTAGTGGAGGGTCGTTAGCCGAACGGGTAGGATAGGACGAAACCTTCCATTATAAGTATAATGAATTACTAAAGTAACTAAATGTTTTTCTAATTCCCAATCTTAGTTACTTAGGCAAAAGTGAATTGATGCAATTCCATGAAACTACACTTTGTGCCCTTGCGAAGACGTTAGTGGAGCGTGTGTGGTTTACCGGCACACTAAATGGTTCTAAGCAAAGGTAGTAAAGGGTGACTCAATGTTTGTCATAGTTCGGTGGAGCGTGTGTGGTTTACCGACACATCGAATAGGTGATTGTAACATGTGAGGGCACCATGTAAGTTTGCATGGTTATTCACACCCGCTTTGTGATCCTCGGCATCCCAGTCACAAACAAGAGGGGCATATCGAGATTTAAACATGCCATTGAAATGTTCAATGAATCTCAAAGGATCTAAGAGTTTTCATAAATTTAAAACTTAAATTTCTTTTTCATTTTTCATGGTGGAAATTAGTGAACTGTCATTCACTTACCTTCAAATATTCTTCAACTAGGGTTACGGCATCCTTCTCCCGAGTTGTAGAATATTGTGTTGGGTCCTAGCCTTAGTATTTCATTTGGGTGATTTACTAAGGACTTAATCTATTAACTAACTTGAATTCGTTTTTCTCCCGATGTCAAAGTTCGACAACTATGGTCTTCTCAAATCCCGTGGAACAAGCATTCCACATAAAGATGATATTCCTCGATTCGATCAAGGAACAAGAAATCATGCTTCACTTCCTCCTCTTCCTCCAATTATTCTCCCTAACCCACAAGATTGTAAAATTGAAAGGTTCAATATCACTCAAGCCCTTTTGGCAAGTAAACATAAAGAAGGAAAGTCGGTGTGTGCACACGTCTTAGGGATGAAGTCACACATTGATAGGTTAAGAATGATGGGATCCGTTGTCGGTGAAGAGATGGCTGTTGATTGGGTTCTTCAGTCACTTCCTAACTCGTATAGTGAGTTCGTAAGAGAGTACTGTATGATGAACCACGACGTGACCCTTATTGATCTCACCTATATGCTTATTGTTGTTGAATCAGCAATGGTTTGGCGCAATAGAAAAGCAAAGTTGATTGGTGAATCTGCTTTCAAGACCTCTATGGATATAGACAATGGCAATGAAAGACATGCAATGATCGAAAAGTTTGATCATAAGAGAAAGGCGATGTTTTAAGTAGTTCCATGTGTTGTTCCAAAAGAGTCAATTTGCTTTTATTGCTAAGAGAATGGGCATTGGAGACGAAGTTGCCATATTTACCTAAGAGATCTAAGAGATGGGAGAGTCAAAAGTAAGACTACGCTTCAGGTAAAATCCACTATCTAACTCCGTTAAGTTCCTATTCATTGATTCTTAATACATGATGTGATAAGATTGCATTTGAATGTTTTGTAGGATCGGTGAAAAGAAAGGAAGCTTGATAAGAGAGCAAGATGAATCTAATCACAAGAGATGGATCTTGATCGCATAGACTTGAAGATTGGATTTTGAGCTTTAGATAGTTATGATAGAGTTGTTAAAATTTTTCCTTTTACATAGTTTTCAATAGATTTTGCATTGTAAGGACAAATGTTTTTCCGTTGTTTTTATAAATAAAATAAATTTTTATTTATTTGGTTATTTCCTTGCAATGAAATCGTTATGAAAATTGATGTTTGAATATTTCTACAACGAATAGATATGATTCTTAGTTATGTTATTTATGGAAATGTCTAGAATTTACCAAATAGGGAGAGTTTCTCATCGCCCAAAGTTTCAATTGGACAGAAATTTGGAATCACGCAACTTGGTTGCATGATGAATGAGAAATTTCATATTTGATAATTAGACTAATTCGTTGACAAAGTGTCAAGTGAAGGACTAGGAGATCGAGTACACAAAGTTGTGTGTTGATCAAGTTCACCATAAGAGTAACAAAGATATTCGTCATGATTTGCTAAAGGTTTAGTAAATATGATTATACTTATAAGATTAAGTGTAACTCTGACTTGATTAAAGGGTTTAGATCAATAGTAGAACGAATAAGAAGAATCAAGTAGGTAGAAAGATAAAAGTTTCTCCATTCTAAGAAGAAGGGAGAGTAGCTTTTATGCTTTATAATGGGTCTTAATGATTAAGAACCATATCTCAATTAATCCTCTAAGTATGTCTTAGTACAATTGTATGTTTAAGAAGAGGAATCAAGGATTGAAGAAATGGTTAAATCAAGAAGTCTATAATACTTCATTCCAATAACAAGTCTTAAAGTTAAGATTGTGACAATGAGTAAAATGTATTAAAGGTTTATAACATTCATTAAATGTGGTAAGTTGTGATGTCTTGAATAAGACAAAGACCAACTTGGACCAATTTATGAAGTGTTTTGATAAAAGCTACACTAACTCTTGAATATTTGTTTGTCAAGAAATGGTTAATGACAAGAGAATCTTATATGTCAAGGAGTCAGTGGGAGTCTTAATGGTCTTGAAAGATTTCAATAACAAATCAAATAAACCTTATTGATCATCACTAGCACACGAGTTGAGGTTTACAACCTATCGTGTTAACATTATTTTGTTTCTGTGCTGTTTCCAATTGAGTTAATTATGCATGCGAGTTCTTTGATTTCTCATTTTGAACGCATAAAAGGCAAGGCACCTTAATCAATGAAAGGTCCATTGATAGGAAAAAGGTGAGATGCTTAACTACTTGGAAGACGTGGTGGGCAGTTGTGCTACCATAAGGCAAGAAATCAAGATTAAGAAAGTTCGGTCCATATGAGTTTGAATTTGTCTTAAACTTTGGTTTTAACAAATTCACATGGATAGGAACATATACACCATTAAATCTAAGTGTCATAAGTTTCCTCCTTCATGAAAATGATTGTGAGGAAATGCTTTCACTAAGAAAGATTTTAGAAAGATAGTGATTGTAAAATTGCATTCTCGAATTCGATCATGGTTACGACATCCCTTTCCATAATTTGAATTGTGAGGTTTGACAATTAATCTTAATTGTTAAGACACACATATGAACTATCTAAGGTAAAGGTGTATAAGTTCAAGAAGCCTTGATAAAAGATTATCAAAGCACTAAGTATTAGAAACATGGACTTAAGAAACTCAATAGGTATTGTCTTTCTGAAAGTTAACATGTTTATGAATACATGTCAAAGCTAGTGGAAGCATAAGTGTTATGTTTTATAGTAATCATCATAATAGTGGGAGCATAAATGTTATGAGTGTATGATTATTATGGAAAGTTTTGCAAGTTGGCAATATTAATTATAGAAAACAAGAGTTATACCTTGCAAAGTCGTAAGGGTTGTATAGTTATTTTGCTATAATTAAGGGAGAGAATATTATGCTTCATTTCAAATCTAAAGGCTTAGGTTGAGAAATGTTAATAAATTTAGTCAAAGGTACATAGTGTGTTCTTCAAATTTCGATTATAATTACGGCATTCCTTTTCACAATTCGAATTTTAAGAACATAGCAAATAAAACATTGTGCGTCGTGTCCCATACGTATAGGATCGATTGCAAATGCTTTAATGTTTGACCATTCTAAAATTTTCCAAATGTCCAGCGCATTTAGAGGGAAAAGGGACTAGAATTGGTTTTGACTAAAATAATTAAACAACTATCAAAGGACGATTCGAAGTTCGACGAGAATTGGTCGCTTGTGAGTAGTTGGAAGTATAGTATTGGAAATTATGGAAATGTTTCCATATTGGATGGACAATATCGACATCATTACGAATAGATAAGATTCTATTAAGAATAAGTTGTCATATGGAACATATGGAAGCGTGTCCATATTGGGAAGTAAATATTGAAAATCTATGTCCAGATTAGAAACTATTATGCAAAAGGATGTTCAAAGGAATGTACTTTGAGAGAGAGAGAGACATCATATCTAAGGAATTGTCTTGTAACAATCTCCGATAGAGGACTTTGTAATATCATTGGCAATAGTCTTTGTGACTTTGGTGCAGTGACATTACGAAAGAATCATTGCATAGAATGTTAGAATATAACATATTCTATAAGTAGCAAGAATTTGATATTCTTTCACTTATGAAAAAGGATTCGGAGTTGTGAAATGAGAATGATTGGAAATGTGTTCAATGTGATCTATTTCACAAAGTAAGAACCATAGGTGAACATTGTGTGCATGCTAGGAGCATGGGATAAGTGTTGTAATTCAAGTAAGAAGTTAATTAACCAAAACGACAAATAATGAGTAATCAATATGGTGATAAATAAAAGGCGTTTTATTTATACTCAAAGGTTTGAGGCCATATGGGATTAGTATTATTCTTGTGTTTCACTTTGCATGTTTTGACTTCCAGAATAATTGAGTTTATTAAGAATAATCGAATTATTCGAACGGGCCACAGTCATTCATACGTTGGAAGTAGGTATGAATAAATATTGTCGTGAATTGGTGTGTGGATTGTCTAAAAGAGTATTAGACATAAGCAAATGTTTGCTACAACATTCATGAGTGCTTATGAATATGATTTGAGCATTGGATTAAACCCACGCTCACCTGGATCATTCCATGAATTGTATTACGAGTGATTGGTGAGACGATAACATCTTATATTCTTGAAACCGAGATGTGTGAGTTGTATCTTGCAAATCGGTTGCACATTGATAATATGTAAACGCACCAATAACTTGGTGTTATAAAACATATTGTTGTGTGTAATTCGGTGGGTGAGTTCAAGCAAGCATTGTATCAAAGTTTATCCGTTCCTTTTATCCAAATAAGGATAAAAGCGATATCTTTGGGCCCCGATGGTTTAGTGATGACAAACATAAATGCTCGGCCGGGCTAGGGTTAATTTGATTTGTTCAATTAGTCAGTCGTCATAAATCAGAAATCGAGAAGTAGTACAAAGAGAATGATTAAAAATCATATCTCATATGATATCTAGAATGGAGGAATATATGATCCCTTATCTAAGGACACGCGTATCTGATATGATCAGAGTTGACAGCGGCTTTGGAAAGTTACGATTGCAGATCTGGATCTGAAGTCATACGCATAATAGTTATTAGACTTATCCAAGTGGGAGACTGTTGGATTAATGTCTAAGTCCATAACTATTTTGGTATGTACTTGACCCGATGGTGCATGGTCCTTTTGGGTTGTCTTCACCAAAGCAACTTGATTGGAGAAATATATAGAGAGAGAGGATAATATGATTTATTAATATGTTATAAGAATAATATATTAAAGGAGAAATCATATTTGTTTAATTAATATTGGTCAATAATTAATTAGGAATTAATTTTGTGATCAAGTGTAATTAATTAAACTAGAAGGGTTGATTTGTAATTATGTGATAGTTACAAAATAAGGTAAGGATTATCTTAAATATAGGGTGAACGAATTTGAGGTGATAAGGCCTTAGAATTCGACTATGATAAGGATTCAAGGATTATCTTATGGGTTGCTTTGTGGATAAGCAACTAGATAAGGATAATGACTGAAACCCTATCTCTACACCTATATAAAGGCCCTAAGGCTCATGAATTCGTGTATCCCTTCCCAAGGAGTCCTAAGGACGAATTCTAACCTCTCTCCTCTCTCTTTATACCTTCTCCATTTGCTCTTGGTGTTTGTAAGCCATTAGAGGAGTGACACTTGTGACTCTAAGCATTCCAAAGCTAATTCTAGGAGGAATTAGGACTGTTATTGCTACATAACAATCAAGGTAACATCTTAAACCTAATTATATGTTAATATCGATTTCCATATGCTAGAATTAGGGTTTATAGTCTTGGATTCAAAGCATGTACAGTAGAGAAACCTAGATCCAAACATTAGGGATTGTATGAGCACATAGGATGTCTTATGACCAAAACCCATCAGTTCGGCGAACAGGTCACAGATCAACCCACAACATGTATTAATCTCTACAAGTACAAGATCATGCCAAATACATAAAAAAACGTACAATATCAAAAAGTATAGTTCGAACATCAAACAACAATTGTTCATAAAATTGATGTATTGAAACACACCACGATCATGGATATTGAGACATTAGAGTGTATATGCAACAAATTTGTAATCGCTTAGCATACAAAATTTACTATCATTAACACATGATAATTTTTTTTACAATATCAAATAATGATGTTTAATGTCATGTAATATACTAATAATATACTAAAATTACTACATTAAATTAAACTATATAGAAATAAAAAACGTAACATTGCATTTAAAAAGTTGGTTCATGTTCTTGCTTGTCAAACATATTTTCTAAAGAGATAATAACTTAAAAGGGTAATATTTTTTAACTTGTGGATATATTTTTTTATACACAATTAATCATTTATGTTATTTGTATATATTTACACACTTATGTTTTTTATTTTGCACATATGTAATAATATGTGTACAAAATAAAAAACATAAGTTACTTTTTTTTCAGAATCATCGTAATAAATTATTTTTTTATTTAATCATCTAAAAGTGTGCCTTATTAATTTATTCACAGTAAACTAGATTTTAAGCCAATAACAAGATTTTCTAACATTTGTTTAGAACATACGTAACAAACATCAATTATGACATATATTAACATAATTAAATATGAAATGATTTAATTATAAAGAATATTCTTTATAATTCATGTATTTTATTTAAAAAATATTCTCTATAATTAATAAATTAAATAGTAATATTCACGTAATTAATATATCTTATATATATGGTAACCAAATATCACTCTTAATTGACCGTTATTTTTTACCCTTCAATATCCAAGTGATTCGACCAACCTGGTTAACCCGGGGTTTAAAGCATCTGTCTTAACTCTTAACCCTAACAAAGTTCGTCTCACTCTCTTTAAACACTGATACACTCTTGGATTTTCTTTGTTACTCTAGATTGATATCAAAAGGCGGGTCATTCCTGTGTTCCTCTTGTCATTTAAGCAATGGTGCTGGTGAGTTATTGTTGCTTTGTGTAAGTTTTAATTAGTTGATGCTTTTTTTTTTTGGAAAAGAGTAGTTGATGCTTTTCTTAAGTGGAGTTTGTTATGAATCTCTTGTTCTATTTACAAATCGTACAGATATGGGTTTCGAACTTTTGATGTGCATTTTTGGTAGATCGTTTTGTTTAGTTTACTGATTTTAACTTTCTCCCTCTTCTTCGTGATTTGAAGAACTCACCAGTACTTCAATCATTCACTTCAGCTACTCTAATTTTCGACATTGCTGTTGTTTTGACTTTTTTGTAATCAATCGATCATGCTTTGGCTAGTCGTGCTGAGCAACGGGTCCAAACGGTTTAGGGTTTAGAACATTTAGAATATGGTCGGAGATTAAGCAATATGTGTCTATTTAGCATGATTATTTGCCTTATTCTGAATGTTATTTGTGGTTATATCACAATTTTCAACCTTATGTTCTCTATGCTGACACGCACTTAATTTTCTAATTTTTTGAAGTTATTTTAATTGTTGAAACTTCTGTTGTTGTTGGCTTTTATCTTTATGCTACTCTGTGGGGTAGAATCGACGTCTTAGCTTTTGATATATGAAATGTGAGGCTCTATTGTTGGTTTGAGATCCTTTGATATTTTTATTCTTGAGTCAACTGATTCCTTTCCATTTGATGTATTGTGCTTGTTACAGATTATACATTCAGAATTAAACAAGAATGTTTGCAAGGCATTAATTGCTGCAGAATATGTTGGTGTTGAAGTCAAAATGGCTGAAAATTTTCAAATGGGTGAGTCAAATAAGACTCCTGAGTTTCTTAAGATGAACCCTCTTGGAAAGGTATTGTTTTATGGTTTAATCTTATTAATATTTACTACAAAATTTTAAAACTTTTTTTTAATGTTTTACATCGTAAGATATGCAGGTTCCAGCTCTTGAGACTCCCGAGGGGCCTATATTTGAGAGTAATGCAATTGCTCGCTATGGTGAGGGACAAAATAGTCATTAACATTTCTAATCTTTTTTCTGTAATTATTATTATGGTTGATGGTTCTTATTTTGTCATGTTGTTTGTTGAAGTTGCTCGTTTGAAGCCTGAAAATACTCTCTTTGGATCTTCACCGATAGAATATGTAAGTTTGAATCATGATGAAGGAATAATGATAATTCTATATAAAAAGCTTGTTTAATTTAAAAAAATATATTTTATACAGGGCCAAATTGAGCAGTGGGTTGACTTTTCTGCATTGGAGCTTGACGCAAATATGAGGGCATGGGTGTTTCCAAGACTTGGATATGCCACATACATCAAATCTGTTTGTTACTCCTGCTCTTTTCTTTTGTTTTTTTAATATTATTCTTTTGCTAGTTTGATATTTTTTTTGAAATGGTCTAAATGATACATTTGTGTGTATGATTTGAAGGCTGAGGAGAGTTATATATCTGGTGTGAAAAGAGGTCTTGGTGCTCTAAACACGCATCTTGCTTCACGTACTTTTTTGGTTGGTGATTCCGTGACTTTGGCTGACATCATCATGACATGCAACTTGGTGAATGGTTTTAAATTTTTGTTTACAAAGAGTTTCACATCTGAGTTTCCTCATGTTGAGAGGTATTTCTGGACCATGGTTAATCAACCAAACGTGAGAAAGATATTTGGAGAAATCAAACAAGCAGAAGTTCTCCCTCCTATTCCTTCAGCCAAGAAACCAGAGGATAAACCAAAACCCGAGCCTAAAAAGGAAGTCAAGAAAGAAGAAGCCCCTAAACCCAAGCCTGAAGTTGCCCCAGAGGAGGAAGAGGCACCAAAGCCTAAGGCAAAGAATCCTCTTGATTTATTGCCTCCGAGTCCTATGGTTTTGGATGACTGGAAGAGGCTTTACTCAAACACCAAAACTAACTTCCGTGAGGTTGCAATCAAAGGTATTTTCATTTTTTATTTTTTTATTTTTTCCTAAAAGATCAGTCTTTTCAAACTAACACTTGGCTGATATATTATATATTTATTGATTTTGTTGAAGGTTTTTGGGACATGTATGATCCAGAGGGATACTCTCTTTGGTTTTGCAACTACAAGTACAATGATGAGAACACTGTCTCATTTGTGACCATGAATAAGGTTGGTGGATTCCTTCAGCGTATGGATCTTGCAAGGAAATACGCGTTTGGAAAGATGTTGATTATTGGAAACGAGCCTCCATTCAAGGTCAAGGGTTTGTGGCTTTTCCGTGGGACTGAAATCCCAAAATTTGTGATGGATGAGTGTTATGACATGGAGCTTTATGAGTGGACCAAGGTTGACCTTTCTGATGAGGCACAAAAGGAGCGTGTGAATCAGATGATTGAAGATTTTGAGCCTTTTGAGGGCGAAGCACTTTTGGATGCTAAATGCTTCAAATGAAGGAAAATGCTTCGAAGATTATGGAGAATTCTACAACTTAACGGATTTCCAATAACATGTGAAAATTATTGAAGAATATTTTAGGCCCGTACACATAGAATGTTCTGTAAATATCTAGATATTTAACTTTATGGTTCTTTGTAGTTGATCACAACCGTTGATTTAAATAGATATTGGTATTCAGGTTGAGGAGGGTGCCCATATAAGGAGATGAACCACAACCACAATATTCCTAATCATCCTCTTGTGCGTTCTTTTTCTGTTTTTCATTGTCTCAATTGTTGAAAGCTATAAATTATTGTAATCTCTTTAGTATTGCATTCCACGATGTCATTTTGTTGTGGCGTGTGATGAGTAATTCGTTGATGTATAATGGCATGTACCTGGAAATATGTGTTTGGTTCAATGATTGAACCCAACTCGTAAGCATTATCACTTACATATTGAGTTTAATGAGTGAAATAAACGCTTTAACGAGAGAGAATGCATCACTTTTATTTTTCAACAGATGTACCCATGTATGTCTCATGTGTATGATGCTTATAAAGTGTCTATATGAATTTGGTAAAAAAGTTTAGCTGAATGAGAGATACTTTTTGGAGAGGACAAATGATGTTGTCTAGCTTGAGAACAAATGATAAAGGAAGACATGCATGGCCATATAAAGAAAGATTGTGTTAAATTTTCTTAAGTTTGTGAAGAGGAACTTGACCAAAATGTCGATGCCACATAGTAAAGAAACAAAAGGAAAGACTTGTTTTGATATCATTGTGATAAATAATAATAATATTAAAAAAAAAAAAAAAAAAAAAAAAAAAAAAAAAAAAAAACATACAGGCCATTTATTTATTTTTGTGGAAATTTGTCATCCAAAATAATCAATTCATCAATATTAACGAGGAACATCCCGTAATATATTGCATGATATGTCTTTTGGTACACATAAAATGACTATATTATCCTTTATATTTTTTCCAGTTTTTTAATATTTATTTATTATTTATAAATTAAAAAAAATCAAATTAATCAGATCTATAATTTAGTGGATCTACCACCTCTCACACTCCCCTTCTACCTCTCCCTACATCCCCTTCTTCACCATACTCCTTTTCCGGCTCCACCGCCACCTACCTTTTTTTGGCACCACTCTCACCTCCGATGATTAAATCCCAACTATTAAAGACTACTCCATCCCGACCAAACACATATAAACACACACCATACCAAATTTGATCTCCAATAAAACCCAAAATCCACAAGCATGTGAAAAAGTTATACTAGGGGCAATCATTCATTTGGAGTCATAAAACTATTCATCTAAAGAAGCAAATGGGTGATACCTTAGATCTAAAACACACCAAAAAATGCTCCTAAAGTTGATGAAGACTCTAGATCTAGAAGCTCAACCCCAACAAATGCTCGGTCTCCAAGTTCCTTCTTCTTAAAAGATGTAACAGCCCGGAATTTGCAGGAGCAAATGGGTGATACCAAACATTTAACAAGATATAACATTTAACAGCCCGGAATTTTCAGGTATTTATTTTAGATTTATTTATGGAAATTGTGAGTGGACTCGGCGAGTTGGAGCTCAAACTCGCCGAGTAGGATCGCGGATTTAGGCACAGGTTCGCGTCCGGACTCGACGAGTCCAAGGGTGGACTCGGCGAGTCCACGTTGTGTGGTGAAACCCTAATTTCCGGAGATTGAGACCTATTTAAAGGGCCTTATGGCTGTCATTTGTGCTCACCCAACCCTTAGAGAGAAACCCTTGAGTGCTTGAACGTTTTGAGAGAGAAAGGAAGCATTCTTAACCCTTGTGTGTGTCATTTAGCAAAGAAGGAGAAGATTCTAGGCAAGAGGAAGCAAAGGAGGTTGCTATTCTGTGGATTTGAAGCTTAGATCATCAATCTAGAGGTATGATTTCGGATTACTTTCTGTTTTGTGAAGTATAATGGGATCTATGGTTTCTTATGGACATTTATGGGATGATTTGATGCCAAATAGTTCCCTTCTTGTGTTGAGGCTCTGGATCTGGATCCATAGAGGTCCAGAGAGCCTCACTCCTCAAGCTTTATGTATAGCAATGGAGAGTTGTAGTATTTGAGACAAAAACATCATTTATGGTCATGTAGAGATTGTATGTGCATAAAAATAGTGACTTTACGTGCTAAATAAGCTTGGAAGGACTGGATCTATGGGTTAATGGACTGGATCTGACCTTATGAGCAAGTTTGAGTCATTGCATGGCACAGACTCGTCGAGTCCGAAGAACAGACTCGGCGAGTAGTATGAATGTTGCCCGATCACACAGCGAGTGTTCTTGCCGAGTTGGGGAGGGTTGACTCAGTGAGTCAGGGGGAAATCAGAGTGGACAGGTGGACTGAGTCAAGCTGGACTCGCCGAGTTGTTCTTGAGACTCGGCGAGTTGAGTCGTGGTGGCCCCACAACTCATGCCAGGTGGAACTCATCGAGTCAGGAAGATACTCGACGTGTCAAGGGAGGATTTCAGGGAAATCAGTGTATACGCTTAGACTCGCCGAGTCGCTATAGTGCACTCGTCGAGTCCGATCAAAGTTGACCGTTGACCGTTGACCTAAGTTGACTTGTTAAGAGTAGTCAACCTTAGTTGGTAAAGTGTTAATTAGAGATGTATTGTGATTTAAGAAGACTATAGCTCGGGAGATCGAGCACTAGTGATTTCAGGATTCACGACTTACCGAGACACACGAGGTGAGTCTTCTCACTATACTTTACCTTGAGTAGGTAACCAGAGTTATGTGATAGAGAATTTGTATGCTATGTATGTTATATGTTGTACTGCATTATTTCTATGTGATTTATGTTGTGCATGTTTACAGAGTTAGAACCTGAGGGTTCACAGAGTTTGGGTGCACGGACCCACAGAGTTATAGCCTCGAGTGGCTAATATGTGTTATATATGATATTTTGGGGAACTCACTAAGCTTTGTGCTTACATTGTTTGATGTTATTGTTTCAGGTACTAGTGACGACCGCGAGAAGGCGCCGGCTTGATCCGTACACACACACGGAGTTTATACATTTGTGATCTTGGGATTTTGTATTTACTTGAATTGGATAATTAAATATGATTGTTTTATGAATATTAAATGAATTATGTTTTATGAAAATTTTGTTTTGAAATTTACGGTGTTACAATTTGGTATCAGAGCCTTGGTTTGAGGGATTCGGGTACACCTTCGGGAGTATTTGAACTCAAACTGAGGATTTGGAAAAATATTTTCAAAAGAAAATTTAACTTTTCTAAGAGTAAAAGATTTTTAGAGAAATTCAAGGAAGAAACGTGTGTACGATCAGTTAGCGCCCGAATGGTGATTTCCCAAAATACCCTTATATTATATGTTTATGATGTATTCTCTTGCTAGAGTAGGCTAGGTATTCTTATTAGGACTAGAGTGCCCTGATTTGTGATGCCTTAGCCTAGGGAGAATGTGAGCTGCTATGAGATGCTTGAGAGCGAATAGGTAGCAGCGAGGAGCTTATGAGAGATCTGTTAGAGAGTGATAGAGTACTTGGAATTTGGGATCCGAAGAGGAGGATTTGGGGTGTGTACTGAGACGGTGTGGACAGTAGTATTGGGCCCGTACTACTGAAAGCATCGGGGCGGTGCACGGTCCAATTAAGAATCTTCGGAATACCAAGAATCAAGGAGGGATGGGTTGTCGAGTGTGAGTATGCTCGAGCGGATTCTAATTTATCGTATGTTGTATTTCAGAGGTTGATCATGGTGAGGACACGTCATATGCCGGAGGGTGTCGTGGCTAGTGATGAGGAGATTCGAAAAATCATTCATGAGGAGGTGGCTGCGGTCATCAGGGCAGAGATACCAGAGATGTTCGGGTCTATTAAGACCGCGCTGATCGAGACCTTCGACGAGCGTTATGTCGCTCTTTCTGAGGCTGCGGTTGCGGCGGCCATTGCAGCTGTTGCTGCCGCTAGGCCGCAGGGTGGTGACGCGTTGCTGTTCCGGGAGTTCAGCAACACGAAACCGCCGGAGTTTGATGGGACCCAGGACTCGGTGGCGGCCATGAGATGGATTTCTGACATAGAGGGGTGTTTCTTCACTTGCTCATCTCCTGAGCATTTTAGAGTACGGTTCGCGCTGAACCAGCTTCGCTTGGGAGCAAGGGACTGGTGGAAGTTTGTCACAACACACTTTTTGCCTGCTGAGCTTGCGGCAGTGACCTGGGAAAGGTTCACTGCCATGTTCCGAGATGAGTACGTTCCCCAGGTGGAGAGGGAGCGTTTGGCCTAGGAGTTTCTGACCCTCAAGCAGGGCACTGAGTCTGTTACAGTGATCACCAGGATGTTTCACGAGAGAGCGATGTTCTGCCCTGAGCACGTGTCCACTAAGCAGGCACGTATGAGTCGATATTTGAGTATTTTGAGACGGGACATTCGGGAGTTCGTGGCGAACTCCTCATACCGGACATTTGCTGAGCTTCAGGAAAATGCCCGGAAGAGGGAGATCGAGCTAGAGACCCAGGCTAGGGAGGAGGCTGAGTCTCATGGGAGGGATCAGCGACCGGCACAATTCCAGCCGGCAGCCAAACGGGCCAAGCCCGCTGATCCCAAACCAGGGAGCCAAAAGGGCCGCACTTGTGGAAAGTGCGGTGATGTGTGTAAAACTCACTTAGTTTTAATCCTACTTTAATTATCAAATAACACACAAAAGGCAGTGAACCTATCAATTGTGGTATAGCTAAATAAGCAGGGTATCGAACACAGGGAACGGCAAATTAAATTAAAAACTAATTCTATCTAAATTACTTTAGCAAATAAGGGTTTTTCTCTAGTTTTACAAGACTATAAACTTACTAAACAAAACTAATGCAAGGCTAGAAAAGAGCAAATTGACTAGATTCAATAATGGGAAAGAAACTTCTGTTTAGTTCAACTCGGTTAACTTTATGGTTGCTTTTAAGGTAATAGTGCAATGGATTAATTCTTTCGTTGGTTACCGATTCAAGTGATTAAGTTGTGTTCACTACCTTAATCCTTAGCAAATAAACTAATTCAAACAGTGGCCAATTGCTTTACTTAATTATATTTACTAGATTAATTATTCGGGTTAAGTTAGACTTGCAATAGCTAATTAAATTGTTATTCTTAATTAACCTCTTGTTCGATAGTCATCTTACAAGCTTGCACATGAATTTACTCAATTTCCTTATTAATCCTAGTTTCATATTCATTGATCCTAGACATATGATATAGTGGTCACTTATCATATGAGGTTGATAATTAATAGATGTTCATGCTAATTAACTATCTTCCTATTAACAGAAAATAAATTATCATTCATACACAAGGTTCTTTAGCAAGCTAAAATAACAATTAATCACCAACTTAGAATTAATCCTACCAATCAATCAAACCATATTGTCAACTTTGTATCCCCAAACAGAAGTATAAAGAAATTAGTTCATAACTAAGGTGAATAACAGCAAACAAATAAGTTCAAGTTGCTTAATCATATTGACAAAACAAAAGAATTAAGTAGAATGATGAAATTACGCCTCAATTACTCCCGGAATTGGATTCTAGCTTCTTTGGTCGACTTCTAGGGATTCTTCTGGCTTCTTATTCGCAGCTAAACACTTCTGAAACTTCCCAGAATTCTCCCGTTTTCGCATTATAGAGTTATCTTTATATATGCATACCGACTCGTCGAGTCATATGGCGACTCGTCGAGTCCCTCTCACATTAGTCGTAACCTGATAACTGTCTTGACTTCCGAATGCTTATCTTTCTGAATCCGCGACCGGACTCGTCGAGTCAAGAGACAACTCGACGAGTAGAAGCCTTTTTTGGTTGTTTTCTTTCTTCGTTCCACTCTTGAGCTCTTAACTGCTTCTCTTGCTCCCTTTCGCTTCCGAGCTTCATCTTTGGACTGAAAAACATAATTTAACACTTTTAAGTACCTTTTGTCCATAATATGCAACAATTTAGCTAATATATGAATAATAAACTACACTTAATATACACTAAATATGCACATATCAAAATACCCCACACTTGTCTTTTGCTTGCCCTCAAGCAAAACTGAATTTTAACACATTAGAATCATATAAAACAATCCCAATCGAACCCAACCATTATGCCAAGACCGCAACGCATGCATTTGTGTCTAAAATTCCTAAAAACCCCCCATACTTCAAATACTCACAATCCTCATAAACATTCGCCCACTCACCCCGAACTATGCTCATTTTATGCAACCCTCCGAATCCATCCTCAGAAAACCTCTTTAACCTCAAGGTATTTTTAATTGAGCAACCCAAGCATACATAATCTAGATAATTACAATTTATGATACCACATTGGAGCTCTTTGGAATTCTTCACTTGCTTGATAATTTGATCTTGGATATCTTTGAATTCACCACCTTTGTTTGATTTCTTTAGTATCTTCAACTTTTTGGATTTCTTCAGAATTTTCAATCTTCAAATCTTTACTTTAATTGCTCCAAAAATTCTTCAAACTTTTTCTTGTAATTCTCTCTCTTTTTTTTTACATGTACCTCACTTTTTTTTTCACTCGAATCCCTACATGCTTAAGCAGGGGCGCTCAATCTCAACCTTTATTGGCTAATGATAAAAATCTTCCTGGATACATTTCAGGTTTAGGCTGCTAAACATATTGCATCCCTCAGGCTGAGCAAGGTCGTGTTTTTGTCTCATGATTTCACTGAAATAAGGAAGCCACAAATGCACTAGAACGTATATAGGCTCAACTAAACATTTGGGTTTTCATGCAATTATTAACACAATTCCAACATGGAATCCTATTTTCTTACCAAAATTTCCTAAATTAGATCCTAAATAATCCTTTTGGTATGCAAAATTTTTGAAAATTGACTATTATGTAACCAACCCCCTACCCCACACTTATGTGATGCAATGCCCTCATTGCATATGATGCATAGAAACATAAAAATAAAGAGGGAATTGGAACAAACTCCCCTGGGATAGCAGTGGATAGGTTGATCACTCTCATTTAAGCTCCATCTTCAATAAACTTCATACATGGGAACAATCTCATCCATGTATCGTGTGGGTCGCTCTAAATATGCGAAAATCGGCGTAAGATCTTCAAGAATGGATATGGAAGTGGAAGGATGCAAGTGGTATAAGTAGTAGCACCAAATCAGCAGTCGTTCAGTACAAAAATATATCAACTCGTCGAGTCAGATGATGGACTCGCCGAGTAGCAGCGCGCATTCTCAAAATATCTGGAAATACAAAGCGACTCGTCGAGTCAGCTTAGTGCACTCGACGAGTTGGCACCTGAATGTAAAATCTAGGTATGTGGCAACTGTTTGAGTCCCTAACAACTTCATTAACGCTTCCTCACATGCAGACTCAATCGCCCACACTCCTAAGACCGGACTTGACACTTTGACGTTAAAAACTCGCTTCCTTGACTCGCTCTCACACGTAAAAACATCCATGCTTTACCTCATCCTAAGCAATCAAAATGCAATCCTGAAAATAACTAAAGCAAACAACTATTAAACAAAATAATATCTTAAAGCATACACACCAAAAATAAAACAAAATAAAAATGCAAATTGTTTAAACACAAAAACACAAAAATTAATCCTCATCCTCCTCATCATCGACGTTGGCTCCACTTCCTCCCGCTCCGCTATGGCGTGCACTAATCCTCTCGTCCCACGATGGAATGTATGGATAATTCCCACCATCAATATGTGGAATATTGAAGTGGTCAAAAAGTCGTATGTGGAATTGATTGCTAAAATTTAGCCCCCGCGCCATTTGGTCTTGCATCCGCCTCATCTCTATATTGTACCAATCCATTGGTACATCTCCAGTCTCTACCGGAATCACTGGCGGCTCATCCTCCATATCCCTTTCCCTTCGCGATCGCACCCTCCTTCCCGGTGCTTCGGGACCTACAACCGGGTCATCATTTGGGATGGCATAATGGCCACCACCATAGTCTTCAATAATTCGGGCCCTGCGGAAAAGAATGGGATTAAATGGGGGTGTCGGTATCAAAGTCATGAGGTTCCAGGCACCACGGTTCATCAACCCGAATGAATTAGCCAATCGGGTGACAAACATGCCTCCATTGATGCGCGATGTTTTGCGATCTTTGACCGCACCCGCTGAAAGGTATGAAGCAATGCACCACGGGATGTTGCAAAAGACGCCTGGTGTGATAATGCTCCAAAGGTAGAAAACATCAAGGTTGGAAACCTTGTCATCGTCCTTCCTCTGGTTGATGGTGGAAGAAATAAGTCGGTGAATGAGGCGGTGGATCGGGGATCGGATGCTCCCTTCCTGCGCGGACTTCGGGATATAAACTTTATTCCCAATAGTGTGCCACCAACCCGTGCTAGTAACCCCATCGGGAAACACCATGTGAGTGGTTGCCAAAAAGGCCCGAAAGAGGTTCGTAGAAACCAACGGTTGATCATAAATCCCTAGCCGGCAAGCAAGATCCACCACCGAGCATTTATGATACTCGCCCCCAAGACAAAATGTGAAACTTGCCGGATGATACAAATCTACTCCACCGGTAAAAGATACCGTGGAAAAGAACTCCAAGCAAAGCTCCAAATACACCGGCTCTTGCATGCGGAAGACCCGGCTCCATCCATCACATATCATTGACTCGTCGTCATGTTGAAACTCCTTTAAAAGGTATGGAGCTAATTCCTCTTCATATTGCACCGTTTGCAACCATTCCCAATCTATTCTGTTCGGGACATAGACCTCCTTCTTTTTAATATCGGCAAGCTTCTTTTTCCACTTCCGCATTGTTGAAGCGGACTCGATTTGCGGGAAATTTAACCATGGAAATTCCTCTTGGCTACCCCTTGAAGATTGTCCTC
This sequence comes from Lactuca saligna, assembly GCF_052625555.1. NCBI lineage: Eukaryota > Viridiplantae > Streptophyta > Magnoliopsida > Asterales > Asteraceae > Lactuca > Lactuca saligna. The sequence goes on along the minus strand of NC_136421.1, from coordinate 261,577,261 downwards.
TTCTAAACATGATTCCTGCAAAACATATAAACCATACCCAGAAAACACAGAATGTTAACTAATCGGACTGTTTCTGCAACTCGACTGGACTCGTCGAGTCCATGCCCGACTCGGCGAGTCGCGGGACCTGTACGAGTCAGTCGACGGGTCTCACCAAATTGAACCATGTAATCTCTAAATTCTTGCAAGGTTTTTGTTCAGGGACTTCCTACTAAGTAATAAGGCCACAATAAACGTTCAAAACAACAAGATTCATGACAAAATCGAAAACCTAGAATTTAGTCACTATTTCAAAAACGGGTTTTTTTCATGAAATTGCAAGTGTAGATGGCCTTATAATCACTCTCTATCTAGAAAACAAGAAGAAAGTTGTTACCTTTTTAGTTTAATTCTTGAAGATTTGGAAGAAAGGTTGAAGAAGTCTTGAATGCTTGAGAGAGGATTGTACCCGGCGAGTGTAGTGTGAAAACTGAACTTTTAGGGTTAAAACCCTATTAGATGTAAAAGTAATTTCGAAAATGTTTATTTTTTTTCTGTAAATAAGCTCGACTCGTCGAGTCAGGGTCAGACTCGGCGAGTCCCAGCGAGCAGTTAATTTTTTTTTCTGAGATCAGTATGTACTCGTCGAGTCAGGGTCAGACTCGGCGAGTTGTTTGTAAAACATTTCTAATTTTTGAAATTTTGTTATTTATTCAAAATATTCTCACCCCACTCTTAAGCTAGGCGCTCCCTTAAGCAGACAAGTCCGATGATTTGGAAGATTAACATTGAAACACAAAACAAAAACAATAAATGAAAAAAAACTAAAGAGTAAAAGAAAGCAAACTCTAACGACGGGTTGCCTCCCGCCAAGCGCTTCTTTTTGAGGAGTCATTAGCTAGACTCCTTCCCATTTACGTTTTGTCGCCTTCAAGCATCGGGAATGTGCGCCGTACTTTTTGCGGTTTATACTTAGTCTTGTAGGCGTGAATCTTTTTCTTGTAAGCCCTTTTCAATTCGTCTCTTCTCTTTTTCGCTGTATCATCCTCAGCTGGTTGGGCCTCTCTTTTCCTCTTCTTCTTTTTCAACCCATGCTTTTTCACCAATTTTTGAACCTCCTTTTCTTTAAATTTGATAACTTCATACTTCATATTGGTCCGTGCTCTAGGTTTAGTGGTGAATTGGTGATCAGCTTCCGCTCCGCTTCCATTTATGGCTTCATCCTCTTTTGTGCTCGACTCTTTTCCAAATGGCATCGTATCAAGGCATGCCACGTTGGCGTGTTGGACCTCCATTCCTTTTACTTCTTCTGCCGATCGTTCTTCCAAAGAATCACTAACAGTAACTGAATCCAGGGTATGTGAAGAACGGTCAACAAACAAATCAGCTTGGGTCAAGTTTGTCTCCAAATCGACTGGACTCGTCGAGTCCATTATGTCGACTCGGCGAGTTGGGTCGGGTTCCATCAATTCTGGATCGTTGTCTGAGTCGGCTTCTTCCAGTAGCTTTTCTAGCTCCTCCAAGTCTTTGTCAGCATCTGCAACTTCTTCGGAGTGTAGCGTGAACTTACTTGGGTCTTCTTTTAATAAAATATCAAGCTCTCTTTGCAATACCTCATCATCTACTTGGATAAATGAGATTTCTTCTCTCTTTTCTTCTTCTTGCTTGATCTCTGGATTAGATTTAAACATCACCGACTCATCACCCACTCTTAATGTCAAAGTAGATTCGGATATGTCAATTAGGGCACATGCGGTGTTTAAGAATGTTCTTCCCAAAATAATTGGTATTTCGGGGTCTTCTTTCATCTCCACCACCACGAAGTCTACTGGGAAAATAAACTTGTCTACTTTGATAAGGAGATTTTCACATATGCCTTGTGGATGAATAATTGTTTTATTTGCCAAATGGATTCTCATATTTACCGGCTTTGGTGCTGGTAAATTCAGCTTCTTAAAGAATGAATAGGGCATCAAATTAATGCTTGCCCCTGAATCAGCCAAAGCTCGTGTAGAAACATCATTGCCAAATTGGCACGGAATTACTATATTACCCGGATCACCCTTCTTCTCAGGCAGCTCACTCATTAATATCTCTGCGACTTCAGCAAGATCTTTCCTAGCAGCAAACAAACCTTTAAGCAAGTTAAAGTATTTGGGAGTCTGGAGCATTGTGTCCACGAATGGCATATTGACTTGTAAAGCTTTGACATGCTCCATGAAGGTTCTATAGGCTTGAACTTTTTCTGAAGGAATGGCTCTGGATGGGTATGGCAAAGGAGGATTGTATGTCTTCAGAAAACTGGCTTTTTTATCATTCCCGACTGGACTCGTCGAGTCCATTTTGGTGAATCGGCGAGTCGGATCGAGTTCTTCTCGTTCTGGTTCTTCTTCCTTTTCTGCCTTCCCTTTGGAAACCCTTAGTGTTTCTGCCAATTCTTCTTCACCGCTGGAAGTTATAACGCTCACGTTCTCGTTCCTTGGATTGGGTTGGGTGTCGCTCGGAAGTTGGCCCGGTCTTCTTTCGTTTACTTGATGTGCAAGTTGGCCCAGCTGTTTCTCTATGTTGAGAATAGAGGCTTGCTGATTCGTCAACATGTTTCTGGTTTCTTGCATTGCCACATCATGATCATTATGCCTTTTCTCGGACGCGCTTATGAATTTTGTAAGTATGTCTTCTAAGTTCGTCTTCTTGTCCGTCACCGGTTCTTCCTTTTGATAATAACCCCTCTCCCTCTGCTTATATTTTTCTTCCTTAGCCTTTCTGTACTCTTCGTATGGGAGCCATTCCTTCTTCGGTTTCCTCCAGTCTTCATCGTATCTATCGCCGCTGGAGTAGAATACTTGAGCTTTCTTATTTCCATTCTCATCTCGATCACATTCCTTGGTAAGATGGGGACCGCCACAATTTTCACATCCGACTCTAATAGCATGGATCATTTGATCCATTTTCGTCATTCTTCGGTCTAGGCTATCGAGTTTAGCTATCACCGCCGCCATACCATCGTTTACCGAATTTACTGCGCCGCGACTCACTTCATTCCTCGGGTTGTGGTATTCTCTAGAGTGCCTAGAGAATTCTTCAATTAACTCCTTTATGTCTCGAGGTGTCTTTCGAGTGAGTGGGCCTTGTGAATCGAGTAATTGCCTCGTGGTGACATTAACTCCATCATAAAAGATAGAGACCTCTTGTTGGCTATTGAGATCGTGGTGGGGGCAATTTCGAAGTAGGCTCTTGTATCTTTCCCAAGCTTCATATAGGGATTCGCCGGGTTGTTGCTCGAAGTTGGCAATGGCTTTCTTTAGCTTGGCTATTTTGGAAGGTGGACAGAAGTGATCTATGAACTCTTCTTTCATTTTGGCCCATGTAGTAACTGATCCGGGAGGGAGTGACTTCAACCAATCCTTTGCAGCTCCTTTGAACGTGACAGGAAGCATGCGTAGCAGCTGGACCTCGCGGGGCACATTAGGTACATTGAAGTAATCCGCCACATCATTTACTTCATCTAAGTGCTTATAGGCGTCTTCATGATCTCTCCCGTGAAATGGTATCTCCTTGAGTTGAGCGAGAATATGGCCCTTTAGTTCGAACGTAGCGGTAGCGGGGATTGCGGGTTGCACAAGTCCCGGGCCGGTGTCATCACGCATCCTTTTCTTCCACTCCCCCATGGGGATCTCGTCAATATTAGCCATTGCGGTGGCTAAGTCTTCTTCAAACTCGGATGTGTGCTCGCTTTCTTCTTCGGTCTCGTATTCGGTGTCTTTCGGGATCGGATCTTCGGTTGACAACGACGCACTGGATGCTCCTGCTTTGCTGCTCCTCTTCTTGCCAAAAACGGATTTGAAGTTTTTGAGTGGTGAGTTCTTTGAAGAAGTGGTTTCTCCAACGGTTTTGCCCTTGTTTCTTCTTAATGCGGTTTCCGGATCTTCAAGAGGAGGAATTAGAGGCGTAGCAGATCCTCGGGTCATGAACTAACTGCAACTTAAAACAAAACAGAACGCGTAAAAAAGAACAAAAATTTAATCTGATTCAGCGTTAGACTCGCCGAGTCGGGGCGAATGCACTCGGCGAGTTCACGTTAAAATCAGTGTTTTTTTTTTTTTTTAGTATAACTTAAACAAAAATTGAAATAGAAATTAACTTTGCGTAAGATGAATCTTACACAAAGGATCGATTGAATTAGAATTTAATGCTAATTTTAGAACCGTTCCCCGGCAACGGCGCCAAAAACTTGATGTGTGTAAAACTCACTTAGTTTTAATCCTACTTTAATTATCAAATAACACACAAAAGATAGTGAACCTATCAATTGTGGTATAGCTAAATAAGCAGGGTATCGAACACAGGGAACGGCAAATTAAATTAAAAACTAATTCTATCTAAATTACTTTAGCAAATAAGGGTTTTTCTCTAGTTTTACAAGACTATAAACTTACTAAACAAAACTAATGCAAGGCTAGAAAAGAGCAAATTGACTAGATTCAATAATGGGAAAGAAACTTCTGTTTAGTTCAACTCGGTTAATTTTATGGTTGCTTTTAAGGTAATAGTGCAATGGATTAATTCTTTCGTTGGTTACCGATTCAAGTGATTAAGTTGTGTTCACTACCTTAATCCTTAGCAAATAAACTAATTCAAACAGTGGCCAATTGCTTTACTTAATTATATTTACTAGATTAATTATTCGGGTTAAGTTAGACTTGCAATAGCTAATTAAATTGTTATTCTTAATTAACCTCTTGTTCGATAGTCATCTTACAAGCTTGCACATGAATTTACTCAATTTCCTTATTAATCCTAGTTTCATATTCATTGATCCTAGACATATGATATAGTGGTCACTTATCATATGAGGTTGATAATTAATAGATGTTCATGCTAATTAACTATCTTCCTATTAACAGAAAATAAATTATCATTCATACACAAGGTTCTTTAGCAAGCTAAAATAACAATTAATCACCAACTTAGAATTAATCCTACCAATCAATCAAACCATATTGTCAACTTTGTATCCCCAAACAGAAGTATAAAGAAATTAGTTCATAACTAAGGTGAATAACAGCAAACAAATAAGTTCAAGTTGCTTAATCATATTGACAAAACAAAAGAATTAAGTAGAATGATGAAATTACGCCTCAATTACTCCCGGAATTGGATTCTAGCTTCTTTGGTCGACTTCTAGGGATTCTTCTGGCTTCTTATTTGCAGCTAAACACTTCTGAAACTTCCCAGAATTCTCCCGTTTTCGCATTATAGAGTTATCTTTATATATGCATACCGACTCGTCGAGTCATATGGCGACTCGTCGAGTCCCTCTCACATTAGTCGTAACCTGATAACTGTCTTGACTTCCGAATGCTTATCTTTCTGAATCCGCGACCGGACTCGTCGAGTCAAGAGACAACTCGACGAGTAGAAGCCTTTTTTGGTTGTTTTCTTTCTTCGTTCCACTCTTGAGCTCTTAACCGCTTCTCTTGCTCCCTTTCGCTTCCGAGCTTCATCTTTGGACTGAAAAACATAATTTAACACTTTTAAGTACCTTTTGTCCATAATATGCAACAATTTAGCTAATATATGAATAATAAACTACACTTAATATACACTAAATATGCACATATCAAAATACCCCACACTTGTCTTTTGCTTGCCCTCAAGCAAAACTGAATTTTAACACATTAGAATCATATAAAACAATCCCAATCGAACCCAGCCATTATGACAAGACCGCAACGCATGCATTTGTGTCTAAAATTCCTAAAAAACCCCCATACTTCAAATACTCACAATCCTCATAAACATTCGCCCACTCACCCCGAACTATGCTCATTTTATGCAACCCTCCGAATCCATCCTCAGAAAACCTCTTTAACCTCAAGGTATTTTTAATTGAGCAACCCAAGCATACATAATCTAGATAATTACAATTTATGATACCACATTGGAGCTCTTTGGAATTCTTCACTTGCTTGATAATTTGATCTTGGATATCTTTGAATTCACCACCTTTGTTTGATTTCTTTAGTATCTTCAACTTTTTGGATTTCTTCAGAATTTTCAATCTTCAAATCTTTACTTTAATTGCTCCAAAAATTCTTCAAACTTTTTCTTGTAATTCTCTCTCTTTTTTTTTACATGTACCTCACTTTTTTTTTCACTCGAATCCCTACATGCTTAAGCAGGGGCGCTCAATCTCAACCTTTATTGGCTAATGATAAAAATCTTCCTGGATACATTTCAGGTTTAGGCTGCTAAACATATTGCATCCCTCAGGCTGAGCAAGGTCGTGTTTTTGTCTCATGATTTCACTGAAATAAGGAAGCCACAAATGCACTAGAACGTATATAGGCTCAACTAAACATTTGGGTTTTCATGCAATTATTAACACAATTCCAACATGGAATACTATTTTCTTACCAAAATTTCCTAAATTAGATCCTAAATAATCCTTTTGGTATGCAAAATTTTTGAAAATTGACTATTATGTAACCAACCCCCTACCCCACACTTATGTGATGCAATGCCCTCATTGCATATGATGCATAGAAACATAAAAATAAAGAGGGAATTGGAACAAACTCCCCTGGGATAGCAGTGGATAGGTTGATCACTCTCATTTAAGCTCCATCTTCAATAAACTTCATACATGGGAACAATCTCATCCATGTATCGTGTGGGTCGCTCTAAATATGCGAAAATCGGCGTAAGATCTTCAAGAATGGATATGGAAGTGGAAGGATGCAAGTGGTATAAGTAGTAGCACCAAATCAGCAGTCGTTCGGTACAAAAATATATCAACTCGTCGAGTCAGATGATGGACTCGCCGAGTAGCAGCGCGCATTCTCAAAATATCTGGAAATACAAAGCGACTCGTCGAGTCAGCTTAGTGCACTCGACGAGTTGGCACCTGAATGTAAAATCTAGGTATGTGGCAACTGTTTGAGTCCCTAACAACTTCATTAACGCTTCCTCACATGCAGACTCAATCGCTCACACTCCTAAGACCGGACTTGACACTTTGACGTTAAAAACTCGCTTCCTTGACTCGCTCTCACACGTAAAAACATCCATGCTTTACCTCATCCTAAGCAATCAAAATGCAATCCTGAAAATAACTAAAGCAAACAACTATTAAACAAAATAATATCTTAAAGCATACACACCAAAAATAAAACAAAATAAAAATGCAAATTGTTTAAACACAAAAACACAAAAATTAATCCTCATCCTCCTCATCATCGACGTTGGCTCCACTTCCTCCCGCTCCGCTATGGCGTGCACTAATCCTCTCGTCCCACGATGGAATGTATGGATAATTCCCACCATCAATATGTGGAATATTGAAGTGGTCAAAAAGTCGTATGTGGAATTGATTGCTAAAATTTAGCCCCCGCGCCATTTGGTCTTGCATCCGCCTCATCTCTATATTGTACCAATCCATTGGTACATCTCCAGTCTCTACCGGAATCACTGGCGGCTCATCCTCCATATCCCTTTCCCTTCGCGATCGCACCCTCCTTCCCGGTGCTTCGGGACCTACAACCGGGTCATCATTTGGGATGGCATAATGGCCACCACCATAGTCTTCAATAATTCGGGCCCTGCGGAAAAGAATGGGATTAAATGGGGGTGTCGGTATCAAAGTCATGAGGTTCCAGGCACCACGGTTCATCAACCCGAATGAATTAGCCAATCGGGTGACAAACATGCCTCCATTGATGCGCGATGTTTTGCGATCTTTGACCGCACCCGCTGAAAGGTATGAAGCAATGCACCACGGGATGTTGCAAAAGACGCCTGGTGTGATAATGCTCCAAAGGTAGAAAACATCAAGGTTGGAAACCTTGTCATCGTCCTTCCTCTGGTTGATGGTGGAAGAAATAAGTCGGTGAATGAGGCGGTGGATCGGGGATCGGATGCTCCCTTCCTGCGCGGACTTCGGGATATAAACTTTATTCCCAATAGTGTGCCACCAACCCGTGCTAGTAACCCCATCGGGAAACACCATGTGAGTGGTTGCCAAAAAGGCCCGAAAGAGGTTCGTAGAAACCAACGGTTGATCATAAATCCCTAGCCGGCAAGCAAGATCCACCACCGAGCATTTATGATACTCGCCCCCAAGACAAAATGTGAAACTTGCCGGATGATACAAATCTACTCCACCGGTAAAAGATACCGTGGAAAAGAACTCCAAGCAAAGCTCCAAATACACCGGCTCTTGCATGCGGAAGACCCGGCTCCATCCATCACATATCATTGACTCGTCGTCATGTTGAAACTCCTTTAAAAGGTATGGAGCTAATTCCTCTTCATATTGCACCGTTTGCAACCATTCCCAATCTATTCTGTTCGGGACATAGACCTCCTTCTTTTTAATATCGGCAAGCTTCTTTTTCCACTTCCGCATTGTTGAAGCGGACTCGATTTGCGGGAAATTTAACCATGGAAATTCCTCTTGGCTACCCCTTGAAGATTGTCCTCTTCTAAACATGATTCCTGCAAAACATATAAACCATACCCAGAAAACACAGAATGTTAACTAATCGGACTGTTTCTGCAACTCGACTGGACTCGTCGAGTCCATGCCCGACTCGGCGAGTCGCGGGACCTGTACGAGTCAGTCGACGGGTCTCACCAAATTGAACCATGTAATCTCTAAATTCTTGCAAGGTTTTTGTTCAGGGACTTCCTACTAAGTAATAAGGCCACAATAAACGTTCAAAACAACAAGATTCATGACAAAATCGAAAACCTAGAATTTAGTCACTATTTCAAAAACGGGTTTTTTTCATGAAATTGCAAGTGTAGATGGCCTTATAATCACTCTCTATCTAGAAAACAAGAAGAAAGTTGTTACCTTTTTAGTTTAATTCTTGAAGATTTGGAAGAAAGGTTGAAGAAGTCTTGAATGCTTGAGAGAGGATTGTACCCGGCGAGTGTAGTGTGAAAACTGAACTTTTAGGGTTAAAACCCTATTAGATGTAAAAGTAATTTCGAAAATGTTTATTTTTTTTCTGTAAATAAGCTCGACTCGTCGAGTCAGGGTCAGACTCGGCGAGTCCCAGCGAGCAGTTAATTTTTTTTTCTGAGATCAGTATGTACTCGTCGAGTCAGGGTCAGACTCGGCGAGTTGTTTGTAAAACATTTCTAATTTTTGAAATTTTGTTATTTATTCAAAATATTCTCACCCCACTCTTAAGCTAGGCGCTCCCTTAAGCAGACAAGTCCGATGATTTGGAAGATTAACATTGAAACACAAAACAAAAACAATAAATGAAAAAAAACTAAAGAGTAAAAGAAAGCAAACTCTAACGACGGGTTGCCTCCCGCCAAGCGCTTCTTTTTGAGGAGTCATTAGCTAGACTCCTTCCCATTTACGTTTTGTCGCCTTCAAGCATCGGGAATGTGCGCCGTACTTTTTGCGGTTTATACTTAGTCTTGTAGGCGTGAATCTTTTTCTTGTAAGCCCTTTTCAATTCGTCTCTTCTCTTTTTCGCTGTATCATCCTCAGCTGGTTGGGCCTCTCTTTTCCTCTTCTTCTTTTTCAACCCATGCTTTTTCACCAATTTTTGAACCTCCTTTTCTTTAAATTTGATAACTTCATACTTCATATTGGTCCGTGCTCTAGGTTTAGTGGTGAATTGGTGATCAGCTTCCGCTCCGCTTCCATTTATGGCTTCATCCTCTTTTGTGCTCGACTCTTTTCCAAATGGCATCGTATCAAGGCATGCCACGTTGGCGTGTTGGACCTCCATTCCTTTTACTTCTTCTGCCGATCGTTCTTCCAAAGAATCACTAACAGTAACTGAATCCAGGGTATGTGAAGAACGGTCAACAAACAAATCAGCTTGGGTCAAGTTTGTCTCCAAATCGACTGGACTCGTCGAGTCCATTATGTCGACTCGGCGAGTTGGGTCGGGTTCCATCAATTCTGGATCGTTGTCTGAGTCGGCTTCTTCCAGTAGCTTTTCTAGCTCCTCCAAGTCTTTGTCAGCATCTGCAACTTCTTCGGAGTGTAGCGTGAACTTACTTGGGTCTTCTTTTAATAAAATATCAAGCTCTCTTTGCAATACCTCATCATCTACTTGGATAAATGAGATTTCTTCTCTCTTTTCTTCTTCTTGCTTGATCTCTGGATTAGATTTAAACATCACCGACTCATCACCCACTCTTAATGTCAAAGTAGATTCGGATATGTCAATTAGGGCACATGCGGTGTTTAAGAATGTTCTTCCCAAAATAATTGGTATTTCGGGGTCTTCTTTCATCTCCACCACCACGAAGTCTACTGGGAAAATAAACTTGTCTACTTTGATAAGGAGATTTTCACATATGCCTTGTGGATGAATAATTGTTTTATTTGCCAAATGGATTCTCATATTTACCGGCTTTGGTGCTGGTAAATTCAGCTTCTTAAAGAATGAATAGGGCATCAAATTAATGCTTGCCCCTGAATCAGCCAAAGCTCGTGTAGAAACATCATTGCCAAATTGGCACGGAATTACTATATTACCCGGATCACCCTTCTTCTCAGGCAGCTCACTCATTAATATCTCTGCGACTTCAGCAAGATCTTTCCTAGCAGCAAACAAACCTTTAAGCAAGTTAAAGTATTTGGGAGTCTGGAGCATTGTGTCCACGAATGGCATATTGACTTGTAAAGCTTTGACATGCTCCATGAAGGTTCTATAGGCTTGAACTTTTTCTGAAGGAATGGCTCTGGATGGGTATGGCAAAGGAGGATTGTATGTCTTCAGAAAACTGGCTTTTTTATCATTCCCGACTGGACTCGTCGAGTCCATTTTGGTGAATCGGCGAGTCGGATCGAGTTCTTCTCGTTCTGGTTCTTCTTCCTTTTCTGCCTTCCCTTTGGAAACCCTTAGTGTTTCTGCCAATTCTTCTTCACCGCTGGAAGTTATAACGCTCACGTTCTCGTTCCTTGGATTGGGTTGGGTGTCGCTCGGAAGTTGGCCCGGTCTTCTTTCGTTTACTTGATGTGCAAGTTGGCCCAGCTGTTTCTCTATGTTGAGAATAGAGGCTTGCTGATTCGTCAACATGTTTCTGGTTTCTTGCATTGCCACATCATGATCATTATGCCTTTTCTCGGACGCGCTTATGAATTTTGTAAGTATGTCTTCTAAGTTCGTCTTCTTGTCCGTCACCGGTTCTTCCTTTTGATAATAACCCCTCTCCCTCTGCTTATATTTTTCTTCCTTAGCCTTTCTGTACTCTTCGTATGGGAGCCATTCCTTCTTCGGTTTCCTCCAGTCTTCATCGTATCTATCGCCGCTGGAGTAGAATACTTGAGCTTTCTTATTTCCATTCTCATCTCGATCACATTCCTTGGTAAGATGGGGACCGCCACAATTTTCACATCCGACTCTAATAGCATGGATCGTTTGATCCATTTTCGTCATTCTTCGGTCTAGGCTATCGAGTTTAGCTATCACCGCCGCCATACCATCGTTTACCGAATTTACTGCGCCGCGACTCACTTCATTCCTCGGGTTGTGGTATTCTCTAGAGTGCCTAGAGAATTCTTCAATTAACTCCTTTATGTCTCGAGGTGTCTTTCGAGTGAGTGGGCCTTGTGAATCGAGTAATTGCCTCGTGGTGACATTAACTCCATCATAAAAGATAGAGACCTCTTGTTGGCTATTGAGATCGTGGTGGGGGCAATTTCGAAGTAGGCTCTTGTATCTTTCCCAAGCTTCATATAGGGATTCGCCGGGTTGTTGCTCGAAGTTGGCAATGGCTTTCTTTAGCTTGGCTATTTTGGAAGGTGGACAGAAGTGATCTATGAACTCTTCTTTCATTTTGGCCCATGTAGTAACTGATCCGGGAGGGAGTGACTTCAACCAATCCTTTGCAGCTCCTTTGAACGTGACAGGAAGCATGCGTAGCAGCTGGACCTCGCGGGGCACATTAGGTACATTGAAGTAATCCGCCACATCATTTACTTCATCTAAGTGCTTATAGGCGTCTTCATGATCTCTCCCGTGAAATGGTATCTCCTTGAGTTGAGCGAGAATATGGCCCTTTAGTTCGAACGTAGCGGTAGCGGGGATTGCGGGTTGCACAAGTCCCGGGCCGGTGTCATCACGCATCCTTTTCTTCCACTCCCCCATGGGGATCTCGTCAATATTAGCCATTGCGGTGGCTAAGTCTTCTTCAAACTCGGATGTGTGCTCGCTTTCTTCTTCGGTCTCGTATTCGGTGTCTTTCGGGATCGGATCTTCGGTTGACAACGACGCACTGGATGCTCCTGCTTTGCTGCTCCTCTTCTTGCCAAAAACGGATTTGAAGTTTTTGAGTGGTGAGTTCTTTGAAGAAGTGGTTTCTCCAACGGTTTTGCCCTTGTTTCTTCTTAATGCGGTTTCCGGATCTTCAAGAGGAGGAATTAGAGGCGTAGCAGATCCTCGGGTCATGAACTAACTGCAACTTAAAACAAAACAGAACGCGTAAAAAAGAACAAAAATTTAATCTGATTCAGCGTTAGACTCGCCGAGTCGGGGCGAATGCACTCGGCGAGTTCACGTTAAAATCAGTGTTTTTTTTTTTTTTTAGTATAACTTAAACAAAAATTGAAATAGAAATTAACTTTGCGTAAGATGAATCTTACACAAAGGATCGATTGAATTAGAATTTAATGCTAATTTTAGAACCGTTCCCCGGCAACGGCGCCAAAAACTTGATGTGTGTAAAACTCACTTAGTTTTAATCCTACTTTAATTATCAAATAACACACAAAAGATAGTGAACCTATCAATTGTGGTATAGCTAAATAAGCAGGGTATCGAACACAGGGAACGGCAAATTAAATTAAAAACTAATTCTATCTAAATTACTTTAGCAAATAAGGGTTTTTCTCTAGTTTTACAAGACTATAAACTTACTAAACAAAACTAATGCAAGGCTAGAAAAGAGCAAATTGACTAGATTCAATAATGGGAAAGAAACTTCTGTTTAGTTCAACTCGGTTAATTTTATGGTTGCTTTTAAGGTAATAGTGCAATGGATTAATTCTTTCGTTGGTTACCGATTCAAGTGATTAAGTTGTGTTCACTACCTTAATCCTTAGCAAATAAACTAATTCAAACAGTGGCCAATTGCTTTACTTAATTATATTTACTAGATTAATTATTCGGGTTAAGTTAGACTTGCAATAGCTAATTAAATTGTTATTCTTAATTAACCTCTTGTTCGATAGTCATCTTACAAGCTTGCACATGAATTTACTCAATTTCCTTATTAATCCTAGTTTCATATTCATTGATCCTAGACATATGATATAGTGGTCACTTATCATATGAGGTTGATAATTAATAGATGTTCATGCTAATTAACTATCTTCCTATTAACAGAAAATAAATTATCATTCATACACAAGGTTCTTTAGCAAGCTAAAATAACAATTAATCACCAACTTAGAATTAATCCTACCAATCAATCAAACCATATTGTCAACTTTGTATCCCCAAACAGAAGTATAAAGAAATTAGTTCATAACTAAGGTGAATAACAGCAAACAAATAAGTTCAAGTTGCTTAATCATATTGACAAAACAAAAGAATTAAGTAGAATGATGAAATTACGCCTCAATTACTCCCGGAATTGGATTCTAGCTTCTTTGGTCGACTTCTAGGGATTCTTCTGGCTTCTTATTTGCAGCTAAACACTTCTGAAACTTCCCAGAATTCTCCCGTTTTCGCATTATAGAGTTATCTTTATATATGCATACCGACTCGTCGAGTCATATGGCGACTCGTCGAGTCCCTCTCACATTAGTCGTAACCTGATAACTGTCTTGACTTCCGAATGCTTATCTTTCTGAATCCGCGACCGGACTCGTCGAGTCAAGAGACAACTCGACGAGTAGAAGCCTTTTTTGGTTGTTTTCTTTCTTCGTTCCACTCTTGAGCTCTTAACCGCTTCTCTTGCTCCCTTTCGCTTCCGAGCTTCATCTTTGGACTGAAAAACATAATTTAACACTTTTAAGTACCTTTTGTCCATAATATGCAACAATTTAGCTAATATATGAATAATAAACTACACTTAATATACACTAAATATGCACATATCAAAATACCCCACACTTGTCTTTTGCTTGCCCTCAAGCAAAACTGAATTTTAACACATTAGAATCATATAAAACAATCCCAATCGAACCCAGCCATTATGACAAGACCGCAACGCATGCATTTGTGTCTAAAATTCCTAAAAAACCCCCATACTTCAAATACTCACAATCCTCATAAACATTCGCCCACTCACCCCGAACTATGCTCATTTTATGCAACCCTCCGAATCCATCCTCAGAAAACCTCTTTAACCTCAAGGTATTTTTAATTGAGCAACCCAAGCATACATAATCTAGATAATTACAATTTATGATACCACATTGGAGCTCTTTGGAATTCTTCACTTGCTTGATAATTTGATCTTGGATATCTTTGAATTCACCACCTTTGTTTGATTTCTTTAGTATCTTCAACTTTTTGGATTTCTTCAGAATTTTCAATCTTCAAATCTTTACTTTAATTGCTCCAAAAATTCTTCAAACTTTTTCTTGTAATTCTCTCTCTTTTTTTTTACATGTACCTCACTTTTTTTTTCACTCGAATCCCTACATGCTTAAGCAGGGGCGCTCAATCTCAACCTTTATTGGCTAATGATAAAAATCTTCCTGGATACATTTCAGGTTTAGGCTGCTAAACATATTGCATCCCTCAGGCTGAGCAAGGTCGTGTTTTTGTCTCATGATTTCACTGAAATAAGGAAGCCACAAATGCACTAGAACGTATATAGGCTCAACTAAACATTTGGGTTTTCATGCAATTATTAACACAATTCCAACATGGAATACTATTTTCTTACCAAAATTTCCTAAATTAGATCCTAAATAATCCTTTTGGTATGCAAAATTTTTGAAAATTGACTATTATGTAACCAACCCCCTACCCCACACTTATGTGATGCAATGCCCTCATTGCATATGATGCATAGAAACATAAAAATAAAGAGGGAATTGGAACAAACTCCCCTGGGATAGCAGTGGATAGGTTGATCACTCTCATTTAAGCTCCATCTTCAATAAACTTCATACATGGGAACAATCTCATCCATGTATCGTGTGGGTCGCTCTAAATATGCGAAAATCGGCGTAAGATCTTCAAGAATGGATATGGAAGTGGAAGGATGCAAGTGGTATAAGTAGTAGCACCAAATCAGCAGTCGTTCGGTACAAAAATATATCAACTCGTCGAGTCAGATGATGGACTCGCCGAGTAGCAGCGCGCATTCTCAAAATATCTGGAAATACAAAGCGACTCGTCGAGTCAGCTTAGTGCACTCGACGAGTTGGCACCTGAATGTAAAATCTAGGTATGTGGCAACTGTTTGAGTCCCTAACAACTTCATTAACGCTTCCTCACATGCAGACTCAATCGCTCACACTCCTAAGACCGGACTTGACACTTTGACGTTAAAAACTCGCTTCCTTGACTCGCTCTCACACGTAAAAACATCCATGCTTTACCTCATCCTAAGCAATCAAAATGCAATCCTGAAAATAACTAAAGCAAACAACTATTAAACAAAATAATATCTTAAAGCATACACACCAAAAATAAAACAAAATAAAAATGCAAATTGTTTAAACACAAAAACACAAAAATTAATCCTCATCCTCCTCATCATCGACGTTGGCTCCACTTCCTCCCGCTCCGCTATGGCGTGCACTAATCCTCTCGTCCCACGATGGAATGTATGGATAATTCCCACCATCAATATGTGGAATATTGAAGTGGTCAAAAAGTCGTATGTGGAATTGATTGCTAAAATTTAGCCCCCGCGCCATTTGGTCTTGCATCCGCCTCATCTCTATATTGTACCAATCCATTGGTACATCTCCAGTCTCTACCGGAATCACTGGCGGCTCATCCTCCATATCCCTTTCCCTTCGCGATCGCACCCTCCTTCCCGGTGCTTCGGGACCTACAACCGGGTCATCATTTGGGATGGCATAATGGCCACCACCATAGTCTTCAATAATTCGGGCCCTGCGGAAAAGAATGGGATTAAATGGGGGTGTCGGTATCAAAGTCATGAGGTTCCAGGCACCACGGTTCATCAACCCGAATGAATTAGCCAATCGGGTGACAAACATGCCTCCATTGATGCGCGATGTTTTGCGATCTTTGACCGCACCCGCTGAAAGGTATGAAGCAATGCACCACGGGATGTTGCAAAAGACGCCTGGTGTGATAATGCTCCAAAGGTAGAAAACATCAAGGTTGGAAACCTTGTCATCGTCCTTCCTCTGGTTGATGGTGGAAGAAATAAGTCGGTGAATGAGGCGGTGGATCGGGGATCGGATGCTCCCTTCCTGCGCGGACTTCGGGATATAAACTTTATTCCCAATAGTGTGCCACCAACCCGTGCTAGTAACCCCATCGGGAAACACCATGTGAGTGGTTGCCAAAAAGGCCCGAAAGAGGTTCGTAGAAACCAACGGTTGATCATAAATCCCTAGCCGGCAAGCAAGATCCACCACCGAGCATTTATGATACTCGCCCCCAAGACAAAATGTGAAACTTGCCGGATGATACAAATCTACTCCACCGGTAAAAGATACCGTGGAAAAGAACTCCAAGCAAAGCTCCAAATACACCGGCTCTTGCATGCGGAAGACCCGGCTCCATCCATCACATATCATTGACTCGTCGTCATGTTGAAACTCCTTTAAAAGGTATGGAGCTAATTCCTCTTCATATTGCACCGTTTGCAACCATTCCCAATCTATTCTGTTCGGGACATAGACCTCCTTCTTTTTAATATCGGCAAGCTTCTTTTTCCACTTCCGCATTGTTGAAGCGGACTCGATTTGCGGGAAATTTAACCATGGAAATTCCTCTTGGCTACCCCTTGAAGATTGTCCTCTTCTAAACATGATTCCTGCAAAACATATAAACCATACCCAGAAAACACAGAATGTTAACTAATCGGACTGTTTCTGCAACTCGACTGGACTCGTCGAGTCCATGCCCGACTCGGCGAGTCGCGGGACCTGTACGAGTCAGTCGACGGGTCTCACCAAATTGAACCATGTAATCTCTAAATTCTTGCAAGGTTTTTGTTCAGGGACTTCCTACTAAGTAATAAGGCCACAATAAACGTTCAAAACAACAAGATTCATGACAAAATCGAAAACCTAGAATTTAGTCACTATTTCAAAAACGGGTTTTTTTCATGAAATTGCAAGTGTAGATGGCCTTATAATCACTCTCTATCTAGAAAACAAGAAGAAAGTTGTTACCTTTTTAGTTTAATTCTTGAAGATTTGGAAGAAAGGTTGAAGAAGTCTTGAATGCTTGAGAGAGGATTGTACCCGGCGAGTGTAGTGTGAAAACTGAACTTTTAGGGTTAAAACCCTATTAGATGTAAAAGTAATTTCGAAAATGTTTATTTTTTTTCTGTAAATAAGCTCGACTCGTCGAGTCAGGGTCAGACTCGGCGAGTCCCAGCGAGCAGTTAATTTTTTTTTCTGAGATCAGTATGTACTCGTCGAGTCAGGGTCAGACTCGGCGAGTTGTTTGTAAAACATTTCTAATTTTTGAAATTTTGTTATTTATTCAAAATATTCTCACCCCACTCTTAAGCTAGGCGCTCCCTTAAGCAGACAAGTCCGATGATTTGGAAGATTAACATTGAAACACAAAACAAAAACAATAAATGAAAAAAAACTAAAGAGTAAAAGAAAGCAAACTCTAACGACGGGTTGCCTCCCGCCAAGCGCTTCTTTTTGAGGAGTCATTAGCTAGACTCCTTCCCATTTACGTTTTGTCGCCTTCAAGCATCGGGAATGTGCGCCGTACTTTTTGCGGTTTATACTTAGTCTTGTAGGCGTGAATCTTTTTCTTGTAAGCCCTTTTCAATTCGTCTCTTCTCTTTTTCGCTGTATCATCCTCAGCTGGTTGGGCCTCTCTTTTCCTCTTCTTCTTTTTCAACCCATGCTTTTTCACCAATTTTTGAACCTCCTTTTCTTTAAATTTGATAACTTCATACTTCATATTGGTCCGTGCTCTAGGTTTAGTGGTGAATTGGTGATCAGCTTCCGCTCCGCTTCCATTTATGGCTTCATCCTCTTTTGTGCTCGACTCTTTTCCAAATGGCATCGTATCAAGGCATGCCACGTTGGCGTGTTGGACCTCCATTCCTTTTACTTCTTCTGCCGATCGTTCTTCCAAAGAATCACTAACAGTAACTGAATCCAGGGTATGTGAAGAACGGTCAACAAACAAATCAGCTTGGGTCAAGTTTGTCTCCAAATCGACTGGACTCGTCGAGTCCATTATGTCGACTCGGCGAGTTGGGTCGGGTTCCATCAATTCTGGATCGTTGTCTGAGTCGGCTTCTTCCAGTAGCTTTTCTAGCTCCTCCAAGTCTTTGTCAGCATCTGCAACTTCTTCGGAGTGTAGCGTGAACTTACTTGGGTCTTCTTTTAATAAAATATCAAGCTCTCTTTGCAATACCTCATCATCTACTTGGATAAATGAGATTTCTTCTCTCTTTTCTTCTTCTTGCTTGATCTCTGGATTAGATTTAAACATCACCGACTCATCACCCACTCTTAATGTCAAAGTAGATTCGGATATGTCAATTAGGGCACATGCGGTGTTTAAGAATGTTCTTCCCAAAATAATTGGTATTTCGGGGTCTTCTTTCATCTCCACCACCACGAAGTCTACTGGGAAAATAAACTTGTCTACTTTGATAAGGAGATTTTCACATATGCCTTGTGGATGAATAATTGTTTTATTTGCCAAATGGATTCTCATATTTACCGGCTTTGGTGCTGGTAAATTCAGCTTCTTAAAGAATGAATAGGGCATCAAATTAATGCTTGCCCCTGAATCAGCCAAAGCTCGTGTAGAAACATCATTGCCAAATTGGCACGGAATTACTATATTACCCGGATCACCCTTCTTCTCAGGCAGCTCACTCATTAATATCTCTGCGACTTCAGCAAGATCTTTCCTAGCAGCAAACAAACCTTTAAGCAAGTTAAAGTATTTGGGAGTCTGGAGCATTGTGTCCACGAATGGCATATTGACTTGTAAAGCTTTGACATGCTCCATGAAGGTTCTATAGGCTTGAACTTTTTCTGAAGGAATGGCTCTGGATGGGTATGGCAAAGGAGGATTGTATGTCTTCAGAAAACTGGCTTTTTTATCATTCCCGACTGGACTCGTCGAGTCCATTTTGGTGAATCGGCGAGTCGGATCGAGTTCTTCTCGTTCTGGTTCTTCTTCCTTTTCTGCCTTCCCTTTGGAAACCCTTAGTGTTTCTGCCAATTCTTCTTCACCGCTGGAAGTTATAACGCTCACGTTCTCGTTCCTTGGATTGGGTTGGGTGTCGCTCGGAAGTTGGCCCGGTCTTCTTTCGTTTACTTGATGTGCAAGTTGGCCCAGCTGTTTCTCTATGTTGAGAATAGAGGCTTGCTGATTCGTCAACATGTTTCTGGTTTCTTGCATTGCCACATCATGATCATTATGCCTTTTCTCGGACGCGCTTATGAATTTTGTAAGTATGTCTTCTAAGTTCGTCTTCTTGTCCGTCACCGGTTCTTCCTTTTGATAATAACCCCTCTCCCTCTGCTTATATTTTTCTTCCTTAGCCTTTCTGTACTCTTCGTATGGGAGCCATTCCTTCTTCGGTTTCCTCCAGTCTTCATCGTATCTATCGCCGCTGGAGTAGAATACTTGAGCTTTCTTATTTCCATTCTCATCTCGATCACATTCCTTGGTAAGATGGGGACCGCCACAATTTTCACATCCGACTCTAATAGCATGGATCGTTTGATCCATTTTCGTCATTCTTCGGTCTAGGCTATCGAGTTTAGCTATCACCGCCGCCATACCATCGTTTACCGAATTTACTGCGCCGCGACTCACTTCATTCCTCGGGTTGTGGTATTCTCTAGAGTGCCTAGAGAATTCTTCAATTAACTCCTTTATGTCTCGAGGTGTCTTTCGAGTGAGTGGGCCTTGTGAATCGAGTAATTGCCTCGTGGTGACATTAACTCCATCATAAAAGATAGAGACCTCTTGTTGGCTATTGAGATCGTGGTGGGGGCAATTTCGAAGTAGGCTCTTGTATCTTTCCCAAGCTTCATATAGGGATTCGCCGGGTTGTTGCTCGAAGTTGGCAATGGCTTTCTTTAGCTTGGCTATTTTGGAAGGTGGACAGAAGTGATCTATGAACTCTTCTTTCATTTTGGCCCATGTAGTAACTGATCCGGGAGGGAGTGACTTCAACCAATCCTTTGCAGCTCCTTTGAACGTGACAGGAAGCATGCGTAGCAGCTGGACCTCGCGGGGCACATTAGGTACATTGAAGTAATCCGCCACATCATTTACTTCATCTAAGTGCTTATAGGCGTCTTCATGATCTCTCCCGTGAAATGGTATCTCCTTGAGTTGAGCGAGAATATGGCCCTTTAGTTCGAACGTAGCGGTAGCGGGGATTGCGGGTTGCACAAGTCCCGGGCCGGTGTCATCACGCATCCTTTTCTTCCACTCCCCCATGGGGATCTCGTCAATATTAGCCATTGCGGTGGCTAAGTCTTCTTCAAACTCGGATGTGTGCTCGCTTTCTTCTTCGGTCTCGTATTCGGTGTCTTTCGGGATCGGATCTTCGGTTGACAACGACGCACTGGATGCTCCTGCTTTGCTGCTCCTCTTCTTGCCAAAAACGGATTTGAAGTTTTTGAGTGGTGAGTTCTTTGAAGAAGTGGTTTCTCCAACGGTTTTGCCCTTGTTTCTTCTTAATGCGGTTTCCGGATCTTCAAGAGGAGGAATTAGAGGCGTAGCAGATCCTCGGGTCATGAACTAACTGCAACTTAAAACAAAACAGAACGCGTAAAAAAGAACAAAAATTTAATCTGATTCAGCGTTAGACTCGCCGAGTTCACGTTAAAATCAGTGTTTTTTTTTTTTAGTATAACTTAAACAAAAATTGAAATAGAAATTAACTTTGCGTAAGATGAATCTTACACAAAGGATCGATTGAATTAGAATTTAATGCTAATTTTAGAACCGTTCCCCGGCAACGGCGCCAAAAACTTGATGTGTGTAAAACTCACTTAGTTTTAATCCTACTTTAATTATCAAATAACACACAAAAGGCAGTGAACCTATCAATTGTGGTATAGCTAAATAAGCAGGGTATCGAACACAGGGAACGGCAAATTAAATTAAAAACTAATTCTATCTAAATTACTTTAGCAAATAAGGGTTTTTCTCTAGTTTTACAAGACTATAAACTTACTAAACAAAACTAATGCAAGGCTAGAAAAGAGCAAATTGACTAGATTCAATAATGGGAAAGAAACTTCTGTTTAGTTCAACTCGGTTAACTTTATGGTTGCTTTTAAGGTAATAGTGCAATGGATTAATTCTTTCGTTGGTTACCGATTCAAGTGATTAAGTTGTGTTCACTACCTTAATCCTTAGCAAATAAACTAATTCAAACAGTGGCCAATTGCTTTACTTAATTATATTTACTAGATTAATTATTCGGGTTAAGTTAGACTTGCAATAGCTAATTAAATTGTTATTCTTAATTAACCTCTTGTTCGATAGTCATCTTACAAGCTTGCACATGAATTTACTCAATTTCCTTATTAATCCTAGTTTCATATTCATTGATCCTAGACATATGATATAGTGGTCACTTATCATATGAGGTTGATAATTAATAGATGTTCATGCTAATTAACTATCTTCCTATTAACAGAAAATAAATTATCATTCATACACAAGGTTCTTTAGCAAGCTAAAATAACAATTAATCACCAACTTAGAATTAATCCTACCAATCAATCAAACCATATTGTCAACTTTGTATCCCCAAACAGAAGTATAAAGAAATTAGTTCATAACTAAGGTGAATAACAGCAAACAAATAAGTTCAAGTTGCTTAATCATATTGACAAAACAAAAGAATTAAGTAGAATGATGAAATTACGCCTCAATTACTCCCGGAATTGGATTCTAGCTTCTTTGGTCGACTTCTAGGGATTCTTCTGGCTTCTTATTTGCAGCTAAACACTTCTGAAACTTCCCAGAATTCTCCCGTTTTCGCATTATAGAGTTATCTTTATATATGCATACCGACTCGTCGAGTCATATGGCGACTCGTCGAGTCCCTCTCACATTAGTCGTAACCTGATAACTGTCTTGACTTCCGAATGCTTATCTTTCTGAATCCGCGACCGGACTCGTCGAGTCAAGAGACAACTCGACAAGTAGAAGCCTTTTTTGGTTGTTTTCTTTCTTCGTTCCACTCTTGAGCTCTTAACCGCTTCTCTTGCTCCCTTTCGCTTCCGAGCTTCATCTTTGGACTGAAAAACATAATTTAACACTTTTAAGTACCTTTTGTCCATAATATGCAACAATTTAGCTAATATATGAATAATAAACTACACTTAATATACACTAAATATGCACATATCATGCGGCAAGGGTCATGATGGAGTGTGTAGTGCGGGATCTTGCTACAAATGTGGCAAGGAGGGGCATATCGCCAAGGACTGCCCCAAGGGGTTTGCAGTATGTTTTCACTGCAACCAGACCGGACACCGGAAGGCGGAGTGTCCGTAGTTGCGGGGATCAGCTCAGGGAGCACCTCAGGGATTTTCCCCTGCCACCATCAGAGCTACCGGGAGTGGGCCAGTGAAGGCCGAGGCGCCGAGGGCACGTGGGAGAGCATTTCAGTTGACCGCGGAGGAGGTCCGTGCAGCGCCCGATGTCGTGGCTAGTATGTATTATTTCGTGTATTTATTATAATGTTGAAATATTATGCTTATATTATGTTATGCATAGGTACTTTTATTGTGAATTATGTACCTTCCTTGGTATTATTTGACTCGGGTGCGAGTCGGTCCTTTTATCTTTGGCTTTTAGTCAGCACATCAGTATTAGTCGCGAGACGCTAAGTCGGCCTCTGAGAGTTTCTATAGCTGACGAGAAGGCGATATATGCCACGTAGGTGATCCGTGGGTGCGTACTCGAGATTTTCGGTGTTGAGCTCCCGATTGATTTGGTTCCTATTTCCATGGGGGATGTTTGTGTCATCGTGGGTATGGACTGGTTGAGCAAGTTCGGTGTGGTTATCGACTGTGAGCGACAGCTAGTGACCATACGAGACCCTAGTAGGGGAGTTCTTACAGTGTACGGTGAGGGTACCCGTTCTGGATCAGCATTTTGTTCGGCCGCT
This sequence comes from Lactuca saligna, assembly GCF_052625555.1. NCBI lineage: Eukaryota > Viridiplantae > Streptophyta > Magnoliopsida > Asterales > Asteraceae > Lactuca > Lactuca saligna. The sequence continues at coordinate 261,554,002 of NC_136421.1, read as the reverse complement.
AGGGTGAGGCAGTGTTTACAGCAGGGCTGTAAGGGTTTTGTGGCGTACGTTTCAGATACGCGGGTTGATTCCAGGAGGCCGAGGTCGGTGGAGGAGGTTCCTATAGTGCGTGAGTTTTCGAATGTTTTTCCAGAGGAGTTGCCGGGGGTGCCTCCTGTGAGGCAAGTAGAGTTCGGTATTGATTTGGTCCCGGGGGTCGCGCCTATCGCTAAGATGCCTTACCGTCTTGCACCTCCAGAGATGCAAGAGTTATCCGCAGCTTCAGGAGCTGCTGGGTAAAGGGTTTATTCGGCCAAGTAGCTCGCCATGGGGAGCGCCCATTCTGTTTGTAAAGAAGAAGGATGGTTCACATCGGATGTGTATTGATTACCGAGAGTTGAACAAGCTGACGGTCAAGAACCGTTACCCGTTGCCGAGGATCGACGATTTGTTCGACCAGTTGCAGGGAGCATCTTGGTTCTCCAAGATCAATTTGAGGTCTGGATACCATCAGGTGAGGGTACGAGATGAGGACGTCCAGAAGATAGCGTTTAGGACGCGTTATGGGCATTATGAGTTTGTGGTGATGCCTTTCGGGCTCACCAATGCTCTGGCAGTGTTCATGGATCTCATGAACCGGGTATGCAGGCCGATGTTGGATCGGTCGGTGATCGTATTTATTGATGACATTTTGGTATATTCGAGATCTAGGGAGCAGCATGAGGATCATTTGAGGGAGATCCTCGGAGTTCTGAGATCGGAGAGGCTTTATGCCAAATTCTCCAAGTGTGATTTCTGGTTGCGAGAGGTCCAGTTCATTGGACATCTTGTTAACCAGGATGAGATATTGGTCGATCCGGCCAAAGTGGAGGCAGTGATGAGTTGGAAGGTGCCAAGGTCACCCTCCGAGATCAGGAGTTTTCTAGGTTTGGTTGGTTATTATCGGAGATTTATCAGGGATTTCTCTAAGATCGCAGTGCCACTCACTAAGTTGACCCGGAAGGGTGTTGCTTTTTCATGGGGTCCCGAGCAGCAGGCTTCCTTTGAGACGCTTCGCCAAAGGTTATGTGAGGCCCCGGTGTTAGCCCTCCCGGAGGGAATGGAGGACTTTGTTGTATACTGCGATGCATCGATTTTGGGTTTGGGACCGGTA